>NW_027460313.1:8508528-9189195 GCF_050947875.1 Dermacentor variabilis | reverse complement strand
TTTGTACGCGTGAATTGGAACAGAAGTACACTGTGAGTACTCTGTACGCACTCCATTATAAGCAATAATTTCGCATTTATTCTGCTAAGTACAGGGAATAGCAACTTCCTCGAAAACTCGCAATCTCGACACGATCAAGACGTACTTGAACTGCGAGCGAGGTAGCTGAACGCATTAGTTTAGTGAATTGTAGAAAACAAGACCCTCCCCCCATATAAATAAATAAATAAATAAATAAATAAATAAATTCTGTGCCATATGTGATGTCTTTCTAAGGCAAGTATAGTTAAAATGATCTATTCTCAACAGTTGTCATACCTCATTGCTCGATGAGCATTAGGAGGATCTTCGACTGCCTTTGCCTTCAAGTTGTCAGAGAAAAAAAAAACCCAGGACACTTAAGCACTTTTTGCGAGTTGAGAATGCGTAACCATTAATGCACATTTGAACGCCGCTAAGCGGTCCTTCGAGCTATGAGCACTCCGCGGACGTCAAGGCGAGCGCGCTAAGACGCCTGGCCAACGCCTCCTAGATAGGACAAAGCCGGTGTACTTCGATCAGTGACGTAATACTACCTTGCCCGCCTGCCATGCAATCTAATGGGGACGCTCCCGAGTAAGTCGCGGTGAAGTCGACGTCATTGCATGCCTCACGCCGGGCTTGGCAATCATCTGATACAGCAGAGTGGAGAGCCACACGAAGCGGTGGTTTAGCCCAGTGGGTAACACACGCGGTTTCTGAACGTGGGTTCGCACGTTCGAAACGCACTTCCACTGAGGTCTTTCTTTCAGATTTTTTTGTTAAATTTCCTCGCGAATACGTAGGCGAAGGTAGAACGCAGGCGAGAGCCCGCGCGGCCAAGAAACGCGCTGATAACACAGGGTTCCGAGAGCGAGGGTGACGTGCATAGCAGCGATGCCCTTTCGGCCGCTCTTTTTCGTTGAGTCGCTCACGTGACGTCGCGTTGCAGCCAATGGAAATTTAGGTGCACTTTCGCTGATACAGACGTCGGCTTGTTTGCTCAATGGGCCCATATTGTGCTTCCGCACGAATAACTGCCTTGTCGCCTTTTAGCAGCCGCAGGAAACAAAAGGTACAATATTGAGCTAGATGACATGATTTCATACGAACACCAACATTGAGCGCGCGCGCTTTACTGTAGCCAAGATATAACACAAATCTCCAATTGGTGCGTGTAGCCTGTGTGTTGATTAAGGCTTCATACATGTTATTAAACCCTAATTTTTCTCCTCGTTCTGGCTTCCGCAGAAAATTATTATAAATGTCGAGGCGTGAAGAGGTTATTTTCATTGTTTTATTCACATAATAATTTTTATTTAGGCTGCTTTTTTTGTGTGCTTGTGTGTGCACGCATACTTGAATTACCCAGAATAGACAACTGCTGCGCTAATGAAAAAAAAATTGTGGGGTTTCACGCGCCAAAACAATGATGTGATTATGATGCACGCCGTAGTAGGGGACTCGGTAAATTCGGACCATCTGGGGTTCGCTAAAGTTAAGTTTGTTAAGTTAATCACAAGGAACCCTGAACATGAGAAGGAAATTCATAGAAGAATAAAAATGAGTTGATCGCATACGGCAGATATTGTCAGCTCCTGAGTGGAAGCTTACCATTATCATTGAAAAGGAAGGTGTACATTCAGTGCATTTTACCGGTGCTGACATATGGGGCAGAGACTCGGAGAGTGACAAAGAAGTTTGAGAATGAGTTAAGGACCTCGCAAAGAGCGATGAACGAAGATTGCTAGGCATAACGTTAAGAGACAGAACGAGAGCGGTTTGGATCAGAGAGCAAACGGGTATAGACGATATCCTAATTGACACCAACAGAAAAAAATCGAGCTGGGCAGGCCATGTAATCAGCCGGTTAGATTGGACCATTAGGGTTGCAGAATGGGTACCAAGAGAAGGGAAACGCAGTCGAGGACGGCAGAAGACTAGGTGGAGCGATGAAATTAGGAAATTTGCGGGCGCTAGTTGAATCGCTTGGCGCAGGACAGGGGTAATTGGAGATCGCAGGCAGAGGCCTTCGTCCTGCAGTGGGCATAAAACAGGCTAATGATGATGATGATGACGATAATGATGATCACCGTGCATCGGGTCTACGGTAAAGCACCCCGCAGGCGGTCTTATTTAATCCGGAGTCCCCCACTACAGTCTCCCTTATTATTACGTCATGGTCCTGGCACGTGAAACCAGAGAATTTTTTTTCGGTGACCCGTTTTTACGTGTCTTGTGATACTCACTAATAAAGTCCACATAGTCAACGAGGGCCAACAATTACGTTCTTTCGTAAGCGTTCCAGCTCAACCCACAGTGGTCGCTTCATCATCACCGCATCCATAAAAAGCAAATACATAAGGCCGTGCTCGCTGCATCATGGGATCCCTGAAATATAATAACGACACCATTAGGCAGACGTGTTCCTACTGGCCGCTTCCGCATTGCTTATCACGTTACAAGTTTCTTTAGTCTTTTAGAAGCCGCTCCACAAGTTCTGCACCATCTACGTCGGCATTATGCTTGGCGAGCTTCACACAGTGCTCAGTTACAGCGGCGTTAACCCGGACGTCATCAAAGGCAAAAGTTTCTGGTCTAACGTGTTGTTCCGCATCGCCTACTTCCCTTTGAACAGCCAACTGTGCGAAAAGGTCCGAGCGACACCCCTGTCTGGCTAAGTGCGGCCAAATCTGTCACCCATACACGCCCGACGCTCAACGACATCAAATACACCACTGTATGCGCATCTACCGGAATGTATTCAAGTGTGAAGCTCGCTAGCGTCTAGATTATAGCCTTCCTGTAGGGCTGGCTGCCACTCTTCCTTTATCTCATAGCATCCGTTTCCTGACACTTTGTCGCTTTCTTCAGACATCCTCAGCCTCCACATCCTACGGAATATTATCGGAAGGAAAGCAGTGCCGTTTATGCCTCGGATTATGGCGTGCTGTGACAAGAGGGACCGATTCTAGTTTTTATTTCCGGTTCTCGCAATCATGCGCGCTGAAGGAGTTGGCCACAATACACGGAAATCAAATCTCCATGGCGCGTGTCGTCTGTCCTCCTTATTTCAGTCACGTTTTCGCACTGTCTGCCATAGTATGTCGCCCTGTCAACAGACTCGGCAAACAACGATGTTCAGGCTATCCAGCTTGTTCACCAGGGCAGTTACACTGCCGGTATTCATGACTGGTGTACGTAGGGACTATAAAATGAATCTGACCGCGACTACCGACATCGTGACATATATATTTAATAGGCTGCCTCTCTTCGCCAGCGAGTCAAGCTGGGTTCACACAACGGAGCAAATTCCTCGGGCGAGCATCACGTGACTGAGCCACAAAGAACTGCTCCGCCAGCAGCTTATCTGCTTCGTCCTTGTGTGCGCAGTGATTCGGCAACACTGCGCCACCGCACAATTTGGTCCGTCACCTGAATCCAGCTTGAGTCTGCGCCTAGAAGCTCAAACGCAACGCAAAAAAAAAAAGAGGATGTGTGTCATTGAAGCTCACTGACCTCTTCGTTCGATCGCCAGTGTCGTCTTCAGCTTTCTTGTCGTTTTCAGCGGGAGTCTTTGTAACGCAAAGAACGGACCCACACTAAATGAAAGGCTAACACATTAAACCATCTTTAATATGAAAGAGTATTTCAATAGCCTTGGAAGACTCTTAGCAACGCAGTCGCGCAAAACACGAAGGAAAATGTTGTGAGCTGCCCCGCTTCATACTGCATGGTTTGGTGCCTGTAGCTCGCAGTCAGTGTTGCCCGCAACCTCCGGTATCCCAACGGTGCAAAATGACTCCCATGTGATCTCTGAGGCCAGGTGCATCTTAACTGCCACTAGAGAGCCTTGCGCGTTGCGTTCCTCACGAAAGAAAGACGAGGCGCTTGAAAATTGTTGGGAACTGTACTAATACGGGACATTGCTAGTAAATGAAAAGCATGCGCATCTGGTTTACCTGCGAAAAAATTGTCAATAAACTTGGACTTATTTTAGGCTACTATAAACCTGTGTACTGAAGCATCGGTAACCATCCTTCGCGACCGCTGCCGCATTCTTCACCCTTGTCAAAAGCGTGGACAATGTTGACTACGGTGAAGCCTGAATGAATCATTTCTGGGACGTTACGTGATAAAACCGCGATTTGCTAATGAGGAACGCCGTAGTGGGGGGGGGGGGGGGGGGGGGGGGGGGGGGGGGGGGGGCCTCCGGATTTTTTTCTGACCACCTGGGGATCTTTAGCGTGACCCTAAGCCACGGGACGTGCGCGTTTTCGCATTTCGCCCCCATCGAAATGCGGCCACCGCGACCGGGGTTTGATCCCACGACCTCGTGCTTAGGAGCGCAACGCCATGGCCGCTAATTTAAGCCACCGTGGCGGGTGCCGTTGAAGCGTGTTACTGATTAAGAATGGCCACTAGTCAAAATATGCCGTCCCATCCCAGAGAGTTATCTTGCGCTGCCGTCTAGTTTTCTACCGCAAGGATTCAGAGGTGGCCTGCAGTGGCATGGCTGAAACACTTATATGATATACTGCGTGCAGCAAGGTAAGGATGATGACACAGACATGCATGCCCTGACCATGTTCTGCTATAGGGAGGAAGGCACGGCGCAAGAGGGGTTCCGACCCAACCTTCCCTTCCCAACTTTACAACCCGCTCCGCCTATGCGTGGTCAGTGGTTGCGACGGCAGCTCTGCTGTTCGGCGCCTCCTGCTGGTGCCACGCGATCGCCCGAGATGGCGCTGACGACAGCACCCATTGTTCCTCTGCTCTCTAAGCCATCGCCGCGCTCACTTCCATCAAAGGCGATAAATTCAATCAAGTTTTGGAGGAAATATATAAAAGCCTTTGTAATAAGGCATAACATCAGCACTACCCAACAGCATGACTTCTGACGCGGCGGGCCAAATTGTACAAGGACATTTTATTCCCACCCAGAAAATACAGTTTTCCAAAGGAATTGCAGTCGTAATATTCATCAATATAAACAAAAGCAGTTGACACGGTTGGTTATGGCATTCTTGTACCAAAATTTCCCAAGTGTACGTTTACAGACGAATCTGTCGATATAATTACGCTTTACCTTTCTAACACACGGTAATGTGTTGTAAGGAAAGACTTCATTTCCTCACTACTAAATATACAGAAAGAATTGTACCACAGGGCTCTGTTGTACGGTGTATTCTTTTCAGTGTCTGGACGTAAATTATTGTTGTGTGTGTGTATATATATATATATATATATATATATATATATATATATATATATATATATATATATATATATATATATATATATATATATATCCCATTTAAAGTGCCACCCTTTTTTGCTCGCGCTAATCTGTATCGTCATTCACCATTACTTTTGGCAATATATCATTGGAATAAACTACCGAGGGACATTGTATCTGCCGTTAACCATGATGTTTTTGTTAACGAGTTGAAGATTTTTCTAAATATGTGATTATTTCTGTATTGATTGCTTACTTGCGTATGTTATTCTTCCTGTATATAATTATGTCACTGTATCTTACCAATGTTCTTTGTTGTAACTGGCTCTCGCCCCCCCCCCCCCCCGCCCCTATGTAATGCCCGAATGGGCCTTTAGGGTATATGAATAAATGAATATATAATATATGATATTGTTCGTATAAGTAGAAATATAAGTATATGTATTGTGCTCGTATAATTAACTGTTATTTACGAAGAATAACCCGCCGTGGTTGCTCAGTGGCTATGGTGTTGGGCTGCTGAGCACGAGGCCGCTGGATCGAATCCCGGCCACGGCGGCCGCATTTCTATGGGGGTGAAATGCGAAAACACCCGTGTACATAGATTTAGGTGCACGTTAAAGAACCCCAGGTGGTCGAAATTTCCGGAGTCCTCCACTACGGCGTGCCTCATAATCAGAAAGTGGTTTTGGCACGTAAAACACCATAATTTTGTTTACAAAGAATATATATATATATTGACACATGTACTTGCCTATCTTTATCGGGCGACCACGTTTCACCGCCTGACAAATGTTATCGCACAGAGCAGGACGCGCCTGCATGTATCGGAAGTTTCTGGAATGTTATCGATGGTTCCATCCGTTGTCTGGCACCGAAACTTGTGTAATCTGATTGCATCTATGCGCGATGCGACTAGTGTATAACTTTGTGGAAGACACGCGGGTCCCAGGGATTACTCTGGAACATTCGACGACTGATGTATAAAAGCCGACGCGCTTGACCCGCTGATCAAATTTTCGACGATCGCCGATATATATATATATATATATATTGGTAAATGACAGTTAAATATACGAGCACAACAAATGTATGCTCAAGTCAATATTTTCCGTATCGGGGATAGTGTACAACTTAGGGTAGTTGCTAGCGGCACCAGCTCATTGTATTTAGCTATGGCCGCTCATTCAACAGCATGCACTTCTTCGGTCGTGCTATTGCGCGTGGCCGACGGCATGTGAAATTAGCTGAATCATTTTCCATGTAAGGCACGCGAAAGAAAAAAAAAACAGTTGAGACAGTTTTCACGTTGCTCTGGTTTAAGTCCCTTATTTCTTGCGCCAATCAAACTATTGTATGAAAACGAAATGGACAGCCTTACCCATAAACAAGAGATTTTGGTATAGCAGCTGCAAAGGCTGCACTATTTCAGCGAAACAGTTTAACAGTAACTGAGCGTTCATAACGAATTCTTAGGTATAAGTGCGAGGAGATACTTACTGTAAGTGAACGGTATTTGTCCCTAGCTTGCCATCCGAAATTTATTATTTCGCTAGTAACTGTTGGCTTTCCGTCGCGTGACTGCACGGGCACTTATAAATTCATAACCGCTTCTGTATAGCGCTTAGGCTGAGTGCGGTATTCCTTACTGGATTTGCCACAGAAGTGCCACGTAAGGGTGACAAATGGCTTGTGTTGGGCTGTCACGGTGCCAGGACCTGTGGCCACGCTGCCCTTCGGCGAGGCTGGGGAGGCTGCTCGACGCCTAAGAATCGCACGCAGCAGCACAACTGGCCTCTTTGAGCAGGTAATACATGGTGTGTGCACATCGGTCATTAGCGGCGGTCTACTGCGAATTGAACGTTACAACTCACTTATTGATCATTTGGCGCGTGAGTGCTTCCGCAATACTTAATAATATTTTGCGATTAAACTTTCTGAAACAAGACGGAAAATGTTGTAAGTGTGTCCGATTCCTTTTGCAAGGCTTGCTATCTGCACAGGCGGCGGTAAGGGTTTGGAAACACTGCTTGCGAACCACAGATTCAGCAGGGCAGGAAGACAAGGCAGCAAGGGTCACAAGGGAGAATCGTTGCCAACTCCTAGAACGACATGTTGCTCCTTGACGAGCATTCGAGCATGCTTGGTTACTTGTACGCGGAAAAATCGGTGAATTCACTCGCCCAAATTTGGTTGCAAATGGCATGTGCACTTCAACGTTCGTCACCATCTTCATGCGAGATTTTGATCCAACGAACAGTTCTTTCTATACTTGTTTTTACTAAATGTGAGACCCACGGGGATGGTTGGTTAACACTTGACCCTCGCAGTGTCCCGACCTGCCGGCGTGCTGCCCTTCGGCGATGCTGCGGTGGCTGCTGGATGCCGGAGAATCGCACGCAGCAGCAGCGCCACGAGCAGCGCACACTTCGCCAAGTGCATCGCATGCTGCAGCTGCTGCGCCTGGAGCGAGCCAGTGTTGCCGAACGGGGTCACGTAGCCTACTCTGTCTCTATTAAGAGTCCGCGCGCGTGGCCAACACGTCCGTGTTAACGCTTTTAGTTTCATGATCCGTCGCTTTTTTTTTGTTGTGCTTATTTAACATTTCAATAAATATGGTTTTGATTGTCGATTCTCGTGACGTCTACGCTAAAACGCCGTCGTTATACGAGAAGAGATGATTTCACGCTGTGACGGTCTCTCCTGTCCTACACCCTTACTATCAACAATCGCAATAAGGGAGTACAACTAAAGTGATTACGGTGCGTTTCGCGGAAATTTCGTGGAGCCTCTAGTTTAGAGCAGCAAACATTTCCTTTTTCTTAATCTGTAGATCCTGAACCATTGTGTAATGGCAGTGAGATTAATGATCCGTGTACACTGCTTGATGCAACCTTACACGTTTGTGTGCACACTAATCGCGTTTCAGAGGGGGATCTGTGCTCTTTCGGCTCTCTGTGCAGACTATGATGGGGATTATATTGTCCTACACCATTACTCAAGTTGTACACAACTACCGGCGTTCCTTAACTTGAATATGCATCGAAGGTTTAGAATAGAACTTCTATATTCAACAGTGACATCTTAGAACAGGTCTAGAAAATGTTTCTTCGCATATACCAACATCGCTTTCATTACACCGGCACTGTAGCTCGTTCTATAGCACGCTTGGATTATCGGCACTGCCATCACTTCCTTGCCGATGTTAAACGTGCTGGCATTCTGTTTTTTTTTTTCAAACTTCTTCGTTGCATACATACTTGCCCCCAACTCCTCGGTGGGCAGATTAGGCTAACCGGTTCAAATTATAGGAAGCGCGTTTGAAAATTACACTTACACGACTCGCCGTGGTTGCTTAGTGGCTATGGTGTTGAACTGCTAAGCACGAGGTCACGGGATCGAATCCCGGGCACGACGGCCGCACCTACGTACTTAGATTTAGGTGCACGATACAGATCCGATAACGGTCCAAATTTTCGTAGTCCCCCGCTATTAGGCGTGCATCATAATCAGATCGTGGTTTTGGCACGTAAAACCCCATAGTCTAAAATTACTCTTCTGGCGTTTGCATTCGAAAGCCAGGATTCTATAGCTAAGAGAGACATGAATTGAGGGGGTCCAAATTATTCTTTGATCGCCTGTGGTACTTGCACGTGCGCCCATTGCTCGGCACACGGTGGTTCTTGAATTGCGCCCCTTTCGGAATACGGCTACCGCTGTCGGCAAGAAAACCCGCGATATCGCGTTCAGCGGTTACACCGCTGAGCTGCGGTAAGCCACTGAGCCACCGCAGCCTGTCTACGACCCATCCTCTGTCGGCCGCGAACAAATCGGTGGTTGCGGGACAATGTTCACAGATGTGTTTGCTTTATCTTTTTGGCGGGGAGAGAGGGGGAATGGCGGATTTGCTTAGCGAGGAACGCACCTTGTCACGCATAATTTTCGTGAAATATGAGTAGCCACAATGCCGGAATAAAAACAGTGGCGCCACCACGCATAACCGTCGAAACCGATGTCCTGAGTTCGCCCGCGGCATTCCGAGAAGGGCGGCGGTTCACATTGCTGGGCGCTGCATGGCACGCGGCTGCTATTTTAAAGTTGCGAACGCTTCAAAGCGAAAAACAGGCGGCCGAAGGCTTCCAGCGCGGGTTTCCCAGCGTCCTTCAGCATCAACAGCGCCTGCTTCGAAGGAAGCGTCGTCTGTCTTAAGGCTGCGGCATTCGCAGTTAATGGTAAGTCATTTTCTTTTCACTTGAATCAATGATAGAGACGAAATGGTTCTTTACGCTCCTTTAGGTCTTAATTCATTGCCGCTAAAATAAATCATGTACCATACATTTGTTAACATTTGTCAAACTTTACTCGGGAATCGTTAGAAAGAGCCAAGCGTAAATGTGAAATAAGGAACTAGTTACGCTATACTTGCATCTAGTGTACAAGTATCACGGCAATAGCCTTCTATTCAAACTCGCCTCCATTTCTGGCGCGGAGTGAGTGACTGACTGAGTGAGTGAGTGAGTGAGTGAGTGAGTGAGTGAGTGAGTGAGTGAGTGAGTGAGTGAGTGAGTGAGTGAGTGAGTGAGTGAGTGAGTGAGTGAGTGAAAACCTTATTGAGCTCTAGTAATTGTGTTCTGCGGCTGGGGCGGATTCTTCAGGGGCGTCTTCATCCTTGTGTCTTCCCCGGAGGTCTTCAACACTGCTTCGTCCGTCCTCTATCGCAATGGTCTGCCGACCTCAGTCCAGGGTTCCGCTGGCATCTGCTGTCCGTCGCGCATGCCGCACTAGACCTAGCTGCTTACAGAGTCGGTAGGAAGCGGTGCCCCCCGCCGACCAAGTCCCTTAGAAGGGTAGAAGCTGCCGCATGGAAACAATTACAAACAGGGTCGTACCCTAACCTTAACTTGCTAAGTAAAATGCAACCCACACTGTATAATCACACATGTCCATGGTGCAAAGAGAAGCCCACATTATACCCCATAGCATGGGCATGTCAAGAAACTGACGAATTCCCAATCATGTCGCACCCAAATGCGGAGCAATGGGAGGAACTGCTATCCAGTGACCGCTCCGGAGTGACAAAACAATTTTTCGCCTTGGCAGTAGCGAGCCGCCTGTTCCCATGAAACTACCGGTCACCGTCCTATCAGACTATGTTTAGGGGAAAAAACAATAGGTTGTTATAACATATGACGATACGAACTGTGTGAGTCAAGATGACAATACAATATCGCCATATGTCTATTCTTTATTTATATAGCATGGGACGTGTTCACAGGAAGGACAGGAATTCCTATTACAGCGAAAAATGAGTTTTCAAGTTGTCTCAGCGTAGATGAAGCCTCTTTATACGCTTTCGAACAAATTAAACCCTTCTCATGCCCGAAGCGCAGATATTTATTTACCGTGTGTTTACCGTGTTTTACCGCGTAATGTACAAAACAAATTTGTATGTTTATAATTAGTTGCACATGAAAACTGTAGAAGACTTACGGGGTTCTGTTTTGCCGCACAGCTGCTGCTCCCCATAGTATTTCTAGTCCGCTATATTTACGCAGTCTCTTTTCGACTCTCACCTATGTTACTTTCATTTTACGTGGTCAGAGTATGCAAAAGGTGCATAACAATATAGTTCAACTGCAAGAAAAGGTGTAGCGAGAAGTCGCTGGTGTAGGTTGCGATGCTCACACCTGTATAGTTTACGCCTCAGCTGTAGCGTTCTAAAAGCAGCAATTCTTAACGACTTCACACCTTTATCAACTATTACGGCATGAACTTAATAAACGGTATTCTACTAACTTGCAAACGACCGCAAACTTAAGGAAAGTATGCCTATTCGCTTCACACCGCACAAACAATACTTGTTTGTCCTACGAACGCGTACTAACTGTACGAGTATACCAGCGCATCGATTATTTCTTTGCCGCACATGCTCAATTAAAATAAATTCGCTGCACGCCAGCGTCGCTTCTCTCTAGTTACTGTGAATTAACTTCCCAATTAGACACCTTCAACGTCAAGTGGAAGGTGCGGGACCGGAGGGGTGTTTCTCAAGCAATTCTCCATCGCATGGATTGTCTAGATGTTTGATTGAAGTGCGATCTTTGTTTGAGGGTAGGCTGGAGCGAGCAATAGTGGTGGTTCACCACGAGTAGCATTCGCGGTAGCTGTGGTGTGTGGAATCTAACGCGTTCACAATAGGTTGCCTCATGACGTGTGCGCATATGTATTAATCTCAGTCAAGGAAGGCCCATTGTCTTACTCTTTCGTAGGGAAGTACAAACTCGCCCCAGCAAGCACGCAGCTAGCTAGCAGACGTCTACCTTTCAGCTTGATCCAGCTAAGAGTAGGACTAGCAGCCGTCTTTTGTAAGCTGTAACCTAGCCCTAGACTTCTACAAGCCAGCTGGTACCTTACCAGCTCTACCAGCTGCATTGGACCAGCTTGTACCTTAGCTCCCTGCACTTACGGCTAGTAGCCAATTGGGGAAACACTGCTGTAGCTGCGATGTGGGCATTGAATGTTCTGGATTGTTTTAGCTTTGCAGGTGCTATTGGCTCTACTGACCATGTTTACGATCCTGGAAGGTTGAACACTTATCTTGCATGCCACTACACTAGCACAAGGCATGCAACGACCACTGTAAAATTTTCACTTTGACTGTGGTCGGTGTCTTTCTTATGTCAAGTTCATCCTCAGACAGATGAGCTGTTTTCATGGTCTTCATTTCAATCCATTGTAATACTGCACAATTAGGAAATGTCTCTGATAATCCTTTAAAGAAGTAATTAATATAGTTAATCAGAATATATCTGTGAACAAATAGCACCAGTACCGAAATAATTATCACAAGGTGCAAGAAGTGTATTTGTTCTCTTTATACTGTTCTCCTGTTAAACTGCAACACGACAGTTTGTGAAACCAAGAAATTCGTCTAAGCTCGTGCTAGTATCAGGATTTCTTGTAATCACATGGTGTCAGCACTAACCAACATTAATGAGTACCAAAGTTGGTAATGAAACATTATTGGAGGTTTTCATAGAAATTGTGACCTTTTGCGACTACGCATGTGTTTTCATTATGCCCCATTATTTTTAGGAACTGAAGACACAACTGAAACAGGTGTTTCAGTTAAGCGTAAACACACACAGTGCACATATCACATTGCAGTATACTCAATTTGTTCAGCCTTTCTTAACGTTCGAGCATCATGCCTGTAAACAGTTCTACATTTTCCGAGTCTGAAGGACAATAGTTTCGTGACACTAGTGTTGATCAGTATTAGCATACTATACCATGCATACTGGCCAGTGGCGTAGCCGGTAATTTGGTTTGTGGGGGGGCGCTCACGTCGCAGCTAGGCCTCCTCTTTATAGAATTTATCGAGGGATCAAACACATGAATAACTGCATTGCCATTGCCCAAGGTGCTGCAAACGAATTCTTGAATGCTACGCGCTGTCAAGACAAGTAAAATATGTATTTTCTCATAAAAGAATATACTCGTATGTCTCAAAATTGTGCCCAAGAAAACTGATATCAATGCTTCCGTGTTTTTTATTTATTTAATAAGTAAAGAAAATACTACGCGAACTTTACAACTATATCAATTTGAAACCAGCAAAGCAGTGCCTTCCGGTGATATGAAAAATGTAAAGGCCATGAAATGAACAAGTTGAGGACAGATATTTTAATTAAACTTTGTCACTCAAGAACCTTGTTTACATTTTTGTACATATACAATGGCCAGGGGAAAATCTCAATGACGCTGTTCTTTCTTGCAATGTATTGTGCAGGAGCAGCTCTCACCGGTCGTGTATTGTGAGTAATTGCACCGAAATTATAGTCGCGACAGAGAGCACATATAAAAAGCAGGAGTTCTGCAATATGTACGAGAGTGAGTCAAATCAAAGTGCGCCAATGCGAATCTATGACAAATGGGGTAGTTCATTTAAAAGTGAAATCGAGGGTTCGACGGAAGCCCGTCTGGTCGGGATGAAGCATTGAAGAAATAAAATGAAGGACACCGACCAACATAGAAGTGCTAAAAAATGAAAAAAATCTAAAAGACGTTTCGGCTTCGCTACGGAAGCCTTGTTCACAGTGGGATGACGGAAGGTTCATGGAAGCTTATGTATGCTTTAGAACGTGACGTAAGCAGCGCGTGTATGACGGGGGGAGGGGAGGAACGAAAAGCTGTCAAGCGTCTTCAGGCGAATACTGCAATCGTGATCCTTCCCGCCGACAAGGGGAATGCAACAGTGCTAATTGACACGGCTGTCTACAAAAACAAGATGTTGGCTCTGCTTAATGACCAGGACACTTACGTCCGGCTCACTCGGGACCCGACCTTGAAGGTTCAGAGGGACTTCCAGACTCTCCTGGCTGACGTGTTCCGCTTCGTAGCTCCCGAGCGCAAGTCTTTGTATTTCAAGCTTCTCTGTCATAACGGTGCTGCACCTGCACTTTATGGCCTACCAAAGGTTCATAAGCCTAACGTCCCCCTACGTCCAATCGTCGACTACACTCGCTCCCCTCTCTACAAATTGTCCGCATACTTGCACCAGCTTCTGGCTCCACTCGTCGGGAAGAGCTCCACGCACGTGAGCAACTCCTGTGACTTTATTGAAAAAGTTCGTGACGTGTCTCTAGACGACGACGAGGTGATGGTTTCGTTCGACGTGGTATCGCTGTTTACCTCAATTCCGACTGACTTGGCTGTGGAAGCATGCACCTCTGCTCTGGAATCTGACAGGACCTTGCCAGACAGGTCGCCCATTGACGTTCCCGACCTCAAGAGGCTCCTCTGTTTTTGCCTTGGAAACACGTACTTCTGTTTCGACAACATCTTCTACAGGCAAGTCCACGGTACGGCAATGGGTGCATCCGTCTCTGTTACCGCTGCCAATCTTACGATGGAATGTTTGGAAAGGCGTGCTCTCGCGTCCTTCAGCCCTAGGCCAAAAGTTTTTCTGCGCTATGTGGACGACTGTTTCTGTCTGATTCGGCGCAGCGCTTTGGATTCGTTCACTGCGCACCTAAACAGTCAAGAAAAGGCCATCCAATTCACAGTTGAGACAGAGGTCGACAGCAGACTCCCTTTTTTAGATGTACTTGTCACCAGACGCGATGGACGGCTCTCGTTCAGCGTGTACCGTAAGGACACACACACTGGCCGCTACCTGAACTTTCAATCCGTTCATCCAGACGCTCACAAAAGGTCGGTTGCTGCCTCACTGCTCAACCGTACGAACCGCATTTGCACCACAGCAGAAAGCCGTTCCACTGACTTGGACCACGTGCGAGGTGATCTCTCGGCAAGCGGCTACCCCACATCCTTTTTGACTGCTGTGGAGCGCCGTCTGTCCAATCCTGCTCGTCCGACCAATCCCCGTCCAAGAAAGCGTGCTGCCATACCTTACGTTCCAGGGATAAGCGAAACCTTGTCTCGCGTTCTACGCAGTTATGACGTTGAGGTAGCGCACGTGCCCGTATGTAAGCTGAGGCAAGCGCTCGTCGGCGGTAAGGACAGGCTTCCGAGAGAATCGTTTCCCGGCGTGGTCTATAAGATACCCTGCGCAGATTGCGACTACACATACATCGGTGAATCGGGCAACTTCAAACAGAGACTGAGGCAGCATCAGAAAGATGTCGAAAAGAAGCGTACAGTGTCGAATGCCCTTGCTGAGCACACGGATGCAACGGGCCACAATATCGACTGGGATCGCTCGAGAATTATCGGCCAAGAAAGAAACCAAAAATCGCGTCTGTATCTGGAATCACTGGAGATCCAAAAAACACGTCACACGCTTAATCGAAATGAGGGAACCCTCCCCCCGTCATACACGCGCTGCTTACGTCACGTTCTAAAGCATACATAAGCTTCCATGAACCTTCCGTCATCCTATTGTGAACAAGGCTTCCGTAGCGAAGCCGAAACGTCTTTTAGATTTTTTTCATTTTTTAGCACTTCTATGTTGGTCGGTGTCCTTCGTTTTATTTCTTCTTCATTTAAAAGTAGTCTCCATGAACATTTAGACATTTGTCCCACTGACTAACGAGTCACGTGATTCCCATCTCATAAAATTCCTCGCTTTGCTGCTTCAAAAAATCTCTGACTGACTCTTTCGCGTTATCTTCCAACATGAATCTGGTTCCATTGAGCTGTTTTCTTCAAATGCTCCAAAATTTGGAAGTCGCAAGGCGACAGGTATGCCCTGTATGGTGGATGTTGCAGCGTTTCCCAATTGAACATTGACAGTTTTGTATTAACCACATCAGCGACGTGGGGATGGGCATTGTCGTGGAGCAACATGACCTCATTCCTGAATTTTACACGTCGTTTGTTCTTGATTGTGACACTTGGCCGATCCGGCGTTTCACAATATCGGAAACGATCGATAGTCTATCCAGGTTTAGCAAATTCGATCAATAATTGCCCCTGACAATCGAAAAAAAAAGTCAACAACACCTTTCCGGCAGAAATGACGGCCTTTGCTTTCTTTGGGGGTGGTGAATTCTAATGTTTCCACTGTAAGCTTTGATGTCATGTTTCAGGCTCGTAGTAGTGGCACCATGACTCATCCGCGGTCACAATTGCAGACAAGAAGTCGGCACCCTCACTGCGATACCGAATTAGATGAGTCATGGCAGCGCCGAACCTCTCTGTCTCCTAGCGGTGGTTCAAAATCTTGGGCATCCATTGCACACACAAGAGCCGATAACCGAGATGTTCATGAATTATGGTGTGACCCGAACCGTGACTGATGTTCACACGCCCTGCCAATTCATCGATGCTTAGCCTCCGATCTTGTCTAATCAGCTCACCAGCCTTTGCAATTGTGATGGCGGTGATTGCACGGTGGCTTTGACCCGGTCTTGAATTGTCTTTGCAACATGCACGTCCTTCTTTGAACCATTCGTTCCAACGAGTCACAGTGGCCAATGACATGCGATCTTCAACATACATGGCAGCCATACGGCGAATAATTTCTTTTTTGTGAAACACCTTCACCTGTCAAAAACATCACGACACCACGCTGTTGAACTTTTGGAGTGTTCATTATGTGACGCAACCATGTTCAACCCAGTGTATTAGAGCATTAAAGAACCTTTATTCTCACACCTGCGTGCCACTTTGGTAAATGAGAGATGCCTCTGTGCTACGCGCATGCCTTGCACATAATGAACCGAACCATTATTGCACGGGGTTGGTTGGCTCACTTTCATTGAACTCGCTCTCGTACTTTAGAAATGCGAAGATAAAATTTAATATAGAAATGGGTAGATGCAGCTTGATGAAGGGCAAAAAAGTGTCACTGCAAACAAAGTTCACTGTACATATACACAAAACCTCACAACAAGATATTTAAATATCCGTATAAATATCCGATAAATATACGCACCAAGAAAAAGTCACTGTATATAATGCGTCAAACAAGGCAAAGAAACATGTTGCGCAACCACAGATTTACAGATCACCGCCCCCCTCTCTCCACTCCCCCTGATGTACTGCGCGCGACAGGAGGCGGTGCGCCCCTTCCTCCCCGATTTTCTCCCTTGTGCACACAAGACTGAGCCACCATTGTCGGCTCACCCATGCTACCGCCTCCCCCCCCCCCCCCCCCTACACTTTCACTCAGACATACAGCGTGCGGCGCGCGGTCACGATCTTATCGCCCTTGGACTTTACACGGAACATGAGGACGACGGCAGGAGTGCGCCTGGAGCGTCCATATAAGTGCTATCGCAATAATATAATAAGAGTATCCGTTAACTGAAGCGTCCCGTGGCCCATTACTTTCCGAAGAACAAGAAGTAACAAAGTTGAACTTTCAACATGGGACAATTTTCTGCACCGCAGCAAAGTATTTTTTTTTCATTTGTGGGGCGGAGGCACGGAAATGAAGAAACGCAAAGGAAAGGCATGTTGGCCACAATCGAATGCCTACTTTGGGCACCTATTGTGGCTACCGAAGAAATATCGAAGAAAACGTGAGACGCATACAGAGAAGCATACGCATGCTGCTCGGTATCTTACACCGGCGTGACAAAATTTTGCGGAGAGGTTGCGCTTAAGCGAACGCGTTGCAATCCGTTGAGTCCCCACAGTGACGGCGGCGAGCGACCATGCATTGTTTCTTTTTTTCGTCAGCTAGCCAGAAAGTGTCCAAAACACTGCCAGCCGAAAATCCACCTGGCTGAAGAAAAAAAAATTGATGGACGCTTAAGCTTCGCCTTTAAGAGTGGAGGAACGCAGTACCATTCAAAGAACCCTGGCTGCTTCTCATGCTTCCCGGCAACTGCAGCGTATGTAACCGTAATGTTTACCGGGAAACGCTCGCCGTGAACGCTATGCACTGTAAGAGTTGTCGGACGATCTCGCCGCTGCCACCATTTGTAAGCGTAGAAGGTCGTAGTGAGGAACTTGGGAGGAACTAGGCGAACAGGGTTTATTTACATTATTTACATTTGAACATGGGATACATATACACAGTTTAGCGTGACTCCCAAATGGCACCGCAAAACGAAGCATACAGCAAACGAGCACACAGCTCACAGGTACATTGACCAGCACAGAGTACGACGACGAGCACACTCTAGCAGCCGACAACCGCTGCTTATAAGCGCTCCGTTCGATGTCATCGTAAACTACCCGCCCTTTTGGAGGAGGAAGGCTCACACACACGTGCCGCACAGGTTTCAGTGCTCTCTCCGAGGGTAGACGACCTTTGCAGCGCAGTCGTCGTGGTATCCATTGTCTTGCGTCCCCGTAGTCATATGGTCACGCCCGACCACAGCCGGCGCCGCTAAATTCCAGAGCTGCCTTTTTCCTGCAGTCGCCACGTGTGTCAGCAGACTGTGATGAATCCTGGGGCCCCCGTACTGCAATGCCCCCTTTTGCCAGGGAGGCTCCCCCTGCCGCAGAGAGACCCTGACGATCCGGCAAATTAACCAACAATGCACGGGGCGCCAAAGGTGGCCAGCCCTGCTGTCGTCACCGATCCTCCAAACGCGGCGCATGGTCGGTTAGCGTTGTCGTCCTCGCTCCTACTCTGAAGGGCGCCGCCACCGCGGGTCGGTCGATGCATGTGCAGCGAGCTGAAATAGCCAGCACGCTGCCACCTCGGCCAGCCATTCCTAACAGCTCCTCCATGGCCCGGAAAATCTCGCCTGGCCAGTGCTGGCAACCGCTGGGCAGGAAGAGAATGGCTGGCGAGCAAGACGATGGCTTTGCTCTCTGCAACCCCTGCGCACTTGGAATGCCTTCAACCATCTCAGAACTGGCACAGAAGAGTCGATCCCGGCAACACAGTACCACTCAGCGTGCAAACGCCCGGAATCAGCTGTTAACCCACCAGGCTTCCTATCAAAATTTCCATGCAAGCCGCTAAACTGGCAGCCCCAAATTTTGCCCCAAAATTTTGTGCCGCCAAAGCGAGCGTTCACGTTCCCCTTGAGTTCGACCAAACCTAACCGTCGCGCTGCACAAGAGTAAAGGTTTACGCAGAACTAAACCGAAGGCTCTCAAATACCAATACCCAAACATAACTTAAGCAGCCTAAGTTCACGAACAGCCTGTTCTTACAATATCGCAGTGGCGTACTTATCTCACGTACTGTTGCCACTGAACGGTCTGGCCAACTCCATAGGCACGTAATCGCAAACGCGCTAGCTTTGTGGTCCCTATTCCGAACGCATACTTGCGTCTTACGCAAACGTTTCATCACGCTTACTCACATTTGTTCCTTTAGTCTACACAGGACACGTTCCTTAAACGAACAACCAAGCTTGCGTAACTTACGTAACACAGAGGAACCTTTAAACAAATGTGTCTTCTAATAACTAGCTCTACGCACGCTTATTAGAGAAGTCAGAATACGGCTGTCCTCAACACACACGAGCAACCCAGTCATAAGCCTTCTGCTTCCTTCCGTCCGCACAGGACACGCGCTAATGGACATAAGAGCTCTTCTCAGTGCAAATCACGCACTTGCTGAAAACCTACGCGCTTAACGTTAGAAAATAAAAAAAACACTTATAAAGAAAGAAGGTTAACTGAAACACACGCGCGTTGCCATAGGCCTCTCAACGATACCCTTGACCTTCAGGTTACTCACACACACACACAAAAAGAATGCCTATATACTCATTAACTAACACTCGCGAGTCTAATGTTTTACCTAAAGCTCATCTTTCAAATCTCGGAGCTTCTCAAACGAAAACACGAACAAAGCTCATTCCTTACATATTGAAAGAAATCCCAGTCTCAAATCGCGAAAACTTGAAATGCTAAAAAAAAAACACCACGTTTCACTCCTACGGAAGCTCTTTTGGCCTCCCGTTCCAAACGTTTACGTCTGACTCATACTTTGAGCTGTACTCGAGGTGGTCGCGGTTCAAAAGCTATTCTGGCTACCCAGGAACAGCAAAAGGGCTGACACTCAATCAGCTCCTTCAAGACGTTATAGTCTCCTGCCAATTTGCGTCCTGGCGCCATGCTTTCATTACGATCTCGACTGACCGCGTCACGACTCCGTACCACCTCGTTTCGTCCTGCCACCTTGCGCTTCTTTGTACTACACGCTGAACTTCGAAAAGAACGACGAACCGACAAGGAACATAACTGCCCCGTGCCTTTGGTCCGCGTCCGTGCAGAACATGCTTCTCTGTCTCTTTTCGACCGGTGGCTCGAACGTGTTTGATGCGTCAACATCGTCAATGACGACCGCACCTTTCTTTTCCTCGCGCCCTAGCTTATTGCGTGTTGCGCCGTCTTTGGCTGCGCTACTTTATTTACCGCTTTCTGATCTTTACGGCGCTTCTTTCTGCGGCGCTTTCTCTTTGAACTCGCTTTCATGTCGCCTTCTCGTGCCTCGTGCTGGCTGGTACACATTTCGTCGGCCTGGACCGGTCTCTTACCCGCACAATCTCAGTGATTCTTAACTAAATCACCCCTCTCTTGGCTACCTAGACTGCCGGAGAGCCGCACCGATCCCTGAACAATGCAGTGGTCTTCCCTTGAGCTACGGAGCTCGCAATCCTGCGAACTACCCTCAACTGCATCGTCCAGCTTGCACTGCACTTCGGCACGCAGACCTGACTCGACATGGGTGCTCGCGTCTGTCAAGTCCGCAGTATTTTGTACCTCGCTAACGACCTCGCTACCATGAGATGCGACGCACATGTGCGGTGACTGTGCCAATTTCTTCACAGCTGGCCTAGCTGTCTCTACAGTGCTCTGTTGGCACAGCACCTCGTCGCTCTTACTACGGCCTTTAGCGGCCTCTGTTGCCACTAAGGCCTCGTTAGCTCCTAGCACTTCGAGTTCACTTGTGAACGTGCTGCTAGTCTCGCAGGTGCTACTACTTTTCTCGGCTTTCGACTGAAATCTGCTATCGACTTCCTCCCACTTTTGCTGCGTCCAGCCTACAGATTTCTCAAGCCACTGTTGACTTCGCTCGATTTCCTGCTCCAAACCTTGAATCTCCTTGTTCAATGCGGCAACGTACTGGCTCGTTACTTCTGTTAGGTCTTTCTCCTGCGAAATACTTTTCAATTCCTGCCTAGCTTTTTCCTTTTCTTGCCTAAATTGTTCCTGTTTTTGCCTAATTGCTTCCTGTTCCCGTTTTTTGCTTAGAATAAAATAAAGAAAAAGAAAACACTATGAACTACCACACCCAAATTTTCCTATCCCCTATTGCGAACTGTGCTTTTGTACGTCTCCGTCTTTTGTCGTTTCCATAATTTTCTTCCACCAATCCTCCAATCACCTCTTACTAACGCCTATTGCGGACATGTTTACTTTACCACTGCTCCCGCTGAACCCAAGGGCTTCAAGGAGGCCAGTGGAGCGTAAATGGCGCTCGCCTGGATAACACGCGCCTCCGCCGCGATGCGGACCTTACGATGGATGGATGGTATGAGCGTCCCCTTTGGAACGGGGCGGTGGGTTGCGCGACCAAGCTCTTGCTATTATACTGCCTAATGTCCTACCTAAGTTAAACAATAAAAAAATAAAAAATAAGTAAACACTATGAACTTACACACCCAAATTTTCTGATCCCCTATTGCTAACTTTGCTTTTGTATGTCTCCGTTTTTCGTCGTTTCCCTACTTTTCGTCCACCAATGCTGCAATCGTCTTTTACTAATGCCTATTGCGGATATATTTTCTTTTCCACTGCTCACGCTGAACCCAAGGGCTTCAAGGAGGCCAATGGTGCCTAAATCAACCGCTGGGTAGACGTCTTCACATTCTAAGAAAACATGCTCCATAGTTTCCCTAGCTTTACCGCAGCAAGCACATGCTTCTTGTTCCTTCTTATATCTCGCTTTATAGATGCGTGTTCTAAGGCATCCCGATCTCGCTTCGAAAAGTAATGAGCTTCCCTTTGAGTTATCATAAATTGTTTCTTTCCTGATTTCGTTTTTTCCTCTTAAGTAGTTACTCATGGCAGGTTTCCTTTCCATTGCCGCCACCAATGAGATTATTTCAGCCTCTCTGACTTCCCGCTTGACCGTCTTTGTTGCTGTCTTGCCAGCCCTACAGGCCACATACTTGCTGGTAAGCTTCCTAGTTCTTTTCCTCCATTGTGAATGTTTTTCCTGTACAGATACCTGAACACTCTACCAGCCCACTTACTTTCTTCCATCTTCGTCAGGCGTTCTTCATTCTCAATTTTACTGCGAGCTTCTCTCACTTCAAAACCAGTCCAGCCTATATCACCCTGCACAGCTTCATTTGTAGTCTTCCCGTGAGCGCCCAATGCGAAGCGACCCACTGAGCTTTGGTTCCCATCGAGTCCTGATTGTACCCCTGATTCAACGCAAACAACCGCATTTCCAAAAGTAAGTCCTGGAACCACTACACCCTTCCACATACCTCAGAAGACCTCGTACCTATTGTATCCCCATAGCGCTCTGTGCTTCCATTATGGCTGCATTTCTCTTCCCCTTCGCTGTAATTGTTTTTTCCTGTGTTGCCATATATCTATTGCCCTCGTTTATCCATATACCAAGGTATCTATATTCTGTTACCCGAGGTATTTCCTGGCCCTGTATCTCCACTGTCTGTTCACTGTTTTCATTGTATACCATAACACCTGATTTTCTAACAGTAAATTTAAAACATAAATTGTTGCCTTCCTGTCCACAGATATTAGCCAGACGTTGCAAATCACTTTGCTTGTCAGCCAGCAACACAATGTCATCGGCTTAAAATAACCCTGGGAGCTGCTGCTCTACTACTGTACCCGCCTCTTTGTATGAGAGATTAAACCGAATATTACTTCCTTCTAGCGCCATCTCCATCCTCACCATGTACAACATAAACAACAGCGGGGATAAAGGGCACCCCTGCCTCAGTCCCTTGTTGATATGAGCTTTCTCCTCGCTTCGCATCCCTTTCCATTCAACGCAAACGGTATTTTCTAGGTAAATTTCTCTCTAAAGCTGCAGACAATCGCCACCTAAGCCTTCCCTCTCAGAATATCGCACAAAATGTTGCGGTCTACGTTGTCATAGGCTCCTGTAATGTCCAAAAAGGCCACATACAACGCTCTGCTTTCTACTTTTGATATTTCAATACACTGAGTAAGAACAAATAAGTTATCATCTAAACGCCTACCTATTCTGAAGCCATTCTGAAGTTCTCCCAAAATGCCATTATTCTCTGCCCAAGCTTGAAGCTTTAATTTGATTGCCTGCATTGCTAGCCTGTATATTACCGATGTAATGGTCAACGGTCTATACAAGTGAATTCTATATTTCTCCCACTTGGCTTTATAAATTAAATTCATTATACTTTGTCGCCAACTGTCTGGTATTCGTCTATCTTTTAAAGTTTGTTGAACTGCTTTCACCAGAGCTTCCTTACTTTTTGGTCCTAGTTCATTAATCAGCCTAACCGGAACCTCGTCTAGCCCTGTGGCTGTGCGCTTAGGAATTTTCTCTTCCGCTTTCTTCCAGTCGAAGTTTGTCAGCACCAGCTCCCTTCCATCTGGTTCTCTTTCATGCTCTTTTTTCCTTGAAATACAACCTCGTCATTGCCTTGGAAAGATTCGGCTGTTATTTTTCGGATGTAATTTATTGCCGCTTCTCCTTCCGGTCTGTTTTCATCTTCGTCTAAAATATGTTGTTGTATTTTTGTTGACTTCCTGCCTAATAAATTTATGTAGTTCCAAAATATTCTAGGTGCGGCCTTCTTTTTCTCACGTATTTCTGACAAGCAGCGTTCACTTTCACCTTTTAATTTTGCTTGCGCCACTATTTGAACCATAGACTTTTTCTCCCGGTATATTTCCCATTTACTGGTTACTTGATCCTGCGGCAACTGCGCCTTCTTTGCCTGCCTGTGCTCTCGAGATGATTACTGTCGTTCGGCGATCGCTCCTCGTATCTCCCTGTTTCACCAGCTTTAAGGTTTCTTTGTTCTCTTCCAACGAACACGTTGTTTCTCTTTCCGTATTTCTGTCGTTATTACACTTAGACGCTCACCATATTCCCACTCTTTACTTGGCCGTTTGCCAATTTCTTGCTCGACTCTAGTGACTATATTTGCTATTTGTTCAGCCTTCAAATTTGGGCTGGCCATTTTGCGCTTCCTTGCTCTCTTTCCCAACTACATATCCCATTTTTAAAATGATGCGTTAATGGTCACTCCCTCAGTTGCTATACCTTTCCTCATCAATGACCATTTCTTTCAACTTATCATGAATTCCTTCTGTCATCAGACAGTAATCAATGGTCGATTGCGGGTTTCCCACTTCCCACGTAATCTGCCCTTCACACTTAGGCCCCATATTCACGATAACAAGGTTATGTTGCTCACAAAGGTCTAGCATTGACTTCCCGTTGTTGTCGGTATAGCCATCTAAATCCTGTATGTGGACATTCATGTCACGTAATAGGACAATTTCAGCACCATTCCCGAAACCCTTAATATAAAAAAACCCGAAACCCTTAATATCAGCGCTTATGCATTCCACTAAGTCTCTATTCTTCTCTGTGCAATTATTTCCGGTCCACAAATACGTAATGCCCAGCCAAGTTTTTTTTCCCACTCATTGTACCTGATAACCAAAGATGTTCTTGACATTTTGAATTTACTCTTTTCCATTTGGCTCCCTGATGGATGAGCGTTCCGACTCCTCCTCCCTTTCTTTCCGACTTACTTCTGTTGCACCCCCCTTCCCAAACATAATTCTCAATAACTGGCGGCTCTTCTGAGTCTCCAAGGTGCGTTTCTGTAACCGCATACACCCCTATTTGTTCTCTATTTAACTGCTCCTCAATCTCTGCCCACTTTTCCTTGCGTCTGCCGCCCTGAAGCTCTCTTTCTTGCTTTCCTCCTTTTCTTGCTATCGACGGCGATGCTCTTCTGAAGTTCCCCTGCGGGACCTTCTTCTTTACTATCTACTCCGGCCTCCTTAGTACCTTCGGGCCCCCTAAAAAAGCAACTGCGCGAACACCAATTCGCCAGCCCACTTCTTGTGCCAGCCTGTAATTGAAGTGGATCCCGTCTCGTTTAAAACCACCACACCTTCTGACTTCCCTGTTTACTTCGAGCACCTCGAAGCCTTTCTCTCGGCTCATTTTCCATATTGCCTCATTAGCAGCCATTACGGCTCTTTGTACGTGACTGTCACATACGACGCGGCGGAGGCGAGCGCCATCTGGAAGCCTTTCAAGGAAGCGGGCGCGCTGCTCCGTGTACTTATACATCTATACGCGCCGGCGTGCGCAAATTGCGGACGCCGTCTCCGGTGTGTGCATTGTAGAAACGCTGGAAAAGGAGTTTGAGTTTTCGCGTAAGAAAATAATCTTTACTCGTATATAATAAAATTACAATCCGAGAGCGACCATATCTGTAGGTTGTGTGTAAGTCATAGTTTACGATTTTTCCGCGTATTTTAGCTTGAGAAATTGCTTGCGTCAAATGAACGGCCTGGGTATGCATCGCACGAGAATATTTCGACGCTGACTAGGGACGCCGCCATCAACGCCGGTTTTTCTGCGAGACGGGATCTTTAACGCTATCGCGTTAAAACGAACGCGCTTAGAAGTGCGTCGCGTGCTGGTCGGGGCAACACGAGAAAAACGCATGCGCTTTGGCTGGCTCCGGCAGCCCGCTGGTAGCGAGAAAAAAAATGAACAGCTTAATGTGACCTCGCTAATAGAAGTCAAAGTAGAAGAATTTATAAGGACGTCGTTACCATTGCTGGCTCTAGTGTCTTGACATGGATGCTTTGGCGCAGGTGAAAGTAATTCTGATATTATTTTCTGTGACATGACGGCCAAAATGGACCATCACAATTAACGCGTCTTCTCATTGGACCTCGCTGCGTGCTTTGACAGCTCGTCTCATAAATTAAATTATGGGGTTTAACGTGCCAAAACCACTTGCTGATTATGAGGCACGCCGGAGTGGAGGACTCCGGAAATTTCGACCACCTGGGGTTCTTTATCGTGCACCTAAATCTAAGTACACGGGTGTTTTCGCATTTCGCCCCCATCGAAATGCGGCCGCCGTGGCCGGGATTCGATCCCGCGACCTCGTGTTCAGCAGCCCAACACCATAGCCACGGAGCAACCACGGCGAGTAGCTTGTCTCATAGTGCGTTGCATTGGCTTGTCTCGTTGTATGGTCCGATGTACGTCTTTAGAAAAGTCAATGCACCTTGGCGTCAAATGTTTATAACAGCATTAAACCCACAAAGCTCCAGAATTGAAAATCTAAAGTACGACCTTGCAAATGTCAAAATGCACCTTTCGCATCAAAAGTTTATGAGAACTTTATACACATAAAGTTTCAGAATTGAAATCCATGCGCTCCGTAGATTCTGCGGCGTCCGCGAGATGCCGCGAAGAGCCCGCTCGCCATCAAAACACTCTTGAAACTTCATGCTCGGATGGCGCGCCCAGCATTATGTGACTTCCGATGCATGGGCGTTGCCGCGAAAACCAGCCCAATTTTGCGATGTTCGAGCTGAAATGTGTTTTCGAGCGTGAAAAGGACCATTCTAGACAAAATCCATAATGATTTCCGGCTCAGGGGCTTGTTTTGGTCGTCGGCACATGACAGGCCGAAAAAATTCCGGGGGGGGGCGGGGGCGGATGTTTGAAGGCCCATAAGTAACCCCCCCCCCCTAGGCTACGCCCCTGATACTGGCTGTAGCACTGCACTTTATAATCATGTCTATCTGAAATATTGCAACAAATGTAGGGTTATATTTCCCTTGTTCAACAGGCCATGAGTAAATTGCACTGCATGTGCATCTTATGTGCTAATAGATTTGCGCTGGTATGAAAGTGCAATTAGATAGCTATATAGGTTGCGGGTTCGGTCAGCGGCCGCCATTCCAATGAGAGCGAGATACAAATCGGGTACACATAGTTTTACGTTTGTGTAAAGAAATACGCATGGTTAAAATAAACTCAGACCCGACAACGGCAACTCGCATAGTATCATTGTTGGTTTGCGACTACAAACCCAATAACTGAATGATTGATTGAATGAAATAATAAGTGAATCAACCTATATGAATCAATCGATCATCGTGTGACGTACTCTATCGCACAAGCCGCGGAATCTCCGTGTCTACGATTAAAGGAAGTTTCAAGGACTGTCGCCATTCTTCTATGCAAATGGCACGTAAGTTGGTGGTATACAATTAAAGCAATTTCAGTTTCTACAGTAAGCGCTAGCCTCTTCTGGAAACTCAAGTCGACCCTTGCATCAAAAACCACCACCACCACCACCATCATCTGCCGCAGCAGCAGCAAACTCAATTCAATTTCACCAACGCGGCGAGGGGCGCAGGAGCCGCAAGTGACTGCTCCAATGCGAAAGTCACGTGCTTTTCTTCCATAACCTTCACAGCCAAAACACATGTGAAGCACAGAGGAATTTACGCACTGCGGTGCTTTAAAGTTAGGGTGGAAAAAAAAACGCCGACCGATAACAGCTTTTTTGCGGTCTACTGCTCGCAACACTGGCCGACCCACTCCATCGTCTTGTGCATAATGACCGCGCGCACGCAGATAGAGGGCTGCCAGGTGACAGCTGCCCAAGCGCCGCACATACTTAGACGCTGTGGCAAGGGCTGCGTACCCGCATGGTAGAAACACGTTTTGTGGTAGTAGTACTTCTTGTTGGGCTATCTGCTCGTGCATAGCGATTAACAGAGGAACGGTGCAATGGTGTCTGCGCAAAAACTTTATTGAGTGCCTGCTTCGCAGCCAAGAACAATCAATATTCAGCACGGAGTTACAAAACACTTCAAACTGACACACAGGCAGCACACGCATGTGCAAAGTTCCGTATATGTGACATTTATTTCGTGGACATGAAAATGCAGTCGATGCTGGAGCACTCGCGGCCGCGGAGGCAGAATGAATTGAGAAAACAACTTTCACGTGTGGCGAAGGTAAACGGATTCCCTAATATTCTATGAAAAGTCCGAACATGTAGGAGCATGAACTGAGATTCTTGAATAAGCTATTGCGCACTTGCAATGCGACTTTTCCATGATATCTGTACGAAAGCAACAAAAAGCACACTACAAGGCTGTGCTCAGTATAGAGTAAAGCACGTCGAGAGTGTACCTGTCACGAAGATGTCGATATCGGAACACTATAGCACTTCGGGACGTGCTATGGTTAAACATGTGACATTTGGCTGCCTAAATACTCGTAACAAACAAGTTTTTTTTTAATCGGCATACCTGAGGACAGATATTGCGCTAATGTTCTAACGGTATTTGAGCTAGGTAAGAAAAAAAAAAGTTTGCTTAGCTTCTGAGCCACATACCAAAGTATTGATTTGTTTAGAAGCTAGTATTCTTTTTGTATTTGTGTGCGCTGTTGCGGTGAATAATGACTTGCGGTATACTCCCGGCACCCCGCAACGCCATAGTGCACGCTCTCGTACAGTTCGCGATTTTGTATAGAATGACCAACGGAGAAATCGACACAGCACTGGACATAGAGAGAGAGAGAGAGAGAGAGAGAGAGAGAGAGAAAAGGATGCATAAAAAGGCAGCGAGGTTAACCAGAGGTAGTTCCATTTGGCTAACCTGCAAGGGGAGAAGGAGTAAGGTAATAAACAGAAAAAAAAAAGAATTGTGCAAAGGAGGAGATAGAGAAAGAGAGACGAGCACGAACAAACCACGTAAACTATAGAGCGGTCGGGGGAAGAGTTCTTAAAGTCTGTCCTGAAGGCCCGTAGGCCACAGGAACTTTAATAACGCGAGTAAGCGCGAAATTTCTTTGGGAGCCCCGGCCTAAAGCTTTTAATTCTGATAGTGGGCGATTG
Source organism: Dermacentor variabilis (assembly GCF_050947875.1). Lineage (NCBI taxonomy): Eukaryota > Metazoa > Arthropoda > Arachnida > Ixodida > Ixodidae > Dermacentor > Dermacentor variabilis. The sequence goes on along the minus strand of NW_027460313.1, from coordinate 9,160,626 downwards.
TCCAGTTCGACAATCGTCCACTATCAGAATTAAAAGCTTTAGGACGTATTGTGCTCTCGAACCATACCAGATGTTGAACTTATTACGACTACATTGACGGTCAAACGTTCGGGCAGCCTTCCGGAATGCGATGACGTCAGATCAATGCTTAAATTTAGATTAATCTTATCCTGAAAGTTGCAGAGGCTGCCTTATCTTATACCTGCTATTCTGAAGAGTATTGGGCAGGGTGCCTGCGTATTATGTGCATGTGCTTTCAGCACCGCCAAATCCTGACTGAACACATTTTAGACATCCTTCCTCGCGTTTGTCCGACATGCCTACTTGAAGGCGGACATTCGAAAACTATCGATACGTGTTCGATGTGATGAATAGGACATATACGACTGCGAAGAATTTGCAGCCAATGTTGCCAATGTTGTTTTTATGTCAACAGCTGTTTTTTTTTCAATTTTCACGAAAACAGCTGAAATTGATAATGCTACCTTACCTCCGGATGTCGCCTAGTACTGACATCCGTTCCCGCTAGCAGGTCTGTCATCTTTGTTGCTTGCTTTGTGTACTAAAGATCAATATGTATTGAGGGAAGATTAACGGAAAAAAATTATAAACGCGCTTGGAAGACCTGAAAGATTCTGTCACAGCTAAGGCAGCTATTCTAGTTACGTAATACTTGAAACGGTCCCCCCGCTGTGAACTGGTTATGCAACAAAACTGAAATAAACTTCCGGAACTTCAATGAACGGAAATAAACTTCCGGTTACCAGACAGAAGCTTGCGCGAGACGTGTAATAGCAGCGCACAGCAAAAGGGCACAGGTAACGCGATTCTCGGCTAATAATCACAGCTCGCTCATCCTCACTCGAACACTCGTACCACTCGTTTACATTATGCTCAGCGCGCGCTCTCACCGGCGCACTTGCCAGCGATACATAAACGCGGCCTCGGTGCGAAGAGGAGGAACGGTCGGCTTCCGCCTAAACCGAGAGACAGCCATAGAGTAACATAGTCATAGAGTTAGTATACCAACTCTAGAGGAAAAGCTGGCCCGAAAAGTGGGAACCTCTAGGGCGCCGCCCTGTTGCTACACTCTAAAAACTAAGGGAGTGCCGGGCACTCTCTTTGAGGGAGTAGCTGCTTGTCCCATATTTCACTCTCTTTTCGAGAGTAGATCGACCCTCTTTGAGAGAGAGTAGGTCAACTCCTCCTGACAGAGTTTTGTTACTCCACCGCAAGGGATTGCTAGTACTCTTCCGCAGAGTGATAATACTCTTCCCACAGGGAGTGCTAGTACTCTTCCGCAGAGTGCTAATACTCTCCCCGCAGGGTTGATAGTACACCGCCAGACCGAGTACTTCTACTCCCCCAAACAGAGTGCTTGTACTCCTTCAGAACAGAGTGCTAGTACTCTTCCCAATACCCTCTTAGCCAAGTCCTGGTCACGCATGCAGGCAGGAAATCAGATCAAATTAGGGCCGCTGATATACTGTTCCGTAGGCGGCTCCTCAGAGACACTGGCCCGATTCCAAGCGGCCTTCAGAATAGGCGTGAGCAAAGTTATGCAGGATTTTAAAGTCATTTTTTCTTGGCTATTTGCTGCCTACCGTGAGGCGTGACTGCTCTGAAGCGGCCTATGCGTATGCGTCACGAACGCCACTGAGGAGAAAAAAAAGCGAATTAACACTTAATCTGCAAATATCTTCGCAAATTTCACAATCAGGAGTCACACAATCTAATTAGAATACAATTGTCAAGGGAATCACATACTTATCAAGAATCACAATGCTCTATACATCATGTGAATTCGAACCCGCGTACACTCGCATTTGTACAATTCAAAACACACATCATAACCATTACACCACAGCGCCGCCACGCCCAGTTGTGTTCCTTTAGAGGTTATATATATACCAAACGTATTTGATGAATCGGCTGCGGTGGGTGGGGTTTCTCTGCAGTGTGCTGTGCTGTTGTGTACTGGAATACGTGTGCGTTTGCATCATTTCCATTCCTTGCTACGACTAACGAAGGAAGACAACGTAGACGACAACGTGAGAACTATTCACGGCTTGTGGTCACCGCAGGAAAATAACAAATGTGCCGTTCAGCTCATGATCGAGTGCTTCTCCAGTCCATGTTCTCCAAAATACGCGGATACAAAGTATTGCGCCAACCATCCACGTATGTGAATTTAATTCGCGCGTATACTGGTGAGCAACTGCGACGCCAGTACAAGGCATTTCGACGTGCCTCACGCTGCCGTGTAGGCGTTCTTTTCAAGTGCATTAGTTTGGAGTTTGGTTCAGTCCGCTGTGAGCTGTTGTCCTGCATTAGCAGCGGATCGTTAGCGTTTTGAAGCGCATGCATTCCAGCATTTGGAGACTGCTTATGCCGATAGCCGCGTCAAATGCATTGGCACGCATGTTTAAATGACTAATGTGTCCACTTGTTACGCGTGCACTGCTCGTATCCTGTGGCAGTGCTCGTTCTAAAAGCTTCGAAGACCATCTACACTCATGCGTGTGTTCAATTTATATATGCACAGGATGGACTTGCCGGCTAGTTGGTTGAGCATTTTAGAAGAAACAGCGCAACACAAGGACGACGCAAAAACATGCCACACTACGAAGCGCTGGTGTGGTTGATGCTTTTTTTTCGTCCTTGTGTTTGCGCTGTTTCTTCTTCCACGATACACGCACACCACAGGTACGCGAAAGTTTAGGAGCATAAGTGGTTAACTCTGTTTTCCCCGTTTTCTCTCAGTGTCAATGGCACAGTGCGTTGCCCGGAATTGTGCACGCTTACCCCCATATGCAGAAATGCATCATAACTTGAAGCCCATGCTTGACTTGATCTAAACGACGCAAGTCGTGAACGCACCAAAAGAAAGGCAGTGAGCGTCTTGGGGGACGTTCGCACCACGCGTCGTTTATATCAAGTCAAGCATGAGCTTTGTATTAAGATACATTTCTGAATACGGGGGCTAGACATCTGCTTCTTCCAGAAAATGTCGAAGAAACGCCCGCCAAAACCAGGCACATTCGTAAACTTAACTAGGCATTACGAAGCTCCATATAAAAAAAGAAGAGTGGTATTAAAAGCTTTCAGTATTTTTCTTTACTCCAATATAGTTGCGCTCTCGTGGCTTCACTGTACAGAGATAGTGCAGCGTTAGCTAGAAAGCATGAATTTCCTAACTCCATGCCAAAATAAGCTTGTAAAATTATTTAGGTGCTAGAATCCAGGGTTTGTAGCGATCCTTGAAAATCCTTTATTTCTAAAATGCCATTTTTCAAGGCATTGAAAACCCTTGAATTTTTAGAAGTATTGGAAAGTCCTTAAACTTGTACACTTGGCTAGACTTAGCAGACATTGCCAAGCGCTTTTTTTCCCTTCTGTGACACTCTTTCGCATGTCACAGAAAATTGTCTCTGGAGGTAATAGAAGGAAAGCGACATCCTTAAAGTTGAAATTACAAAGGAGCTGCAGATACCAGTTTTAAGCACATGGAACCGGCGACAAATGTGCTTGGAGGAGCAGAAGCAGGAAGCTCAACAGTTGAGGCATTCGAAGAGAAGCCATGAAGAGTAAATTGAGAGCGACAGACACAATAAAAAGAAATTAGAAATGACTATTGCTTATTTGATGGTGAAAAAAGCTGAGGCAACAGATGACATCACATACACTGTCAAACCAAACAGTATTCAAAAACTGCAAATGTTGCAGGTCCAAGTAGTTAATTGTGCTATTGCAGAAAAACTTTGAGCGCTTTCTTGAAATGCTTCCTTGTGTGCGTTTAGTGGTGGGCAGTGAAAGGCAAATTAGCAGTCTTTCAAATGTTTGAAATCACTGAAATGCGATTTGTTTTGTTTTCTTTTGTTTGCATTAAAGTTAACGGTGTTCTTGAACAAGTTATTGCCTGTCCAAACTACTACACACATTGCACGAGGTCCTTGAAGTTACTGTGTCGGGGCCTCGAAAGTCCTTGAAAACCATTGAATTTTTTTCTTCAATATTGCTACGAACCCAGTAGAACAACTGTCATGGAGTAAAAACCTTGGCTGAACAGGGGCTTATACGCAGAGCACAGGAAGACTACAAATGCAGTAGTAGGCATGGAGGGCCCTGAAAAAAATGTGCCACATCCGCTCGTCTGCCTTATGTTTCTGCACCGACTGTCGCATTTTTAATAAAAGTGCACTTTCTGTTCTACTCCAATAAACGCAACATTACGAACTCCAGTGTGGGGCAGTCCTTCAGCCAGTGCAGAACGTTTTCTGTACATCCGAGTCAGCTCTGTCATTTTTCCAGCATTGTAGTACAAGATTTGTTAAACTGGTTTAGCAGAATATGAGCAGTATACTCTTAAATTAGCTGTTTATTTGTATGCACAAGTTCAGGTCCTCAGTTTGGTTGCATGACAAATTGCCATACCTCAATAGATACAAGAAACAATTTTATTACAGTTTAATAAAATCCAAACAGTAATAATCACAACAATATAATGACATACATTTCTTTTGGTACATATACAGCCCATGTCTTGGCAGTGTATAAATTCAACTATACACCGCAAGTACTGTGTCCTGACCACTATTATTCACATGTGTAAAACCATCACAGCAATTCAACAAATATCACAGTAATTAGTGACATACACTTTGTAACTGCTTTACATGAGCATAATGTATACAAATGGTCCCTGTGTACCTACACATGACTAGTGCCACCCGAGTACTATTACTCACAGGTGTAAAACCAACAAAGCAGTTCTTTAAAAAATATCACAGCGCTTAGTGACGTACATGCTGTAACTCCCTAGTAGAAACTTAGTACAAACACGTGAGGACACGGAAATCTAGCAGTGGGCATACATGGGAATACCACCGCCTCAATACTAATTCACAAGTGTAAAACCAACCAAGGAGTTCTTTAAAGAATATCACAATGCTTAGTGACATACATTTTCTAACTAGCTTATATAAGCTTTATACAAACATGAGAACATACACAAAGCTAGCGGTGCACCCGCATAGAAGTGCGGCCATCTGAACACGATTATTTGCAAGTGTAAGCTCAACAGAACAGTTCGTTATAGTGACACACATTTTGTAACTGCCTTATACAAGCTTAGTGCAAGCACAAGAATGCAGAAAAATATAAATTAAAAACTTGCTATATGCATACACAAACAGATCAACACAAATGGTAAAAACCGCTTTGAAGACAAATGTGACTGTGGCAAAGCGCAGTGCTGTGCCGGTTGAAATTGCCACCCACAAAAGTATTGAGCAATGCTTAAACCACAGGCAATAAAGTGCTGAAAGACTGCGTCTCTAACGTAACTATTTTAATTCAAATTTCTTGAATATAGGGCTCGCGTGCAGATAAGGCATCTGATCCAACTGACCTGATTTTACACCTGCTACATGCATACAATGCACTCAGATATAACTGGTAATAATAATTATAAAAGGCATTTAAAAACTTGATAGTATGATGAAGATGCATGACTAGAAAAGTTCTGTCCCCCTCGTACTTGTTAAAAAGGTGTAAGTACGACATGTTCTTTTTTTCCTCAATTTTTGCATTAATGGACAGCCGGAACCTCGAACCGACACACAAAAAAAGATACTGCTATGTTAATAGTGTTATGAATAATTTTTTGTGAAAGCTTTTTTACAGACAAGTTGCAGTCTCGTTTCTGGAGGTTAAGCTGTATCTTGCAAAATAACTTGAAAAGTGGTCACATGGGATCATGACACTATATCATAATGTTAGTTTCAGTTGACTCTCTTGCCCTACAAGTCGCTGCTCACTGTGGCCAGTGATGCAACAGCAGTGTCTGTGTGATTTTCATCACACTTCTGTCCTATGCCATTCTTACCAGAGTTGGCGGCACATAGATACCCAAATTTCGATAGTGTTGCTTTCTCAGGTGGTTGCTTTTGATTTGCTCAATATCAGTTGGCACTTCAGCTCCCATCAAACTTCTTTTTTACCTCTTCAACAACAACATCAACAACAATCTTATGAAACCTGTGTTGTCCTTCTAGTTGCCTACAAAGACCAGTCAATCTAGCAACAACACTGACAGTCTCTACTATCTTGTAATGGGGGAGAGGTGTGTCCCACCATGTGTTCCACATTGTTGTCACTATGTGGGCTGGCTGGGGAGGCAACAACTGTAATATGTTTGCATTTGCATATATTAAAGTGATGCTTGTACTGTGTTATAACACCTAACTTAGTCTTGTACTTGCTCCACAATAACACTGGCTCACAGTCGTGGTGAAAAGCTTTTGTATGTTGAGCAAATGAGTTGTATCCACTACAAAAAAAGTCAGTGATAGCACACATGTTGCTCTACCAGGCCTGGTGTGGTTCCTTCTGACACTGCTGCTGATGCTGACGCGCTGCTGCTTGCCTCGTAGACTGTTGCAGCTGCAGTAGACATGGCAGTCTCTGTATCTATTGCTGCCGTGTCATCTGTCATGGTAACTTCCAAGTGGTATCGGGCTCACTTCTGCAACAGAGATGTTGTTTGCCCCTTGAGGGCTCTCATGATCAGGGCCAATAATTTCGTAGGCATTGTCTCCTGCATCGAAGAACCAATAAGAACAGCATGAATTAATAGACATAGCTCTAAAAAGTACGGACATCAAGACTTAACCACAAGCTTTGCACATAAGTGACCGGGCTTAATGAATAATACTTGCAGGAGGAGTTACACAATTGTTTGCGTATATTACAGTAAAGCCTCATCAGAAGATATTCAAGAGGCACGGGAAACATCTCTCGAAACCAAAAATTTTGAGACACTGAGGAGCCAGACTAGATCACTTTATTATGCATCATCACTAAAGTATGTTTTGATATATCTGAAGGAATAAATGCTCAGGGTGGCTTAAAGGGCCCCTAAACCACTTCTCGACATTTTTTGAACATTTCATGTAAACGCGCGTATCAAAATCAGAATGCCGTCACGATCGACGAAGCCAAATGCCAGAGTGCGTAGCACTGCCGGAGCACCACAATATGAAGAAAATGACCCCGTGCGCCTCTCTGGACCTATCCTGCACCCCCCAGTTTGTCCTGACGTCACCAGGCTGTCTCTGATGATGTCACCAGTTTCCGGTGCTGTCGATTGGTCGAACGAAAGTGTACGACTGCCGGCAAGGCCTGCAAGCAAATACACACACTCCTTCCTCGTCGCGTTGCGCGCGATGCTATTGTGGGCAGCCAATGGGGGCAAAGAACAGAAACGCCAACAGAAGGGTCTCCCTATGAGGCTCTTCAACACGAGTCACCATACAGTTCCGTTGTATTAGCGCCACCCCTCGCAGGATGACGGGTCAGCGCGGCAGCAACAGAGCTCGTTGGTGTTGGCCTGTCCCGTAACATTTGGAGGTGTACTAGGCAAGGAAAAGACGATACTGTCCATATGGCGTGTACCAGATGAAAGAGTAAAATGAGTGGGGACTACTTTTCGATAATCAAACACACGTAGCTCCACTATTACTGCACCGTTTCGAAAAATTCTCGTGGCTACCTGTTCATTGCCTTATTGTGTAGAACTGCAACACCGCAACTAAATTTCAACCTCGGTGGTTTAGGGGCCCTTTAAAGAAGACATTCACAGCTTTTTAGTGACTGTAGATTGTGTTAGCTTCATTCCCAACTTCTGGAATTTAAACGCTTCACTTTGCAAGCCTTGTTGCTCGCAGTACCTTTGAGGTGCTCTTAGACGCTCGTTAGCTTCAACTGCCGACACTTTCTGCCCTGCACTGTCCTCGTTGCCCTCCTTTTCTGGTTCATGCTAAAAGAGACATGCGCGATTGACTTGTGTAAGGATTGCGTGATCTTTACGCCCTTCGGAGCACACAAGGTGCACAAAGTGAATGTGTCTGGGTTGTGTCCCTTCGAAGTAGTGAATACTTAAAAAGTCATCCTTAGTAACAAAGGTGTCTCTTGTATACAGTATTGTTAACGTGGCAAACATCGGAAAACCAACCAAACCATTTTCAGATGTCTCTTACAACCAAGTGCATCTTGTAATGAGATTCTTCTGTACTGAATATTTTTCAACTATGGATCATCTGCATGTACATATAGTCACAAAGACATGTTGTGTGGAATGGCGAATCGGGAAACAGTTCGTACTCTTACTTTTTGTCCCTAACATAAGCAGCTGATAACAATATGATAAAAAAGCAGGCAATGAGGCTAGAATGGAACATAATCCTTCAGCTCTAAACAGTTTTTTGGGCCTACATCATTCCCCCATATGACATAAGGAAACAACATGATTGCAGTAATGGCTGCATGTGATCTGAGTTGATTGAAACAAACTATACGTAAGGTTGTCCTGTATGTAATTTTATCAGAGTGCTTTTTAGATGTCCTGCTGGTGATCCTGGCTGCGCGATGCTTCTCATGCTTTTTGGCACGATTCCTTTTTTTCCACTCCACTTTTTTTTCAGATTATCTCCCCTTTCCCTTCCCCCTTGTGTAAAATAGCACACTTGAAGTATCAAATCTGTTGAACTAACGTGTGTATCAAACCTGTTAACATGTGTGCTTCTCTGTGGTCTGTGTTGTATTTTTGCGCTGCACAATTCAATTCAAGATGAAAGATGGAACGTCCCTGCCTTTAGTTTAATTGTGTGTGTGTGTGTGTGTATATATGTCTCTCTCATGTTTTGAAATATATGTACATTCAGGAGTGCCTGCATGCCCTTCTCTCCTGCTCCAGTGACGAAAAGGAGAGCCTGTTTATGTACCATAGTAAAAAATTCAAAGGCTTTCGCTGTGCCCATTACATCCCTTATCATATGGATCTGTCACAATACAGAGTAGCAGTGGTCCATAATACTAGCCCATCCCAACATAATTATAAATTAACACATACCGACATGCTGCGAAACAGCTGTTGCAAAGCCGCTGGTGAAGGCAATTTCCGCAGCACTGCAGTGGTACAGCCGAGTTCCACCTGTATAGTGACAAATCCATATGCGTGTTAGCAACTCAGTAGTTGCTGATGGTTTCATAAGCTTTACACTACACAATAATGTAATCTAGACAACTTTGTTGGAACAAATGCACATAATTAGGACACCACTTAAACACTAACACGATTAATTGCCCCCAATCTCTCACTCACTAAGGGATAATACTACTGAAACATCGGTGGAGAGCTCAGATTAACACAGCCCATAAAGGACAAGCGTTCTTTGAGGAAAACAGCTATAACAGCGGTTAGTTTTCTTGATCATTTTATGTGGTAGCTTTGATTTAAATGTCATGCAGTACTATAAAATACGAAGTGCCGCATTTCTACCAGCAGAAGGCGTCGTCAGGCTCATGGTACAACAGATTTTTGCACCGTTTGTCAGTGAGCCGACACATACAAAGAAAACCGAATTCACACATACACATACAGTGTCAAGTACACTTCTCCTTCTGAAAACGCAGCCACCAGTTCCAATGTTGCTGAAAGGAAAGGTTATATAAAATGCGAGACTGCATGGAACTGCCACTTATGACTGTAAATGTATGGTCTGCTGATTGCAGAGGTAGTCACATGCTATTTCTAGTCTCTTTTAGAAGCATTACTAAAGAATAAATTAAAATCTATTTATAAGTCACGAATTTCATGCATCCACAGTTTGGCTAAATAACCTGTGAGAAAAAGACATGTTTACCTGGAATAGCAACCTTTTTTCCTGCTGCAAAACTTTCCTTCGAATTAATGAAATAACTTTACAGCGTCATAATGCGTTTCTCGCAACTACTTGCCGGCAGTGGCGAGTTAGTATTTATATCCGACTCATTGGGCGACAATACTGCCAAACACAAATGCTTCACAAACACGAGAACACGTCCCTCGCAGAGAATAGCAACCATATATGCCTCTGTGAGACATGATCGCACCTTTGTGGTCAAAATGTACATTAGAACGACATCACCATCTCATTAAAAAAAAAGCCTCCGTACAAGGCAGCCGCCAACTGCATAATGTGAAATTGCAACTGATGTCCACTTACTGGTGGCCTGTGTTTGAGTCACTTTTGGCAGTTGACTGGGTGCTGAGAAATGCACATCCTGGGTTGTCCCTGCAAAACATACAGGGTTATGTCAAATGTTGAAAATATATATATGCCGGCATTTCATCAGTCGCAAAACAAACGAGTAAACTAATAAAGAACTGTAATGTAAACCGAGTACACATCATAAGATAGGCTGTCAAGTGTTAATGCATTATGCAAAAAACCTAATGCATAGGAAAGACTATATGTATACACACGAAGCTGACACAATTTAATTCGCTCTAGGTTTTTCCGTGCAGTATATTCAAATTATTATGTCTCGTGGTTAGAGCAAAATTAGTGTAAATTACGAACTAAATTATCTACCCTGAAAACTTTTCTTCAATATGCACCTGTGCGCGCTTCGAACGAGTAGCGTTGTAAAATTTACGTACATGGCATTTAACATAGTTGCTGAACACGGATTTCCTTTGCCCTGTGTCGTGTACAGTGAGCTACATATATCTGCCCCCCCCCCCTTTTTGTACTAGCCATACTGCGTGCCACTGCACCTATACGCACGTCAATAAACCTCACGACACAGAAATAAAAAAAGCACCAATCACCCATGCCTGCATGTTGTAGTGGGCCTAACCTAACCAAGCATGGGCTGTTGCTTTTTATAGTAAACACAGGCATCGTGCTCACTGCAAGTATGTATCATGTCGCTAAGCAAATATGCAATTTCATTGTATCACTATTTTTTTATCACATGGATATATTTGTTGAGAGGCAAGACAAAAAGCAGTCACTTCTCAGAACTAATCAGCTTTCTTAAAACACATTTTTAACTTTTCAATGACACTTGCTGCTATGTGTTTGTCTCCAGAGAGCATACTTGATTTGACTTTCCAATCAGAGACATTACATAAATATACCATGTTAAGATGACTGCCTGGAGCACGTGAGAATTTTCATCTTCGTGTAACATACTGTATCTTGATTTTGTTGACATTTGGTCAAATGGTACACCCATATACCCACATACTAGTTTTCTTGTCCAAATAACATGCCAATGTATTTTGATTTTTTGGCATTGGCTCCTCTGCACTACGTGAAGTCGCGCTGCACTGGCTCTTTCACATCCTCGTGTCCTTGCAGCTGCCTTCTTGCGTTATATAAAGCGGGTGCCTGAAAAATATCGTATGCAAAAGTCAACACAAGGGCATGGTGCAAAACAACATCAAGACAGTCAAGGCCATGGCAATAAAAAGTCTTGACTCTTAGTCTTCCTAGTGAAATGCATGCAAAACATCCAAATGACTGCAACAGTCAACTGCTAAACTAACTTCAATTTTTAGATTTAAGCAAAAAAACAAATAAACCACAGTTCATCCTTGTTTTTCATGAATGTTAGAATACTCCTGCTAATGAATAGAATATTGGTCATTTTCAGACGTCATAGGTCTGTCATGAGTCTGGTGTATCGCAAACACCACTTGTGACACATCCTAAGCAAGTGCCCAGTGTGCCCCCCCTCCCCCGCACCATCCCTGGTTGTGCCACTGCTGAAGCCATAATTTGAGGATTATAGCTGCAAACATGATGCTCAGTAGGGATGAAAATATTGTCCTTCAGCTCAATGGATATATGGATGTGCCCATAAAAAAGGGCAACAAGGCTTGTTATGGCAAGCTTACCCACATTTCAATACTAACAAGTTCACTGCGGCCTGCATCTAAGCTTACTAAAAGGCATGAACTTATTTTCATGCATGAGGTGCGCAGTGGAGTTCATTTTTGACAGACCCGACTACTGCTGCAGTTTGAAATCTAGCATTTTAGATTCTTGTAGGCATGTAAAAGTTGCAGTTAAACCGCAGTTATTAGTTTATTACACCAACCTATTGTTCTGTGTACGACAGACTGGTAACACGGAATTAAAGCAACATTTTATTTTGATATTTTATTTCTCTACTAAAAATATTCAAGCGATAAACACATCTTGATCTGCCATGCTATAGCAAAATGCACACATTACGCTTGTAACCCCCAGAGGAAGGCTGATTTAGCTGTTCATATGACATAACTCTGACATGCCAACTCATATTAGCAAATGCACAGGCATGTCCAAAACAATAAGCGTATGCAAAGCGCCCCTGCAATTGTAATTCCACACAGCAGCCGTTATATTCGATGCCGATGCGTAACTAGCTGCTTGACAATTCACCGAGTTCGTAGACATAAGCATCCTTTCAGTTTCGCACCGTGCACGAAAACCGCAACAGGAGACAAAACCAGACCTATAATCACACCATTTCAACATGAGCAAAAACAGTTCAGTCTTAGGGATAAACACTGTGAGAGCGATTTAGTGCGCGACGGCGACGAGCGACGGCTTCGAGCGACAAAACGGGCCGTCGCTTGAACAGATGGCTCGGTTCTGGAAATCTAGAAATCGTCGCTCGTCGCCCAGAAGTGCTATGAGCGACTAGCCAATAGCGCGAAGCCGGAACTGGATGTACATACATCGCTCAAATACTACCGATTGTCGCGCGGAACGAGCAAATGATTCAATTTTTATACGTGCAAGGATAAGAACGTACTGCAAGACCTCCGGAAATATTTTATGCTACTTTTTATAGTAAAATGCATCAACGTAAATTACTAAAGCACGCGTCACGCGTGACTGCAGCCCTCATGCCGGCAACACCGGGGAGGCGTCGCTAAAAATCGTCGCTCGCACGGAGTACGACTTGTAGGCGACGAGCGAACGCGACAGCCATCTCCGTCGCGTCGCTTGTAGCTGCCGCGCGCAAGATCGCTTATATGGGGTTTATACTTTTTTCAGCATAAAACATGGATTCCTCATGCGTTTTCAGTAAGTTCAAGATAACGCGCCCAACTGACCTCTTGCAGCATGCAGCTGAATGCCTGCGGCAAAGTTTCTAACTAGCACTGGTGCTGCACGTAACTTCAGTGGTCGCAGATTCCCCCTGCGCGAGACACCGTCAAGCGCGCGGTTTATTTATAAAAAAAAAAAAGCATGCTGCCAGCAAAATGACGCCTTCTGTTATGTGATTCCTTAGTTCAACAGCGTTCCGTACACAGTAGGCTGCCAAACTGAATAAATTCAAACACACAAAACGCACGCTAATCACGCTCCGCATAGGCTCGGAATCACGGGCTGGTGAACCAACCATTTTAAGCGTCCTCTCGCCTGGCGTCTTATTGAACATACCATAGTTCTGGCAGCGTTTGCGATTTTTAAAGCTCTTACGGACAACGGCAAAGTGATAAAATCACATGCAGTTATCGCGACGACTGGCTTTTTAGATTGACATCGAGAGACAGCGCGTACGCCTAGTCCTTTGTCAATCGCGTCGGCTAAGCGCAGCGACGACTTCCTGGCGATAGCATGACATATACGCAGAATGTGCACCTAAGTTAGAATTCACTTACCGTGGAGGATTTGTTGTTATATCCAAGGCATGACGAACGACTGTCGTGTTTTCGTGGCGACGCGAGATGGCTGAAACACGATCTCCCTCGGCTGGCCTTTGCTCGCTGGACGGTTCACTTTCTCCGGTGCTGTGTTGTTCCGCGATCTTGAGCGCGCGCGCGCGCGGTGGAGCCACTCCGAGTGAAAAAGTAGAGCGCTCGCTACGCGTTCCTTTGAACTGCGGCGGCCTGTTCTCTTAGAAGCAAAACGATGTGTTCTTTGCTCAGCGTGCATGAATGATACATTGCCATGTTCGGGGCCAGCCACCTACAGTTGAAGCAGAAGATTACGCTACGCTTTTTTTTTTATATTGCCGCAAGAGTCTCTCTTTTCTATTGTCGCAAGAGTCTTTTCACTCTCTAGCTCTGAAGGGGAGAGTGAAAAGCACATTTCACTCTCTCCTTGGTGACAGAGTGAACAATGCATTTCACTCTCCTCGACATTTTGCGAGAGTAAAACGACGCTTTGAAGAGTGAACCGGCAGCTTCACTCCTGCGATACCCTTCCTAGTTTTTAGAGTGTACTGGTCAATGTGGCCAGCGCAGTTTCTATTGAAAGAGCTGAAAGCAAGTACAGGTCACCTTATGCTTTGTCATTTAAAAACGCATACCTTATGGCTTTACGAAGGTGATGCGTTAATATTAAGTTTACAGAAAGCGCTTGCAAAGTGCGTGATTTGTGTAAACCGCGGCGTACGCATTCATGCAATAAAGGATGACACGAATTGCCGTTTCGAATCTTTGTTTTTTGGATTCGTGGTAGTTTCGTACAGTTTAGGTTTGACATGCGATCGCGCGTCAACATCGGACGCTATGGCACATTCGTGCCTTTTGTGCCACCAAAGCCCCGAAGTGCTCTGGCATATGCCTTCACAGGTAAGTAAACGAATGTATCTTCTTTTCAGAACATCACGCGAGTAGACAGCTCTTGTGATGCATCACAATCGTTTGAAAAGCGTCACAGTAGAGCATTTTTTTTTACATGAGGAGCGGTGTTTTTATTTGGAGGTTGCCCTTCAGTAGGAAATTGCTGCACAGGCGGACCAGCGCACCGGAATTGTACTGGCGAATCCACAAGCAAGTCATAGAATCTGGTTAATTGTTGCACTTTGAACAATCATGCTTTTACAAAGGCCCCAGCTGAAAAACAGCCTGATGCCGAGTATTTCTGTGCCGCGAAGCAATCAAGACGCGAGTGCTTAATACGGACGAAATCGAGTGCATGAACCCACATATTAATAGCGTAGGCGTTTTATTAACTGTGCAATATTTTCAACACTTACTTGCATGCCGTTTGATGTGGCATATCTTTTGTGGTCACAAATTCGTGCAGGGAATCTATTTGCATGATCGACTCCGGGCCTGTGGAACCGTTCACTTGCACTTGATGCTGAGTCATTTATATGCATCCATAAACTGCAGATATCCACATCAGATCCCTACGAGCATTTTCAAAATTCAATTATTTCATGCAACACGCACATATGCAATACTGACATAATCTCAAATACCACTAAGGAGCTTAGACACATTCTTGTTGAGTATACTTGCAGGTAAAATAAATAGATCATGTAGACAGCTCCAGCTCAGTTTCCTTAAATCAATGTGTACAAGGGGCATGCAAAAATACCTTTTTCTCGCGCACCGATTATTTTGTTGTATAAGCAAGAGAACCCACCACGTTAGTGTAACATACGTTGTACATCACACTTATATGTGCTTTTATTTACCAAGTGAGATGAGTTACTTTTATGGCTCATTCAGTCAAATCACACTGCAAGCTGCATTCTTCAATCTTCTATTGGATATTGCAAATGGTTAATGAAACATGTTTCCCTGTTATGCAGATATGCAATGGAAAGCCCTTCTGTGTGTTCCAATGGTAAAATTTAAACTCTGAATTAAAGAAGACATTTTTAGTCAGAAACAACAAGCAAAAATGCTGAATGCATAGTATCAGAAGCCCAAGGTACACAAATTATGAGAAGTGTCGAATGATTTTAAGGAAAGAATGGTATCTGAAAATGCAAGACTTTAGTGGAGGCCAAGCAAGTCAATATAGGTAGAATACTCTGCAAAATTATGCGAGTGATGGGATGGCGAACAATGGTTCAGGAAATGCGTTGTTTTTCTGCAAAACAAAAGCTGATGATTGTCATTACATAAGTCACTTTAGCATCATGAGACTGCTGCCTGATAAATTTAGAAACAAACCAAAGACACGCAAAAATAAAAAAAAATTAATGATGCTCTCTCCACACTGGGGTAAATAAAAAGAAACGGATCACATCTAATGTGGACATATCGGACGCCTTGTGAAACACTAAAGGAAAAATTCAGTTTCGAGCTATGGCACTTGCCGCATACATGTGGAGGGCCTTGTACCAATAGTGATAGTTACCACTGCATTTACAAATTTAAAGCAATCATACAGACAAGGACGATTTTTTATATTTTTGGATACCACTTCATATGCCTCCACCAAGTGTTAGAATGCTTCATGCAGCCATACTGAGGATTTCACAGCAACACCTACAGGTAAGAAGCAAAAGCAGTCAAAGTGCTGGTGTATTCTGGACACTATGTTTGAAAAATTTTAGGCAATAAGAGTGCAAGAAGCAGACATAAGAACTGCATTTATTTCCATAATTGCCCATTTGAATGACCTTTTCTTTTTGCTTAGACAATGCCTACGCCTAACCACAGTAGCTCCCTCATGCAGACTCCACAAGCCAAGAGGCCATGGAGGCAAATGCAGGTAAGAGGCAAGAAGCAATAGCACCGGTATTGACATTTATCTCATTTCTTTTTCTTACATTTAGGCAGCCAGCACACCTCGAACAGCCACCTTGACTGCGGGTGTGCCACCCTAGTCGCCAAGGGAGCATTTGAGGGAAAGCGACGGGTAATGTGAACAGCCACTTCTCCATGTAAACGATACTCTTTCTCTCGGATGACTCCTACGCCTCGCCACGCCAGCTCATCTGTGCAGACTCCACCAACAAAGATGCAGCGGTGGCACGTGTAGGTCAGAGGCAAGAAGCAGTGGCACTGGGGTTGACATTCACCCAATTTCTTTCTTTTTCTTACACTGAGGCAGCCAGCACACCTCGAACGGCCACCTTGACTGCGGGTGTGTCAGCAGATCCCTGTTGTAGATATGCTCATAATAAACTTCAGTAAACTTGAACTTGTTAATAAACTTGAAGGCAAATGGGACATTGATGCATTGCTTTTTTGAACATTTATTGTACACGTACATGTTATACTTTCCAGCACTACAGAGCGTATTTTGAAGCTTCCCTCTATATTTTGCACCTTTAATTACGTTTGTGTTGTGTGGCCCTCAATGCAGTTCATATTGTAGCAGCTGCTTTGTCTGTGTATTGCACATTGGATTAAGTTTGTGTTACCCAAATGTGCAAAAGGCCTAAAGTTCTCTCATATATACAAAATAAGGTTCTATGTAGTTCTCCAGTGTTAAAATAAAGAAAATAAAAGTAAGTGATCCGATCGTGTAACTGTGTTTGTTTCAGTAATTCCTATGAGTTATTAGTTATTGACAAGTTGACAACTTGAACTGGCCAATCCGTCATGGTAAAGAATTGTATGTATACATATAGGAAAAAAAGGGGTTATGTGTGTGTGTTTGTAGGGGGGGTATAGGATTAGGGCGGTACGAAAAAAACGTACCTACACCGTCCTTTAGGCCCATTCCTTTAAGGTACTGTAACGAAGCGTATTATGCATAAAGTTCATACATAACTCTGATATTACTACGCACGCCAGGCGACGCGAGCTACATTTGGCATGACTCGCATTCGCGACTGACCCGGATGCCCTCCATATTATTCTGGTTAATCTTGCTCGCTGCACCGCGGCAAAAGAAAGATCATGGGCGCAGGTGCCTTTAAAGTATGTCGACCTTGCGAGGCACCGTTGCGCGTACCAGGGGAGCTGTTCGTGCGAACACTCCCTGGCCCACACCTGCCTCGGTAGCCCCAACCTACGTACCGTTCCGCTTCGAGCTTTGATCCCCCCACTGTCCCTTGGGTGTCCGGAACTTCTCGCGCCGCCTGCTTAGTAAACATAGTAAACGTAAAGATTGGACATTCCCACAGGCGCCTGCGGCCGACTTTGGCTCCCAGCGCACCTAGCGGAATCGTCGAAAAGGACCAGCCTCCAAGATGGTCGCGCACGCCGCCAAATCTTGGAGGCAGTAATTTCAGTTTCGTTTCTTGTATTATTTGTTTGTGTGACCCATACCCTCACTTTAAAATTAAATTATGGGGTTTTACGGGCCAAAACCACTTTCTGATTATGAGGCACGCCGTAGTGGAGGACTCCGGAGATTTCGACCACCTGGGGTTCTTTAACGTGCACCTAAATCTAAGTACACTGAAAACACAAACATAAGTGACGTCATGAGTAAATTCCATAAACTGCAACATGGTACTAAATTCATGCAGGAATCCATGTTAAAATGTAGGTGGGCGTTATGTGATTCAATGAACTCAACGATATGCTTGCGAACTAAGTATTCTAACATTTTACTTGAATAAGGTGCTAAGAAGCTCAATCTATGTATAGAGACAGATGCCTTAGTCACCAGATATAAAAAAGGGAGGTCTCTCGTTTGTTTCAAAGATGAAGAAACAATACCTGTTGTGAGAGAATAATAACAGTGATACTGAGGAGTCCATTGGGAATAATATAATGTACCAAAATGCAGTCCGAATTACGTCAGGGACTCCACATTTCTGAAATTTGCAGACATGATGAATGTGGTGTTTTGTGGCGCAAGGGCCAAATGTGGCCAAAGAGCGCCAGGCCGGTGGTAATGCGTTCGCAATGGAGGTATGAATAACGAAGGGCAGATGTTGCGGTGGCTGTAAAGGGGCCTAAAAACAATCGGTCTAAAATGCATAAAACCTATACAAGATGAAATTATGCCGATGGTTAATGGGCTGTACAATGGACACGAAATACACATTGTGAAGTAATGATGATTTAGTGATAGATCTCACAGATATACTTTTTCCAATAAGCACTATTGCCTTACAGAGACCTTGGGATGCAAGGGCCTGTAGGCATGTGCTATGCTAGACTACTATCACAGCGGCATCCTCTGGAAAGAGGATATGCTATGAATATCTGGGGCTAAAAACTTACAAGTTGAGATCGTTCAAGAAATTTAGAACTGATTTGGTGTCAAAGATTGGTTCTTCACCAAGAAACATTGCTGGATGGAGAGGGGTGTGCTGACGATATACAAGGGGAACATATCTCTTTCTCTCAGCTTCGGCTTCCCGACACTCCACGAGGACGTGGAGAACGGTCAGCCTTTCACCACATCTACCACACGTTGGAGGTTCATTTCCAGTCAGTAAAAAATTGTGGGTGTCATAGGTGTGTCCTATCCTGAGTCGACAGAACAAGACATCAGTTCCTCGTGTTTTCGTTTTCGGGGGCCAGAAACCTAACTTTGGCTTAATCAAGTGAATCAGGAGAGCACATTGTTGGGCGAGTCGGTCGTACATATTTAAAGAAGGGAATTGCGCTAAAAAAAGACACGGTCAAAGGACAGCCTCAACAATCAGATTGGCAGGTTACAGAAGGCTGGTTTTCCCGTTTCCGTCGTGGCTGCTGTGGCAGAGAAGCTTCTGCAAAGCTTGAAACCTAGAACACCTCAAGAAGGTGGCGGTCAACCGAAGACCAGACCGGCGGTTCTCCCCTATATTCATAGGGTCTCCCACAACCTAAAGAATGTAGCCAATCGCTACGGTGTGCCGGTGGTATTTTCTGCCCCGCGCAAGTTGGCCTCTTTGTGCCCCCGGATTGTCTCCGGCGAGGAATGCGTGCGAGACTGCACGAAACGTCACGCCACCCAGTTTGTCAGGTGTTCGGTCGGGGCTGTGTATGAAATTCCCCTGACATGTGGAAAAGTTTACATTGGCCAGACGGGCCGTTGTATAAATGAACGACTAAGGGAACATACGCTTTCTACGGTTAACGAAAAAGGGTCAAATTTGCCCTTACATTGCGGCGCATGCCCTTTGGCTACGCCTGATAAAGCATGCCAGCCTTCGCTGGCTAGAACCAAAATCTTAAGGCGCAGTCGTAACTACGTAGCACGTGAACTTGCAGAGGCTTTTTACATTGATAAGTCAGGTGATGAATGCGTAAGCGATTCTAGTATCAATTTGTATAAGAAAGAGAAAAGGTTCTTGGCATGTGCGCTTAGGCAAATATTAAGTAAGAATCTAGGCATATTTATATATTTATGTTCTTTCTGAATAAAATCAGTCGCGAGTTTGCGCCCGTCCATGTCCTTACTCGTCCGTGTCTTTTTTTAGCGCAATTCCCTTCTTTAAGTATGTACGACCGACTCGCCCAACAACGTGCTCTCCTGAATTACGTTTCTTCTGCAGTGAGCCCTTTCTTTTGTGTTTCCCCGTCAAACTGTAATATACCTACTTTGATAAGCTCCATTGTGTCTGCGACCTGCCGTGCCCGTTTTTTCGGCTATTGCCTCAAAAAGAATTTAGTGCCGATAGAATTCACAGCTCTTTTTGGCCACGTGTTACCATCTGTTGGTCATTTAAAGCGCCTCTGCAAAATTTTGAGATCGGAGCTATGGCGCCAAATCAGACTTTTAAATCACTCGCTGTGTTTGCTCGCCTTTAGCACAGACTCCGAGTGGATAGGTGACGCCAGGTTACAGTCCTATCGGCGACAGACTTCCCAAGCGGTCGAATTTTGGTGGGGGTGCCTTTTGCTGCGGCTTCCAAAAGGCAGGCCTAGAGAAAAAAGTCTTGGCTGTGCGATTTCTCTGCTTGCCGAGACGGTACTACCACCCAAGATAGCCGATGTGCTAAAGAAAGGACCTAAGTTCAGCATGGAGCCTAATGTACCAGCACCCGAGTTGCTATCGTTGAATCGACAAGTGGCGCGCAAAACTGGTGAAGAGGACCGTGAAAGGTGTCTTCTTGATGGGGTCGAGTGCCTGCTGCGTACGGCCACCAAGCCTCAAGTGTCTGCGTGCCTAAGACAGTCAACTGTGGAAAGGGACGCCGAAGAAGTCGTCTCTTTCTTCAAAGAACATCAGCTGATGCTTCTACAGGCGGACAAGGAGGGAGGATTTGCCGTGCTACCAAAGGGGATGTTTCACGACAAAGCCGTTGAGGCCGTCGGAAGGAACTTCGTCACCAAAAACGTGAAGACTTCCAAGGTAAAGGCTCAAGCCATAGAACTGTGCAAGGACTTGGCTTTAGATAGACTTTCAAGGGCTGTTAACAACTGTAAGCGCAATAGCCTAGAACTTTTTTACCGTGAAGACGCACAAAGATGACAAGCCGTTCCGGTGTATTGTGAGTGAAAGGGATACGTGGCAACGAGAGATTAGCTGTTTTCTCCAAAAGTGTTTAAGGAATTTAGTTATACAAGACCCTTTTGTTGTGAAGAATTCAGGTGATGTGGTTACTTTCCTACAGGGTTCCTCATCTTTAGGTTACGCTGTCTCTTTTGACATAGAAAACCTGTTCTTTTCTATACCACATGATGACCTATTTTGTGCAGTTAGGTCTTGCATCGACGAGAATGGTGTAGTAGATTTTCAGAATACTAGCGGCCTAACCGTGGACAATTTCATGAAGCTACTAGAATTTTATCTTGAGTCCACTTTTGTAACTTTTGACAACCATTTTCATGTTCAACGTCAGGGCATTTGCATCGGGTCTTGTGTGGCACCGGTACTGGCTAACATTTTCCTGGCCAGCATTGATCGTGATCTGGTGTGTTATTTGGACGACAAGATAGTTCTGAGAGTTTTTAGATACGTGGACGATTATTTGGTGATTTTTAAGAAGCAACCCGGTTTGACGCACACGGTTACTTTGCAAGAGACCTTATCTGTCTTTAAACGACACGGGAGGGGTTTGACCTTCACCCACGAATTACCTGAACAAGATAGATTGCAGTATTTAGATATTAACATCACTTTAACACCAGATCACACGTGTTGGATGTACTCACCGCGAGCCCGGAAAGACCTGTTGCCTTTTGAGTCCGCTCATTCTAAGACGGTAAAACGCGCCATTGTTATACTGTGCCTGAAGGAAGCCCTGCAGAAATCATGTGTTCACCTGGTAAAGGACAGCCTCAACAATCAGATTGGCAGGTTACAGAAGGCTGGTTTTCCCGTTTCCGTCGTGGCTGCTGTGGCAGAGAAGCTTCTGCAAAGCTTGAAACCTAGAACACCTCAAGAAGGTGGCGGTCAACCGAAGACCAGACCGGCGGTTCTCCCCTATATTCATAGGGTCTCCCACAATCTAAAGAATGTAGCCAATCGCTACGGTGTGCCGGTGGTATTTTCTGCCCCGCGCAAGTTGGCCTCTTTGTGCCCCCGGATTGTCTCCGGCGAGGAATGCGTGCGAGACTGCACGAAACGTCACGCCACCCAGTTTGTCAGGTGTTCGGTCGGGGCTGTGTATGAAATTCCCCTGACATGTGGAAAAGTTTACATTGGCCAGACGGGCCGTTGTATAAATGAACGACTAAGGGAACATAAGCTTTCTACGGTTAACGAAAAAGGGTCAAATTTGCCCTTACATTGCGGCGCATGCCCTTTGGCTACGCCTGATAAAGCATGCCAGCCTTCGCTGGCTAGAACCAAAATCTTAAGGCGCAGTCGTAACTACGTAGCACGTGAACTTGCAGAGGCTTTTTACATTGATAAGTCAGGTGATGAATGCGTAAGCGATTCTAGTATCAATTTGTATAAGAAAGAGAAAACGTTCTTGGCATGTGCGCTTAGGCAAATATTAAGTAAGAATCTAGGCATATTTATATATTTATCTTCTTTCTGAATAAAATCAGTCGCGAGTTTGCGCTCGTCCATGTCCTTACTCGTCAGTGTCTTTTTTTAGCGCAATTCCCTTCTTTAAGTTTAATCAAGTGAAGCTTATTCGTAGCTTCCATGTCCCACAAGCGTTGCCAGTGGCTTCGCAGATTCTTCCGTAAGAGAGGCTTCAGATCGGTGACAGGGACAGCAGCCGTAGGAATAATAGCTTGCGAGGTGATTGATGTAGCCATTTCGTCAGCTAGTACATTCCCCTCGATGCCGCTATGGCCAGGTACCCAGCATATAATGACATGCTGGTTAGACATATACGTTCTACAGAGAATGGAATAGAGCTCAGTAAGTACAGGGTTTTTGTGTTTACAGAGTGACTTCAAGGCTTTTACGACGCTTAAGGAATCTGTAAATATATTTGATTTTTGAAGATTTGATTTTCTGATATGTTTCACAGCCGACAACAGTGCATGGGCCTCAGCCATAAATATACTTGTTTCAGGGTGCAGCACACCGGATTCCGAGAAGGATGGACCAGTGGCTGCGTAGGACACCCCGGCATGCGACTTAGAAGCGTCTGTGTAGAACTCTGTGCAAGAGTACTTGTACTGGAGCTCTAAGAAATGCATTTTGATATGTTTAGTGCATGTTTAGTGACCTCTACAAAGGATGTGTCACACTCTATCAGCTGCCACTGCCATGGCGCTAACATTTTCGCTGGAGCCATAAGACAATGTTCAAGCACCGGAACACCCATTTCCTCACTGAGGTTCCTTGCGCGCAAAGAGAACGGTCTTCTCGCTGCAGGTCGGTTATTGAAGAGTATGGTATTGGTCATATCGTTTATGCATGAATAAGAGGGGTGTTCGCGGTTAGAATTTACTTTGAGGAAAATATGTAAAAGTGCTATATGATCTCTGTAAATGGAGTGACCATACATTTGCTTCTGCATAAAGGCTTTGTACGGGGCTTGTCCTGAAGGCTCCAGTCGCGAGGCGGATTCCTAAATGATGGACAGGATCCAACATCTTTAAAGCACTTGGTGTAGCGGACTGATATATTATAGCGCCATAGTCAAGACGTGAGCCGATAAGACATCTATACAAGTTCAAAAGACATTTCCTGTCACTGCCCCATGTTGTACTTGATAGAAGCTTCAATAAGTTCATTGTTTTGAGGCATTTAGCCTTCAAGTATTTAATATGCGGGATGAATGTCAGTTTCGAATCCAGTATGATGCCTAGAAACTTGTGTTCGGCGCTCACACGTAATCTGCTACCAGAGAGCTCAATAGCAGGAGGTCGTACTATTCCTCTCTTATTCGTGAAAAGAACGCAGGTACTTTTCTGTGGGCTCAACCTGAAACCATTTTCGTCAGCCCATTTTGCCACTTTATTTAAGGCATGCTGGACATGTCGTTCGCAGATAGTTAAGTTGCATGATTTAAAACCAAGCTGAACGTCATCTACATATACAGAGTATGAGATCGTTCGTGGGATAGCCATGCCCAAAGAATTCATTTTCACAATAAAGAGTGCGCAGCTTAGCACACCACCTTGTGGAACACCAGTTTCCTGAGTGAAAGACCTTGACAAGGCATGGCCCACCCTAACACGAAATGTGCGGTTAGAAAGGTAACTTTCAATGGTACTTAACATACTCCCGTGGATACCCATAGCGGAAAGGTCTCGAATAATACCGAAGCGCCATGTGGTGTCGTATGCTTTCTCCAAATCAAGAAATACGGAGAGAAAAAACTGTTTGTGTATGAAGGCATCCCTTATATTTGACTCAATGCGGACAAGGTGGTCTGCGGTCGACCTGCCTTCTCTGTAACTACACTGGTAAGGATCTAGTAGTCTATTGCTCTCAAGGATATAGATTAGGCGCCGGTTTATCATCTTTTCAAAAAGCTTGCAGAAACAGCTTGTCAAAGCGATAGGCCTGTAACTACTAGGTAAGGACGGGTCCTTACCCTGTTTGAGTATGGGTATTGTTACAGCTTCTTTCCAAGAAGACGGAATATACCCAGCGGCCCACATGACATTAAAAAAGTGACAGGAGTGTTTTCTGTGTTTCAGGATGCAGGTATTTGATCATTTAATAAATGATACGGTCACTGCCTGGTGCTGAGCTGTTGCAACTAGCAAGAGAAGTTTTTAGCTCCGCTAAACTGAACGGGTGGTTGTAATCTTCATTTTGGGCACATTCCCGATCAAGGCGCTGTCGCTCTGCGCGTTCTTTGAATTTCAGGAATGACTGTGAGTAATGCGATGCACTGGAGATATACTCAAAGTGTTCCCCCAGACAGTCTGCATGGTCTTCCAGGCCATCTCCATGGGTAATACTAAGGGCAGGGGGTTCGTCTCTCGGCCTTTTAGTTTATTCACCCTATTCCACACTTTTGCCTCGTCTTTGTAAGTATTTATTCTAGATATGTACCGCTCCCAGCTCTCTCTCTTCGCACGTCGACGTATTCTCCTGCCTTGAGATTTGACTTGTTTGAAATTAATAAGGTTTTCAGCTGTTGGAGAGTTACGAAGTAATTCCCAAGGTTTGTTTTGACTTTTGCGTGCATTTCGACATTCGTCATTCCACCATGGGATGCGACGGTTCTTTGCCAGTCCGTTAAATTGTTTAAAGCATTTTGTTGCAGCGTCAATAATAAAACCAGTTATGTATGCTAAAGCATCGTCTATATAAAAATCAGAAATGTCGTCCCATCCTAAGCATGTGATTTCTCGAAACAGTTCCCAGTTTGCTGATTCGAGGTTCCATCGAGGGAAATGCGGCGAACATGCATCTCGTTTGGTTAGGTTTAATGTAATTGGGAAGCGGTCGCCCCCATAGGGGTTCTTGAGAACAGACCACTCCAGGTAAGGAAATAGTGAACTCGAAACGATGCTCAAGTCTATGGCCGAGTATGTGTTATGTGTAATATTGTAATACGTTGGTTCTTTTTTGTTCAATAAACATGCACCTGAAGAAAATAGAAAATTTTCTATCAGGCGCCCACGCGCATCGGAACGCGAGTCGCCCCACAGGGGGCTATGTGCGTTTAAATCACCAACGACTATGTATGGTGGAGGAAGTTCATCGATAAGGCTTTGAAACTCTGCTTTAGAAAATTGACAGGAGGGGGAGACGTATATCGAACAAACTGTGATTAACTTACCAAACAGCACAGCTCGGACTGCAACTGCCTCAAGGAGAGTTCGGAGTTTGATTTGCTGACATGCAACGCCCTTATCGACTATTACGGCTACACCCCCTAAGGAGGTGAGTGCATCTTCGCGGTCTTTGCGGAAAGTGGCATATTGCCTTAGAAAGTTGGTCTGTGTTACTTTTAGGTGTGTTTCTTGGACACACAGCACCTTTGGAGTGAATTTGCGAAGGAGTTCTTTAACATCATCAAGATTGTGAAGAAGTCCTCTCACGTTCCATTGTATTATTTGGGTATCCATAACGGGAACGAGGTTAGTGCTGTGTGTCTAGAAAGAAAATTTAGGTTACAGGACCCTTTTCCGGTCCTGTAATGCGATGTTTCTCTTTTTTTGAGCGGTCGAGCGATTCTCGCCGCTCCTTAGGCGCTAGTGGCGCCCTTTGACTTGGTGTCGTGTCCATCGCCTCCTGCGAAGCGCTGGACACCCGCTCTTGTGAGCGATTTGTTTGTTGCGAAAGCCTCTTCTCAAAGGATGAGGGCCTTGAGGCCACCAGCCCGGAGGTCGACGGCCTTTTCTCGGATGACGGAGTAGCGCTAGCCGCCACCGCCGAGGGGGCAGGTGACGTCACTGCCGGCTCACTAGGTGTGGGCCGGACAGCCGCCGGAGGCCGTTGTGGCGCTGCCCCCTGACGCGCCACTTCGGCAAAGCTATTCTTCGGTAAGAAGGATACGCGCCTGCGTGCCTCCTTAAACGAAATGTTCTCTTTGGTTTTGAGTGCCACTATTTCCTTTTCTTTTTTCCAATGTGGGCAGGACCGCGAGTACGCGGGGTGCTCCCCTTACAATTTACAGTGTGGAGTGTTCTGGCATGACTCGGACGGATGTTCATGGTCGCTACATTTGGCACAGGTTTGTCGGCCACGGCAGTTATGGGAACTGTGGCCAAACCTTTGACACTTAAAACATCGGAGGGGATTTGGGATATACGGCCTCACCCTGATCTTCACATAGCCTGCCTCGATTGTTTCGGGCAGGACACTTGAACCAAATGTTAGAATAAGATGCTTAGTCTGAATTTCTTTACCATCGCACCTCATTTTGACTCGTTTTACACTGATCACATTCTGGTCACTCCAGCCTTCAAGTAGTTCAGCCTCTGTCAGATCAATCAGGTCACTATCGGATACAACACCACGGCTGGTGTTCATGGTGCGATGCGGTGTCACATTCACTGGAACGTCCCCAAAAGAGACAAGATTCGGCAGCTTTTCAAACTGATCTTTATCTCGGAGTTCCAAAAGGAGATCTCCACTTGCAAGTTTGGTTACTTTAAAGCCTTGGCCAAGAATATCGGTTATTGTTTTAGGCACTAGAAAAGGAGAGATCATTCTCGCTGACTTTGCGGTTTTCTCCGAGTGGATGACATGAAATTTGGGAAAGTTTTCATTACGACGACCATAGAACTTAAATACTTCTTCGGTGCGCCCTCGTTTATGAGGGCGATCAGGAAGGGGTGGAAAAGAACTTGCCATAGATATATGCGGAAATTCGGCAGCACCGCCAGCCACCCACCATGGAGCCCAACAAGGGGACGCTGCAGGACCGTGAAAAGACATGGCCTGCACGCGCCAGCTGTACGACACTACTATAACCAAATCTGCTATAACCAAGGTTGGCTATACCACACAAGGTTAACCCTTGCTGCCTGGGAAAAGTGGAAATAAAAAGGAAGCTAGGAGGAGACAGGAAAGACCAAAAGCAAGAGAAAGACGAAGATTAGAGAGGAGGATAGGAAAAGGCAACTACCGATTTCCCCCGGGTGGGTCAGTCCGGGGGTGCCGTCTACGTGAAGCAGAGGCCAAAGAGGTGTGTTGCCTCCGCCGGGGGGCCTTAAAGGTCAGGACAACCGGCATCGGCTCAACCTCCAGGATCCCCCTTTCCCCGGACACGGCTAAGCCGCGCACGGCTACACGCGGGAAGGTCCGACCCTCGTGTGCTCGGGTACGTGGTGTCGCAACACACCAAACGCCTGCTGACGCAGACGCCCCTGCGGGGCTTGCAGACATACTAGATGCCCCTGCGGGGCTTGAGTCATTTCAAACTAGATTGCTCAGCCAGAGAAAGTACAAATGCAAGTCTCAATGTTTATTCCAATTTGGTATTCCTAAACGGATTATATTGGCAGAATTTTATGCCTGCTTTTATTACCTGCAAGTGAATGTTCAGAGCTGGAAAAGCTTATTCCTTTTCTTGCTGTCGAAAGGCTACTTCAATGTCGATAGCGAGCTATAAGGAAGTGTTTAGCAATGGCTATATCTCTGAGGTTTTCGATGCGTTTTTGTTCCATGAAAACAATTGAGTTTTCGTTCTCCCTCTCACTGCTAGTGATGGAATGAGACTGTTCAATTTCATAAGTATCAGGATGCAAGCGTTCTAGCTTTATCCTGATCATTTGTCCGCATCCTATAGTGTGCATGCATGTGTCAAGTTCTGGTGTTGCAATCGCAGCGATCTACGCATATTTCTATATTGCAACAAACAAATTTATCGAACTGTTCTCAAATCTACAATGTGGCCATGCAGTAATGACCACATTAATAATCAAAAAAAAAAACTGCAGATTCAGTGTATATGTTGGAATCTATGTGAAGTGAAGTTTTGTCAAGTGGTCAATTAAATGCTGTTAAAGTTAGTGCGATATATACAATTTCTCTTATTTCCAACAATCCAACATGTCATCTTTTGCAAGGTTTACTTATGCACCGCATAGGTCACAACCTTAATGTCATCTAATCTTTATGCATTACACTCTTCACAAACTATACCGAAACGCAAACGGCAATTAATGTACGTGCACGCTGCGAGACATTAACACAGTGACGTTTGTTGAGCAAGGAATGGTGCGAGGTGTATGCAGATGAATGAAAGACATGTGCTTATATACCTCGCCGGCTGCAGGGTTGGAGTATTAGGTGAGGGAGAATAAAAAAGTAGTTACAAAAGGAAGAAGGGCAGAACATTAAGGAAAAACCAGCAAAAAAAGCAGCACCAATACAATGCTCCAACTAGCCCAACGTACTTTACTGGCACAACATTATACAATACTTAACAAATAATAACAGAAAAAATTACTGCCCATGCAACCTGTACAGATGGTAAACCAGCGAAGCTAAAATGTGCGGCGCCGGTTTTTATCACTGGGTTAATTCCGACGGTTTATTCAAGTCTTTCTATATTATTGGTTATGTCTGTGTTTCTTAATGAGGTTACGCACACGTAGGCTTGGGTTCATCACATTGTTTATTTGAAATGCCACACATCACGCTTCGCAAGATCACCATCATGGAAAGTGCAATGAGTGGTTCATTGTGTGAATCCAGAGGGTTCATCAAAGTCTTTCTGAATTATGTTACGCATTTGTATTTTGTAATGCGTTAATCATAGCATTTATGACTCGGCTATGCACTGTAGTTACCAAGTGACACACCGGGGCTGAATATTTCATTTAAATAAATACAGGGACACATTTTTGAACCTGTAGGGAAGACTGAGAGAGACTGCTGCACGCGCGCTCTGATGCTAGAGGGAAACGACGTCACTATCGGTGTAGCCAATGGCCCTCCAAACCTTTGCTGCGAGATAATTATGACGTCATGATCTTGTCTTAACCCCGTCCCCCTCTCTGTTCCTTCCCTGCAATAATACGCCGATAAATGTATATGTTTTAAGTATTTCTATGTCTACCCAACAATTGGATTGGATTGGGAAAACGTTTATTGAGCTTGCAGTAAAGCGCGCAGGCGCGCTTCGGACGTGGCCTATGTCGTCTTCTTGGCGGGTGCTCTGCGAGGATCACCGCTCGCTGTTGCCGGCTCGCCAGGCTCCTGCCTAGCCAGCGCCTCGATGACCTGCTGGACGGCCCGGAGTTGTTTTTCTTGGTCTTCAACAAGAAATTTCTCTGTCCGCCATGTAAGACGAATGCGATGGCTTATACCCCCACACTAGGGTTTTTGTGATCGGATCACGACTGTTTCGCCTAGGCATATACAGCTTCACTGTAAAAAGATTGAACACCTTTCTGCTAGAGACCAAGACGATCATTAGGCGTACTAATAAATGAAAGTTTATTGAACATGCCGAGCAATTGCTGGTTGACAAGCAATAAATCGAATTTACACAAAAAGCAGAACAAACAACTGATGTGTGTCCATACAGATCCCAACACGAAATGCATCCATCTTTGAAAGTGTAACAGAGGCCATGCTGACACAAGATTCTCCCAGTGTCTTTGCATCTACAGCTTCCATAATTTCTCTAGGCAGCCTATCTGCACAGAATGCTAGCTTCTTCCTCTACAATGCACTCTCGACACCTGAGCATGCATTGTAGAAGAAGCTAGCATTCTGTGCAGATCGGCTGCCTAGAGAAATTATGGAAGCTGTAGATCTAAAAACGCTGGGAGAATCTTGTCAGCATGGCCTCCATTAGAAACGGATGCATTTCCCGTCAGGAAACACATTAATTTTTGCTTCTAATTTTTGTGTATGTTCAGTTTATTGCGTGTTAGCCATAATTTACTCGGCGGGTACATTAAACTTTTAGTTGTTAGACCATCTTCGTTTTCTTGTTCGTCCTATGTGTTCTCTGGTGCCGTTTGCAGCCCGGCTATTCTTTATTTTTTTAGACTGCAACAAGTCACTTTAATGGCCCTTATGATTCTTCTGTGCACCTTATAAAATCTTTTATTTGGTCGATGTAGCAAGAATGTATGGTGTGAAGCAGAAAGAACAGGGTGCACTAACTTCTAATTAAAAAGTTTATTGCGAAAATGCAGTGATTTATAAAGGTTACCAGAAAGTAGTACATCAATAAAACCTGATAAAAACTAGTGCTTGATGAAACCAAGCATAACAACGGGAAAAGGAGAAAATACATATAAATATACAAGTCCAGGGAAAAAAATACTGTGATCACCAGGTGCACATGTGGCTACCTTTCCAAGGAACTCGTTTTTTTCGCAATGGCATGGAACTGGAAGAGTGTGCTTGCATAAGCAAGCTGTCACTCTGTCTATTGGAATAAGGACAGTGTTTCTTGAAAGGTGCTGGTACTCAAGATTGGCAATTGTAATGATTTTTTTCCTGCACTTGGAATTTTTCTGTATTTTCTTTCTGTAGCATTTTTATTTATGTTTGGCTGTATCAAGCACCAATTTTTGTCTAGCCTTCAAACATGTCTTTCTTTTTGTGGTGATTTGTATAACTCGCCACTTTTTTACAATGAACCTTAGTTGAAGGTTAGTCCTCATCCATCTCTAGTGTCATCCTGTTGATACTGCATCATGCTATGCACCCTTGCAACATTTGTGTGTGTTGTGTGCGCTTGCACACACATGGATTTGCATGTGAAATTGGGTCCTTGGGTGGAGGTATCATTCGCCTCCTGTGCAGCCTCAAGAATTCATTAACTATAGCGCAACAGAAACACAATGGACAAGAACAAAGTGAGCACACAGAGCACTTCGTTCTTGTTTGTTGTCTATCTGTTGCGCTTTAGTTAATAATCAATACACACCAACTCGTCCAGTTTCCAGTTCTTATCTCAGGCTTATAA
Organism: Dermacentor variabilis; assembly: GCF_050947875.1. Lineage (NCBI taxonomy): Eukaryota > Metazoa > Arthropoda > Arachnida > Ixodida > Ixodidae > Dermacentor > Dermacentor variabilis. The sequence continues at coordinate 9,129,468 of NW_027460313.1, read as the reverse complement.
ACCCGCTTGTTTCCTGGAATATATGCATGGCTACGTATCCTGTAATTTAATTCTTGGCCATGTGCTTGCAAGTCGCGTGTCAATCTCCTGATTTTCCTGACAATCTCATGTGATGTGCAGGTCCAGACAGTTTCTGGTGAATCCATGCAGGTGTGCAGGGTGTTGTGCTGGGTTTAATTTGTACTACAAGTGCTGCTTTGATTGTTTTAGTTCAGCTTTTCTAGGTGTAGGATGACCTGGAATGGTACTCACCTATACGAGGTTTAATTTTATGTAGTGTCATACTACTGTTACACTGCTATTGCCACATCAGTGTACTATATGTGCCTGATGTTTGCTTGAATCTTCATGATTAGCAAGCTCCTTTGTGTGTTTGGAAGTTGCGTATAGTCTCCTGGCCTAATTGTTTGCCCTCATATTGCATAGTATGGGCCTGTTATGTTTCAAGTTCAGGTGCTCCCGAGGTTCTTTCTGAAGGGAGAGTATAGTCATCTTTGCATCTCATATACTAGCTGGCATAGTATCTTGGGACCAGGTTCTGAGCTCTTGAGGCAGAGAATTTGTGCTGTAGGGTGCAACTCTACTCTGTCTAAGTGCTTGTTCGTTTGATTTTTCCCATAGAGGTCTTGAAGCATGGTGAAGTCGGAAAGACCTGTTATCACCCGATGCCTGTATTCGATGAGTTGTCTTATTTGTGTGCTGCTGGTAATTCATACCGTACAATACCTTGGACACAAGCACAGCATCTGCAATTTTCCATAGTATCCACTCGTCCACCCACCATGATTTCAAGATTTTCTTTTCACCAGGTGTAGAATTTGCATCCAGGCATGGCATATTGCTTCACCCACGTTTAAGTATTGGCTCTGCCGTCCCGGCCTTACACTAGCTGAGGATTTGTGGATGTTGACTTGCGGGTATATTTGTCCAGCTATGTGGAGCCCAATGTGCAATCTAGTGTAGTTCTTGATTCTAGTCTTTTTTCCGACCTCGATATAAGCTGACTTATCAGAAAGTGCGAGGCCACATTGGCCAAGAAAGTCTGCAGTGTTGTTGAGAGTTTGTTGCATCATTCTTGATTTCTGTATAAGATAGCTTTCCCATAGACTGCAGTTCTTCTTGTAGTATGCCTGTGTTGGTGTGGGTTGGCCAAATGTACCTCCAACTCTCACCTGCAATTTTCTGTCTTTCAAAAAGTTACTCTTTAACTTAGGTGCTCTACCAGAAATTTTTTCTCATCGTTCCTCTTATTAGAGTAGCATGAGGTACTGCTGTTAAAAGCCTCTTCACTCTCTTCATTCTTTCATAAGCGGTATTACACAATATCCTGCAATAAAGTTTCTACTGCTTATGGCCCACTCATATCTGCCAGAAAGGACAACTCTTGAAAAAGGTTTTCTTTGTGCTGTGCGTGCCACGTAGTATGAGCATTCATGTCTTGACATTTATACATCTGTAGAACCAGCTTTCTGACAGTGCTTGCTATACCTGATTATGCTTATTTGTGCAGTGCTCTTGAACAGTACATATTGATGCAATGAATGTTTACACACTCGAATTATCACGAAAGATGGTAGTTTTACAGTTGTGCCCTTTGCTCTCAATTGGCGTTAGATTTTGCATAAGCATACCCCCCTGTGCCATAGTATTTGGAAGTTTAAGGGCTCAACAAAAGGTGATGAACTAAATCTAAGTCGAAGAGCTTTTTTTTTACCTATGATTCCCATCGAAATGAGACTTCCATGGCTGGCAATTCAACCCCTCGCCTTGTGTTAGCAGCAGAATGCTATAGTCACAGTGGCAGGTGAATAAATTGAAGAACAATATTTTTGTCTATAATTTTTTTTGCTTGCTTGTTATGTAGGTGAAACTTGGAATTTGTTTGTCATTGCAAAAAACGTAGTTTGTGATCTTTTATTGAGTAAACCACATATTCTGTACAGTTGAATGCAGAAGTTTGCTCTAAAGTCCCCGGGTGATATGTTCTTGCAAGTAGCATTGCATTTCATTACTTATAAGATAGTAATCACAGCGGATATCGTTATATGGGTTACACACTAATATATGTGATCACAAACTTATTAGAAACTGTTATTAGAAACATCTAAGGTATGAATATTTCTGCACACTTGATCAGCTGCGAATGTGCAATAACTGCTTGTACTTAAAAGATTCAAAGTTTCACAGGAAGCGATGTAACTGGCTGGCTTCACTGCACAGTTTTGATTTACGTTTCTTTAAAGTGTCGTTTTCTACTGTTTTATCCCCACAAGAACAGGGATGTTTGCCTGCTTTTCGCATTGTTGCACAAGTTTTACATGACAGTGCAGGAGGGTACGTTGTCACTGTGCCACTAGAAGCAAGCTAATAATTTACTTGATTTACTAGCTGTAGAGTTAATTACCTTTCAAAGCAAATGTTAATACAGGTGCGGTAAGCATGCAAAGTCCGCAGCATATTCAATGTTTGTTGGTTTCTGTGCCAGAAAAAAAAATTCTCCAGAGAAGAGGCGCAGCTTAACGTGCATGTAATATTCGAAGACAAATTAGCGACGCTGTTTATTAAAGCCACAGATTTAATGCTATCGTAGAAAATTCATTACGATAGCCTAGACTTTTGCTCTGTGAAATTTAATAATCGAGGTAAGATAAACTTTCAAGATGCATCGGGAAATTCACGCTTGAAAACCGACAAGAAAATGCAATTGAACGGTAGCGCGTTCAGCCCAACGTTCAAACTTCGGGTACTTGGCTGTCTTGTCATTTGCCCTTGCTGAGGTTGAAATTATTTAAGCGGCTCTGTACGCGCGATTGTTGTATGCTATTCGAGAAAAGAAAATTGGGAAGACCCCAAAAGGCCATGTCGACTCGTGGCAACTCGCAAACGTGTACGTGATGGTGGACTTCATTTGCTGCGTAGCGTGTCACCGAACGCATAGAAATGGGAGAATGGAATCTGTGGTACAAGTTCTTTATTCTCCCTTCGCGTACGTAATGAATTCGGTAATCCACGTCTCCGCGCGCATTGCACTTGTTGAGCGAGACGTCATTTCCCCAAACAAACCGGCGAAATAGCTCTCCGCGCCATTTCGACGGAAAATCACAGCGATCGCTGCGACGGTGCGACCAACCGCTTGGTCGCAGCCGAAAATCGGGGGGTTGGCACTGCGACTGCGATTTTCGTCGCAAACGAGGGAAATCGCACTTCCGGTGCGACGAAAATCGCATCATGTGAACCAGGCTTAAACCTTAACGAGTTGCCACATTTTCAGGCCGCGGTTAGGCGGCGAAAGGCTGTTTCACATGCTGCGACGGGAACCACGAAGACTCCCTAACAACGTGGTAGCGCTTCGTTCACGAAATTAAGACGTGTTTTGCCGACTCCTACGCCAAAGAGAAACGCGCGGAGAGAACACTAGCTCAAAGAGCTTAATCTCCTGGAGAAACATGCACTATATACATAGAGGAAATGCTTAAGCTGTGCAAAATCGTCGATTCGCAGATGTCTGAGGCAGACCGAGTCGGATATCTCCTCAAAGGAATTGCAGATGTCTACAATTACCTTATGAGCAGGGGACATGTTGATTCTGCGTCAGATGTCGTGCGTCATTGCCGCACGTTTGAAACGTTGAAAACACGTCGCATTGTGTCAAAATTTGGAAGCCTGGCGAATGTGACAACCGTTGCCAGCGTCGATGAGAGCCCGTCCGCCGATCTATCGTCTACTATACGGCAGACCGTGTGGGAAGAACTGCTGCGACACCAGGAACTTGCGCGCAACGTCATACAACAACGTGATGCTTATTAACTGGAACGCATGGCGCCTGCCGCACCCTTGGCTTCGTGGCAACCGGCGGTATGTGTCACAGACGTCAACCACAGAGGAGCTCCATGGCCACGTGAGGGCACATTGATGCCCGAACACCGACTTGCAGAACACCCTCGCCCCAGCACGTTTGCACGCAGATCGACCGTTCCTCCTGTGCAGCAGGCTCAGCCGCTTCGCTCTGCTACACGACCCCCCACGGCTGAGCGCTTCGAGGATCAGTTCATCGATCGTCGTTTACCTGTGTGTTATAGCTGTGGCGACTTGGGTCACATTGCCAGGCACTGCAATCGCCGCCAACCACCGAGGTTCGACCGATCGACGATGTCTAGGCGATACCGCGCTTCCCCAGGCGAAGCGCATTCGTCCTCGCACACAAACCCAGGAGGCTTGTTTCACCAGCACCGAGGGAAATAAGTCACACAGCACTATGCAGCGCCACGAAGTTGCGAATATTCTGCTAAAACATGCCCGGCTGTTTGACTTTTTGCAGCAAGAGGGGCCACCATTCTTTCCTCATTCTCGTATACACCATCGCATAGATACGGGATCTGCCCAACCTTTGCCACAGAAACCATACAGAGTCTCACCATCGGAACGTAAGGTGGTCAACGACCAAGTCCACGAAATCCTAAATAAGAATGTAATCTAAGACTCCTGTAGTCCGTGGGCAGCACCAGTGATCCTGGTTAAAAAGAACGATGGTACATGGCGATTCTGTGTTGACTACCACCGCCTCAACACCATCACTAAAAATGACGAATATCATCTTTCACGTATTGATGATGCTATCGATTACCTTTCATCAGCGTCTTACTTTTCGTCTGTTGAATTGAGGTCGGGGTACTGGCAGATTCCTATGCACAAGGCAGACAAGGAGAAAACGGCATTTGTAACACCAGATGGACTTTTTCAATTTAATGTGATGCCGCTCGGGCTCTGTAATGCGCCTGCAACTTTCGAGCACTTTATGGATAACATCCTGAGTGGCTTGAAGTGGGAAATATGCATGCACTATCTAGACGATGTAGTGATTTTCGGGCGCACGTTCAGTGAACACAACGCACGTCTCGATTTTGTGCTGGACTGCTTGGGCAAAGCGGGTGTGGTGCTCAACTCGAAGAAGTGTCATTTTGGAGAGCTCCAAACACTGGTTCTGGGACACCTAGTGGATAAGGATGGTATACGACCCGATATAGCGAAGACTGCTACGGTGGAAGCCTTCAAGCAACCTCGACATGTAAAAGAGCTACGCAGTTTCCTATAGGGCTTTGCTCGTACTTCCGCCGGTTTATTCGTGGATTTGCCAACATCGCGTATCCGCTGACGTGCCTCCTCTAGAAGGGCGTTCCCTTTGAATGGACTCCTGTATGTGAAGTTAGTTTTCGTGAGCTGAAGTCTCGTCTGAAGTCTCGTCTGAGCTGAAGTGTCTGATTCTCCGACACTTCGACCATGCGGCTCCCACAGTAGTTCATACGGACGCTAGCGGTATTGGGATCGGCGCTGTCCTTATTCAACGCGTCGACAGCAAAGAACACTTCGTCGCCTATGCGAGTCGCTCTTTAAGTAAGTCCGAGCGTAACTACACCGTCACAGAGCAAGAATGTCTTGCAGTGATTTTCGCAGTACAGCGCTTCCGGTCATAGCTCTACGGGCGCGCCTTCACTGTGGTGACAGACCATCATTCTCTGCTGGCTGGTTAATCTCTGTGATCCGTCGGGCCCGCTTGCGCGTTGGGCACTTCGTTTACAGGAATATTATTTTACCGTTTCTTATGAAAGCGGCCGCCGGCACGCCGACGCTGACTTCCTCTCCCGCATGCCGCTTCCAACGACAGACTGCGACGCGGACATCTTAGATCGCTCTATCGCATCACTGGAGCAGGGATTTCCTGATATAAATACTTTCAAGGTCGAGCAACAAAAAGAACTTTAGAACTACTGCTCAGTACTGCAAGGCAATCAGCACCATCCACTCGTTTCTGCGTTCGTGATGGGGTTCTTTACAAAAATATCTGTTCTGCTACAGGCCCACGGTATCTTCTGGTGGTCCCAGAGAGTCTCCGCGTCTCCGTCTTGCGCACCATACATGACGATGCAACATCTGGTCATTTGGGAACTGCGCGAACGCTCTACCGCCTTCAAGGAAGGTTCTACTGGGCTAAAATGCGCCAGACAACCGCCCAATATGTGTCCAGCTGCAGCGAGTGTCAACGTCACAAGCGTCCGACGAGTGCTCCTCCTGGTCGACTCCATCCAGTGCCACCCCCCAGCACTCCCTGTGAGCAAGTTGGCATCGACCTTTTCGGTCCTTTCCCGCAGCGAATTAACCTACCGCATAGCACATCTCCCGTCAAATGGTCGACGGTCAGCAAGACTGAACTTTCGCATGTCGCCCGTTTAAAGCCCTTTATTTCTCAACAGCCTGTTTGACTTGCCCGGCGGGCTTTGTCTGCGCGGAGGGAAATGTGACGCTCTTACGTCGGTAGTGGGTTTACGCCTCAACAAACAGTATGGGGGGCACCGAAGGGGGGGGAACAAGGAAGACGACGTGCGGCTGGCTAGCTGAATCGCTACAGGCGCTCAGCTGATCAAGGCCATCGCGTCTAACTCTACCCGGCTTGAAAATAAACGCCTTGCGTGGGCGTAACAATATATATATGTAACTGTGCGCGTTGTATGTATGTGTGGAGAAGAGAGATTCGAGAGATGGGAAGTTTCTCTCATCCTTGGTCATCATCATCATCAACATTTTTTTGTTCCCTGCAGGACAGAGGCACCTTCCCTGCGATCTTCAATTGCCGCTGTCTTGTGCCAACTGCCACCACCTCATGCATGAAAAATCTTCTAATTTCGTTACACCACGTAGTTCTCTATCACCAAGACCGTGCTTTCCTTCTCGTGACACCCATTCTGTAGCTCTAATCGACTACCGGTTATCTGTCCTACGCATTACATGCCCTGCCCAGCACAATTTCTCCCTCATAAAGGGACACGAAAGAAAAACATTAAGTTTAGGTAAATTGACAGCTTATCTCTCTAGGTGTTTATCAGCATTTTCTGCAGCCAATATGGGACGCTGTTCCGTAGAGAATTGCAACCGTAAGCCCTGCTTCTGCTTTCCAATAGGTAATCTATACGTCACCTTCTGCTCTGTCGCTTTTTACGAATAAGACACCGCTATCTCAACTCGCATCGGCGGCGTTCCTCGACGCGCCCTTCTAGCTGCATTCGCCTCCCGCTTGTTGCCCCACTACCTCTCTCGCAGCGCGCAGTGCGGGCGCGCTCGTCTTCCCTTGCCCGTATTTCGCTTGCACACATCTCGTCTCCGTGTCCTGGATTGACCGCAGCGCCAGCCACACAACCACTGACGTCCAATGAGAGAGATACCATAGCCCTAAACAGATGGCGCCACTCAGATTTTCAATTTCTCGTCATTTTGTCGCTTACAAAAGCTCTGTTCTCGCAACGAATGACGAATTGCTTATCACAGAAGCCTAATCTTTCAATGTAACTCGAGGTACTATTTTACAGCGAAGCTGTTTACGCGGACCCTGTGCCGTTGTTGTCGGAATTCGATAAAAAGTGGCTAGGTGACGTCGCGGGACAAGAAGAGCTCTACAGGGGGAAAGGGGTTGGAGTGCCCCCTTTCCCCCTGTGAGAATGCGATCTTATACGCGAATCTTATACGGTTGCACACGGTGCATTTTAGGCGATCGAGTCAGATAGGTATCGCATTTATAGACGATTGGTTCCACCCTGCCGCGAAAAAAAACAAATGTTATGCTGGCGCTCTACAGCCAACAAGCAGCGCCCAGCGATTGAAACGTGATACTATAGCAGCGCTTGGCTGCCGGCACTTCTTGCGACAGCAACCACGTCAGTTGGAAGCCACGTCAATCGTCAAACCAACCCGACCAATCGTCAAAACCATTGCAGCGCTCTCATCTCCAGGGGTGGGCTTTGCGCCCAATATACTTTGAATTAGTGGTTCCGCACATTCCATTCCAACTACAACTATGGGAAGACCACGAGTAGTGCGTACTCCTGAGGAAGACGCTGCCTAGCGCGAGCGTCAGCGAGAGTTGGCTCGTGAACGGGCTCGACGTCGTAGTGCCGAGCCCGAGCTGCGTGCCAGAGATGCCGAGTTTAAACGGCAACGCCGGGAGGCCGATCCCGAAGTGCGCGCCCGAGACGTGGAAGCCGAACTCGTCTCGCTTGCAACACTCGGTGTAACTAACGCACCTTCGCTGTTCGACCATCTTCACGGACTGGAAGAGGCGGTGATTTTTTCTTTAATTTCCATATATTGACGATAGCGTATTGGCTACCCCCGATTGCTTTCAAATTTAGACCGCTACTTTCCGGTCTATTAGCGTTACGCCTAATATTTTTCGTTACATTGCTCGTTACACGTTCGTACTGCGTGGCGCTGTTCTTGATGTTGACTCTTTTTCTATGTTCTGCTCCGTTTTCTTTTCCTTTCTTTTTTCACCGTCCCCTCTCCCGACACCGCGGTTACTATGTCGACTACTGAGTGAGATAGTTCATGTTGACGAATCGAGTCCTTAGAAATATGCTCCATATCCGCGAGGGGGATTGGCTTTACAGCGAGAAATTCACTAAGACAAACGCCTAAATAGGCGAAGAGGAAGAATGACAGTTGCGCTATCAAATACTAAGAAAAAGTTATCTAATTCAAAGAATAATCGCAAAAAAAAGTTCAAGCAAGGACGGCGCCAGCAGAAACACAACGAAAAACGTTTATTTCTGTCTCAACCGCCACTTCATCTTTCTTTCCTGTGGATAATTGAATTGACGTGGGGTCGCTTCAGTGTTCGCTGCGCGCTCTAAGCTCGCGAATCTCGCATATCGCGCCGCCATCCTGACACGCAGCCGCTGTTATGTTTCCAACTTCGAAGGCCAACCTGGACTCTCACGGGCTTCAGGAATCTTCTGGTGCCACTCAAGGCACCGCCATGGACAGCGCTTCTCCCTCGGACGAAGGCAGTGACGCGCTGCGCACATCGCTTCCCAGGGGTGCCCCCGGCGAAAAAGGAATCGGATCAGAGGCAGCCGCCGCGGAGTCCGTGTTCTCGAATGTCACAGTCGTCGGCGGGCGCAGCACGACCGTCTGCGGGGACGTCAGCGGAGGGTGCGTCGTAACTCCTAGGCTGCATGCACCATTCACGTCCGTGGCATCCCTCCTCGAATACCGAAGGCGGCTCGGATACCGGGTACGAAACGGTCGCCGTGCACCAGCGCTCGGGGCAGCGCAAGAGCATAGCACCAGGTGCTGCCTTCAACGTTGGCTGGAGACTCAAGGCCTTTCTCGCAGCAACATCGTGCCGGGACTCCTCCTGGGTGAGGTGGCCTTTGGCGAGAGGAGCTGCTGCTGCTTCGGCCGTGAGCAAGACGACCTCCACGGCCCACAGTGAGTCTCGAAGGATAGCGGCGGGAGCGTGTGCAGTCCGGCCGACGTCACGGCGTTTTCCGGTGGCAGCGGCGGCGACGTCCGTACTGCAATAATAGAAAGTTCGGCCGTTTTTCTGTAGTAAATTCTTTTTTTCGCACGTCGACAGTTATTGTTTTTCTGCAACTGCCTACGAGCCTGCTTTTCTGTTTGCATCCGGCGCCTAGAGTGATCCTCAACCAGAGGGGACAGTGCATGCAGTAAAGCACGCTGAGCACAATAAATCCATTAGGGCAACCGATTTCACTCCAGCTCACAAGCTGGTAGCTCTAGAATGTTTGCTGAAACAACGAGGTACCCTGGATAAACATTCTGCATTTCTATCTAATACTTGATTCACTGAAACATTACCGTCTCGTCAAATTTATTCGCAAGCTGGGTGTTAAAAAAGGTGCGCCCAGTAGCATAGGCCTGGCAGTCTGGATGTTGACCAGTTGTTGAGGGATCGCACCGCTTGTACCAGTTGTTACAGACTGTGCACTCAAGTGTTCACGAACGTGCTGCTGACTGCACTTTGCAGCAGCTCACGAGTCCTGATGGGGCCAAGCAGAAGACACGGCGGGGACGTAACGAGTAACGAATACGAACGCTTAATTACATCGTTACGGAGCGGTCCGCTCTACATGCTGCACAGCCAAGCTGGCTAAAATTCTTAAGGCTGAAATGCGTTGGCGAGGGCGTCCTCTATAGAGTGAGGACTGCCCATGCTCAGGGAAAGGAAAGACCGAACATTCTTCACGCTTGCGGCTGCCGCTCGTTATATGCAAGCCAGTTCCAACGGATTTTCTCTAACCGCCACTGGCCCCATACAGGGAAAGGCATTGACGCGCACAGACGCACACACAGACATCGCCGGCGTCTTTTTTGCCGAGGAGTAGGTGAAGGAGCGAATGCACACGCGAAGTTTACCCGTCCCGCTTGAAAAAAGAGATAGCACTGTGCAGCCTACGCTGAGATCAGGGCGCCGCGCTCGCTTTAGCCAGCTGCGCCATGAATGCACTGGGCATGTGGCGCTGTTCAATGAACATCTCCCTAACTTGGGTCGCTGTGTATGTGGCACTGGGTGTGCAGAGAGCGAGGAAACGATTACCGGCGTTCGCATGCAGCGGTGCGCCACGCTTCTCGTCTCGGAGGCCACGCGCACGCTTCTCGGTAGCGCCACTTGATGGCGCACCGTGTTCAGAAACAAGCGAGAGTGTAGCCCAACTGCCGAAAACGCTTTTCTTAGTGTTTGGATTATTCTAGTACCCTCAAGTTGGCATGCACTGGCACGCCATGAATTTCTAATGCCATGCGCATGGCCTCGGCATGGCGCCGAGTGCTCTTAGAGAAGAGCGAAAGAAGGTTCCCCCTTCAGTACATGCATCACACATAATTCCTTTCGACAGTGGGGATAGGTTCTGTCTGTATATTGATTCAATGTAAACCCATTACTGCCGGCAGTCCTCGTGAGATGGGTTGTACCGAATTTTGTTTCCTTCGCTTACTTTTTGAGGAGTTGTACCGTCCCCGTTGGATTAGTCATGGCGAGTCACAAAACATCCACTGCGAAGATGCATTTGTGCGTGTGACCATAACTGTCTGGGGGGCTGGGAGCGGGATTCCTCGTGAGAGAAGGTGAGCTGCGTTCGGTTTGAAATTTCAGGTGTCTTTATGGGAGGCGCCGGCTAGGATGGGGGGGGGGGGAGTGCGTCATGAGTAAGCTACGCTTGTTTGTTTAAAATGGCGAAACTGGTGAAAGGCCCTTTAACATATAGCGCGTATCTCAGCACTGCGTCTATCTATCTGTGCTTTAGGCCGACCCAGTGACCCTGGTTGTCTACTAACTTGGGCCGCTAGGTACACGTGGTTGTGATGTCATCGTGTTCGTTCCGCCATCGTTATTCTAGCTTCGTCATCCGGCCCTACTCATGGCATCGTTCTCATACAGCAACTGTCATGCTATCGTCATACCATCGTAATCATTTCAGAGCGTCATCCAATTGTGGTCGCTCCGTTATTAGAGAGTTTTAGAATAGGGGCCCCAAACGTTTTGGGGCCCCAAAGAATTAGCGTCGAAGCCACTGCGCATGCGCAAGACGCAAACTCCGTTTGGATTTTGCGTTGGGAACGCTATTTCACCGATTTAGCGGGAGCCCAAATAGCGGCCCCAAAAGCTTTGCGTCGGAAAACATGGCGGCACCCATCGAAGCGACGGCTCTAACCTAGCACAAAACTGGGTTCGATTCGCGGTAACGCGTGAAGTTCGCAAGCTAGGAGAAGTGAGTGCGGTTATCGCTTTCTCTCAACTAGCGTGTGTTATAAGATTGACTCATTAGACGCCGCTGATTTTTAATTTGATTGTGGATTTTATGGCTCGTAGGCCTAACACGGCTAAGCTTGGCTGGTGAAGGCTAGTAAAGCTGGTTTGCTCAAAACTAAGCGCAACTAATTGTTTGCTGCTTACAGAGAATAACCTCTAAATTGTAATTAAACGCGAATACACGCAAGTAAAAATTATTATTCCTATCATAAAAAGGTATATTTTATTTTATTATTTCTAATAGTTTTTCTTTGACGCTGTAGTGGCGCTGTCAGCGCAAGACGCTATCCGCAAACGTCAAACCCTATTCTAAAACTCTTCACTCCTACGTGCCCCAACGCTAACACCCGCAAAGCTCTTCGGGGCCCCAAACTATTGGGGCCCCTATTCTAAACCTCCCTATTGTCATACCTCCTTGTCATGGTCGTTCCATCAACGTCATTCATTGTTCATCATTCAATCAAAATTATGCTGTCGTCGTTCACTCGTAATTAGGCCACCAATACCATGTCATCGTCGTCATTGTGTCGTCATCATATAATTGCTTTGGTCTACCGTCGTCGAGGCGCCATCGTGTTCGATACGTCGCCGTTACAGTTTCGTCATCCGATTGTTGTCATAGCGTCGTCGTCAGGCCATCGTCATGATACAGCCGTAGTCATCCGATTTTCCTAATGCCGTCGTCGTCAGACTCTAATTAAATCATCGTCATCTTTTCGGAAACGTCATCGTCATACCACCTTCGTTGTACCATCAACGTCATTCCTTCTTCCTCATTACATTGTAATCATACTGTCGTCATTCAATCGTGATTGCACCGCAGTTGTCACGACATTGTCATCATTGTGTCATCGTTATACAGTCGTCGTGATACATTCGTTGCCACGCCATCATCACGATGACATAGTAGTCGTTTCGTCGTCACATTCCACTGCCGTCGTGCTGTTTCTTATACCGACTTCATAACGTCATTGTCGTTACCACATTGTCATATTGCCGTCATCGTCACGCGGTCGTCGCTACACCATCTTCCTAATTTCGAATGCTCATCCCAGCGCTGTTGTCTGCCCCTTCCCCCCGTCCTGTTGTTTTGCGCGGTTTCCGCTCAAATAACATTCGCGTTATGCCGTCGTCTTCATACTGCCTTCGTCGTTCGATCGACCTCACTGCTTTTTCGACATTCCTTCGTCGTCATTGCGTCATTTTCATACTGTCGCCGTCATGATCATGACCCACCCTGGCGAGCGAATACTATGGTAAAGTGCCCCCATTTCGCAGAAAGTGTCTCATATACCGAAGCAATGGAAACCTCAGACTGATCACTAAATATTAAAAAAAAAGTGTCTTCAGCAATACGGCGCGTTGCTACATTATCACAATGCTAGTCGCATTTAACATCGCCAGTTATCCTGAGATAGATTTTGCTGGAATTGTTTCGATTGCTCCATCCATTCAGCGAGCGCATCTTTGTCAGCCTGCCTTTCTCCTTGTGCACGTGCTTGTAGATTGCCCAAGTACTTCAAGTACTTTGTCACTGCCACAGATAATTTATTATATTTTAAGACTGGCGTACGAATTCTCTGACTTAACGACCAAACGTGAATCTTCAGCTACAAAAGGTTAGTTTACATTGATACATGTAGACCAGATGGGATGCAGCGTGATCACATTTGCGGCGCGATCAGAGATCTTTGTTCGATACGCGTTCTGTTCGGTTGCTGCAACGTCACAAAGTGGCCCTGTGCAAAATTTTTAAGAACGGGGCAGAGAGAAAAGCCAATCGGCAAGCGGTGAACTCTCCGGAAGTTTAATTCCCTCGTTTGTCGTCTGCTTGCAGACTGCATGTATACTACACAACGAAATGTTTGTCGCCTTCCAAATGAATGAAATCTTTATCTAAAAAATGAATTTTTTCGTTCTCAAGCCCAAACACGTTTTCAAATAGTAGTACGTGTGACACTGCAATTTATAACTATTAGTTTCTCCGCGTCGTTCCTAGGTGGTGTCGCGCACAGCGAGAAGAAAAAAAGAAACGACGGGAACAGTGGAGCACTTTTCAAGAGGCAGCAACAACATTCCAGTGGCTCGCTGGCACCGATGATGGGGTCGATTTCGCTGTACAACCAACGCACTATTTGTTTCGAGAAACGAAAGCGACGCCGGAATTCGCTTTCTGCCATTTCTTCAAACGCCTTTCGCACCGCCACCCGCACTCCTTCCTCCTCGAGTAACGCCAGCGCAACAAGCTAAGTTCCCAACGCAAGCGCCATTTTCACCAATTAAACTAGGGATTGGATCCGAACGTGCCATTCTGCAGCCACCGGTTGGATCCAATCCAATCCACCAGACGCGCCATGCGAAGCCGGTCTCGTAACGAGCGTATGATCGCTCCAAACTTCCCAACTCCCGCCGGGTTCGGCGCATAGCAGACGACGTGCTCTTTTACACGATGATTGACAGGAGCGTGTCGTCATTTTCAAGTCACCAAAAACGTGGCCGTGCCCCGCGGCTGGCGACGTCGGCGCGGAGTAGGCCAATCGCGCGGGCCGATAGCCGAACGAACGCGCCGAACAATGATCATTGAACGAACAATGATCATTGATCATTGATGATCATTGATCATTGATCGTTCATGATCATTGAACAATGATCATGAACGAACGCGCCGAACAATCTCATTGTGCACCCCTGGTGCACAATGAGATTGAAAGTAATGAGAGAGAAAAGGGAACAGCACCCATTTGCATGTATTAGAGTGTAGTGCTCGTTCAAACTACTGCAAGCCATACTACAACACCGCATACTTAAAAGGGATCAAAACACTGTTATATTGCTGCAATAATAATAAATTGCTTTAAGATTCCGTAAGTCGAATTCATAGGCAGTCTATGGTAAGAGGAGTGCTTGTTCAATACCTGCTAACTATTGCGAATGAGTGATCTCAGCGTGTTTGTTCAGGAACTTCATGGTCTCCGCAACAACTGCGGCCCTGCTAAGCCAGAATAATTGAGACGAGTCAGCATTTGCATCAGTCTTTCTCGCCTGTAGACTGCAAGAACTGTTTTTGTTCTTTATGCCATTCGAACGAAATGAATAGTCGAATCGAGTACGCAACGAATAATATTCGACTCGTATTCAGAATCTCGAATATTCTCATACCCTTAGTGCACAATAGTCTCACGAGACGTTTAAACGCGCGGATTTTTGTATTTGTAACACGAAATGTCAAGGTCACAACCGAATTATAAGGCATTTTTTCCTTCGGAAATCGCACATTGAAACTTAGCAGATTTTAAAAATTCATTTGTCGTGAATATATAAAAACGCATTATATACGTTATTACGTCTATTATAGCATAGGACATGCGCAGGGATGACAAGCGACCATCATGAAATAAAATGACCCAAACTAGTCTGGAGAAGAAAACAAAGCACCTAATTTTCTGTGCATTATAATGTCGACAAATGAAAGATGAAATCCAGAAATTTTACGTCGCGGAAGAATAAAGCTTGTCTGAAAGGATCGAAAGCGTAAAGAAACCATCGAAGTAGTTCTTTTCAGTCGATCGTACAAATTACTTGCTGGCGCTGTGTGGCACGCGCTCCAAGTTTGCGGCCTTAAGCGAAATAGGATGCGGCTTCAATTTTGCGTAAGATAACCTGAACTAACACGATGCCTAACGAGTCTACGATACATGAAAGTCCTGCTCAAACTCCTGCTGTCCTCACTGTTCTCTAAGATAGTGCTGGACACTGAACTTTTTGAAGGACGGTATGCTACAAAGATACAAAACGAGTACCAATCAAAATGCAGAAAAGCCACACGCATAAATACACCGCACGGCCATCGCGCAGCTGTGACGTCGAACATCGAAATGAAAGCAACAGCGCCTGCCCTCAGTCCAGGCAGCACGTGTGTTACCGAACAAAGAAGTAAAGCAAGGGTCAGCGAGCGCTCAGTAGCAGTGGCAAGTTAACCAACCGAAATGGGCACTTGATTCAACGTCGAGCTCCCTCGACTCTCACGACACCGTGGGGCCACAGAGCCTGACCATTTGTAACCGGCGTAAGCCTACACAGCATACACTACTCCCGTGGACCGAAGGTTTCGCGCTCCCACCTAGCATGGCCTCCTCGCCCCTCTTCCAAAGCGCCCTCATCGGGCCGCGGAGGAGCGAAGAGTGGACGCATTTTGGAAAGCTAGCAGCAATGTAGAACAAAATGGAGGGGTGCCAAAGGATGTCGCGGCGTTACGCCGCGCTATTTATTTATTTACGTATAGATGCAGCAGTCCCAAGAAGGCATTTAGTAGAGTGGCATGATAAATCAGGGCAGCTGGCAGGTAAAAACAAAATCAAAAGATGATAATGTGTATAAACACAGCAAGACCAGTATTAAACAAGGAAGCAAAAACACTTACAAGAAAATGTATAAATGCAACGTATACGTGCTACAGTGTAAGCAAAAATGAGCCGAGATGTAAGCAAATGACTTTTCCTCTAGCGCATTCCCCGATGGGAGGTTAATTTACTCCGATTAGGCGGAGTAAAAATTTTACTCCACCGCTGCAAAGAGGTTTGGATGGGCTGATAAGAGAGTCTGTTTACGTCCATCAAGGAGCTTTTCCAGAGAGCTAAGGGAGCATATGTTTATATCCATCGAGGGTGTTTTGCAGGGAACTATAGTAGTATACGTTTACATCCATAAAGGAGCTTTTGCAGGGAACTATGGGGGTATATGTTTACATTCATCGAGGAGCTTTTGCAGGGAACTATGGAAGTATATTTTTACATTCAACGAGGGGCTTTTGGAGGGAAATATGGTAATACTTTTTACATTCATAAGGGAAGTTTTGCAGGTACCATGGGAGTATTTATTTACATTGATCGGGAAGATTTTGAAGAAAAATATGGGAGTATCTGTTCACAAGCATCAGCTAGTATGCCGATGTCATAATTTTCAGTAGTGGTTTCCCGCACTGGGAAATACACAACATATTGGTTTGCAAGCTGGAAGATGCAAAGAAAAGTAAGCAAAGTAGTGCTTTGTAGAAAATAAATTTATTGCATAAGCACACGGGCGAGGAAAAAAATGGACGACACGTTCATAAGCTCTCAACTAGTTTTTCATTCTATCTTGTCCATGCGTTATTGCACAAACCACACAGTACGAATAGAAGCAACTAATCCAGCCGTAGATTTAGCCAAGACCATATGAAGTACATCAAAATATATGTCATATCATAAGAAGCCAACAAACGCTAACACCAAGGACAACGTCGGGGAAAAAACTTGTGCTTATTAAATGAAATAAGGAAACGATAAAAGGAAACGATCCCACAACCTTCGCATAACGTGCGCGCGTAATGCGAAGGCAATTATGCACGTGCCGCGAATGCAATTATGTATTACTGAAAATATAATCATAAAAACTATACAAATAGCGAAGGTGAGTCAACTGCTTTCAATGACAACATGGGCGCATGCGAGAGCGACTGCTTTTGACACAAGGTTGTGAATCCCCTGCTGTATGCTGTGCAATAATATTGGGTTCACATGTTCACAGGAGCATCGTTAACAGATCGAAAATTTTTTTACTATGTTAAGTAAGGGTTCCAGGAAACCTCATACTATATTTAACACAAGTTTTTTCTCCAAGCAGTTTTTAACTTGTGAACTACACATAATCGCGTCTAATGTCCAGAAAAAAAAATGGCAAATCTGCACGGTTAATAAGCCACTCTGTTTCACGGATCAGAAACATAAAATGGGAAAAGCGGAAAGACAATGCAAAACGCATTCTTTTTCATAGAGCATAATTAAACGGTCCAGCTGTTGTTAAACATGCAATGTTCACATTTTGTACACATGAAAAACATCTGGCGTAACGTGCAAATCAGACTAAATGCATCAGCTGCGACTATTTCAATTTATTGGTGTACTTATTTAAATTTTTCATAAATATCTGAAGTGACAAACAATGAAGGCAGAGAGAGTATAAAAATTAATATTATGTTTAATTAATATGTACAAATAAAGTGAAAAAATATGAAACCTCAATACCTCCTCATGGCTTTAGATTGTGATGTCATGAAGTGGTATACGAGGGGTTATTGGGTAGCCAGTGGCGTAGCCAGCAATTTTTTTTTGTGGGGGAGGGGCCACGCAATTTACTGGGGACAGGGAAGCAGGGCTGAGCAAGCCACATATTGACAAAAAAGTTCAGGAGAGGCACGTGCCTGGCGTGCTACGCCATTGGCAACAGCTGCCTGCTCTTATACTCATGTACTGACATAACCGATGGTGGCTAATTTCAGGGTTAATCTTGTACACAAACCACCAAGAAACTGGTCAGAGGGATAACGCCACTGTAGCTTAATCAGTAGAGCACCGTATGCACAATGCAGAGATACGAGTTTGATTCTCACCTGCGAGATGTCTTTTTGTTCACATTTATTCGTGTTTAGAAATTATTCTTACATTTCAATGAAGCATAACAATTAACTTCTGTACTTTTTCAGGCTTCACGCCTGTCTTACATAATTGTGACCAAAAAATCTAGCCCCTTGGTTCCCCCGTCCTTTCTTCAGACTAAATATTTAAGAGACTTAGTCGATGGCATTTTATTACCATGTTAGCACGAAAAAGTGCTTAATACTTCAATGCTTTTACAGGTACACATTCATAATAAATTGCACTTGCGCGTTTACCTGCTGTTACATGGGAGAACGCTGGGACTTCACCGTCGTCGCCATGCCTCAGCACAATGTCACAAAGCTGTTCGCATCCTGTAGCAAAGTTTTCCGCAAGTTTCTTCTCGAAAACAATGTTGAATTTGTGGGGATGCGCGACTCTCACGCGTCCCCTGATATGTTGTTTTTTCCGCAAAGCTTCCGTCTCCTGCAGTGCGGCTTCGCCGCGTGGCGTGGGGCCCGCGGTGGTCGGCGTGGTTGAAGCGCAGTACGAGAGATGGCGCGAGTGTTGCGCTGCTAACGCCGCCTCATGGCAGGCAACGGAGAACACGCTCTCTCTTTGGTTCGAGATCGTCAAGCGGTGCGGACGTTCCGCGCGTGCGCCGATCCATGGTCTGCGAGACCGTCTTGTGAGGCCTCGTTCGAACGCGCCGCCGTTCGCGGCACCGTACGCGCGAACGACCAGGCGTTGGGATCTAGCATGGGGCGAACATATTCGCTCGCTATCCAGTCGCGCTGAGTCGGACTGCCGAGATTTGTCGCGCGCCCATCGACATGTTTTGTGGATAGCAACTCGGCTACCAGGCATTGATCAATGAAAGGTGCAATAAATGCCCTAGTGATTGTTTGCACTACCGTGTTGTCGTTCCTTTGTCCTAACAGCGCGGTGTGAGAACCCCACAAATTCTAAGCGCAACTGAAAGTAAAAAAGCAAGATGATTACCACAAGTTGCCAGAAAACCACACAATGGGAACACACCTAAGACTCCGATGCTAAAAATGGGAAGAGCATCAACGCCTCTGAAATAGTAAGGCTTGGAAGCCGCTCATGCCGCTCCTTTGCAGTGCCCGAAGCGTGGCCTGCAATACTCTGTCGTAGCAATCGCTGCATTTTCATGCAGCCATTCATTGTGCCACTCCATTGACTCAGCCGTTCCGCATACACGACCAGGTGGCTGCAGGCCTGCAATGTATGAAAAAAAGATTGCAGAGCTCAACTTTAAACATGGAACAATTCCAGACTAATGACAGAAATATCATTTCTGTGGCTCTCAATATAATGGTTAGCATGTACCGCCTTGCGTTGTAATTTGTCAAGTTAGTGTTCACATGAAGCTCTCATTAGATTATGTTCACTCTGTTCTGAAGTGGCACTACTGTTGACTGTCAAATGCTGTGCTGTTTGTACAAATATGGGCCCCACCGGCCACTTTGCCTTCTTCCCTCTTTATGAAGTGTACATGTATTTATACACTGAATAAACTCCACGTCCGCAAATACCAGGAAAGCAGTGTAATGTTCTGGGGTGCGGGAATATTTCAAAATTTCTAATAACGAACCAAATACAGTGGACACCTATTAAGCGAAGCTTGGTTAAATGAAAATTATTGATAAAGGGAAGTAAATAGGATTATTTAATTGGTTGTCTATGTCCGGTGCAGTAAAATTCTTTGGATAGTTGAAAGATTACCGATTTGTTACCGTTTGTTAAACGGCACAAACCTAAACACTAGGAATGCAGTAAATCTTCATAGCCAACTCCATAGCCAGGACAAGCCAATCCAGTAGCGATCCATGGGCTTCAACGAGCTTGCTCATTGTTCGTGCATTGGTTTCTCCTGCTTTGTTTTAGACAAACGGGCATTTCAGGCTAATGGAGAGCGAGAAACCATCTCAACTAGTTCGAGTTACCGGTAAACCATAGAGGATGGTTTCGAAAAGCACTGCTTCGATTGAGCTGAACAAACAATGCGCTGTGCTATACCAGAACAAAAGGTCAACACACGTTTTTGTAGTGACAGAGAAAGCTAAGGGGTGCCTGGAGAGGTTAACCCAAGGCAAGGCGACCAAAGAAAAGAAAATCATCAAACCGATTGTTTTATGATAAGCAGCCTCGCCTTACTATAGTGTAAATACAAACACAATGAACCACCAATAACAATGAGTATTAGTAGTAATAATGTGCTAATGGTTGTTTGAAAAGGACCAGTTACCTTTAGGTATGCAGTGTCAAATAAAAACATTTATGAAGACTCACGAATAGGCGGCACAACTTATTTTGAGTCTGTGACGGACGCTGCCGTGACCTTTTGTGCAGGCTCTTTGCGCGCTTCACTGACATCTCCGGTGGGCAGCTCTCCACCTTCTTGCGCATACGTTAAAATTTATTTTGCAGGCCGAG
Source organism: Dermacentor variabilis (assembly GCF_050947875.1). Taxonomy (NCBI): domain Eukaryota; kingdom Metazoa; phylum Arthropoda; class Arachnida; order Ixodida; family Ixodidae; genus Dermacentor; species Dermacentor variabilis. The sequence continues at coordinate 9,108,996 of NW_027460313.1, read as the reverse complement.
AACCCATGACTCCTGCAAATTATTTGAATTAGCAACACATAGAAAGTAAACGCTGCATAATGAAAACATGAGTTACCTATGTGGCCAAGAATACACTTACAACGTGGAATCAACATGTTTCAAGACTGGCTCTGTTTTGAAGGAAGTAAGGAAGTAATTTTTTTATGTACATTCAAACACTGTCACCTTCAAAACCAAAAAAGGTCCCTTAAACAGCAATAGGGTGCTCCCAATGTTCCTGCCACATTGCGAATATGTGCTGGAAGTGTTTTCCAAAAAGAGTCGAGCACCCTCATCGTGCCAAGATTATTTGCAAATTTCACAACTCAATAACAAGCTTTATTGCAACTTTCGCCATGGGTTAATTTTTGGAGGAGACCGAAATAAGCAAGATCGAATCCTGATGAATGACATGTCCTTCACATAAATGATCATCAGTTGGGAGAAAACTTAGGCGTACAGGTGTACCCCTGAGAAAAGGCAATAGTCATTGCAGAAGAAAAGGCCAGTAGAGAAATTTAGCTTTTTCGGAAAGCCGCCCCGTTAGCATTGGGGCGTTTTGCCAGGTGCGAACTGCGCATGCGCGTGCCTTTGCCGGATAGCGTATTGCGTTACCGGATTGCTGGATCCACCCGGTGCTGTCCGCTCCAACCCAGGTGGCCAGATTACCGCGTCTACGCCGACGGCCGCGTAAGCCAAGTGAAGACAAGCAAAAAAAAGCAACAACAAAACTACAAAATGGCTGCCCCGACCATCGTCCGTTCGCGCAGGTAATTCATGCCTAGTGACGGTATTGTTATATTAGAAGAAGTATTATCGCTCAACCCTTTCGACGATGCAGCGATGTGGGTGAAGGACACAGAAAAACTCTTTGACCTCACCCAAGTGGCGCGGAACGTTAGAAGCGTCAGGGAAAGCTTGGACCTCCTTCTGGCGCAGTTCCTGCGGGAGAACATGAAAAACAGGAGAAGGTAAGTGTTCCAGACGTTCGATACTCGTCGATATTCTAAGCTAACACGTTTCAGCCAAATTTTCTTAATGTTCAGTTTGCTTTACTAGGTCAGGGACGGAGGAAGAGTATGAGGTCTTTCACAGGCTGTTACGACAGGTAACACACCTGGCACGTGAATGGCGCTACCGCCCGCCGAGATCAGCGGTGCGGAGCCACCGTGTGAGCAAGGGCAGGCCTGCTTGCGCTGCTGCGACCGCCGCATGGCCAAAGCAGCGCCAGCCCAACACCCGCCAAATAGCCGCCTTGGAGGCCTTCGCCGCCTCATTTACTGATTTTGGTAGGAGACTTGGTACTTCACTTTTTCTTTTTTTTTCTTCTTCGGGGTGGGGGGGGGGTGACGTGCATGAGGTGAGATGTTAGCACTCAACTCGATTGCTAAATACAATGCTGCGTGCCCTTGTGGCGTACCATATGTATTGTTATCTTAATTCATTTCACACCTAAGATAAGTCACTGTATGGCTTCCTGAAAGCTTGCATTCAAGTATGCATACCTTGTTCATTTTATTTAGCCGTGTAGCTGCAGTTCTGAATCATGGGAGCCAAGCAATTACCGCAATTACCATATTGTAAATGCCTCAAGCTTGTTATGTTTTAAGGGACTGCATTTAAAAATGTGGAAATAATGTGGAACTTTGCTGATGCTTCTTCTTTGAAGTTCAGTTTTCTCCCACCACGCGCGCCTCCCTATGATTGAACTGTTGGGAACCAGTGCAAGTAACCTGCCCTGAGTGTTAGCAAAGCTACTGGTTTTATCTTTTAAATTCCACGAAATTTTATGCTCTTTTCAGTTTGTAGGGGAGAGCACCGATGTGCTGACACTTGCTGCAGAACAGGATCCATAAGGTGAGCCCGACGACCGAGGCAGGTGGTCCTCAAGTGGATGGCCTGCATCGCCTGAGCCATGTGCGTAAAAGTACCTTATTCTCAGTGCATATGATAAAAGCTCAATAAAATATTACCTCTTGTACTCGGTTCTTCAAGTAACCTGTTACTTGTTGTCTTGATGAAGACATTGTTAAAGGGACACTAAAGTGAAAAATGATTTCTTCTGCATCAGTAAATTACCGTTCTACAGCACCAAAAAGACCACTCTTACAACGATAAGACGTTTGGTAAGCCAGAAAAAGCGCCAGAACGAAATACGGGTGGCGACGCCTACTTAAGTTCCCGCGCCTGAGGGCTGTGACGTCTCGGATTTTGATGGCATCTTCTAGGGCCTACTAATTATATATAGCGGTACAGATTGACTACATTGTGTTCTAAAGGAACCAAATATTAAACATGGCAAGTTTCGGGAACCTTTATTCAGCCAACGCGGCCCAAATGCGAAAACATACTTTGGAATCCCTGACGTCACGATGACGTAGCAGCGCTGGGGTTTCGGCGCGACATTCAAATACTGATACTTAGACCTTCATTTTCTCATCTAATAATCAAACTATTTTTTGAAATGAGTGCCTGCAGGGTTCTCAAACAATGATTCATTAGTCTAAACTGATTTATTGTTACGCTTTAGTGTCCCTTTAATGTGCTCATATAATAAGAGCCACTTCGTGGGTTTCCGCAGAACTCATTTGCTCTGTCAGTATTCTGGTGCTTCGAATCGTCAATTGGTTCGTCCTCATCTTGTCCTCTGGTTAGCTCAGTCTGTGGAGAAACTGTCCTGAAAAGCCATTAGTGAAAGATTCAATCCCAAAGCCAGGATGAATTTTAGAACTGTGCAGCTTTCTTTATAGAAAAAAAAAATGGGTTTCCTAGTAGCTCTAGGCTATATTCAGGTGGATAATATGATTCTTTCCTTTCATAAAGCTCCCTCCACATTCCTGATTTCCACAGAACAGCGCATTTGCTCATACTGTGTACTCATCAAATTGTTACGTAGTGGTAATTGACGAGCCGGTGCATTGAATGAGCTAGATGGGCAGTACTTGACCTTTGTGAACACATTCTTTTTAGTTGCTTTGTGCTATTTCCAGCTGTAAGGTTCTTTCGCTATCAAACACTTTTCAGATGCTTCAGGGCTTACATGTAGCAAGCTCCATTGATTGTTTGACCTTAACATAGAAATTAGTGGTGCACCATTACATGGCAATCTGGAAACACAATCAGCATGACTTTTATTACTTCATCTTTTTCTCTGCGACTACACCTTGGTGTACTTGTAAGTTCGTCCCTTTGCTGATGACAACTCTCGACAAAAATGTATTCTGTAAACTTAACTCTTCCAATCAATGCAACATTGTTCTTGCTCAAACTTTTGCACAGGAGTCATTAGTTTTGACACCATATTGTTGCAAACGTGTATTTTCCAAATGTTATGTCATAATCTGGTGAACATACAACTTTTCCCAAAACAAGTGCTTCTGCCATCATTCCAGCAGTCATTCGGCAGTCGCGAAACGCAAGAGAACGTACAGAATGAATGTTTCTACTTCGCAGGAGGTGGAGCGGAATCCATGTCTTGCATCGTCGTAGGGGTCTTCAAGGCCTTCCCCCCAAAATAATGGACCCACTTGAACACGGTCCTATCCTTTAGGGCGTCACATCAATGCGAGTCTTCAAACGTTTGAATTATTTCACCATTCTTGGCCAATTTTGCAAGTAATTTCATATTCATTCTTTTGGTTCCATCTGCTCTTCCAACTCAATTTCAACAAAAAAAGTAAGTTGGACAAAGAAGTGCACACACAAATTTCTGGATTGTCTTACAGTGGTTCAGTTCTGACCAGAGGTCCATAGGATGTTTCTTTAGTGGAGAGGAAAGGAGCATGGTGCCACTATATGCCGTCTCCCACTTTATTAAAGAATCTCCTGCTGGACTATCATGTTATCGTGACTTTGTTGCTGACTCACTGCATGAACTTTTGTGATGGCAACGCAAAGCACAACACAAAACAAGTTAAACACGTAAATTTCGTAAAGCCCTTATATTTTCATTTTGTTGTCAGCCAATTTAAATGTGAACATTAACACGGCATTGCAGCACGTCAAGACTCGTATTATATAAGAAGCAGATCTAAACAATGCCCAAGCGGCATTAGTAAAATTGCCTTTTTTATGAACAGCTCGCTGGCAAACTTGTTTTGATCAATTTATCAATTTTTATCAAGTGCCAGAGTGATGGTTTGTTGGCCTATAATAGAAGCCAAAATGAAGACTGAGTGCACCAAGTAAGTACATAGACTCTAAAAGCTTGCCAATGTGAAGAAGTATGATAAGGCAACTAAATAGCTCAAGGAAATCCCTCATACAATTTTGAAACATTTTAGACCTGTAGCATTTAGCTTGCTTGTATACATTGCTACAGGTGGAAGGACATGGTTATAGAATACGTATGGTTGAAGGCACCATACGAGGACGATAAAAGATTTACAGGAGTTAGACGATGAAATGTGACAGTGTGCATATTATGGTAACATGCAAGCCTGTGCATTGTCTTTGTAACAGTGTTGTATTCTCATTCTTCTTAAAATGTAAATTTGTTCCATGTTGTGTTACATCACTATGGATTGAGTTAACTGTCACGTAATGATGATTTTGTTTTAAAACTCTGTCTGAATGAGATGTCACTGTGTGCAGGGTTATTGAAATCCACTAATAATGTTTAAAATAGTAGTAATCTTAAAACATATTTGCAAAAAGATTGTGCATGTTTTTAGTCCTCGCGGATAATTGCCCAAAAACTTTCTCATTCTTTATTGTAGTTCATTGCAGCGCTAATGCAAGTACCATATTTACTTTTATATATGTTGACTCCCATAGATTGATTTCGCTGTAAAGAAATAATAAATTGACTAAAGAGAACTCATATTTTTTCAGGAAAGCTAAGAACTTCGAGCATGACACCCATTTCTTTACCGTAAGTTCGGCTACTAGATCTTGGTAGTCGATTCGTTAAACTGCATCCTTGTTGGGACTGCCAGAGAAGTCATCCTCGCCGCATAGTTCGCAGGCGTCCTCGGCACCCCAAATAACGCACTCATTGCCATCGACTTCGTTGGATAGCAGCATTTCTTGAAGCCAGTCTAGGTAATCTCCAGACTGACTTTATGGCCGGCACGTCGAAGGAACGCCATAAGCTCATGAATATTGCTACCTTTTTCACGAATATAGGTCGACATTTTTTGCAATGAGTACGAAGCGATAGGTCATTTTGAATATCATTCCAGAATATAAACGGTGATCTATATTGAAATAAATATGGTAGTCCTGCATAATTGAAAAAATATTGCCGGACACTGCACTTATAAGTTGTCAGTAACATATAACTGCTGGCGTGAGTGGCAGATTTAGCACTTCTGAAATATCTGAAAACAATTTTTAGACCTTTAAGCATGCAGATAACACTACAATGTTGTCGGGCCTTTGGGCCCTTCTCTGCAGTGCGCTCGGGGGAAGCCTGTAAAACGCGCGCCACAACAGCAATCGTCGCATGGAGCATGCGCACCGATCGCGTTAGCGTATGAATTCGCGCGATGGCTGCCGGGAAGGCGGCTGCCCGATAAGAAGACAGCGAAGATGGCACTGGGGGCTTTCTTGAGGCGCGGGCCTGGTGAGGTTCCGGTGGGGCGCAGCCCGTCTAGGGTTTTTTTCCGAGCGCGCTGCGGAGCGAGGGAAATGAGTTTTTGCATAGTCTCCGCGTGAACGAGTGCTTTTGTTCATTTTTGCGACAGGGTCTGTGCGCCCGGTTCGGTGCTTGCTTGCGTTTTCACCTTACGTATTCTGTTATCGAGCGTAAGATTGTGGTGATTGATGGTTTGTGACGGCCGTTCTTCCGTCGATCCCCTTAGCCACTACATTTGGTTGTCTCGCTCTTCTGGTGCTTGCTTCTCCGCCTTGTTCTTTTCTGCTATCGGCCGCGAGACTGCGCTAATTGTTTGAGTGCTTCATTACATCGAAAATTAAAGCGGTTTCGGTCCTTTGCGCCACTGGTCCTTTGTGGTGCTGGTCGCAGCTCGCGGATTACTCTGAGCGAATTGAATTGAATGTTTGATGTTTATTGGCGCAAGGGTCAAGTATGGCCAAAGAGCGCCATGTACGTGGTAATGAATTCGCAGTGTAATTATGAGTTCTGTGAAGTTGGCGTGTCGTGGCTGTGAAGGGGCCTTAAAAATCGTCGCTCTAAACTGCGTAAAATCTGTATAATAAAATTATGGCGATGACGTATGAGTTGTACTATAAACATTGAGATGCATTTTAAAAGGATGATACGATATGTAAAATATATCAGGTTATAAGACATGCTAGAGAACTTGTGCCTTCTTAGAGCCCTTGAACTGCGAGGGCCTGGAGGCACGTGTTATGCAAAACAATTATCGCAGCGGCATCTTCTGGAGCGAGGATGCTCTACGAATTTAATGGGCTTATAACATGCAGAACAACATCATTTAAGAAGTTGAGGACTACCTTGGTATTAAGAAGCGGTTCTTTACCAAGAAACATAGCTGGGTGAAGAGCGACGCAATAATGATATGCAAGAGGAAAATGTTTCTTTCTTTCCAATTCGACTTTCCTACACTCCAAGAGGACGTGGAGGACGGTCAGCCTCTCACCACATTGACCACAGATTGGTGGTTCATTACCAGCAAGCAGGAAATTGTGGGTACCAAATGTGTGCCCTATTCTGAGGCTATAGAATAGGACATCGGTTCGTCGTGTCTTCGTTCTTGGGGGCCAGAAACCTAACTTTGCCTTAATCATGTGAAGCTTATTCTCAATTTGCATGTCCCACAAGCGTTGCCAGTGGCTTCGCAGTTTCTTTCGTAAGAAAGCCTTCAGATCTGTGACAGGTACAGCAGCCGTAGGAAAAGTGGTTAGTGATGTGAGTTATGTGGCCATCTTTTGAGCTAGTACATTACCGTCGATGCCTCTATGTCCAGGTACCCAACATATCACTACGTGTCTATGTGATAGATAAATATTGCATAAGAGCGAGTAAAGTTCAATGAAAACGGTATTTGTATGCTTTTGTAAAGAAATCGGCGCTTTTACAAGACTTAACGAGTCTGTACATAAATACATACATACTATTGTTCTGTCGAGTTTTTTATTTATATGTTTTACTGCAGACAGTACTGCATAGGCTTCTGCAGTGAAGATACTTGTTAGCGGGTTCAATACGTCAGATTCAGAAAAAGTGGGACCAACAGCAGCATAAGATACACCATCATGTGATTTTGACGCATCTGTGTAGAATTCTGAGCACGAGTACTTCGATTGAAGTTCACCGAAATGCATAGCGATTTCGAGGTCAAGTGCGTGCTTTGTGACCTCTACAAAGGACACGTCACAGTCTATCACCTGCCACTCGCAGGGCGGTAATGGCTTAGCTGGAGGCGTTAGGCGATGTTCGAGAACTGGAACATCCATTTCTTCACTAAGTTCTCTTGCACGGAGTGACAAAGGAAGTCTCATGGAGGGTCTATTACGACAAAGTGTTTCGCAGGTCAAGTCGTTTACAGTTGTGAAACGCGGATGTTCATTATTAGAGCGCACTTTGAGAAAACATGTGAAGCTGATGTATGTTCGCTCAAAATGGAGTGACCACTCGTCTGACTACTTATAGACTTTCAACAGGGCTTGTTTAAATGCGCCAGTGCCCTGGCGGATACCCAGATGATGAACGGGGTCTGACATCCTTAGCGCGCTCGGTGCGGCAGAGTGATATACTACAGCACCCTAATCTATTCGTGATCGAATTAGCCTCCTGTAAAGATTCAAAAGGCACTTCCTGTCACTACCTCATGTTGTGTGGGATAGGATTTTAAGTCAGTTCATCGTTTTTAGACACTTTGCTTTAAGAAATTTTATGTGCAAAATGAAAGTAAGCCTGGAGTCCAATATAGCATCTAGAAATTTATGCTCTTTGTTGATAGGAATTTGTTGTCCGCCTAGTTCTACACAAGGATCTGGAAGCGGGCCTCTCTTTCTTGCGAAGAGAACAGAACTTTTCTGAGGGTTGATTTTAAATCCGTTTTGGTCTGCCCACTCGGACACCTTGTTTAAGCCCTGCTGCCTCTGTCTCTCGCACACTGTGAGGTTGCAGGATTTAAAACCTATTTGTATATCGTCCACGTAAACGGAATAAAAAATGGCCGGTGGTAGAGAAGCACGAAGTAAGTTCATCTTTACGATAAAGAGTGTGCAACTGAGTACGCCTCTCTGGGGTACAGGAGTATCTTGTATAAAAGGTCGCGATAATACGTTGCCGATTTTTGCACTTAAGATACGATTCGACAAATAGCTTTCAAATATTTTCAGCATATTTCCATGGATGCACATTCCCGACAAGTCTCGCAAGATCCCGTAACGCCATGTTGTGTCATATGCCTTCTCCATGTCGAGGAATATCGAGAGGAAATACTGTTCGCGTACAAATGCATGGCGGACATATACTTCAATGCGCACAAGATGATCGGTTGTCGACCGCCCTTGTCTGAAGCCACACTGATAGGGATCGAGCATATTGTCGAGTTCAAGGAAATGTATGAGTCTGCGATTAATCATTTTTTCAAAAACCTTACACAGACAATTTGTAAGAGCTATCGGACGACAACTAGCTGCCAAGGAAGGGTCTTTTCCCTGCTTCAGAACAGGAACCACAATCGCTTCTTTCCATGTGGATAGGAGGTATCCCACAGCCCAAATAGTGTTGAATAGTGTAAGTATTGTAACTTGTGTGTCAGTATGTAGGTTTCTGATCATGTCATACATGACTCTGTCAGGTCCCGGTGCAGTGCTTTTGCATGTGTTCAAGGCAGCCCTCAACTCGGCAATACTGAAGGGCCGGTTATACGGTTCATTCTGCCTGAATTTTCGTATGATTGGCTTAAGTTCTTCTATTTCTTTATGTTTACAAAAGGATTTGGAATAGTGGATTGAGCTCGACACACGCTCAAAGTGCTCCCTTAGTGAGTCTGCCTGATCTTGTAGTGTATCGCCCTGTGTATTTACCAAATGGAGTGAATGTTTGTCCCCCTCTTATCTTATTAACGTTATTCCAGACTTTGGCCTCATCTGCATACGAGTTGATGCCCAATGAAAACTTCTGCCAACTCTCTCTTCTGGCCTGTCGGCGCGTTCTCCTGCCTTGGGACTTTACTTCCGTAATGTTAGTAAGATTCTCCGCAGTGGCGGAGGCGCGTAGCAAACCCCACGCTTTGTTCTGTTTTTTTACGAGCGATCCTACATTCGTCGTTCCACCACGGGACACGCCGTTTGCATGCCAAGCCATTCACTTCTGGTATACATTGAGATTCGGCATCTATTATGAAGGCTGTAAAATACTCCACAGCAGCATTAGTTCCTAACGAGCACATGTCATCCCATGAAATACTAGTGAGAGTTCGGAATTTCTCCCAGTCGGCTGTATCAATCTTCCACTTAGGAGCCTGTGGTGGATATTCGTTTTCTTTAGGTGTTCTTAGTAGTATGGGGAAGTGGTCGCTTCCGTAAGGATTGTTGCTAACTTCCCATTCGAGTTCAGAAAGTATAGACGGGGAAACTAGGCTAAGGTCAATTGAAGAAAAGGTTCTGTTTGCAAGACAGTAATATGTGGGTTCCTTCTTATTCAGCAGACATGCACCGTACGAAAAAAGGAATTGTTGAACGAGACGACCTCGCGCATCGACACGAGAGTTTCCCCACAGGCTGCTGTGTGCATTGAAATCGCCAAGCACAACATAAGGTTCTGGCGATTGATCTGTAAAGGATTGAAATTCATGTTTGTTTAATTGGTAATGCGGGGGTTTGTAAAGCGAGCAAATAGTGATGAGTTTGTTTAGGAGAACAGCTCGAACCGCCACTGCTTCAAGGGGTGTTTGTAGCTGCAAACTTTGACACGCTATGCTTTTATGAATAACAATGGCAACACCGCCCGATGATGCGACAGCATCATCGCGATCTCTGTAAAACGTAACATAGTGTAGGAGGAAATTTGTGTTTCGATTTGAAGTGTGTTTCCAGTAAACATAGCACTTTTGGATTGTGTTTGTGGATGAGTTCTTGCACATCATCAAGGTTTCTAAGAAGATCCCTGACGTTCCATTGAATAATTTGTGTATCCATATTGGAATAGGTGCTGTATTTACAGAAACAGAAGTAGTAATTACAGAGATTTCAGAGATTAGATTACACAGCTCTTTCCAGGCCCTGTAACCAGGGTGTCCTCCTTTCTGGAGCGTTCGAGGGAGCCTCACCGCTCTTTAGGCGCTTGGTGCACCTTGAGGATAGGTGTACTGTTGATTGCCTCTTGTGAGGCGCCGGACATGCGCTCTTGCGAGCGAGAAGTTACCAGAGAGAGTCCTGCCTCGGAGGGCAAGACCCCTGCGCCCACCAGCCCGGAGCTCGATGGTGCTGCCCGTGGGATTGGGCTACGCCGTCTGTTGCCAGCGCTGGAAGGGGCCGGGGAGGCTGAGGCAGCCTCGGCTGCGCCCACCTTCGGGGTCAATGGTCGCTTCTGCTGGGTTGGCGGAGCAGCGCTACCTGCAACCGCCGCGGGGGCAGATGACCTAACTGCCGACTCGCTGCTTGTGTGTCGGACAGCCGCTGGAAGCCTTTGTGTCACTGCCCCCTGACGCGTCATATCGGCAAAGCTCTTCTTGGGCACGTATGAAACCCACCTGCGTGCCTCCTTGAATGATATATTCTCTTTTACTTTGATTGTTACAATTTCTTTTTCTTTCTTGCAGGATGGGCACGATCGCGAGTACGCGGCGTGCTCCCCATCACAGTGCACACAGTGGAGAGAATTCTCACAAGCTTCAGAGGTGTGTTCATGGGCACTGCATTTCGCGCAAGTCTGACGGCCTCGGCAGCTCTGCGAACTGTGGTCGAAACGCTGGCACTTGAAACATCGGAGGGGATTTGGCACGTATGGCCTAGCAAGGAGCTTTATGTACCCGGCCTCGATTGACTTGGGGAGGACACTTGAACCAAAGGTGATTATTAGGTGCTTCGTTTGGATTTCTTTACTATCCCTTCTCACCTTAATTCTTCTGACATTGCAACAGTCTGCTCACTGAAGCCCTCCAAGAGCTCAGCCTCTGTCAGCTGGAGCAAATCATCATCAGAGACAACGCCGCGGGTGGTGTTCAGAGTGCGGTGTGGAGTTACTGTCAATGGAACATCCCCAAATAACACTGGACTGGGCAACTTTTCGTATTGTTTCTGATCATGCAGCTCTAACAGGAGATCACCACTTCCCAGCCTTGATACCTTGTAGCCTGGACCAAGGACATCAGTTAAGGAATTGGAAACTAAAAAAGGGGAGATATTTCGTACTTGCTTATCTGATTTTTCTGAGTGGATGACATGGTATCGTGGAAAGTTCGGCTTTTGATGTCCAAAGAGCTGAAAAACATCTTCGGTGTGCCTCTTTCTTGAGGGCGATCTGTAAGGCGAGAAAAGGAACTAGCCATAGACAAATTTAATTTTCGGCAATAACGCCAGCCACCCACCATGGAGCCCTACAAGGGGACGCTACAGGGACTGAAAAACAGGTCCTGCTAACACCACCTGTACGTTATCGCTAAAACCAAATATGAGATAACCTAGGTTGGCTATTCACACAAGGTTAACTCTTGCTGCCTGGAAAAATTGGAAGTAAGCGGAAGCGAGGAGAAGACAGGAAAGATGAAAAGTGAGAGAAAGACGAAGGCTGGAGGGAGAGAGAGACAGGAAAAGGCAACTACCGATTTTCCCCGGGTGGGTAAGTCCGGGGGTGCCGTCTACGTGAAGCAAAGTCCAAAGAGGTGTATTGCCTCAGCCGAGGGGCCTTAACGGTCCGAACACTCGGGATCGGCTCAACCCCCAGACTCCCTCTTTCCCCGGAGACGGCTAAGCCGCGCACGGATACACGCGGGAGGGTCCAACACTCGTTTGCTCGGGTATGTGGTGGCGCAACACACCAAACGCCTGCTGACGCAGACGCCCCTGCGGGGGACTCTGAGCGAAGGCGAGGGGCCTTCATCAGGCGCCCAACGTGGTTTTCTTCTTTCTTTCTCGACTGTTCCGTTATTGTCCTGGAGTACGCTTCCGCCCCGCAGGTCCACGAGTACAGGAACAAGGCAGCCGCCCCCACCTCGAGGCAGCTGGCAATTCCCCCTAGGCCTTTTTGTTTCGCTCCGACATTGGGTTCAGCAGCTGACGCATTCGTACCCAACCGCCCTGACCCACGTATGTTCAGTCAACATTTTTATTCCTCTTCTAGCTCCTCTTATCCCCCGCTATTCCGCGCCATCCTGCCTCCGCAGAACCACTTGACCATTGCTTTAATTCTCCCATTCTGCTGGACCACTCTGTCCGCCCAATTTCAACGCCAGAGATGTACCGCCAGCATTTTAATGCACCTACGTTCGGCTAAAGTCACGAAGGGCGCGGTTGAAAATCCTACTGACGAAAATACCTGTACAGTGCCTGGCAAAAAGGACCAGGACGCGCTCGCACAATATATGTCCGGCATTGCTTCCCGGCTGACCGCGCTGCTCGAGCCCATTTGCCGAAATGTTCACGGAGGCTCCAGGCAGTGGTAGTGAGCTGACTCATAGGATCGACGCCGGATGCGCCCGCCCGATCCGTTTCAACCCGCGGCCCCTGAGCATCCACAAGCGAGCACTTCTTGGCAGTGCCCTATACGGAATGACAGCTACTGGTGCAGCAAGAGCGTCTAAGAGCCTCTGGGCATTCCCAATTCTACTAGCATCTAAGAAAGATGGCAGGTCGCGGTTGTGTGTCGACTACCATCGGTTGAACGCTGTCACAGTTTGAGACTCGTACCCCTTTCCGTCAATCGATTCAGTGATGTATTCACTTGGGTCCTCAAAGCTCTTTACTACTTTGGACTGTAGCAGGGTCGTTCTGCAAATGGCGATCGCCCCCTGCAATATTGCAAATACTGCATTCACTCGCCATCGAGGACTGTTACAATATATCCTATTGCCTTTCTGTTTCTGCAATTCACCTGTCACCTTTCAGCGTGTAATAGATATTGTGCTTCAGGCCGCCAAATTCCATTATGCGATGGCTTACATGCATGAAGTGGTAGAGTTCTCGAAAACCCTGGAGGAGCATCTCCTTCACCTAACCGTTGTTTTGCAACGAATGCAGGGCGCAAGCATCACCACTGACCCCAAGAAGGTTCAATTGGTTCCGACCTGAATCAACCTCCTAGGTTTCATTGTCAAGCAAGGCACATTCCGGCCAGACGAGGAGAAACTCCACGCCATACTGCAGCTTCCGCCACCAACAGGTATTTGGGTATTGTGGGCTTCTACCGCCACTTTATCCCTAACTGCGCCGACCGGCATAGCCCCTTCACCAGCTCCTACGGAAAGATGCCCGTTGGTACTTGACTGATAATATGTGCTTTAATGGCGCAAGGGCTAGGTATAGCGAAAAAACGCCATGACAAGCGGTAATGTTAACGATGTATTATGGATGACGTGCCCAATGAATTCATCATGGTAGATGTGATATGGCTGTAAAAGGGCCTAAAAATTTCCGCCGTAAGTGGAGTAGAATATTGACACGTGTACTTATCTTTATCGGGCGACCACGTTTCGCCGCCTAACAAATGTTATCTCACAGCGCGGGACGCGCCTGCATGTATCCGAAGTTTCTCGAAAGTTATCGATGCTTCTATCCGCTGTCTGTTGTCGCCGAATCTTATGTTATCTGATTTCATCGTCTGACGCGAATGGTGTAGAACTTTCTGGAAGGCACGCGGGTCCCAACGATTAATCTGGAACATTCGATGACTGCTGTATAAAAGCCGACGCGCTTGACCCGCCGATCAGATTTTCGACGATCGCCAGCCGTGTTCGCCGCTATCGTTGTGCAACTGTAGCCTGTTTTTGTGGGCACAGGTTCGCCCAATAAAAGTTAGCTTTGTCTTTCACAGTATTGCTACAGTGTTCTTGAACGTCACCACCACGTGACATCGGGTGGAGGTGCTTTACGTTCATGTACCGGACGCCCCCGACAAGCCATAATTCAAGCCCGGACCGCAAAGAGTAGTCCCAACGTAGTCCCGGACCATCGAGCAAGCCGCCGTCTTCAACAGCTGACCCCGGAGCACGGACTTCTACCTGAGAAGACCAAGAAGATAGTGGCCAAGGCAACCCCAATGGCAGCCCCAGCGTCCCCCATCGTGCTGCAGCAGCCCAGCGAACCACCGACGTTCCGCGGTTCCACATTTGAGGACCCGGAAAGCTGGCTGGAAACGTATGAGAGGGTCGCTATGTTTAACAGCTGGGCAAGCGACGACAAGCTGCGACATGTCTATTTCACATTGGAGGACGCCGCCAGGAGGTGGTTCGAGAATCGAGAAGCCACCTTGACGACGTGGGACCTGTTCCGAAGCGGCTTCCTGCAAACGTTTACAAGCGTCGTGCGAAAAGAGTGAGCCCAAGCTCTACTGGAGACCAGAGCGCAGCTACCGAATGAGACGATCGCCATCTTCACTAAGGAAATGACCCGTCTGTTCTGCCACGCCGACCCGGAAATGTCAGAGGAGAAGAAAGTCCGCCTACTGATGCGTGGTGTAAAGGAGGAACTTTTCGCAGCAATGGTAAGAAGCCCACCGAAGACCGTCGACGAGTTTCTTCGTGAGGCGACAAACATCGAGAAGACACTGGAATTGCGGAACCGGAAATTCGACCGACGCACCAAGCCAACAAGCTACGCCGGCGTTCAATCAGTGGCCACGGACGACATGCGCGAGACCATCCGGGCAGTCGTACGAGAGGAGCTTCAGAAGATCTTCCTTTCCTCGCAACCTCAAGTGGCCTCAATCGCCTAAGTTGTCAAAGTCCAGCGATCGCTCGGAGTTCCCGAGGTACAGTCACAATCATTGCAGCCCCAGCCAGAAGCGATGACCTACGCCGCTGTCGCCCGCCGTAAAGGTCCCCCTCCACGACCGCGCCAGGGCCCTGTAACGCCGCAATTCCGTCGACCACTGCCGCCGCCGCCAGCACGCCCACCCGTCGCCCAGCACAGCTAGCCGAGGAAGAGAGACGTTTGGCGCGCTCCTGACCACCGCCCGCTCTGCTACCACTGCGGGGAAGCCGGCCATGTGTACCGCCGATGCCCATACCGCAACTTGGGACTGAGAGGGTTCGCCGTCAACGCGCCGCGTCCGCAGCTTGGGGAGCGCCCACGTGACATCGCCGATTACCTAGCCGCCACTCAGTACAACTCTCGACGACCGTCCCGTTCGCCGTCACCAGGCCGCTACCTGTCGCCGCAGCGCCGTCCATACACTGGCCCAGCCCGGGGCCGGTCAGCGAGCCCAAATCCGGAAAACTAAAAGCACCAACCGATGGAGGTGCGGTTGCTGTTCGTCGAACTGACGAAGATCCTCCGCCGCCGCCGAAGACGCCGAAGAAACTACCTCGACGACATAACGACACGCCGCCGACCCGACGAAGTGTGAAAGCAAAGAATACGACGACGAAAGACGACCTGACTACGTCCCATACCAGCCACAAGTCAACGCGACACAGCCGTGATCCGACGCCAAGACCTACCTGTAACGCAAGACAAAGAACCACCGACCTCGACGTGCTTCTCGACGGCCACGCAGCTACCGCCTTAGTGAACACAGGGGCTGATTACTCCATAATGAGTGGACACATCGCCGCTCAGTTGAAGAAAGTTAAGACCGCATGGGAAGGCCCTCAAATTCGGACCGCAGGAGGACACCTCATCACGCCGACTGGAATGGAAGAATAACCATTCATGACCGGACTTACCCTGCCACCTTCGTTATCCTCCTACAGTGTTCACGAGACGTCATTCTCTGTATGGACTTCCTGAACCATCACGGCGCAATCATCTACCTGAAGTCGGTCCTTCGGGACCCAGTACGGCAACGCAAACCAGCTCGGAGACGCCGATGGGAGCCCCGGGAAGAGTTTTCTTTTCTCTGTAAGGAGATCGAGTCCCTGGAATGGGTTCACCCCGAGATAGGGACGGTGGCTCCGTAGAGCAGTGCGGCTCTTGCGCTGTCCGGTGCGCTCCTGTCGGCCCTTGAAAATCCGAGTGAGGGAGTGTGATTTTCGTGCCGGACCGTACCCACATCCGCAGCAGATCTCCAAGGTGAACAGCCTCTAGTCGATAGACCAATGTAGGTAAGGGAAGTCGGCAAAACGGATCCGTAACCTTGGGAAAAGGATTGGCTCTGAGGGCTGAGCCGGACGGGCTGGGGTCCAGAAGCAGGAACGGCACTGCACCGGGACTGGGCGAGGCTCGCCGCCGTAAAAAGCGGTGCGGCCGAGCCCGGACCAGCGTCGGGACCTTCCTGTGGAAAGCCACAGCTGTGCATTTTCCGTGGGCTTCGCGCCTGAGGTTCTTGCTTCGGCCGGCAGAAAACAGCCAACTCAGAACTGGCACGGACCGGGGGAATCCGACTGTCTAATTAAAACAAAGCATTGCGAGGGCCGTTGACGGTGCTGACGCAATGTGATTTCTGCCCAGTGCTCTAAATGTCAACGTGAAGAAATTCAAAAAAGCGCGGGTATACGGCGGGAGTAACTATGACTCTCTATGACTATGACTCTGTCTACTGTGTCCTGCTACACGCCGGAGACGTCTGCACCGATGCGCGGCTGAAGCCTGCTGGTCATGCCCCGGGCCTGGTATCCACTCCCGATGTCGTGAGAGGCAGCAATTTTTCTTCTCTTTTTTTTTAGTATTAAAGTTATGGGTTGAATACCAATTTGATTACTTCCTTTAAGACCGGCTGTTTATTTTTTGTCAGCCGAGTCGTTTGTTCAAAGTTTTCGAATGGTTTAAACAAATAATTCTATTTCAAGGCAACACACTTCCCGTCAGAATACTTAGGCATCTCCTTCCTATGGCTCGTAGCAGCCTAATTTTTACAAGAATTAGGATCCAATTCCAGTTGCGCTAAGCGCATAAAAGGCAGGCTACGGCATTAAGTAAACACAGCACTGGCGGCTCGGTGGCGGGCATTCATGCGTTCTTTTTTTTCTTGAACGTTTTCTGCCGAGTCGCCATGTTGCTGTGTAACATTTTTCCGCCTGTTTCACGCTTCCTAGAAATTTTGCACTTTGACTGTTAGTAAGAGGAGAGCGCTATGTGGTGTCTGTAGGACGCCAAAGCCACACTAGAGAGTGCCGTAGTGCACGCATAGGGCGAGACGTGGCGCTATCTGGTGTCTGAAGGACGCCAAAGCCACACCGGAGGGTGCCATAGTACTCGCTTAGGGCGAGACGCGGCGCTGGTAGCGCTAACTCACGCTAATGGTCCGGATTCCGGTACAGCCATGCTGTATACAGTCCTTTCTTGAAAAGTATGGCTTGCGACCCCTCGCGACATTCCGGACAGTCTGACGCTCGCAGTTTTCTTTGAAACGTCCTCAGATAAAAGAAAAAAAACTTTGAAGGTACTGCCGACGTATTGCTTTAACCCGCTAGGCTACCATTTCCCCGTTACCCCTCGAGGTTACAGGTTCGACCCCCACTTACAAAAAAAACCCATTTTTTTCCTCACTTCCCTTGCCCCTTCTATTTCTTTCCCAGTAATGAATATTCCTTCTTCTCCGCCTCTACCTTTAACTTATAACCCACTAATCAGGGGCGGATATGGAGCGCTGGGCTTACCCTTGTTTCATTTTCCTACTTTAACAGTTAAATGGCCTCTAACGTCCACATACTAATATACCCCCTCTCCCATTT
Source organism: Dermacentor variabilis (assembly GCF_050947875.1). Classification (NCBI taxonomy): domain Eukaryota; kingdom Metazoa; phylum Arthropoda; class Arachnida; order Ixodida; family Ixodidae; genus Dermacentor; species Dermacentor variabilis. Next base: position 9,091,285 of record NW_027460313.1, on the reverse strand, counting down.
GGACTGCCACCTATGCAACTTCAGCGAACGCAGAATGGCACCACTGGAGAGGCACTACACAGGTAATCACGGATTAGTCATTAAGTGGCAATGCAGCCTATGTGCTTTCTAGGGCTCATCACGTTCAGTTGCTGCTCATTATAGTTACTGCTCCCAGAATAAAGAATCTTTCCTAACCGATACAAGTTCAAGTGCAGAAAGTATGATTAGCCAGTGCAAATCGCAAGTCGATTCTGCAAAGATGAAGGAAGTTTCTTCACAGGCTAAAACCCAAAATAAGGAACTTACGCTTAGTTATCCACCTTCCCGTAATGTTTGTCCTAAGTGCTCTGCAGAATTCTCCTCAAGATTTAAAGTTGAGCAGCATGTCTTCATCAAGCACGGGCTATCTATAATTTGGCAATGCAGCAGTTGTAACACATTCAATTACAAAACCTCCCAGTCGGCATCCGCCCACTTTACCAAATGCAGAAAAAAAATTTATTCTTCGCAGCCCTCGTCTGGGGGAAACCACAGCGTCAGTAGATTATCTCAAAATAAAGACACTTTGTCTAACTCCGGGCACATGGCTTCAGCAAGCTCGGGAGACAGGGGTTGCGGGGCTCAAAAAGTCGGTCGCCAGAAAAAACTTAGGGGTAATTTGGGGACAGGGACTCCGGTAGGGGGAGATCAGTCGGCCTGGACTGAGCGGGAGATGCGTGTTGTCGTCGCCTCTAGGGCACAGATGGGTTCGCTTGCCAGCGCCTACCAATTAAGTTTAAACCTTCCGGCTCGTTCGGCGGCGGACGTGGCATGCTTGACTCGGTCGACTGAATTTTTGCAATTCGAATCCAGCATTCTGGAATCAGACAGAATTAAAATCCCTTTGCATATCGAGCCGAGGAGGCGGGGCTGCAATCTATCAGTGGGAGCGAATGCACATAAGAAGTCAGACATCCCTGTGGACATGTCAATTTCTCTATCCTCTACCTCTAGTGGGGACATGTCGTCGTCTGCCCCTGGGCCAAGTGGAGACAATGTCCCACAACCATTGCCCCCTGCCGGCGATGCCGGTGTGCCCCCAGGGTGCGCAGACAATGAAGAGGCTCGCGACCTAGAGTTCGCTGGAGCGGCCCAGGGGGTTCTGGCCGAGTATTCCTCCGAAATACCGCAAAGCCATGTAGACGACGAACGGGCGTGCCAGCTAGTCGGGGACAGCGCTGCTGGGCATCTCTCGCCCACTCTGGCCGGAGGGGGGCGAGATGAGCACCCGGCTCAGCTGAGAACGCCCGCTCCCCACCCTCTGACCTCACAAGCCGGCCGAAACGATGGTCTTAGGAATGGGCCACTGTGTAAGGAGAGGGATAGAAACGACACTTCATTCCGCGAACATGGCCTAGGGCCAGTATCTGCTTCTAGTCCCAACGACGGGCTCTTCTCCCAGGATGGATGCGGCCCTACGTCACCGGCTCCTACTGCCTCTAAAGCAAGTAATCCTTCTAGTTTGAATAGTGATAACTCATCTTATAACTTAAATATAATTCAGTCGCCCGGGTCAGTTGCAGGTTCGCCTTTGAATCCGGGCTCGGACGGGCAGGGTAGGGCAAGGTCGGCAGCGGTACCGGCTGCAAGCTCCTATTGTAGGTGGACGACACCGCAGGTCCGTATTCTAGCCAGAGCAGAGCTGTCCCTTCCCCCCGGTGGAAAATATGTAAATCAACAGTTAGCTGCGATCTATCCATATAGATCCCTGGACGCAATTAAAGGTCTCCGGAAGAGCAACCGGTATCGAGAGATTCTCGCCACCGAGTCTGAGCTGTGCCAGAATCACGACGACAATGAGCCTAGCCCTTTGCCCCTCGAGGAGAACCATGATAATTAAATGCCCCCCACGATAGACTCATTGAATGTGGAGGACGTTACTCAGATCCTGTTAGAATATAACATTAATTTTCCAGGATTGGCAGAAAACATATGTAACACTCCCATAACAATGCCGGATCTAGCCATTATTTATAATCATTTTGGAATAAAACCACGCAAGTCGAAGCAGGCGAAGCACGCCAAAATCCGCTTGACTAGACATAAAAACGAAAAGGCTAGAGATTTCAAACGGCGACAATATAAAGAGCATCAGCGCTTATACAGCCTTGGACCGAAAGTTCTTTTAGAGGAATTAATATGTCAGCAGGGGGAGTTAGGTGTAATTGAACTGAGTGACGTCCACAACGTCTTTGACGACATCCTGGGAACAGAATCTATTCCTGTAGATAACGTTGGTATAGCAGAGCATTCCTTGCCTCATGAGGCCAACCTCTTTTCAGAGGACGAAATCCAGACAGTACTTAAGAACATGGCCGCAGGCACAGCACCAGGACCGGATGGCTTAACCGTCCGGGAAATGAAAAAAATTCCTAATGCCATTTGGACAATCATTTTTAAGAATTTTCTGTGCTTCCGACGTCTGCCGGATGATTTCCGGCTTTCCCGAACAATTTTCATTCCTAAAACTTGTAATGCAGCCTCTGCCGCTGAGCTCCGTCCGATAACAATTTCGTCGGTAATTGTTCGGACCTTCTCCAGACTAATTCTCTTAAGATTGCAGGATTCCTATAACATTAATAAACTGCAAAGTGGTTTTTCACCAGACAGGGCTGCACAATCTAATCTTCTCCTCTTACAGGGCGTGATGAAGCATGCCAAGAAATTTCACAGGCCCCTCTTTGCTGCTTCTCTCGATCTTCGAAAGGCATTTGATTCAGTTAGTCACCACGCACTCTTTGCGGCTCTGGAAGAAGGCGGCTGCCATACTGCATACTTGGACAGTATCAGGGACATGTATACCTCGCAGGCCACCACTTTCGCCTACAGAGGAACAAGCGACAACATTAGGGTGTACGTCCAAAGGGGAATTAAACAGGGGGACCCTTTGTCTCCATTTCTTTTTAATTTAACACTGGACCCTCTATTAAACCAGCTAAACTCCTCGGCTTTTGGCTATGCCGTCAACGGTCACACGATCGCAGCGATGGCCTATGCGGATGACTTACTATTTGTAGCCTCATCATACGAAGAACTGAAGAGAAACCTGGAGGTTGCAGAAAGTCACTTCAAAAAAAATCGGATTGGCCTTAAACCCACTAAAAACCCAATATTTTGGTTGGCGGTTCGACTCCCACAGACTAAAATGGTTCGACTACGGCATTCCTGACCTAACAGTTGGGGATGCCGTGATGGTCCCAAAGGTTCGCAACGAACCCATTCGATACCTGGGAGTCGACATTTTCGTAAACAAACACCCGACGGCTTCAATTGACACTATTCGACGTGATCTTAATCTGATTAATTTGGCCCAGTTGAAGCCATTTCAAAAACTTAACTGTATCTCGACCTTATTGGTTCCGAAATTGATGTACGCAGCCTCCAGCTCTCTCACAGTTCTACCGTTAACCAGAAGACTAGACCGTGACATACGTCAGGAGATCAAACGCATCCTACATCTCCCGGCATCCTTTCCCGACATTCTCATACATACTCCTCATCGAGCAGGAGGCCTTGGCGTACTGGAGCTTTCGCGAGTGGCGGCCGAATGCCAGGTGAAAGCATTCGCTCGGCTCCAACGTCTAGGGTCTCCAATCGTGGATGCGGTGTTAGAAGGACCGCTACGTGGAGACCGGGAAGCAATCGAGGAGAAGATGGGCGTTGCAACCGGCCTCGTAGAGCCTAAGTCTCTACAAAGAGCTCTACAGCAGGCACGTAAAACACACTTGGAGGACTGGAAGAAAAATTATACAAACAAAAGCCTATTTGCTTTTGAGAGCGATCCAGTTGGAAGTGGGTGGCTTCGGCCAGACACCAGGTACATGGGAGATGGCGATCGCATCCGCTCCCTGCGCCTGCGTAGTAACCTATTTCCAACAAGGACGCTCTCCAATCGGCACTCCGCGGATGATTCGGCCAAGCTTTGTAGAAGGTGCCATCAGGCACAGGAAACCACATACCACATCCTCCAGGTGTGTCCATCCGTCCACGAGCCGCGTTGCTCACGGCATAACTTCATTTCTCAGGCCATAATTACTAAACTGCGGGAAAAGCACAAGGATGCTGAGATTTCGAGCGAGCGCCTCCTGGTGACCGAGGACAACATAAGGCTTTGGCCCGACATTGTCCTCGAGCTCAAGGAAAAAGCATTCATTTTGGATGTGGCGATCGCTTGGGATGCCAGAACGGAAACATTGGAAGGCATGTGTGCTGCTAAGCGCCAAAAGTACCAGGCCTTGGTGCCGGTACTTCAGGCCAAGTGCCCTGGAAAGGAGGTGAAGGTCTTAGGGCTGGCGTTTGGCGCACGCGGTCTCCTTTGTCCCAGCACCAAGAGAGCTGCCAAAGAAATTGGCTTAAAAGAGTGGGAACTAGCCTGGCTTGCGGCACGTACACTGGTTGGCAGCCTCATCTGCCTCAACCGTTTTTCTAAAAAAAGTGATCGCTTGATCCGGGGAAACAGCAGCCCTCTTGATGCCATCCTTGTAGCTCAGCCCGCATATCACATTTTTTTTATTACTTAATTTTTTTTTCTTAATTTTTTTAGGATTCTTTTATTTGTGTATTGTTTTTTTGTAATCACCTAATACTTAACTTCTTTCTTACTTTTTGTTTTTTTATTTTTTTCCCCGCATTCCCCCAGTAACTCACTAAAATCAATTGAACTCCTGTGCGTAAACGTAATGATAAATATAAGGTAAACAGCATAAGGTATTAGGTGTCACACATTTGTTTGGGTAATGTAATAGGTTAAATATGCATCCGCAATTAATAAACTTAGAGGGTCCTATAATACTTCCCTTTGGGTCTTATATCCTCGACTGAGGAATATCGAGGCTTCATAGAAAGGGTTCTTAAAACCCTTTACTTCGGCATAGGAATTTTTTTTTCCAGAGCCTCGTTCTCGGCGTGTTTAGGGGTACTCAGTAAAACATGTACACTTCATGTCACTATTACATTCCTACTTTTATCCAACTGCTGCATTTCTTTCTGTGGTTAAATGCCATAAATATTTCCTTCTGGCCACTCAGCTGGTCCCATCGGGAAACGTCAGTGTACAATTGCCTCTCCGGTGCTCTGCCAACTGTGCGAGAGCATGACCCCGATGCACAAGTCTCTTCGGCATGTCCTTTTAACCTTCTTTCTTGCATGCTTTACTTTTTGTGTCTTTTGTCGTTACTACTACCTTTTTTTTTTCATTTAGTAATCCGAGGAAGACTTCTTATGCCTGTTGGAGCCAACAGCGGACCAAACGAAACAGCAAATAACTACCACAGAGGTGAACTGGAACCCCACGAAGCCTTCAAAGCGGACCTACTACGGCCGTCCTTCAAGTTCCCGGCTCCAGCAAGGCTACCCCTGTCCACCAAAGGGGAAAGAAATAAAGAGTTTATAGCCAAATGCCTCGTCATCTAATTAGTGACGCGCATGAATGGATTAACGAGATTCCCACTGTCCATATCTACTATCTAGCGAAACCACAGCCAAGGGAACGGGCTTGGCAAAATCAGCGGGGAAAGAAGACCCTGTTGAGCTTGACTCTAGTCTGACTCTGAAGAGACATGAGAGGTGTAGCATAAGTGGGAGGTCACGGGATACGGCCTCGTTTCGGCGGGGTCCTCGTGGCCGCCAGTGAAATACCACTACTCTCATCGTTTCTTTACTTACTCGGTGGAGCGGGAAGCGGACCATTGAGTTGTCCACGCTTCTAGCGCCAAGCGATGGGCCCCCGGTCTCCCTTCGGGGCGGTGCCGGTCGGGCCTGCGCGACCTGTTCCGAGGACAGTGTCAGGCGGGGAGTTTGACTGGGGCGGTACATCTGTCAAACGGTAACGCAGGTGTCCTAAGGCGAGCGCTGTCGCTGTAAGGTGGCGAGTCCATAACGCTGTCGCAAGATAAAGCAATACCGCCGGAGAGCCCCCGTAGTCACACCGCCTTGAATGTGCTCGAAGATCAAGTGAGCATCCCGCCTCGCTCCAGCATTGTTATTTCGGTCGGCACCAAAACACCCGCTGATGTAGAAGGCGTCATCGAAGGCGACCAATGTCTACTGCTAGACCGTGAAATTTGCGTCGCAAGAGGGATCGCTCGAATGCATGGAGGGAAAACTGAAGTGTTGCTGACAAACTTCAGCCAGGAGTTCAAGCACATCAACAAGGGCACGACGATCGCGTACATCTAGGAAATTCTGGAAACCACTAATGAGTTTGTCCTCTCGGATTCCACCGCATCTACGCCGACGACCATGGTTCCCCGAACCAGACTACGACATTAATCCAAGTCTCCCCGTGATTAAGCAACAGCAGCTCCGAAGTCTGCTCCAACGATACAAAGGCTGTTTTTCTACGTCATCGAGGATTCGACAAACACCAGTCGCCAAGCATCGCATAATCACCGAGGAGTGCGCTCGACCAATCCGCCAGAGCCCTTACCGAGTTTTCCCGCGAGAACGTGCAGCTATAAGAGAACAAGTCGACGAAATTCTGCGCGACGACATTATCCAGCCATCGAAAAGCCCGTGGGCATCTCCTGTTGTCTTGGTGAAGAAAAAGGACTGAACCCTACGTTTCTGCGTCGATTATCGTCGACTGAACAAGATCACGAAGAAGGACGTATACCCCCTCCCACGGATAGACGATGCATTGGATCGGCTCTGCAACGCTAAATACTTCTCATCGATGGACCTCAAGTCTGGCTACTGGCAAATAGAAGTCGATGAGAGGGATCGCGAAAAGACCGCCTTCATCACGCCAGACGGCCTCTACGAGTTCAAGGTCATGTCATTCGGACTGTGCTCGGCGCCTGCAACGTTTCAGTGAGTTATGGCCACGGTGTTAGCAGGATTGAAGTGCCTTGTTTACTTTGATGATGTCGTTGTCTTTGCCGGAAAATTCGACGATCACCTTAGGCGGCTTGCGACAGTACTAGAGGCCATCAAGGCATGAGGGCTCACTCTGAAGCCGGAAAAGTTCCCCTTCGCTTACGATGAGCTTGTGTTCCTAGGCCACGTGATCAGCAAATCTGGAGTACGCCCCGACGCGCAGAAGGCAGCTGCCATCACAAAGTTCCCGCAGCCCATCGACAAGAAGGCAGTGCGTAGATTTCTTGGCATGTGTGCCTACTACAGGTGATTTAGTCAAGGACTTTTCACGGATAGCTGAGCCGCTGACACGGCTAACTAAATGTGACGTCGAGTTCAAGCGGGAAACGCCGCTGGCCGACGCATTTCAAGAACTGAAACGACGCATGCAGTCGCCGCCGGTACTTGCGCACTTCGACGAGCAAGCCGATACCGAAATCCACACTGACGCCTGTAGCCTAGGCCTCGGTGCCGTCCTAGTCCAGAGAAAAGATGGACATGAACACGTGATAGCTTACGCTAGCCGGTCGTTGTCAAAAGCGGAAGGCAATTATTCTACAACGGAAAAGGAACGCCTCGCCATCGTTTGGGCTACAGCGAAATTTCGCCCTTACCTATATGGCAGGCCATTCAAAGTGGTCAGCGACCATCACGCGTAGTGTTGGCTAGCTAACTTAAAGGACCCTTCAGGACGGCTGGCACGGTGGAGCCTCAGACTACAAGAATACGACATCACTGTAACATACAAGTCCGGACGAAAACACTCAGATGCCGATTGCCTATCACGCGCCCCCATTGACCCACCGCCGCAAGATGACGAGGATGACGACGCCTTCCTTGGTATAATAAGCGCGGAAGACTTCGCTGAACAACAACGAGGGGACCCGGAGCTAAAAGCCCTAGTCGAGTATTTGGAAGGGCACACCGACGTTGTCCTTAGGGCATTTAAGCGTGGATTGTCTTCGTTCACGCTTCAAAACAACCTACTCGTGAAGAACTTCTCACCAGTCCGCGCCAACTACCTTCTTGTTGTTCCATCGGCACTGCATCCAGAAGTACTTACACGACGATCCTACCTCTGGGCACCTCGGTTTCTCCCGGACGCTATCGAGGATACAAGAAAGGTAGTATTGGCCGCACCTAACCGCCGATATCGCCCGTTACGTCAGGACATGCCGAGACTGTCAGCGACGCAAGACACCACCGACAAGGCCAGCGGGATTACTACAGCCAATCAAGCCTCCTTACCGACCTTTTCAGCAGATCGGGATGGACTTGTTGCGACCGTTTCCGACATCAACTTCCGGAAATAAGTGGATTGTCGTGGCGACGGACTATCTCACCCGCTTCGCTGAAACTAAAGCTCTACCGAAAGGCAGCGCAGCCGAAGTGGCGCAATTTTTCGTCGAGAACATCCTGCTGCGACATGGTGCTCCAGAACCCCTCATCACCGACAGAGGAACGGCTTTTACAGCGGAGCTCACGCAAGCCATTCTGCAATACAGCCAGACAAGTCACAGGAAGACAACTGCCTACCATCCGCAGACGAATGGTCTCACGGAGCGCCTGAACAAGACACTCGCCTACATGCTAGCAATGTACGTCGACGTCGAGCACGAGACGTGGGATGCGGTCCTGCCGTACGTAGCATTCGCTTACAACACGGCGGTGCAAGAAACAACACTGATCACGCCATTTAAGCTGGTCTACGGCAGGAACCCGATGACGACGCTCGACGCCATGCTGCCGCACGTCACTGACGAGGACAATCTTGATGTCGCTATCTATCTCCAGCGCGCAGAAGAAGCCCGCCAGCTCGCCCGCCTGCGGATCAAGAACCAGCAGAGGACCGACAGCCGACACTACATCCTCCGACGACGCTTCGTCGAGTACCAGCCCGGCGACCGTGTTTGGACCCCGATACGCCGACGAGGACTTAGTGAAAAACTACTCCGACGCTATTTGGGACCCTGCAAGGTCATCCGACGTATTGGCGCTCCGGACTATGAGGTCGTGCCAGACAGCATTTCGCATTCACAGCGGCGCCGCGCACGATCTGAAGTGGTCCACGTGGTGCGCCTTAAACTTTTTTACGGACGCTGAAGAACTTCCTATTTTTTTGTTTTCTTTGCTAGGAGTGCTTTTGTTTATTACTTTCGTTTGCAGCATCGGGTCGATGCTTTTTAAGAGGGGGGTAATGACACGTGCACTTATCTTTGTCGGGCGACCACGTTTCGCCGCCTAACAAATGTTATCTCACAGCGCGGGACGCGCCTGCATGTATCCGAAGTTTCTGGAAAGTTGTCGATGCTTCTATTCGCTGTCTGTTGTCGCCGAACCTTATGTTATCTGATTTCATCGTCTGACGCGAATGGTGTAGAACTTTGTGGAAGGCACGCGGGTCCCAACGATTAATCTGGAACATTCGACGACTGCTGTATAAAAGCCGACGCGCTTGAGCCGCCGATCAGATTTTCGACGATCGCCGACCGTGTTCGCCGCTATCGTTGTGCTATAAGTGTAGCCTGTTTTTGTGGGCACAGGTTCGCCCAATAAAGGTTTTGTCTTTCACAGTATTGCTACTGTGTTCTTGAACGTCACCACCACGTGACAATATATAGGTGCTAAATGATGACGCTGACTCGGCAGTGGTGTGGGGCTATGACAATGGGCTTTCGTTAAAAACATGACGCAAGAGAGCATGACAATGAAACCAGACTTCCAAGAGAGCCCTTGAATTCAGGGCTGTTAGTCATGTGCTAAAAGTTGCCTGGCCAAATGATTTTCAGTGTGTCGGTTTCGGCTCAGAAATCTAAAACTATTTGCAGATTAAAAAAAACGGTTCATCGCTAAGAAAGAATGCAGGGTGAACAGGTATATTTGCGCGATATGCGGAAGGGAAATACTTTTTCCTCTCTGTTTCTATTGCAGGGTACTGAATAAGAACATGGAGGACTGTGAGAATATTGCTGCACTTAACACAAGTTAGAGGATCGCCCCAGTCAAGGGATGAGAGTGGATACCGTATGTGTGGCCTATCCTTAATCGGCAAAGAAGTGCTTCCTTGTACCTTGCTGTTTTCCCATTTATCCAGTTTCCCAGTTTTGGTTTTATTATGTGAAGCTTATTCATTGCTTGTGTATCCCACTCGTCTTGCCAATGAATCCTCAATTTACGGCGCAGAAAAGGCTTTAGGTGTGTGGCAGGGATGGGGGATATCTGAATCAGCGTCGCTAAAAGTTAGTGACCTAGTGCGTTCGTGAGCAGCTTCGTTGCCTTTTATACCTTTGTGACCAGGTATCTAGCATGTGACAATTACTTGATTGCACATATATAGGGAGCACAACAGACTGTACAGCTCACTAAAAACTGAGTTCTTATATTTTCTTGGACTAAGTAGGGCTCTGACTACGCTTAATGAATCTCTAAACACAATAGCCCTAGCAAGTATTGTGAGCCTTATGTTTTGAATAGCCGATAGTATAGCGTATGCTTCCGCTGTGTGAATTCACTTGTGTGTGAATTTAGTGCAACGGATACTGAAAATGAAGGTCCCAGAGCTGCGTAGGAAACTCCTTTAGAGGACTTGGAAGCGTCTGTATTGTACTCTGTACAGGAGTACTGTTCACGAAAAATGGAATTGTATATGTGCTTCTGGCGCTCTCTTAGATATTTCTACGAAAGAGACGTCGCATTCAATGGTCTGCCATTCCCATGGTAAGAGCAGGCGAGTGGGTGCCATTAGGACATTCTCTGGGACTAAGACAACTGTTTCTTCTGCCAGTGTTATCAAACGAAGGGTCAACGGAGCTCTAAAAGCTGGGCGGTTAAGAAATAGCCTGGCAGTAGATACTTCACGAATAGATGAGTGACATGGATGCTGCACGTCCGATTTAACCTTGAGAGCATAGGAAAAAGTTAAATATGTCCTTTGGAGATGTAATGACCATTAATTGCACTCCACATACAGGCTTTTTACGGGACTTGTCCTAAAAACGCCTGTGGCCAGGCGTATACCCAAGTGGTGAATGTGATCTAGCATCTTTAAAGCACTAGGCGCAGCAGAGCTATATACTATTGCTCCATAGTCGAGGCAGGACCGTATAAGGCTTTTGTAGATGCTCAAAAGGCATCTGCTGTCGCTTTCCCAAAATGTGCGGGACAAGATCTTTAGCAAATTCATTATCTTCAGACATCTCGCTCTCAGATATCTAACGTATCCAGCTTTTCTGGACATGAGGGTTTAGTTCGCGTGAGTGCCACCACGTGGCGTACTAACCTTAAACTTTTCAAACTTCCCGCGGTGACATGTGATGACGTCAACCAAACAAAATTAAAAAAAATAAAAGCTATCCCTGCGCATTGAACTTCGCCACAATGCTTGTCCCGCCGGTGTTATCAGTGTTTTAGATCAAGCGTATTCGCTCGTCGCCTAGAAATTACTCGTCATCCTAAGAGCGTTTAGTCGGGACGAACGATGGTTTATTCTGGGCTTTTGATGAGGTTCTTTTTTTTCTTTTCCTTTCCTTTTTCTTTTTTTTTTCATTCTACGGAGTAAACAAGCTAGCCTAATCGTCAGAAGTACTTCGGGGCAGCCTTTCTTCAGTCGGCACACATTGTTAACGTCCGAACATCGCACAGCGTCTACTAGAGACGCCGTCGTGGACGGATTTTGATTTTCCACTATCGAATTCGTTAAGGTGCACACAATTATTTCACTAGCGACATTCCAATGCGCACTCATGGGCAACCGCCGCAGCTGCAAATCTAGATGTGCTGAAGCATAAAGACATATACATGGATAAGTTGGTTTTTCACCTTAACACAAAAGTCACGATACAAGAGTTGAGCAAACTGTCTGTGTCGTCGCAGGGTGAGAGACCGGGCTAGTTGGTATTCCATGTTAAAGTGACTAGCGCAAGAGTGGACACGGGGCACTAGAGGCGACAAGGATAAGCGCAAACATCCAACTGGGCGCTTGTCCTTGTAGCGTCTTTAGTGTTCCCTGTCCACTCTTGCACTAGTCACTTCAGTTTGTGTCGTCGTCCGTTAGCATGCTATAGCCGAAGCTGTTCGCAATATTACGTCTCCATTTACTGGCCACCAGGCCAGGTACACCATTGGGTACGACATATACAGTACTTGCAGTTAGTTTCCAAAGTAGTCTCTTATGGCGGTTGTCCACGTGCGTGAAGCAAGAACGATATTTAAAATTATTGTGCAGTAATATATGCGGGATTTGTGTGTTCTTCACATTCTCTACCATGTTGCCGTTCCGCCTTTATTATATAGCCGCAATGTAGACTAGCAGCTACCGAACGCCATAAAGGCTATCCACATACTCAAAGACCTCGCGCACAACTCCTGACGCTTAATTGTATTCAAGAGTTGTGCGACTACCCAGGACATCCTTAACGATTGTTAGATAACACATTATGAGGTTTTACTTGCCAAAACCACGATTTCATTAGGAGGCACGCCGTAGTGGAGGATTCGAGAATTTAGACCACTTGGGATTTTTTAACATGTGCCTAACCCTAAGTACGCGGGTTTTCGCATTTCACACCCATTGAAATACCGCTGCCGTGGTTGGGATTCGATCTCAAGACCTCGTGATTAGCAGCCGAACCCAATAAAAGCTAAGCAACTACGGAGGGGAAGGAATGTTGGCAGTAGGAGGAAGGTGACAACCGGAAGGTGAGACAATTTGTTCCAATCCTCATTCCGCGAAAATCGGTACCATCTGTCGAAGAATGACACCGTAGAATGTACTGCATGCAATGAGTGAAAAAATTATGCGAGTCCTATGTATGTGCGAATCGATGTAAGCAAAGCTTTCTGCGTTTGTTGTCATTGTCATGCATAATTTCCACAGAGTAGACAGGCACTCTCTAATGAAATGCTGTCAATGTTTGCCTGATTACGCCTGCCATTGTGATGCAAATAAACGGGCGCCTTCAACTCTTTTTCTCAGAAATAAACGCTGAATGAAATGCTGACGTGATCCTAAACAAGATCAACAAGCGCCGTAGTGTTCGATCTTACGACGCCCATATTCGTAAGCTTATATTCGCGATTTTTTTTTTTTGGGGGGGGGGGGAGGCGTTGTGCTCTTGTACCCTAGAAAGGTCCCTCGGACGTCTCCGATGTGCACGTTTTTATTCTCAAGTACGCAATGAAAACTCATCGCTGCAAGTTCATGATGTATTGGTGGCAGGCCACCATGGCGTGTCGCGCAAGTATGACCACGCTGATTCGTTTGGGTGGACATATACTATTTTGTGCGTCATACTTCGCCACATTCATTTTTCAAACTAAGCCAAAGCTCGAAAAGGGCGGCCAACTCACTACGTCCCTTTCCTCTGTTTACTTCCGCAAAATGTGTGTTTATCGCTGTGTTTACCAAATACGCCCAGCGGCATGCTACGACACAAGCCTTTCTGGCGGCTGAGCAACTGAAGTCGCAGGCTTTATTCAACATGGCGCCGACGTTCATTATGGCTATCCTCAATTACTTTTCACGGACTTCGCTCACCGCCTTCTCTCCAGTGTCATCTCTTACGCTACTCGCTCCTGCAAGACACAACACAAACACGCAACGACCTTAATGAAGTATCAATTACACGCTAGTTGACACACTGTCGACGTATATTTCCGCTGAGCACCCGGATTGGAGCGTTGTCCTGTCTATGGTGACATCATCCGTCTACAGCCTCGCTCAACAACACCACTCGTTACTCATCACGTTTTTTTTGTCGGCAAGAGTATAATGTACTTCCTCTGAATGTGCTTTCGGCTTTAGGTGTGACCTTGCACGCCCGCTTATTCTGTTACGTTGACAGCGACCGTTGTCAGGATGCCGCCTCATTCTGAGCTTCGCAGTCACCAGAGAGCACAGAAAGCTGTCTTCACAAACAAACCACCGAGATTCGAGCCCATCTCCCAAATGATCCATCGTGCATTTGGGTAATGGGCACGCTAACCATTACGCTACCACCTGCCTCCACCAATTTCTGTTTATCTATCTGCCAGGAGCGATTGCCGGACTTGTTCGCCAGGCTAAACCCGCCTGCTGCTACAATTCACCACCACCATCCTACTTCACGTTTTTGCCGCAGACGCAGGCAGAATGGATGCAGAAACGAAAAAAAAGCAAAGATTGCTTGAGCGACCAGCTGACATATGACCTTAACTTGTGCAGGTGATTCTCATTGGAGCGCATGTAGGCTTGCGGTTGTGTGCAGATTGTGGGTCGCCTTAGCTTTATTGTAAATTTGCTTTCACCGACTCTTTTCAGCTGGAACTCAAATGCCGGACAAAAATGATATTTACCGTTGAATATTTTTTCTTGTTTTCAACGAAAAACGCTCATTTACACAAATAGTGATCTTTTTAAGAAAGGGCATAAGGATACTACATATCGAGGTCATGTCGTTGTGTCAGTACGGGCCGGCACCACGTATCGACGAAAGGGCATCACAGTGCCGATGCACGGGGCAGGTTACTGAATGAAGAAAACAGGAAGCGACTGTTTTTCAGTTCTCGCAACATATTGTAACAGATACGAAAGGCACGGACAAGAAGAGAAGAAAGAGAGGACGAAGAAAACGAGGAGTTAGAGAGGCCGGGCTGCGCTACGATCACGCTACCATCATCGTCCAATTCTCCTGTAAATAAAACCATTTCTTCGCAACTTCTCGTAACAGTTGTGGTGAAAGGTGCTGTGTAATCGAAACCCGAAGACGGAGGCTGAACCACAAGTTCTTCGACAGAGCCATCGCCTTGCTGGACTCCCGCCGAATCCACCGGAGTTGAACATGTCCCACAACGCAGAAGAACGGCCCATTCCAACTGCTGCCCCGACAAGTTCTGTTCTGCAACTGAGAGATGCGCGTCCCTTCGCCGGAAGATCGGACGAAGACGTCGAGGAATGGCTCATCCATTATCACCGGGTGAGTGCCGGCAACAGGTGGAACAGCGCTTCTCAGCTTTCGAACGTCGTGTTCTTTCTAACGGATACTGCGTTGGTGTGGTTCGACAACCACGAGGAAACATTCACAACATGGGGAAGATTTGTTTCGGAAATCAAAGAGCGATTCGGCGACTCCGCGACGAAAAAGAAAAGGGCAGAACAGACGCTACTGCAACGTGCGCAAGTACCAGGCGAAACCTGCACGACCTACATTGAGGCAGTAATAAAGCTGTGTAGGATGGTGGACTCTGGAATGTCCGAGGAAGACAAAGTCGGGCGCATCCTAAAAGGAATTGCCGAGGATGTTTACAATTTCCTCATTGCAAAAGACAGCCTGGCTTCCGTCGTTGACATCATTCGGCACTGTCGTACTTTCGAGCAACTAAAGACAAGGCGCATAACGCCGAAGTTTGGCAGGCTAGCCAATGTAACGACAGTTGCAAGCGTGGACAGCAACCAGCCCCTTGATCTTGAATCAATGATCCGACAAATAGTTCGGGAAGAACTCAGCCTGCACGCGCAAGTGACATATCCAGACACTCATAGCTTCAGCCTACCACCAGATTTTGAGCCAAACGTGGCATCCTTTTCCCCGTATCCTGCGGCAAGGGGCACTGAGGATTATGAACTCGCGCCCCGACAGCAGTCACGTCTCTACGACAGAGGCCCTACTTATGACGCTCGGCCACAACGAGAGCAGCCGCGTTTTTACCCCCGAGGCCCTGCGACTTCTGTCAGGCCACGACAAGAACAGCACTAACCCTACTACAACGATGCGACTTATGAAAGATATAACGGATTTCGTCAAGCAGCAGAGACACGTTATCCACATGACCACGAACTTTCTCGCCGCCCGCAGCCGTCTACCATTCGTTTCGAGGAAGACGCTGTGAACCGCGACCCTCCCGTGTGCTACAACTGCGGTTCCACAGGCCATATAGTTCGGTATTGTCGCCAAGCCCGTCAATCACGTAGGACACCATTGATGTTCTCGCCACCCAGAACCCGTACCTCATATGACCTGCGGACGACCGATTTGCTTCCAAGGGATCACTTCTCACACGAGACCAGACGCAGCGATTCGCCAGCATCTGAGCGGAGTTTGACGCCACCAAATCGCTCTCCGTCCCCTCAGCGCCGTTCTTCCTCACCGCCCCCGGGAAACTAGCATCCGCGGCCAGTGGATGTGTGGTCGCCGGACGGTCTTTGCAAGAAATATCTCTGCCTGTTGTGATGTTCAAAAACACAGTGAATGTCTCGATTGACGGAATACCGACCATGGCGTTAGTTGATACTGGGGCGACTGTGTCTGTGATGAGCCTCGCTTTCAAAAACCGGCTAGGCCACAAAGTTATGTTTTCTTGGAACAACGGTATTACCTTTCGTGGAGTAGGCAGCGAGTGGCTTCATCCCCTTGGTGTTTGTGCTGCGAGTGTTTTGTTGGCTGGGAAAGTGTTTGTGTCGGAATTCCTTGTTCTTTCTCGTTGTTCGCACGACTTTATTCTTGGTATCGATTTTCTTGAACAGTGCGGCGCTTCCGTGGACTGTGGTTGTGGTGAAATCTCATTGAACAAGTTATTTATATCAGCACATTCCGAACAAAGCTTGGGTGGTGAAGACGGGGACACAGACACTCAGTGTTCTTGATGAAGTGATTGTATCATCGTGGTGCCTGACGCCCGTTCGTGTTTCTACAACTGCTGTTGATGCTGACTGTGTTGACCTTGTAGTTAGGCCTTTCCGAATAAACTGTGCTAAAAAATATACTTGTGCCCTGCTCTGTCATGTGAATGACGAAAGGAGTCGCCACATTGTGGGCGCTGAACTGTTCCGCCACGCCGGTTGTCCTTCCTCGTGGTATGAAAATCGCTCTTTTCGATGAAGCCGCATGTAGTTCAATAGCGGCACTAACTACGGACGTCTCTACAGCTTGCTTTCCTTGCCATAATCGCCATTCTGAAGAGCTAATGCTTGGAATAATCAGCAAGGCTCTCGGTACATCGGAACGGCAAGCACTGGTACAAGTCCTTGCCAGGCATGAGGCCGCATTCGACTCCACGCATGGAGATGCACCCCTTCATTTACCGTCGTCCCGCGCTCGTCACAGAATAGATACCGGCTCAGCACACCCCATCCGCCAGAAACCCTACCGAGTGTCATCGTCCGAGCGCAAAGTTATTGCCCAGCAAGTCAAGGAGATGATGAACAAAGGTGTCGTTCAAGAGTCATCTAGTCCATGGGCAGCCCCAGTAATCCTGGTCCGAAAAAAAGATGGTTCCTGGAGATTCTGCGTGGATTACAGACATCTAAACGCAGTGACGAAGAAGGATGTCTATCCAATATCGCGAATCGATTACGTCATTTATTACTTACACGCTGCTTAATTCTTAATTCTCAACACTTGATTTGCGATCGGGGTACTGGCAAATACCTATGGACCCTGCCGACAAGGAAAAGATCGCTTTCGTGACTCCAGATAGCCTATTCCAATTTAATGTTATGCCTTTCGTCCTTTGCAATGCTCCTGCCACCTTTGAAAGATTCATGGACACAGTACTCCGTGGTATAAAGTGGGAGATATGCATGTGTTACCTCGATGAAGTTGTAATCTTTGGCCGCACGTTTGAAGAACATAACGAACGCCTCAGCCTCGTTCTCGACTGCATTGAGAAAGCTGGACTAGTTCTGAACTCAAAAAAGTGTCGGTTCGGTGAACGTCAAACACTGGTCCTGGGACACTTAGTCGACAAGGATGGCGTCAGACCCGATCCTCGTAAGATTAAAGCAGTGAGCTCCTTCAAGCCACCGCAGTCAGCACGAGAACTCCGCTCATTCATTGGCCTATGTTCGTATTTTCGTCCTTTTCTTCCCCGGTTTGCCGACATCGTTTACCCGTTGACAAGTATTTTGCGACAAAATGCATCCTTCAATTGGACACCAGAGTGTGACACATCATTCTCTCAACTGAAGTTTATACGAGCGTCAGCACTCCTCTTGCGTCACTTCGATCCATCTTGCCCGACTGAAGTTCACACTGATGCGAGTGGAATCGGGATAGGAGCGGTGCTTGTACAATGTCACAGTGGCGCAGAACATGTCGCATATGCCAGCCGTTGTCTGAGCAAATCTGAACGCAATTATACGGTTACGGAACAGGAATGCCTGGCATCCGTTTTCGCCGTACGAAGTTTCGATGTTACCTTTACGGTAGACCATTCAAGATTATCAACGACCATCATTCTTTATGCTGGCTGGTCGGTTTGCGTGATCCCTCTGGTTGCCTCGCACGTTAGGCGCTGCGCCTCCAGGAATACGACTTTGTGGTATCGTACAAGAGTGGCCGTCGTCACGCTGACGCACACTGCCTTTCTCGGATTCCTCTTGCGACTACCGACTGCGATGCTGAGAATTTTGACGACTGTCTCGCTGCTGTTACTCCTACGTTCCCTGACGCGGCAGACTTTCAGCGAGAACAACGGGATGATGTTACCCTTGATCCGCTTTTTGTCGCCGCCCGTACTTGTAAAGGCAGCGGTCGCTTTACTGTCCGTGATAAATTGCTGTACAAAACTAATTACTCCGGGCATGGAGCGCGTTTTCTGCTTCTTGTCCCCGAGAGTCTCCGCTCCGACGTTCTACGCGCCATGCATGACGATGTGATATCCGGCCATTTCGGCTTCGTACGAACGCTGCACCGCACGCAGGAGCGCTTTTACTGGCCCAAGAGGTACGAAACAACCAAGCGCTATGTCGCTGGTTGTGAAACGTGCCAACGTCACAAGCGACCGACCACCGCAGCCCCGGATCCCCTTCGGCCATTGACACCGCCCAGTACGCCGTTCGAGCAAGTAGGCATTGACCTTTTGGGTCCATTCCCGTCATTTAACAACAGGAACCACTGGATAATTGTCTGCGTAGACCATCTTACACGGTATGCAGAAACTGCAGCCATACCGTCTTCCACCGTTGCTTGCGTGGCTGCCGTCCTGCTCCATTCCGTGGTCCTTCGTCATGGCCCACCACGTGTCATCAGCGACCGTGGTCGCCAGTTCACGGCTGATGCCATTGAAGAGTTACTTCGTTTGTGCACTTCACAGTTCCGTCATTCCACGCCGTATCATCCACAGACCAATGGCCTCGTTGAAAGGACAAACAGAACGCTGACTAACATGCTTGCGATGTACGTCTCCTCCAATCATAAGAACTGGGACGGCGTGCTGCCCTTCATCACTTATGCATACAACACTGCGAAGCGCGAAACCACGAACTATAGCCCATTTTATCTCCTGTATGCAAGGTTACCGCGAAGCCCTCTGGACACTTTCTTACCCTTCGTTCTGCACAGTGATGATTCTGTATCGTCTGTGTCTCGCCGAAGAAGCGCGTCGAATAGCTCGTCTTCGTACTCTGGCCTCGGAAAGTCGTTCGAAAGAGCGATACAACGACCGTCACGTACAAGTATCGCTGCAAAAAAGGTGACTTATTCCTCCTTTGGACACCGCAACGCAAGCGTGGATTGCGCCAAAAGTTCTTGTCACAATATTCAGGCCCATTTGTAGTTGTGGACCACCTGAGCGAACTCATTTACGTCATAGCCCGCCTCCCGTGCAATGGTTGGCGATCAAGCAGAACTCAGCTGACTCATATTGCTCGCCTGAAGCCTTTCTACCCTGCTTGTACATCCTGACTCACCCCACGGGCTTCGTCTGCTTGCGGGGAAATGTAACAGATGCGAAAGGCACGGACAAGAAGAGAAGAAAGAGAGGACGAAGAAAACGAGGAGTTAGAGAGGCCGGGCTGCGCTACGATCACGCTACCATCATCGTCCAATTCTCCTGTAAATAAAACCATTTCTTCGCAACTCCTCGTAACAATATTGTACACAGAACACAAGGCACCCACCCCCATGATATTTTATTTTTGACAACTGCAACACAAAATGGCGGACTGATATACTTCCTAAAGGGGTTTAATTTTATTTTTTCACCGCAGAACCGCAAGCACAGGTTGCGTCGCGCGTATACCGCAGCCACGTACTGTGGCCGCAATCCTTTTCCTCTAACAATGTGGCCCCCGGCGGCTTCACGCGCTCCCGTAGGTGGCGGATTGGACTGTCACTCCAAAAGTTTAAATACACAACCTCTTTTCATAGAAACGACAGCATCATCGTTAACATATTGTTGGCTTGGATATGTTTGGAACGAGGCCCAAGACCCTGTCTTCTAACACGTTCTTATGTTTACGTTCGCGTCTCTGTCTTGAAGGGACTCGCACCGTAACATGCTACAATGGTGCTTGAGTTGGGCGTATGTAAGGCGGAAAACGTGGTTCTAAAATGTCTGTTCACTATCTTGTGCAGTAAACCCATGTTTATAGTATTCGCGCAGTATAGTAGTAGTATAGCAAGAGTCACGAGTATGGCATCCGTAACCGCAAGCGCCACGTTATGGTCGTAACTTGTCGGGACAGCGTAGATGTAATCCACAGACCCTGCCACTAAGGAATACGTGGCTAGGCATGGCTGATGAATAATTGCGAAGATCAGTTTTCAGTAAAGGTTTGTTACCAAGAACGGTGGGAGCTTATACTGCCGCAAAGGACGGATTCTGGCCGGTTACTCCAATCATTTACTCGGCACATCACACATCTACACTGGAATTCAACTGGTTTCGCCAACTCTTTCTTATATTCTCTCGCCTCTAAGCTGTGACTTCGCCTGCCACCCAGGCCCCAGCTTTTCGTCTTTGTCCCCCGCTTCTTTCCCAGTCTGCTGAGACGTGCTTCCACTGAGGCTTGCTCCTCCTTTCTCTCAATAAATAAAGGCATTCATCCATGCATGCCTAAGTTACTGCAGAAAATAGCGTGTCTTTATCTCCATAACCACACTGTCTCTCACCTGGACTCTCACATCGCAAAATAACGTTGCTGTGTTCCAAATGGCTGGGCGTCACATATACAATTTTCTAGAAATTGCCAGTAGCACGGCGGGCAATTTTCGGTGGGTGACGAGACAGTATATAGAACACCTTCTCTGCAATATCCACACTCAGTGCTCTGCTTCGTGAGCTACTACTACGAAGTACGAAATGAAAGAAACCTAGCTGGGCTGGTCACGGACAGCTCTTTTTGGATTCGTGATGCGTCGATATAAAATAATATTTCTTATCTAAGCCTAAATGACAGCGATATAGGCGAGATGAGTTACGGTAGCTAGTTGGCTTGGACTAACGACGCTCTTCACGCAGCACTTTCGTCTTATGCGTGTTTGCGAACGGGAATGAAAGACAGGAGGGTAACACGCCTTCCTCAAATGAAACATTCGGAATAACCCTTTGTTTGGCGGTTGGACATATGTCGAGGGTGCCCAATACGAACAATCTGCAAGTCTGTATCACCTTGCAAAGGGGAACTCAGATGAAACGTTGTCAAACGGATAGGCTTTTAATTATCGTGAGTAGATCTTTATTGAAATTCCTTACCATGAAGTGAAAGCCGACTAATAAGCATTTAAATTTTATGTGTTATTAAAACATCCTGTTAGTAAAAGGTTTCTGTGCTTTACAGCCCCCTAAATTAAAACGGAAGGTATGGAAAATAAATTGGTGCGGTAAATGTGTAAACGCATACGCAAGAAAAGGCCTAGTCCAATTCCCAGTATTCTCTCAATAAAGATGGAGCACCTCTATACTCTCACGTTGTAGTAATGTCAAGAACGAAGCACTTCCAAAAGAGTCAGTCACGAATGTTACTCATTATAAGATGAGCTTGCTCTGGAAAAGAAAATAACACTCAAAGATACCGATGGCTGCACGCAAAGTGCTTCCTCTGATTCCGATCTACGGATCAAGGCGTCGGATCGTCAGATTGGAATGCTCGTACATCGCAGCGCAATCTCGGGTCGGGAAATGTGATGGAGAATGTACGCCAGTATTCGCTTCACGCGCGCAATCTGATAAGATTGCACTCTTTCGCTATTGAATCCGTGCCAACATACTGGATATTAGAAACACATGCAGGCACATCTTGAGCTGATAACTGTGGAACTGTGGTTAGACGCCAAAAAAAGCCCCCCCCCCCCCCTTAAGAGAAAGAATACAGTTGCTTTCAATATTAGCTGAAACATAGTGCTGGTGGTATAAAAAGGGCCCCCAACACTGCACAGCGGCGCCGATTGACATACAGGAAATTCAAGAGCGAACCACTTTACAATTACTGGTATTTATCAAACCAGCATATCGTGGTTTAATGTAGCCCTGTATTCCAGGGGCCAGTTCCACCACGGGTACTGTGTCGGAGCTCATATTTCATGTCAGCATTATTTTCACAAAATCAAAGCATTTTTTCTTTAGATCTAAACATTAGACAGCCAAAATACATGCAGCGAAACCCTCACCTTAATATTTCAGTACTTTTCGTTCTAACGTACATATCCGTGCTGATCCATATGTTACAAAGTGCCGAAAATGTACCCAATGCTTTCCTCCAGGAAGCTGTTTTTATTCCTCATGACGCCAGGAATCCGAGTCTGATGCCACCAACGCTCAGAAACCTAATCGGGAGCGCGTACAATGTTCTCGCACACCTTGTGGGATGTACCGTAGCGCTGAGGTGCTTCTTGTATAATGTATGAGAATCGGTTGTAAAGACAGGCGTGCAAGTTTGGGTCATGTGCTTAAGCTCATGAAGTTGATTTGTGCCAAGATAACCTGTCCAAACTTTCACACTTACTTTATAAGAAGTCTACAGCACCATCAATATGCCGGCTGCTTTTAACTGCACGAAACAAAACTATTCGAACGATGCAAACAATGTTAACATCATTTTATCATTCAAGTGTTCAGATTGGTAACCTCTAGATGCGGAGTAAGTTTAGAAGTTGTTTGCGTAATTAACAAAGCTACGTTTATTAAATTTTCAGTAATGGTTTTTACGTGGTTAAAGAAAATGAGCGGTTTGGAGCCCGTCCTCGAGATTAAGCAGCCAAGCGAACAAATTTCGACTAAATGTGCTTCTGTAAGAGCAATGCGAACAAAAATTTTCCAAGTAAACACTCTTGGAAGACGTAACTGACGCAGAAAAAGAACATCTGTAAAGTGAAAGAAAGAACAACACTTCACGACGGGACGCACACAGGGGGAACCACACACTAACTGCGCTAACATTAAGCGCTGTTCTTTATGTGATAATGAAGCAACTAGCCCGTCAGTCATTCCTTCCAAACCTGTAAAGTCAATCTGACCACATCTAGCCTTTTGTGATGCTGTCATCAATAGTATGGCCCCGTGAACATGTTCCCCATGGTCCCATAGTCGCGTTCCATTTCTATTCACGCTGCTTTCTCGAAGGCAAGCATTTTAAAGTTTTAGTGTCAATACGGCAGTGAACGTGCGCCGCCGAAAGCTTGCTTCGTCGCAGAAGCGATGCATGACGGAATGATGGTGCAGATTTAGCGTGCCGTCGGCATCAAGACAGTGCACTGCCGCCGAGGGAAGGAAGATAACGAAAGTGAACAGCTTGGTAGCTGCTTAGGGAGCCGTGCCGATGGTGGCGGTGCCATCATGACAAAATCTGAGGCGGCGGTATTGACGGCTGAGGCGATTTTTTTTTCTTTTATTACTTTTTTTTTTACAGCGAAGTCGTTAAGCGTATGCTTTAACTCGGGCCCAACTCCGACGTGGCCTATTCACATAAATGTAAAACGCCGAAACGCTTTTCTGAGATAACCCCTGGGCCGATTTTAATAAATTTTGCTGGGTTCGGGAGAGAAAGGTAAATTCTAGTGACTATTAGAAGCGGGATTTCTATTTAGGGCTTGAATTCTGGTAAAAGATTTTCAAAAATTCGAAAGTGCGAAAAATACAGAAGCACGAAGTTTACAAATTAATAACTCCGCATCAAGAACTGATATCGCGGTTACGTAAACAGAATCCTTTAGACAATTCAAAGCGGACCAATCCAATATGACGATTTATATCTTACGTGAAGTCGTTACGTTGTGAACAAGGGTTGTGGAAAAGCTGTATTTCCACATTACTAAATTGTTTTAGATTCATGCGTAATATATCAATTTTGTCCGCTTTAGATGTGCTGTTAGATGCAATGTACAGAATGGTGATATCAGTTTTGATTGCCGAAAGACAGAGTTGTAAAAGTGGGTTCGTTTTCTGAAAATTTGTGATTTTTGCCAATTTTGAATAAACAAATGATGACTTAAATAAAAAATTCTAAACCAACAGTCACTAGATTTTAAGTATTTCTTTTAAGTGCAACAAACCTTGTAAAATTTGATGCAGTGGTTGTGGAGAAAAACGAATTCTCCTTTTACATGTATTTATATAGGACCACCAGAGCTACAGGTTCCTCTTAAGGGCTACTTTCCCCACTATCGCGTCCGCGTATAGAGCAATATCCCGAAGATAGCGTAATACCGGCCTGACCCGCAGCAGAGGTGCAGCAAGCGTTCAGCTCTCCCCATACGTGGGCTGATCCCGAATGTAAAGCCATGCCAGGCCGACCAGAGGCGGAGGTGAAGCAGGCATTAAGCACTCCCCAGACGTGGGCCGATCCCGAAGACAGTGCAACGCGGTGCCGACATACGGCGGAGGTGCAGTTCGCCATTAAGGGGCCCACATACACAGCTTTGCTGGTCATCTTTCTTTACAGAGTGGGAGGGCACTGATATTTTTTACTTATCAAACATCAGGTCATCGACGGCGAAACCAGGGACACCAAAGCCGTCCTCGGGCTCCACCTAGAAAGCGCCTTCGACAAACTTACGCACTCTGCCATCCTCGCGCAGGTATCGCATCTAAACCTAGGCGAGAGGTCGTACGAATATTGAAAGGCTTCCTCACCGGCAGATGGCGGAGCTCAGACCCGGCGACCTGAAGACGGACGAGAAGACATTAGGGAGCCAGGGCACTTCCCAAGGCTCCGTCATCTCACCCATGCTATTTAATCTTGTTATGATTCAAGTTGCCAAAAGACTATGCCAGCTTGAAGGACTGAAGCACACGATATACGCGGACGACATTACGCTGTGGGTGGACGGGGGCAGTGATTCCCGCCCAAAATCCACACCACAGACGGCAGTCGACACGATCGAAGAAAGCTTGGAAGGTACGGGACTGCGTTGCTCCCCAAGTAAGTTAGAGCTCCTGCTTTACCAACCGATCAAAACGCACAGAATCAAGTAGCAAAGAAAACACTAGAAGATCAAGATCCGCACTAGGGATGGTAACGCAATACCGACGGTCAGCAGGATCCGGGTCCTGGGCATGACGATCGAAGCGCTCGGCAGGAACGGAGACACCATCACCCGCATCATGGGTAAGGAGTCCAATGCCAGCAGACTGCTCAAGCGCGTTACCATCAAGAAGGGAGTCATGAAGGAGGAAAACTTCACCAGGTTTATACACTCCTTCGTACTCTGCCAGTGTACGTGGCAGCCTTCCACAAGTGGGTGAAAAGCGAAAAGAACAAGCTAGACATCCTAATCCGGAGGGCTTACAAGACACCCCTCGGTCTACCTGAAACTACCAACACGAAACGTCTCCTCCAGCTGGGCATACACAACACGCTCGACTAGATCATCGAAGCGCAAAGAGCCGCTCAGTTGGAAAGATTGTCATCAACAAAGGCCTGCAGAAAGATCCTGTACAGTCTAGGCATCGGTTATCACGAACAGCAGGGACCGAAATGCCCCGTCCCTGACCACGTACGATGAAACGTGCAGATTGACCCCTTGCCGAACAACATGCACCCGGAATTCAACGAAGGCAGAAGACTCGCTATAGCCAAGGCCCTGACGGACCTGCACGCGGAAGACACCGGTGCCAGATACGTGGATGGAGCCGAATAGGCCGGCCGCAACTGCTTCGCGATCGCGGTGGTCGACTCCGTGCGGGCGACTGCCAGCACATCGAGCAAGCAAGTGGAGGAAGCAGAAGAAATAGCCATCGCCCTGGCCATCGTAGCCCGAGAATGCCACATGATCCTCAGCGACTCCAGACAGGCGGTGAGGAACTACGCCAAAGGAAGAATTGCCCCAACGTCGGCACGCGTCCTGCTCCGACAAGCATACCGCGACAAGAGGACTCGAATCAAGTGGTTCTCGGAGCACGCAGGAAAAGCGTCGGAGAAGCATGCCAATCGCAACGAAACGGCACACGCCCGAGCGCGAGGAATAATGGACCGCGCCCAAGGCAATGGCTGCCCGCTGTGTTTCAGCGCCAAAGACCGGATGACCACCTATAACGAACTGACCAAGGCTTTCGGCTGGCCTGTAGACTTCTCCCGCCGCCCTGCAAAGGGCTCGGCAGGTCGCACGCCGTGCTGTTCAGGTAACTACAAACAAGAACACTTCCAAGCCCGGCGCTATTGCATAGGATGTACCCAGAATCGCACCCCCATGACAAGTGCAGAGCGTGCTGCAGGGAGAAGGCCACATTCGAGCACATGCTATGGGATTGCTCCAAACATCCAAGCCAAGCTAACTCAGGACATATACCGCCGCAGCTTGAGAAAGCAACGTGGAGCGAAGACCAAGAAAAACAGCTACAGGCCATCCAGCAGGTCATCAAGGCGATGGCTAGGCAGGAGCCTGGCGAGCCGGCAACGGCGAGCGGGGATCCTCGCAGAGCACCCGCTGCAAGAGTTGGCAGTCGTAGCTGTAGGGAGGACCTTGTGGCAACAGGACTAGGCGAGCAGGATTTATTTACATAGTAACATATTAAGCAAGATACATTGGCAGTTTAGCGCGACTCCCATATGGAGCCCGCAAGACTATCATACAGCAAACAGCTTACGAGCACACCGCTCACTAGTACATTTCTAGCATGACAACGAGCACTCAGCTCCCGACGACGAGCACGCTCTAGCAGCCGGTAAACGCTGCTTATAAGCTCTCCGCTCGACATCATAGTTCGACGTCACCGTTCGACGTCACCGTGGACCAGCCCTTCTAGCGGAGGGCTCACAAACACGTGCCGCACACACGCACAGGGGAAAAGGGTCCGGAGCCGACGTCAGAGGACTTCGTAGAACTCTGTTTTGTCTCGGGTGGCGCAGCCGAGTACCACATTCATGAGTTGACCGCGCGCCACGCGGCTGCTGGTCGTCCGCAGTTCTCTGAAGTGCGCCCCGTCTGGTGGGATTGGAACACGTGCTGCGGGCTGAAAGCTGGCACGTCGCGTTGCCACCCCGTACGGCCATTCCTAACACCGCCACGATGACGACGTAGGCCACGTCCGAAGCGCGCCTTCGCGCTTTACTGCAGGCTCAATAAACGTTTTACCAATCTAATCCAATTACTTATCCGCGTTTGTCCTGCATGCGTGTGCTATAGAAACAAGAAGCAGGTATGCATAATAGAAATAATAATACTTTATTCCAGAAAGTCACAAAAAAGCAGCGTACATAACAGGCCTGCCAAAGCCACACAGGGCTTGAGCGGCAGTGCCTGGCAGGCAGCGGAACAAGCAATTATGCAATTGACATGAACTTTTCACATTTAAAGTAGTACATGAAAAAAATAAAAAAAGCCAAAAAAAAGAAACTAATGATTCCCTGAGGCGACTAGTCAATTTGCCTGAGTGCCTTTTTTAACTTGTATTTTGTTCGAGCGCGCAAGGCGGTTTGAGGCAATTTGTTCAAATATACAGGAACATTGTAGTCTCGTATTCTCCTGCCATATCTTGTACAACGCCTGGGTACGAGGTAAAGATTCTTAGGCCGCAAACAACGTGAGGGAACGTACTTCACCCTGAAATTACTTTCCCAGAAGTGTTTTAGCACAACAGTTTCCAGCAGTAGTTGATTAAAGTCTGGCATAAAGAAGGTTTTGAAAACGTCACTTTTCTCATGAAGATTTAAATCATGGCTGATGTTCTTTAGTAGAGAACGGAGAATAGAGTTGACCCTAGTTTGCCAACGAATTGCACAATGACCATAAACAGTTATGCCGTACCTTAATACACTATAACACAACGCATATGCCACAACTTTTCGAACAGAGAGGGGCATATAATATCTCAAACTGTAAAGCACACAAGATACCGCACGAAGTCGTTTGCATACATAAGCTAAGTGGGAGTTCCAGGAAAGATCACTGTCAAAGTACAAACCGGGGTATCCTACAGAAATCACATAATCTAAAGGTTTACACAGACATGGAGAACACATTGAATTGTGTAGTACAAACGGGTAATCAATGTATATTTTTTTCAGAGGATTGTGAAAACAAATAAGTTTTGTCTTTGACGTATTAATATTGATTAAGTTAGCACCAAACCAGTCCATAGCCTTAGTAGCCATTGCTCGTAAGGAAGTAATAGCATGCCTAAAGTTTGTTGATTGAGCTACAATGACAGTATCATCTGCATACGGATACAATCCTACAGGTACCATATCAGCAAGGTCATTCACATAAATATTATATACCAGTGGACTGAGTATAGACCCCTGGGGGACACCAGATTTTATTACAAGGAAATCACTTTTAGCCAGCCCTAGTGAAACCTGCTGGCGCCTGTGATGCAGATAGTTTTCCAGAAGCGTCAGGAATGTGCCACGAAATCCTAATATTGAAAGCTTGGTTAATAGAATACCATGACTCACGCTATCGAAAGCTTTGCTGACGTCAAGGAGGACGGCACATACGATCTGATTACGTTCGAAAGACAAGTTCAACACGTCAGAGAGATCTTCAAGAAGCGATTGGGTACCTTTTCCAGGGATGAAACCATACTGGGAAGAGTATAAAATCCCGTGTTTATCCAAGAAACTTGTCATTGTTAGTAATAAATGTTTTTCCAATACTTGAGATAAGCAGGGCAACACAGAAATTGGGCGATAGTTTTCTGTTCTATTATGTGCTCCTCCCTTATAAAGTGGAATTACTACAGCAGTTTTCATATTTAATGGGACTGTACCACTGGAAATGATATTGTTAAAAAGCGACAGCAACACATCCTTGATGACACCAAAGATGGCACGTAGGTCACTTACGTGAATTCCATCTATACCTGGTGATTTATTACACTTTAGGCTAAAGATAAGTGACCTAAGTTAGTCTTCGGCTAGTAAAGGCAAGTGAGCGAACTCCAATGTACTATTATGCAAAGTACACGACGGTGGAAGCAGTGATGCATTACCCGACACTCGAGAGAATGAAGTATTAAAATCATTAGCAAGACTACGGTCATTGGTTCCAAAAGAAGCGAAATCACATTCGCGATTTCGGCGCTTATTAGCACCTCTAAGGTTATTTATTAAGGACCATGTTTTTCTGGTGTCGGTCCGAGCGGATTTCAATTCATTCCGTAAATGCATTCGCTTGGCCCGACGAATCATCGCATTTGCCCTATTTCTGGCTTCCTTGAATTTTGACCGCATCGCTTCAGAGGCGGGGTAACGTTTAGTTTGCGCCCAGAGAAGGTCCTTTTCTTTTAATGCAGCCAGAATTTCTGAAGTCATCCATTTATTTTCCTTGTTACGCTGTTTGACGAGTACGATGCGTGTGGCCGCCTTCTTAAGCCGGTGTAATACCTCAACGAGCCTGTCGTAGACATCGGCTGGTGCAACACTTTTTAAAAACGCGTCCCAGTCATAGTTTGATACTAGAGTGTAGAAGGTTTTTGAATCACAGATGGAAACTTCTTTCTTAATGGAGGCCACCGAGGAGACAGATAAGCTAGATTGCCGAGTCAACGAGCAACAAACAAAGTAATCATCGGAAAGTTTTCTTTCCACAAACGCAGATTGCAAGATCAAAGCTGGAGCACAAATGTTTATGTGGTCAATGCAGGAAGCGGTAAGCCGGCCAGATAGGTATTCTTCACGCGTTGCTTTTTGAACAGTAGTCTGCAGTCCCCATTTCGACAACGTATCAAGGTAATCTGCGACCAAGTCAACTGCAAGGCGTAATATATCGATATTGATGTCGCCTATCAGGCAAACGTAATCTTCGTGCGACTGAGTCGAGAGTGCTTGATCGAGTTCGGCTAAGAACAATGGACCGTTGAAACAAGGAGGCCGATAAATAGCGAACAGAACCTATGACAAAGTAGGCGTATTTAGTCGGAGGGCAGTAACTGCAGCGTGGTGAAAGCTGAAACTTAGCTTTGTTACGATCAAGGTATCTCTAACAAATATTGCAACTCCCCCACACCGTTGTATTTGGCGCGTGTAGGAACACAACCTGTAACCAGGTAACGTGTAATGCTTCAGGCTGTCTGCTGTGACATTCATTTCTGTTATTACAAAGACATCATAGTCGGAACGAGTAGATGCCGTGACTGCACAAAATTCGTCCCAGTGTTTTCGAACGCTGCGAATGTTAACATGTGAGGCACGAAAAGCATCACCTTTGCAAGTATTGAAAAACTTCGAAACTTCTACAAAATTATTGCAAGTCAGAGAGCCAGTGTCTGCCATCTTAGCTTATCTTATCCAGGTCCGACTCCTTCTCTACACGGATGAGGGATGCGCGCTCACATTTCTTGGCGAAAATCTTGCCATTCCTTGTCCAAATGAACTTGAAGCCCTTTTCCCTCCCTTTCAGACGAGCCAGTCTGAACAGATCATTGTTGTGGCGCGTCAAATTTTCATTGAAATAAAGCCGCGGCAAAGACCCTGCTTGAACCAAGCCCGAGAGACCCCTTCTTGCTCTGAACCATTTGTCTTTTGTTGCAATATCGCAAGTCTGGACCAGTATGGGCGGAATGGAATCCGTTCTGCTGGGCAGGCGATGTACAGTAGTGATCATATTAGGTGTAAAGTCTGTTATACTTAAGTGCTGGGCCAACTCACCCATAATAGACCTCAAATTCTCATTAGGCGTGAGCGGTAACCCATGCAATTCAAAATTGCACTTCCTACTATGTTGTTCGAGATCATTTACTTCGCTCTTTAGTTTGTCCAGCAACTCAGCCTGAGTGACAGCAGTTGAAGACAATGATGCCACTTGAGCGTGTAGATGGGTCATCTCCACTTGGTTAGCTTCCATGGTAGAAATTACGGTATCATACTTATTAGACAAAAATTGAATTGTAGACTGAATTTCACTGACTTTTTCAGCCATCTCTTCCCCCGTAGCTTTAAACGAAAGCTGTTCTTCTACCTTCATAGCAAGTGCAGTAACTGTTGTCAGTTGATCTAGTTTAGCATTTGCTGCAGAAAAATGATTGGCGAATGAAACGCCATCGCGGTTTGAGCCTGTGTCTGGCTGACTGTTTTCGACACGTTTGCAAGAGGGACAAGTCCAAGTCTCACGCTTTGTAACTGACATCTTTGCGTACGCGCTCTCAGTTACTGAGGAACAGTTCTTTCCAAGGTGAAAACTCTCCTTGCAATCAAAACAAGACAAAAACTTCCCTTCCAAAATAGAGGTACAGGCAGAACAAGCAGATGCAGAAGACATTGTTGCAGCCAGCGGCATAACACACTATAGGTATGTATGAATATCGATGGCAGAAAACTCACCTGCCAAGAATGAAAACAGGATTTAGCTCGATGAAGCGGCTTGGCGCTGACTGCAACGCTTCCCGAGAATTCCAGGCTTTATGTAGTCGGCGTGAGGTACCACGTGATCATCAGTCAAGGTGATAGCGCCCCGGCCCGCCGGTGGTTGACCGCCAGTGGATGAGACAGCCGTCCAGGTGTACGCATGCGCGAAGGAGCAATCCAGGGGCTTGCGTTCGCAGCCGTAATGCCGCAATCCTCTTCAGCAATACACCAGTCCGGCCTGCCAAGAATGAAAACAGGGTTTAGGTCGACGAAGCGGCTTGCCGCTGCTTGCCGCTGATAGAAAATCTGAGGTGGCGGCGGCAGGTCGTAGCGCAAAGTTAGCATGCCCAGCCCCTCCACGTCCTTACATCTGCATTGACATGGGTTCGTGGTAGTGATAGCGACCACAGCTCTACTTTTTCTGCGCGCGCTAGCCACTGTGAAACTAAGGATGTAGTCAGCATGCCCAGCCACTTAATGCAAATTGCAGCAGTTACGAGTGGTGGAACCCCGCTGGGGCTGATTGTGAAGAAAGCTTCCTTTCTCTGCCCACTCTCGCGATAGTGAAGCTAAAATGAGGAGGAGGCCTGACGGACGCAACGTTGATGGCCACCATAACAGAATGGATGGACGACCTGCGGAAAGGACAAAGCACACCAAGTTTTTAGCACTTGGCCTAGAATAAAGCGCTACAATGGCTAGTATGGCCTCACGGAGATGATAGACCAAACTGCTTCTCACTGCTAACACTGGACTGATACTAAGAAAATACTTCGTTCGCAGACACCACGCTGCACTGAAATTAGCAAAACAATATCAGTTTATAAACTGATAGTGTCAATTATCTGGTGTCCTTGTTGTGCGTGTGAATGACATAAAGGTCCTCGCAATGAAATGGTAGTATCTTTGTTTTCGCGGCAGTTGCACACAAAGAAAATGCGTTGAAGTGATCGGACAGCGATCTACCTGCAGAGAAGACCAACCCGCAAATTAAAAATAATTGCTGGTTTCAGATCTTCCAATGTGCTTTGCGCTCAGCTACTATCTGTAATATATTTTTTTTTGTGCTCTTATGAAGAGGAAAACTCCACATTACTACAATATCAACAACAGTACACAAAATAGACTGGCTTTGAAGCTGTGACCACGCACCGCACTTTTGTACACTCAGCACATGTAGTATTGGGGCAACGCGTTTGAGAAAAATGATTAGGTTTTCGGTGAAAGCGCTGTGACAGGTGGGAAGAAATCGTTGTGATGCCCGGTCGAAATAATACCATCTGAAATCTTATTTACCTAACATATTTTTTGAGAAATCACTATAACCCTTTATACGTTTGCTTCGTATGAGTTATGTACTAGCTTGCCTCGTCAATCTCAAAAATGTATTGTCTTTGTGGGAGAAGGCTTTCGTGAAAAACGGCCCAACATAACAGTAAAACATCCAGCATGGTTTCTATCCAGATGATTGACGAAATTCTGCGCTGAGAACCTGTCGACTAGCGTGCGATTGAAAGTTGAATTATGATCGTTGTAAGCTTGTGCTGCGTCTAGCACGAGCGAGTAGTGTTAGCGATGGCATTGGTGTGAAAATGGTCAGCTCGGTCTGCGATTTGTTTTTGTGGATCTCCACATTGAACGTCGCACTCGTCACGATGAGAGCACTCCCGTGACATCATTAGCTCAGTGGGCTGGGAAGGCTCGAGTGGCAGCTCACCTTGAGGGATATAGGTAACAATTATTGTTGTACGTACTTCGCGATGATGAAAAATATGCAGAAACACCACTGGTTTTGTCTAACTATTCGTAAACAGGCCCCCAAATTTCAATTGGCCCACCCCAAACATTAAGTAGGCCCACCCCCAAATTTCAAGCTGGCAAACCCTCAAATTTAAATTGGCCCACCCTCAAGTTTAAAGTCGGCCACGCCCGATTTTCTTTTTGCCCATCCTTAAACTTCAAGTTGGCTCAACCCCGAATTTCAATTGGGCCACCCCTAATTATCAAGTTGGTCCAGAGACGAATTTCCATAAATCGTCCTCCAAATTTCGAGCCGACGCACCCCAAAATTTAGGTTGGCCCACCCTCATATCGCCCCCAAATTCAGATTGGCCTACCCAGAGATTGCTCCCACATTTAGGAAGGACCAATCCCATATCACCCCCAAATACAGATTGGCCCGCCTCCACAACACCACCAAATTTAGATTGGCCCATTCCAATACCACCCGAAAATCTAGGTTGGCCCATCCCCATATCAGCCCCAAACTAACGCTGGCCCACCCCTCGATCACCTCAAATTTAGGATGGCCCACCGCAAATCGCCCACCAACTAAGGTTAGTCCACTCATATTTTACCCTCCAATTCAGCTTGGCCCGGCCGCGCATCACCCCCATGGTTAGATTAGCCCGTCCCCATGTCAGCCCCAAATTTAGGTTGGCCCACCCCCATATCATCCCCAAATCCAGGTTTGCCCACCCCCATATCAGCCCCAAACTTAGCCTAGCCCACCCCTCTATCACCTCAAATTTAGGATGGCCCACCGCAAATCACTCCCACATTTAGGTTAGCCCCCCCCCGGTATCCCCCCCGATTCAGCTTCGCCCTGCCCCATATCAGCCCCATGGTTAGGGTGGCCCACCCCCCATATCCCTCCCAAATTTAGGTTCTCCCACCCCCGTATCCTCTCCAAATTCAGGATGGCCCACCCCACATATTCCCCCAAACTTAGGCTTACCCACCCCTATATCACCTCAAATTTAGGTTGAGCCACCCCCATATCAGCCTCACATTCAGCTTGGCTCACTACCATTTCACCCCAAATTTAGGTTGGGCCACTCCCATATCACTACCACATTCAACTTGACCAATCCCTGTATCACGGCCAAATTTATGCTGACGCCACTTCCAATTTGAAGTTGGCCACCCCACCCCTTTTTATAAAGACCTATGTATTCATATGGGAAATGCGTCAAGTTTTTTGGCGTTACAGACACGATTTCGCACGATTTTGCTACCAGATCACTGGGGCACTCACCAAAGAATGCTGCGCATTAAAAGCAACTGCACCGAACGAACGACGCCATATGTTGATCCTAAATACTGACGGCTAGCCAAGCTAGCTTCTCTGTAGAGCGACCGGGGCAGACACAGCAAGGGACATTTATTCAAATTGTTTTTTTACGGCCACACCTACGGATTCATACCACTTGGCTGTAGGGAACACATTACCAGTACCTATTAATCCACACGCTGCACATCTTCTCCTATTTGGTGCATGTCTTAATTGGATGAATCTTTAGAAATAATTAACGTTCGGGCAGCGACTCAGCTTAGCAGACACTTTGTTCCGCACGAATGTTGCATAGGAATCGCACTGGCCACCGGGTGGCATTGTGGCCCAGGTGGACCTCATTCGCTCGGAGTATGTGCCATTAAGGACAGGGGAAAGTCGAAGAAAACGCACCTTCCAGAAGGACGCAATAAGAATGGTCATTTTGTTCTCCCAGGTTCCACGCTACAAAGCACGAAAGTTTTTTTTTTGCATAGCACAAAGCTTTGCGCAAGCTTCTAGTTATGATGTCCAATGAATTAAACCTTCATAAATGCGATGACTTAACAAATGAACACGACATTGCTGTGTTTTAGGAAGGAAAAATAGAAAACATAATATTTCAAGAGAACGACTGGAAAACCAGAACCGAAAGCAAATCATGAGTTTTGTGTTTCTTCCATCTGGTGGGAGACTATAAAACTAAGTCCTATGCGGCTGTACAAAAAAAAACTGCGCAGCTGAAAAACCAGAACCGAAAGCAAATGTTGGGTTTTGTGTTTCTGCCATCTAGTGAGAGACTACAAAACTAGGTCCTATGCGGAAAAAAAAAAAAAGTCCGAAGCGAGAATCGAACCGCGGGCACCGCGAAGCGGGACTAAAGGTGCACGCAATTCTACCGCTTGGCCACGGCTTCCGAGGGTTTGCGCAGTGGTACGAACATCTTTTTATAGATACCACGTGAATTTTCACGACATTGTTACAAAAAAACTCTTTTGGGAACAGTGTTACGCCATGTGTGGAGAGTCGAGCTAGGCATCAGTCGAAAGCTGAGTCTCCGGACTACATACGCTGCACTGCGTATTACGATAGAAGCCGTAGTGTAATCACAGCCACTGTTCTTGCCTCGAAAGTGGAGTACAAATTTTCGTCGTTTCCATAGGCTTCCATTGGTAAATCTTTAACCGCTGTGGGAACAAAATTCTGACTTGCCATAGAGTGATCACTGCATTTGGCTCGTGTGGATTGTCTTCCAGAACACGTCTGTCACCTGCGTTTTTTGATAATCGACCTGCAGCTTTTGTTATTCGCGAAAAACCCGCTCGTTCCATTGAAAACGCGCTAGCTTCGTGCCGGGCCGCTTGGGGCGCTAGTTGGTACGTGTCCAGGAAAGCTGGATATGGGTGAGGGACAAATTTTAGTTTCGTGTCCAAGATGATTCCTAAAAAATTTATGTTCGTGGCCAACAGATAGCGGCTGTCCATTAAGATGGACAACAGGGTCCATCTAATGGACAGGGTAATATACCTCTCTTTTTAGAAAATAGAACGCACGTGCTTTTTGGGGGGTTTAACTTAAATCCATTCTCGTCAGCCCACTTAGATATTTTGTTTAGGCCAAGCTGTACATGTAGCTCACAGATAGAAATATTGGATGGTTTAAATCCTATCTGTACGTCATCCACTTACACTGAATAAAACATTCTTCGTGGTATGACCCTATAGAGGGAATTCATTTTTACGATGAATAGGGTGCAGCTCAGCACACCACCTTGTGGCACACCTGTTTCCTGCGTAAATTGACGAGATAGCACTTTACCAACCCTCACACGGAGCGTACGATTAGAGAGGCAGCTTTGAATCAGGTTCAAGAGATTGCCTCTGACACCCATACCAGCCAGATCACGAAGAATTCCAAAACGCCAGGTTGTGTCGTATGCCTTCTCCATATCTAAAAATACGGCTAATAAAAACTGCTTGTGCACGAAGGCATCTCGGATATTCGCCTCCATGCGGACAAAGTGATCTGTCGTAGATCTACCCTCCCTAAAACCACACTGCAAGGGGTCTAGCATTTTGTTGCTATCAATTTAATGAATTAGGCGTCTGTTTACCATTTTCTCAAAGAGTTTGCATAGGCAGCTTGTCAGGGCTGTAGAACTGTAGCTGCTGACCGATGTTGGATCCTTGCCCTCTTTGAGAATAGGAATTACGGCTGCTTGCTTCCAGGCAGATGGAATACAACTGGCAGAGAATATGGAATTAAAAAGTGATAGCAGTATTTTGTGTGTTCTGGCGTGTAGGTGTTCTATCATATCGCCTCCAGGAGCTGATTTATTGCAACAGTTCAGTGCAGCCTGAAATTCCACCATGTTAAATGGTCGGTTGTAAGGTTCATTTTCATTTCCTTTCTGATTTAGAGGCTGTCGTTCCGCTTGTCGCTGATATCTTAGAAATGTATCTGAGTAATGGGATGAGCTCTAGATGTACTGAAAATGTGCCGCTAGCGAATCAGCTTGGTCCTCAATAGTGTCTCCTTGTGTGTTTACTAAAGGTAGAGGATGAGTTTCGCGGCCTTTTATTTTGTTGACCCTATTCCAGTCTTTTCGTTCGTCTGTATATGAATTGATGCTACTGATGTATTACTGTCAACTTTCCCGTTTGGCCCGGCTGCGTGTTCTTCTACCTAGTGACTTTATTTTCTTCAAATTGATCAGATTCTCGGCAGTTGGAGATTCGCGAAGGTGACTCCAAGCCTTATTTTGATTTCTATGAGCATCCTTCCACTCCGCATTCCAGCAGGGAACACGTCGTTCAGGGGGCGATCTATTTGATTCAGGAATACATAGTGACGCCGCATTAACAATAAATGCTGTCAGATATGCCATGGCGTCATCAATAGGAAGTCTAGAAATGTCTTCCCAGGTCATGCGGGTGAGTTGTTTATAACGTTTCGAGTCGGCTGACACGACTTTCCAATGGGGGATGCATGGAGAGCATTCATCACGTTTTGTTGATTTTATGACAATTGGAAAATGGTGGCTCCCATATGGATTTTTAAGCATGCTCCACTCTAGATACGGTACAAGTGTACCAGATGCAATGCTTAAATCGACTGATGAAAATGTTTTGTTTCCCACGCTATAGAATGTAGGCTCTTTATTATTTAGTAAGCATGCACCTGTAGTGAACAGGAAGCTTTCTACTAAGCGTCCCCTGACATCACAACGACAACCTCCCCAAAGGGCGTTGCGTGCATTAAAATATCCGACGAGAAGACGAAGTGTTTTTCACGCAGAACGCCGGCTCTTCCAGCTCTACTCATTTTGTGAATTTCTTAGACTTTGCCAGCGAACTGCTATTTCTTCCTTAACTGCGATGGAGATGGAGCCTCACGCGCGTACGCCGGACTCGGCAGTGCTCGCGGCGGCTGCCTCCAGGAAGCGCAACGGCACCAAGAACGGCACTGACAGCGACGACAGCATCCAGTACTATGTCAGCAGTGAAGATTCTTGTGACGACACCTTCGAGCTGGTGCGGAGTCGTAAAGCAAAGCGAAGATTTCTCAGCACATCATCGAATTCGAGTGAGTCCACCGTGAGATCTTCGCGGGATACCGAGGAGCTCACTATCCTGTTCTCACCAGTTCTCGCCACTGACAACCTGAGACGCCTCAACAGGCAAGCCGTGTCTTCACATCTAGAGGCGCTGGTTCCAAACGAAATCAAAGACATCAGAGTGAACACCCGTAAGAACGTGCTAACGATTGACGTAGAACACGCGGCTGCCTTGGATTCCTTGCGCAAGGTCACGGAACTTGGCGGGATGAAAGTCCGCCCTTATATTCCGCTGGGCAAACAAGTCCGTACTGACGTAATTTACGATGTTGACGAGACCATTGTCGACTCCGATCTGTCAATCTTAATCAAGCCAGCTACGGAAAACACCATCATCATAAACGCGTTTTGTCTCGGCATGCCACGATGTGTGAAGATCATATTTAAGGGCGAATCCCTCCCATCGCATGTAAAAGTGGGCCACTTCCGACACGCAGTTCGCCCCTTCATGCCAAAACCGCTGCAGTGCTGGAAGTGCATGAAGCTTGGCCATGTGAGTAGTGTGTGCAATAACACTACCGTCTGTTCTCGCTGCACTGCGCCCCACACCACAAACACGTGCGAGGTGTTGCGTTTCGCCTGCGACACGTGGTTTTGCCGGCGCGACTGCGGCGGGGCGGCAGACATTTTGGCCCGATCGTCGTCGCCGCAACACTCATCGCCAGGTGTTTCCAGGCGCGACTGCGGCGATGCGACCGCATAGGGATCATCCTCGCATTCCAGTCATTGTGCCCGAAACAGGCGATGCCAAAGCAGGGACCATCCTCTCATTCCAGTCATTGTGCCCAAAACAGGCGATGCCAAAGCAGGGACCATCCTCTCATTACAGTCATTGTGCCCGACCGGCAGCGCTACAACAGGGTGCTACGAGATCGTGCTCGACAGGGTGCTACGAGATCGTGCTCGTCATGGTGCTACGGCATCGCTACGACAGTGTGCGTCACCATTAGCCCATTGTACATTCACGTGCTCGTCTTTTGAGGGGTTCCTTCTTGCCCTCAACTGCGAGAGTATAAAAACAGCTGCCCCCGGACGCAAAAGGGAGGGCTCCGATTTCTTCTGTTGAGTGAAGTGCTCTCCCGTCTCTCTACTTCGGTCAAACCTGACCACCAACTCTTTGCGATGTTAAAATAAACAAGTTGTTTCGTTGTTACCAGTCGACTCATGCTTTGCCGGGACCTTCGGATGCTTCCAGTTGTACCCCAGGCCGCCAGGCCAACGCTACCCTTGGGGCTTGCGACCCAGGTACAACCACGGGCGTCAGCGCCGAGTTCCCAACAGATCGTACCAGCAGTCAGATCCAAACAGAGGCCAGTGTGCTGAAGTGGACAAACTGCAGCGGCCCTCACGATGCATCTTCGAAGGAATGCCCTTTGATTCGAAAGGAAATGCAAATATTGAAGAAAATGGTTAGAGACCACTCGTCTCACCGAGAAGCAGCAGCATCTATTAAGCGACGACGATCACGTCGCCGACGTCGATCAAGAGCCTCCAAAGCCTCTGCAGAACGCCACACACGTATATCACCACCCACTCTTCCGCCCAGGCCAAACGCAGTCAGCTCAAAGGACAAGGGTGCATCGAACAGCACGGCTGCTGACGCGTGGCCTGCACTCCCGAGGCTACATGCCCCTACTGAGTGAAATGATACTTCTACAGCAGGGGACACTTCGTCTGTTCCTGATAAACTGGCGGACCAAGATCAACAAATTGTTGTTAGGATCAGCTCTCTGGTGAGTGCTATTCGTGTTCTTCTTGAAAAGCTACAGACACCAACAGCTCGAAGTGCATTGCAAGTTCTGGATGCTATCAGTCCGGTTCTGGCGAGCCTTCAGAAGTCCAGTGCTTGAGAACTTCTACAGCAGAACCATGGCTCATCGACAACAACGATCGTTCCGGGATGATGTGAGAAGTGCCTCCATATTCCAATGGAATGCGAGAGGCCCGAGGTCCCGTATTTCGGATTTTCGACAGTTCGTATTTGAAAACCATTTTCCTATACTGGTCATCTGTGAACCGAACTTATCAGCCTCCATAAGACTATCGGGATATGAATCTTTTATTTCAAACACGTGTGTCCGTAGTAGTAAGGTTCCGGTTTACATTCGCAAGGACCTTACGTATTTTTCCCAACACGTAGCGCCACACGACGGTAACCAATACGTCTGTGTTACTGTGAAAAACAAGCTGTCTTTTACTCTTATTGGCGTCTACCTTTCCCCAACAAGTCAGTTTGATAGAAAAAGACTGGAAGATATGGCTGCTACTCCCGGTACTTGGATAATAACAGGGGACTTCAACGCTCACCACCATATATGGGGAAGCTCCAGGATAAATTCGAGGGGCAGGTCACTAATATCCTTTGCATCAGGTCACAACCTGTGTCTTCTAAATGGCGGAATCCCGACATTTCGGCGAGGAACTACGTACAGCAGCTGCCTTGACTTGACTTTGGTGTCACGTTGCCTGACTTTGAGCGTGCAGTGGTTCACTGATATTGAAACCCATGGAAGTGATCATATTCCGACCTATGTGAGAATCGATGGACTAGACGCCGCATTACCGGTTGTCTCTCACCAAATCGACTGGT
This sequence comes from Dermacentor variabilis, assembly GCF_050947875.1. NCBI lineage: Eukaryota > Metazoa > Arthropoda > Arachnida > Ixodida > Ixodidae > Dermacentor > Dermacentor variabilis. Next base: position 9,050,673 of record NW_027460313.1, on the reverse strand, counting down.
CAGTCTTTCCAGATCGCGTAGAAGACACATGCAAGACACATATTGCACGCAGATTAGAAGACATAATTGCAGACGCTGTGCAAGATTGTACACGCTGCTTCACACATCCATCAAAGCGTACAGATAATGACATTGAATTGGAAAGGCTTCGTGCACTACGTCGCCGAGCTGAAAGGAGGTACAGGCGCACGAAGTCAATTCTTGGCCCCAGAGAAGCTCGGCGCATGCAAAAGAAGATCAAACGCCGAATGGATAAGCTAGCGGATCAAAGATGGAAATGTTTTTGCGACTCATAGACCCCCGCAAGCCATTGTCCTGTGTGTGGCGTACCCTACGGGGTCTTTGCTCAAGTCCCCAGCAACGACACCCATTCAACGCCCTTGCTCTCTATCAAAACCGCCGTGAGATAGACGTCGCAGAGGAATTTTGTGCGAACGTCGCCGGCGGCACAGTTTTAGTCCCTGACATGGCTCTAGGCAACATCCCCGGCCCACGAGATACAAGTATGGACGCTCCATTCTCTATGGAAGAGTTAGAAGCTGCTATGGCGCTATGCAGGTGTTCGTCTTCACCACGGCCCGATGGCATAACATATACTGCTTTGCGCCACCTAGGCAGAGAAGCACGAAGAGAACTCCTCAGCCTTTTTAATAGTTAATGGCAAGATGGTGTCGTCCCACAGGAATGGAAACGCAGCCGCCTGGTACCGCTTCTAAAAGCAGGAAAGTCACCGCTCGAACTGGCATCGTATCGGCCTATAGCTCTTGCCAGCTGCATCGGGAAGCTCATGGAACGTATGATCCTCATGCATCTCGAATGGTACCTTGAACACCACAAAATTTAATCTGACTCTATGGCGGGATTTCGACGCGGTCGTTCATCGATTGACAGTGACATCGATCTAGTATCATCTGTGGAACAACAAAAATCTCGGAAGCGATTATCGGTAGCGCTCTTTCTTGACGTGAAAGACGCTTACGACAACGTTTCCCATCAAACCATTCTAGACGCACTTTTGACAATTGAACTAGGAGGGCGAGTATATCGATGGGTCAGTAACTACTTGACGCAAAGGTCCTTGTTCGTACGTACGGAAGATGGTCCGACTACCGACCACTATACATGCCGAGGCGTTCCTCAAGGCGGTGTTCTAAGCCCTATTCTTTTCAACCTCACGCTTCTTGGGCTGGCCGAATCCCTACCGGAAACAGTGAGTGTTTCAATCTACGCCGACCACATCTGCATCTGAACATCAGCGGTGACTCGCCTGCAGGTTCGCGCACGGCTAGAGAAAGCAGCAACACAGGCATCTGACTACCTTCCCACACAAGGCCTTACAATCTCAACAGAAAAATGTGCGTTAGTCGCTTTTACCTGAAAAGCGATGACTCCTTATCCAGTATGCATCAATGGTCAGCATATCTCCTACAAGAGAAATCACCGGTTTTTGGGCGTCATTGTAGACCGGGACCTTACTTGGAGCCCTCATTTTGGCCACTTAAAGAAGCTCACATCTATTGTTCACGTCTTCAAGTTCATCGCCGGCAAAACATGGGGATCGTCAGTGGGCTCCATGCTACAGTTATATCGAGCACTGTTCATCGGATTGCCAAAACATGCAAATCAAATCTTCGAGAACTTCAGAGCGTGCAGGCGCAGGCACTACGTGTTTGCCTAGGCCTTCCGCGCAGCGCCTCATCAGCTGGAACTATTATAATGGCTCAAGACCATCCGATCACGACTTACAATAGCACCGAAACGCTTAGAGCCCATGTTCGTCATGTTTCACGGATGCAGTCAAGCTCTCTTGCGTGCCTGCCAGAACGACGACCACAGGCGTCCTTCTCCAACAAGGTCAGCATCCATCGTGCCTCCTTACCATCGGGTTTCACACCCTCAGCACGTTCAACCTCAGCTTTGTGGTGTTTAAAACAACCTCAAGTGCGTATTACGGTTCCAGGGATAAGAAAGAAGACCGACCTGCCTACCTTGGCCTTGAAGCAAGCAGCTCTGTATTGCTTGCACACTTTCTACTTTGATCCAGTCCACATATATACGGATGGCTCTTCCACGCAGGCCAGCTCCACCAGCGCAGTGGTTATACCATCACGATCACTAAGCATCCAATACAAGGTTTCTCACTTGACAACATCAACTGGTTCGGAGCTTGTTGCCCTCCGAGGTACCGTTGATTATATTAATAACGAACCGGCTAATCGGTGGGCTATATTCTGCGATTCGAAGCGGCCTTACAATGTCTTCTGGCATCTCTTCGTCGCGGGTCATGTAAATAACTCGTGTCGGAGATACGAGAAATGCACCATCACACGATCGCGAAAGGACACGACGTCGTGTTTCAGTGGCTGCCTGGTCATTGCGGTATCTCCGGCGACGACCTCGCTGACGAAGCTGCTAGAAAAGCACACGAAAGAGCAACCCTTGTTTCAATACCTTTATCGTGGACCGACGCAGCCCAACACTTAGGCAAGCTAGCGCACTCTTTGACATTGGAGAAGTGGCACACACCTGAATTCACTCAACATCGCTTGCATTCCCTCGATCCCTCTATGCAACTGCGGATGTTACCAGGTCTTCCGCGAAATGAGGAAACAGTGCTGTGCCGCTTACGTTTGGGCGTCGCATTCACAAATGCTTATGCATTTCTGATTGGAATGGCTGATAGCGCCGAGTGCAATGCCTGCAGTGTCGAGGAAACCACAGAACATTTACTGTGCTACTGCCCATCTTTTGAAATGAAAGGCAAGACCTCTGCACAGCTCTCAATCAGCTAGATGGAAAGCCGTTCACCGTGAACTATCACGGGATCATGGCATCGCATATCGCAGCTACAAAAGGCCACAAAAGCGCTGCTGCGATATTTTAAAGCGACCGGATTGAGTCAGCGTCTGTGATCCGGACTGAGTGACGGACTGATATTTCCAGTGGACTTTCTCTTCTTTTAATCTTTCCGTACCCCTTTCCCTTTCCCCAGTGTAGGGTAGCCAACCGGGCTCAGTCCTAGGTAACCTCCCTACCTTTCATTTATCATTTTCTCTCTCTCTCTCTCTCTCTCTCTCTCCGACGACAATATAAGGTTCCGGCAGTTCGTTAATAAAGCTTTTCGATTCTGTTTTTGAAAGATGGTAGTTCGGGGAATGTATAGTGAGGAAATTGTTACGCATTTATTAAACAGTATCGCACGGACTGCAACTGCCTCTAGGGGTGTTTCAAGCTGTAATTGCCGGCAAGCAACACCCTTATCTACGATTATTGCCACACCACCAGACAAGGCAAGGGCGTCAATATATATATATATATATATATATATATATATATATATATATATATATATATATATATATATATATATATATATATATATATATATATTGTCGCGAAGCCCTTTGAGCAGTAAGCGTTCGCGACTAGAACGTCGGAGCAGCCAGCGGTAGTGCAGCCGATCCAGCACCGAAACAAGGTTGTTCTTTCTCGTCGTCGTTGCCTCTCTCCTAGCCACAGCCCCACTGCTCCTTATTTTACAGTACAGTTATCTCCCCCGCGGAAAAGGAAGCTGTCCCGTGGACCTACGGTTAGGACAACACAGGCGGATCATAGTAGGGCTTGAGACGCTGGGCATGCACAATTTCGCGTCCTCGACGGCGATGATCCAAAGGTAGCTCAAGGGGTTCCACAATATAGTTGAATGGAGACGTCTGGTTGAACACGCGGTATGGGCCTTGGTACTTCGACGCGAGTTTCAGTGACAGTCCAGGGGTAGAGGCTGGGACCCAAAGCCGCACTAGCGAGCGAGGAGCATAGGATACAGGAGCATTGGAAGTTTCTCGCTGGTGCTTCTAGCGTTGCTGGTCTTCTGACGTAAATATACGGGAATGCTTGCGACACTCTTCTGCGTGTGCAGCAGCTTCAGGTAGGGTAGTTGTTTCCGTGGAGTCAGGGCGGTACGGAAAGATAGCATCCATTGTGGAAAAAGGTTCGCGTCCGTACAGGAGAAAGAAGGGCGAAAATCCCGTGGTAGTTTGCGTGGCGGTGTTGTAAGCGTAGGTCAGGAAAGGTAGAACATGGCCCCATTTGGTTTGGTCCGATGCAACGTACACGGCCAGCATGTCACCAAGAGTGCGATTAAAGCGCTCGGTCATGCCATTAGTCTGCGGATGATACGCAGTAGTAGTGCGATAAATGATACGGCATTCTTTGAGGAGAGCCTCGATTACGTCGGAGAGGAAGACGTCACTGAGCAATTCCCTGGGAGCTCCATGGTGAAGGATGATGTGGCGCAGGAGAAACCAGGCGGCGTCACGTGCATAAGCGCTGGACAAAGGGGAAGTTTCCGCATATCGCGTAAGATGGTCGATGGCCACAATTACCCAGCGATTGCCGTCTGATGTGGTTGGCAGAGGTCCATAAATGTCGATCAAAAGCACGTTGCTGGGCAAGCCAAACGCTGCAATGGGGCGGTTGAACGACGAGGGGGATCTTTACGCGTTAGTAAACGAGACAGGAGCGGACATAATGATGGATGAATCGATACAGCCCCCGCCAGTAGTAACGAAGGCAGCCCCCACCAGTAGTAACGAAGGCGTAGACGCGCGTATGTCTTCACTACACCTGCATGCGCGCACTGGGGATCGTCGTGGAACGCTGCACAAATGTCAGAACGCAGGTGCCGCGGGATGACAAGCAACCATTTTCGGCCGTGCGGGAGATAGTTACGACGGTACAAGAGCCCGTCGCGAATGGAGAAGTGATGTGCTTGGCGACGTAATGCGCGATTGGTAGTGGGTGTCGATGGGCTGGACAAGAAACACAGCATGGACACAATCCATGGGTCTTTCTTCTGCTCCAGAAAAATGTCCGTGGCAGCAAGGGAAGACTCGGACAATGAGGCCTTCGGGGAGCTAGCCTCGTCTGTTAGTGGCGAACGAGACAAGGAATCCGCATCCGACTGTTTTCGGCCAGAACGGTACAGCGAGCGAATGTCGTACTCCTGCAGTCGAAGGGCCCATCGAGCAAGACGACCGGACGGTTCTTTTAAGGACGACAGCCAGCACAGCGAATGGTGATCAGTTATCACGTCAAATGGGCGGCCATAAAGATACGGATGGAATTTGGTTATGGCCCAGATTGTAGCCAGGCATTCCTTTTCTGTGACAGAATAGTTCGATTCATGTTTAGTGAGTGCACGACTGGCGAAGGCAACAACGTACTCGTCGAAGCCAGCCTTCCTCTGAGCGAGAACGGCCCCAAGGCCAATGCCACTGGCATCCGTGTGTATTTCAGTTGGAACACTTGGGTCGAAATGGCGCAGGATTGGTGGTGACGTCAAGAGACGACGCAGCTTCGTGAAGGCGGCATCGAAATCCGGTGACTAGGTTGGAAGGTTATGGCCACTACGAAGAAGCTGCGTTAAAGGTGCTATTATGGTGGCAAAACTGCGGATGAAACGGCGAAAGTACGACGCTAACCCAATGAAGCTACGCAGTTCCTTCAAGGTCGTTGGTCGGGGAAACTGGGCAACAGCTTGTAGTTTCCCCGGATCAGGGAGTACAGTGGTGAGCAACCTTGTCTAGAGCGCGCCGACGGTGCTCTCCGGAGCAAGTCAGCGCCACCTAACGTTGCGCTCTGGGTTTGAGTTATGCGTCCCGCGCGCATGGGCGGCAGAAACAGAGGCATACCTGCTCAGCGCTTCCTTGTCCAGCCACCGCCTTGCGCCGCCAGGGACGCGCTGCCTGCAATTGTGACGCTGTGACGGCGGCGAGGGCGTCGCCATGCCGCCGTGTTTCACGAGTGTAACGAGACGGCCAGGCAAGCAAGCGCGAGTGATAGCAGATCATCGCGCATTTCTGCACAGGCACCACTCGCCGCGGCCATAATGTCTTTCGGCGTGTACCTGCACTACATATTTAGCTAAGGGCGACAGCGCATTTCGCGTCTTTTCAGACCGCGGCCAACTTGGCTGCCTCCGGGGCTTTTTATGCCACTGCAATTGTAGCGGAGTAAATGACTCCTCTACGATAGTTTGAGTGGCGTCTCTAACACTCTAAACTCAAGTTCGGTTTCTCTAGAATTACAAAAAAAAAGCACCGGAAGGTGGTTTGAAGGAAGAATGGCACAGTTATTTAAATGGTACAAACTGGTGTGGGATACAACCGATAAAATAAACACACACAATCTGAAGTAATTCATGAAAAAGCGAATGAAAAACAACGTTGCTCGACAGCAATATAATGGGAGAAGATATTTATGACGAAGTGAAACAGAAAAACAGAAATTGAGGATAAACCAATCAACGCGTGAAAACCAATGCAGTACAGGAGAAGGATGAATGTCGACTCGGATATAACATCCATGAAGGGCTCAGGCGGTGGCATTGTTACAAAAGTTTCAGGAGTAGGCGAATGTGGCTAAGTGATCACTTTCCGGGATCGCTCCACTCAGTATGGTATCGTACCCCCCTGGGCCGCTTTAACACTGGCTATTCTGCCCGGTAACGAGTCGCAGAGGGGGTCGACAAAGATGGGCACACCTCGCAGGCGATTCCACTCAGCCTTAATAGCTTTCCACAACTGTTCACCTGTGGCGACACTGAGTCCACTACTTTTGCTTAGATTTTTTTTAGGATTCCCCAGACGTGTTCTATTATATTAAGGTCCAAACTGCGTGCTCGCCAATCTAGGGGCATGATGCCCAGCTCGTTCATGAGGTCTCGCACAGCTTTGGCGGTATGAATGGGTGCTCCATCCTGCTGGAAATGAAAGATTCCATCGGGAAATGGCCCGTCGAGAACGTATGGAAGGAGCACCATTTCAAGTATCCATGAATAGCTCGACGACGTCATTCCTCCTTCAGTTCTGTGTATCGGCCCCAGACCTTGATAAGAAATAGTGCCCCAGACGTGGACTGTTGTTCGGCCGCTTGAACGAATACTCCACACGTAGCGTGGATCCCACCTGCAGTGCGAGAAAAATACCGACATACATTATTGTGCTATCCTGATCAAGTGCTCACAGGCGTACCTACAGGTGCGAACAGGATACTTTTGCAGCTGACATAAAGAAAGCCGCGAGAAAACTCCTACGGCGAAATTAATTTAGACAAATTCAGTGAAAACGAAGTACTTTCCTGATATGATTTTGCATTTCTGTGCTGCTATTATTATGGTCTTGCCGTCCAAATGGTATCACTCTGTTTATTTCACAATTTGCTGGAAAGAAATAAATTCTGAATTTGAGCGCTCCCGCAGCGTCAGATTTAGCGGTGACCTCAACGATAAGGAATTTAGCAACAGGATCACCTAGAAGGCCCACACTCCACGTGAATCAGTTAAAAACATGCGGATCGCATTGATTCCAAGCTGCGCAGGAGACAATTGATATTAACAAAATTTCGTATCTTTATAGACAGACCTTCCTCAAAGAGGTACAGTATAAGAGCAAACATTTCGGATCGCACAAATACAATTTGCTGGACCTGCAACTGTGATAGTTATTTCATCGCTGATGTGTTCAAAGCTGCGGAGAGAAAGGCAAAGATCCGCAAGCTACCCGATGTCCATGAGTCTCCGACACTTACCGGCAGTTCTCTGGACGCAACACGCGCCTTTGTTGGCCCAAGCGGGTGCAAAAGGATGCCTCGTCACTGAACACGGTGGCGCGCCAGTTCGATGGCGACCAGGATTCTACCACTGAGGCAAACTCCATCCTTTGGTCCACGTGGCGTTGCTCCAAAAGTGTCTTTTGGGTGGCGATGTAGGAATTCATGCCTGCTTCACGCAGGCGCCGTCTTATAGTGGAGGCGCTCACATTATCCAAACCCAGCTCGTCCCGAATTTCCCGTGCACTCAGGAACGGATCCAGGGAAGCTGCCGCCACAATCTGCTGGTCCTCTTCAACCATCGTCTTCTTGTAGCTTGCGGCACGGGGAGGATCAGCTATTCTACCCTCACTGTTGAAGGCTTGTAAAACGCGGTTAACAGTTGCCATTGGGCGCCCTGTCAACTTGCATATTTTTCGTTGTGACATTGTCCTTCCCATCACCGCTATAGCTCGCCGCTCTTCTGTGTCAAATGGGGTGCCATTTGGAATGCAAGGTTTGTTCAGCGGAGGTAGAACTTATACTTCGCTAACAGGACCGATACTTTGCATTCTTCTTCTCATTGGCCAGTCCGGCTTTCGGTCGACAGTTTTACGTGCAGTGCCGCGGGCAAGCTTTATCACGACAAAGTTCGTCAATGCGAAAAACATCCAAGATATGATAACGAAAAGCGTGTCCGCACATAGCAACCGTGCTTGTAAAATGGATTGCTAGGATAACAAACGATTGAGTGGGTTCATATGTCGCTTTTTTTCACGCCAGAAGAACTTAGTTTCATTATAGCTCGGCATTCAACAGCTTTTGTCTGCCCTCTCAGCATTGCTTCCTACATACTAGCAGAGTTCTGTGAAGGTGTTTTCGTGTCAAGACACGACCCGTAGGAAACTCAAAGCTGCCACCAAAATGATTTCTACTACTAGATCAGAGCTCCAAAATATTGTTGCAGGGCTGCTGCCTCGCTTTCTGCCAAAGACCGCTTCCCGTATTATCTCTGTTTGTAGTTGGATGGAGCATCTAACCACATCGCTAAGGTGGCTATAGCAATCCATGATGGACGGGATTGGCCTGTGTGCAGTCTTCACCTATACTTATACGCCTGGGGTGGAAATGGTGAAACAACAAGTAGGTTATCGTCCGAAGTAGCACACGGGCTATAAATTATGCAGTACCGAAAGTTTGTCTATTAATTTAGGCCGCCTGGGGGTTCTTTATATGCGGTGATACCTCACAGCACTATGGCGTTTGTGTATATCATCTCCATCTAAATGCAACCTCCACGATCAAACTTGCGGCCCTGTAATCAGCAGCGGAACGTTAAAGCCTCTGAGCCGCCGCGACGGCTTCACCGCAGAAGATTTCTGGCAATCAAGTGGAGACGACTGAAATATCCTGCGGGACCTGCCAAACTGTCGACTCGATATGCAGCTTCGCACTGCAGAGAATAGCTAGTATAGAGCAAGCGAGAATGCCCTATGCATCTTTAAGTCGAGCGATCTGACATTGAGGCGCTTAGAACTACAAAGGTTCTGAAACAAATCCAGCTCCCAACTGTGTCATGATGCTCTTGTCCCGCTTTATATTTTCCCATCCACGCTGTTTCTCATTCACTCATCCGGAATTTTTTTATCTGTTTTCGTTCGTTGGTATCGCAAGTGCTTGTATCATTTAAATAAATGTGCTGTTCTTTCTTTAGATCACCTCTCGTGTTTTATTTTTGTTTTACCGTTTCCGAGAAAGATATCGAGCCTTACACGTTAAGTGGCGCCACTGAAACGATATTGAAGGAGTTATTTTTCTACACTCCTAGCGACATGCTTCACCCATGCGACTCCTCGTAGAGGAAGCCAAATTCGCAGATCTGTATGGATGCCAAATGCGGTGTCACTTGTAGCTAGCTGATAACACATCGCGAAGACACGCCATCACACAATATGCCTGCAACGCATGGTGCGTGGTGGTAACGCTCAAACCCTATATATACTGTATACGGACAAGACGAAAATAGACACCAAACAGCCATATAGGCCCAATTCTCGCACTCTTAGCCTGGTCTGCGCCTGAAACGCGCGATCACCCGCTATCACTTGGACGTGCTTGCCTACACGCCCCGTGATTCGCGAGAAACGCGTTGGTTTTCCGGCCGCTGTTACATATCATTCAGTGCGGCCCTGGCGGACTGAAGCGCAAGCACTGAGGCCGAGAACCCACGAGTAGGCACCGCTTTATTTTGGCCGCGCATGCGCACGAGACGCATAGCTCAAACCCAGAGCATAACGTTAGGTGGCGCTGACTTGCTCCGCAGAGCACCGTCGCCGCGCTCTATACAAGGCTGCTCACCACTGTACACCTTCTTTCGACACGACATGGCCGAGGATGACGAGCTGCCGGGCAGCGAAGCGACACTTCAAGTTAAGCTGGAGGCCAGCATCGGCGATGCACTTTAGGACGTGTTCAAGTCGAAGTGGAAAGGAAAGTCCGGTGAAAAGATAACGATGTCGTCCAGATAACACAGCCATATCTGCCATTTGAGGCCGCGCAAGATGTTGTCCATCATTCTTTCAAATGTGGCAGGCGCGTGACACAGGCCAAATGGCATCACGGTGAATTGAAATAAACCGTCAGGCGTGATGAAAGCCGTTTTCGGACGGTCTGACTCAGCCACTGGCAATTGCCAGTACCCGAATCGTAAGTCTAAAGAAGAGTAGAATTCGGCGCCTTGAGTGGGGGGGGGAGGGGAGGCAGTCTAGCGCGTCGTCAATACGGGGTAGCGGATAAACGTCCTTGCGTGTGATCTTATTAAGTCGCCGGTAGTCCACGCAAAAGCGAATTGTGCCATCTTTCTTTTTTACCAGCACTACAGGAGAAGCCCAGGGACCGTGCGAAAGTTGTATGACACCGCGTTAGAGCATGTCTGCAACTTGCTCAGCCATCGCGCTACGCTCCGTGGCGGATACACGATACGGCCTGTGGCGTAAAGGTGCATGGTTGCCGGTGGCGATGTGATGGACAACAGTGGAAGTACGGCCTAAGCGAGATTGTTGTAGGCAGAATGACGTGCGAAAACGGTCTAGGAGATGGAGGATCAGGGCGTGCTGCGCTGGAGTGAGGTTGAGATCAATACACTGGTAAAATGTTGGGTCACACGGCGGCGTGGGAGGAGAAACTTGAAGGGCCAGAGCGTCAACCGGAGGAGAAGCCGGGTCGTCAGGCACATCGTAAAAGAAGCTTGGTTCGATTTCGTCGGCATAACCAAAACACTCATTGTGGAGCAGGCTAGCAGGGCAAGGAAACAGGTTCGATACATAAAGAGTGCTGGAACCTTGACGAATGGCAAGAAGGGCAAAAGGAAGCAAGAAAGGATGACGGCGAGCAACAAGCTTAGACGGCGTGAAAAGAACTGTGGAGTCGGATAACCCAACGCAGGAAACGGGTTGAAGTGCGGCAGAGTATGGAGGAATCTCGGTGTCGGCGGCGACGAACACACGACCGGAAGCGTCATCAGTATCTTCAAAAACGTTGGTGCCGAATGGCGACAGCGCGAGTTCAGCACGGGCACAATCTATAACGGCATGATGAGAGGACAGAAAGTCCCCTCCTAATATCATAGCATGGGAGCAGCGAGGTAGAACAACGAACTCAACATGGTATAAAGCGCCGCTTATAACAACACGCACGGTACACTTCCTTAAGGGTTCAATCGGCGCAGCACTTGCTGTGCGTATTGAAATGGCTGAGTATGTCGTAGCGACTTTTCTAAGGGTAAGACGAAGCTGGTTCGAAATCACTGATATTGCTGCTCCCGTGTCGACAAGCGCATGAACGGCAATGTCTTCTGCATAAATTTCAAGGATGTTCGCAGGAAAGAAATGAGGTCTTGAGGAGTTCGCTGAGATCGCAGTTCTTGCCTCCGGAACTGCGGTCCTTAGTTTTCCTCTCGGATAGCTTCAGGGCGACGGACAAGCGGCGACAGAGAACGCCGACGGGGAGACGGAGACCGACGGGTATTGAAGGGTCGGGAAGGAGGAGGCGAGGTTTCGAAGGGCTGAGCAGCAGTACCGGAACGGGACGAAGAGTCGAAACCATTGCTTTGTGCCCTTGGAGAATCCGAAGGATAACATCCACGCCGGCGGCAAAGCCGTGCTACATGCCCAGGTAGGCCGCACAAATAACAGATAGGCCGATTGTCATGGGTACGCCATGGATTGAGAACAGCGGGCGGAGACTGGTGGAAATAATGGCGAGGTGGGCGCGCGGGCTGCATTGGCGGCCAGTAGCTGCTTGCTTGGGGGGGGGGGGGTAGGCGCATATGTTGCAGCTGCTTGCGGAGATGAGGGAACGGCGCTGGTAAGTCTGGATTGAATACCTGCAGACGGAGGCCTTTGATTCGCGACAACGGCAGCGTACGTAAGTGGCACAGGCGTAGGAGGTGGTTGATGAGCAAGTGGTACTGCGTTAGCGACTTCTTTTTCGGGGACAAGCGCGGCTCTGAGGCTGGACTGACTGGTAGAAGAGATAGTTGGCGTGCCACTTCTTCTCGTACAAATTGATTGATTTTGTCGAAAATTTATGAACTGCAAGGAGTAGAAGTGACACCATCACTAAGAGCTGAAAGCGCGACGTCCGGTGCGAGAACTCGGCGCGTAGAAAGCCGTTGTTTGTGCAGCTCCTCATAGCTCTGGCAAAGCGTTATGAGGTCGTTCACCGTCAGAGGATTCCTTGCCAAGAGCATTTGGAAGGCGTCATCTTTTATGCCTTTCAAGATGTTCTTGACCTTGTCATCTTCGGTTATATCTGGGTTGATACGCCGGCAAATGTCAACTACATCTTCAATGTAGCTCGTAAAAATTTCGCCCTTTTGTTGGGCACGACAGCGAAGCTGTTGTTCAGCCCGAAGTTTCCGCACAGCAGGGCGACCGAAGACTTCTTGAAGTGCCGTTCGGAATGCTGTCCAGGGGTAAAAGTCAGCCTTAGGTTGCGGAACCAAAGATGGGCGACCCCGGAAAGATAGAATGGTACGTAACCAAGCTTGTCAGCTTCAGACCATTTGTTGTGGGCACTCACTCGGTTGTATGATGACAGCCAGTCCTCAATGTCATGATCGTCAGTGCCACTGAATATGGCAGGATCCCGTTGGCGTGGCGCACCAGGACAGACGACCGGAGGCGGTGCCATGGGTGGCGCGGTAGGACTAGTCTCCTCAGGCATGGGAGATGCGACAGGGATCGTCCGGCTTCGGAGTTCCAGGTTTGCAAAAGGTCCAGCACCTCCACCAAATGTCGCAAAGCACTTTGAGCAGTAAGCTTTCGCGACTAGAACGTCGGAGCAGCGAGCGGTAGCGTAGCCGATCGAGCACCGAAACAAGGTTTTTCTTTATCGTCGTCGTTGCCTCTCTCCTAGCCACAGCCCCACTGCTCCTTATTTCACAATATATATATATATATATATATATATATATATATATATATATATATATATATATATATATATATATTTATATATAAGGAGCACAATAAGTTATACAGCGCATTCAAAACGGAATTCTCATGTTTTCGTAAACTAATTACTGCTCTCGCGACACACGACACTTAATGAGTCTGGGCTGGGTCTGGGAAGAGAGCAGCCTTAGCGACATTTGTGAGCCTTATGTGTTTATTAGCCGAGGGTATAGCATATGCTTCCGTTGTAAAAATACTTGTGTGTGGGTTTAGTGCCCCAGATGTTGAAAATGACGGTCCGAGAGCTGCATAAGCAACACCACGAGCACACTTCGAAGCATCTGTGTAAAATTTAGCACAGGAATACTTCTCCTTAAGTTCAAGAAAATGTAATTGTATGTGAGCCTCAGGGGCTCTTTTCGATATTTGTAAGAAAGAGATGTCACATTGGATAGTTTGCCACTCCCAAGGCGTTGGAAGCCGAGTTGGAGCCATTAGGACATGCTCTAAAAAAAGGAACGACTCTTTCTTCTGACAGTGCTTCCAATCGGAGGGACAGAGGAGGCCTGGTGACTGGGCGGTTACGGAATAGCCTGGTAGTGGACAAGTCGTTAATTGTGAAATGACATAGATGCTGAATATCTGATTTAACTTTCAGGACGTAAGAGCAAGTTAAATATGTTCTTTGTAGATGTAGAGACCATTCGTTAAATTCAAGGCACAGGCTCTCTACAAGGTTAGTCCTGAAAGCACCTGTAGCAAGACGGATACCCAAGTGGTGAATCAAATCTATCACTTTCAAGGCACTAGGCGTAGCAGAGCTATACACTATAGCGTCGTAGTCAAGGCGTGACATTATCAGACTTTTATACAAGCTCAAAAGGCACCTTCTGTCACTTCCCTAGGATGTACGGGACAAGAGCTTCAGAAGATTCATTGTCTTCATGGACTACGCCTTCAGATATTTCAAGTGGGGATAAATGTTAATTCCGAGTCTAAAATGAGGCCCCAAAATTTACGTTTATGGCTCACAGGGAGCTGTAGTCGATTAAGGTAAATAGCGAGTTCAGGTAATGTACCTCTCTTGTTCGAGAAGAGAACACACGTGCTTTGTTGCGGGTTTAATTTAAACCCATTCTCGTCAGCCCACTTTGACAATTTTAGCCCAAGCTGTGCATGTCACTCACAGATGGAAATACTACATGATTTAAAACCTATTTGTATGTCATCCACATACACAGAATAAAACATTGTACGTGGCATGATAGTATAAACGAGTTCATTTTTACAACGAAAAGAATGCAGCTAAGGACGCCACCTTGTGGTAAACTCGTTTCCTGTGTAAATAGACAAGATAGCACATAACCAACTGTGACGCGGAACGTGCGGCTGGACAGGTAACTCTGGATGACATTCAGCAAATTGCCTCGGTCTCCCATTTCAGCCAGGTCACGGAGAATCTCGAAACACCACGTGGTGTCATAAGCCTTCTCCACGTCAATAAATACTCACAAAAAGAACTGCTTATGCACAAAAGCATCGGGAATATTCGTGTCGATGCGGACAAGGTGAACAGTTGGGGTTCTACCTTCCCTGAAACCACACTATAGGCGAGCTAATAGTTTGGCACATTCAAGAAAATGAAGGAGACGCCGGGTAACCATTTTCTCAAACAGCTTACATAGGCAACTTGTCAAGGCTCTAGGCCTATAGCTGCTGACCGAAGTCGGGTCCTTGCCGTCTTTTAGTATTGGAATGATTATTGCTTCCTTGCAGGCGGATGGAATGCAGCCGGCAGAGAAACAGAGTTGAACAGTGACAGCAGTGTTTTGTGGGTTTCAGGGTCTAGGTGTTTGGTCATTTCATACACTATTCTGTCACTTCCTGTAGCGGACTTGTTATAGCCATTTAGTGCAGCCTGAAAATCCGCCATGTCAAAAGGACGGTTGTAAGTTCGTTACTATTTCCTTTCCGACCGAGAGGCAGTCGTTCCTCTTGTTGCCAGTATCTCAGAAATGTATCTCAGTACTTGGATGAACTAGAAATCTTTTCAAAATGTACCCCTAGAGAATCAGTTTGGTCAATAAGTGTGTCTCCTTGTCTATTTACCAATGGTAGAGGATGAGTTTCACGGCCTTTTTTTTGTTTACCCTGTTCCAGGCTTTTCTTTCGTCTGTATATGAATTACTATTAGAGATGTATTTTTGCCAGGTTTCCCTTTTGGCAAGGCGGCGCATTCTTCTACCTCACGACTTTATTTTCTTGAAGCTGATCAAGTTCTCGGTAGTTGGGCAATCGCGAAGGTGACTCCAAGCCTTATTTTAATTTTTGCGGGCTTGCTTACACTGCTCATTCTACCAAGTAATACGTCGTTTAGATGGCGATCCGTTCGTTTGAGGGATACATATTGATGCAGCATCAGTTATAAATGCCGCCAAATATGACACTGCATCATCGATTGACAGAGTACAGGTGTCATCCCAGGTCAACTGTGTCAGGTCTCTGTATCGTTTCCCGTCAGCACAGCCGCCCTTCCAACGAGGCAGATGTGGAGAACACTTATCGCCTTTTGTTACGTTCCACTCCGGGTATGGCACTAGTGTGCTTGATGTTATACTTAAGTCAATAGATGAAAAAGTTCTGTTCGCCACGCTGTCGAATGTGGGTTCTTTCTTGCTGAGTAAGCTTGCATTTGTGGATAAAAGGAAGGTTTCTAGTAAGCGCCCTCTCGTATCACAATGAGAATCTCTCCAGAGGGTTTTATGCGCATTTAAATCGCCTACTACTACGTAAGCTTCTGGGAGTTCTGCGATAAAGCTCTGGAATTCTGTTATGGAAAGTTGATAGCATGGAGGGATGTACAAAGAGCTAACTGTGACTAGCTTATCAAATAGCACGGCACTGATTGCCACTGCCTCAAGGGGCATTTGCAGATGTAAATGCTGGCAGGCGATACCCTTATAAACTATAATAGCAACACCGCCTGACGAGGCGAAAGCGTCACTGCGATCTCTGCAGTAAACGACATATTGTCTGAGAAAGCTCGTATGTGAAGAATTGAGGTGAGTCTCTTGCACACACAGCACCCTTGGATTAAACTTGCGAAGGAGTTCCTTAATGTTATCAAGATCGTGTATTAGACCTCTGACATTCCAATGCATTATCTGTGTGGCCATATTGGAAGTGTTTTATGGTGTGTGTCAAGAGATATCAATTAGGTTGGCTCACGAGACCTTTCCAGGCCCCCGTGATACGGGATT
Organism: Dermacentor variabilis; assembly: GCF_050947875.1. NCBI lineage: Eukaryota > Metazoa > Arthropoda > Arachnida > Ixodida > Ixodidae > Dermacentor > Dermacentor variabilis. The sequence goes on along the minus strand of NW_027460313.1, from coordinate 9,034,367 downwards.
TTTCTTTGTTGTTGGCGCGCTCGAGGGAGCTACGCCGTTCCTTCGGCGTCTACGCCGGAGTAGTGTTTTTTACATCCATCGTCTCTTCAGAGACGCTGGATGACGCCCGCTCAGCGGGCACTCTCGGGGGTTTTTCGGGCCTGTCTGCACGAGCAGTGGTCCTGCGACCGGCAGGCCCGGAGGTCTGCTGGCCCTTCGTGGCAGGGGGCGGAACAGCAGTGTCTGCTCCTGTCAGGGGGGCTGATGGCGTAACCGCCGTCACACTCCGTGTGACTCGCGCGGCCGCCGGAGGATGTGGCACTGCCCCCCGGCGCGTCACATCACTGTAGGACGGATTCAATTGCTTGTGAAGAGAAAAAAAAGCGCTTGCGCGCTTCTAGAAAAGAAATGTTTAGTTTGACCTTCAGTTCAATTATTTCTTTTTCTTTCTTCCATGACGGGCATGATCACGAATAGGTGGGTTGGTCTCCATCACATTTAGCGCAGTGGGTTGCGGAAGAAGAGTTGTCTGATGTGTGGTCTTTAGATGCACATTTTGCACAAGTAGCACGCCCTCGGCAGTTCTGAGACCCATGCCCAAAACGCTGACCCTTGAAGCATCGGCGCGGATTGGGAATGTACGGTCGTACGCAAAGTTTACAATATCGGATCACTAATGAATCACGCAGTTCACTTGTTCCAAATGTTATTATTGCATGCTTTGTTGGTATTTCCTTGTCATTGTGTCTTAACTTAATTCGTTGCACCGTTATCACGTTTTGGTCTTGCGATCCATCCAACAGCTCACTTTCCCTGAGTTCAAGGAGGTCGTCATCAGAAATGACACCACGCACAGTGTTCATGGACCGGTGGAGGCCCACAGAGACAGGAATGTCACCAAACGCAACAAGTTTAGTCTATTTGCTGTATCGAAGCTTGTCACGCAATTCCAGAAGAAGGCCGCCGCTTCCCATCTTAGTTACTCTGTAACCAGAGCCGACTGCTTCTGTCACACATTTTGCAACTACAAATGGAGATATTGTACGGACCGTATTGGTTTCGTGTTGACTGTGTATTACATGGTACTTGGGAAATATTTGTTTTGGTTTCATCGGAAAGTTGAACATTTCATCAGTGCGCCCCCTCTTCAGCGAGCGCTGAGGGAGTAGGGGGAAACTAAAAGCCATATATAGGATTACTGTATTCAGCAGGAATGCCCGCCGCCCACCTCAGAGCCCAACCTGGGGACGTAACATGATTAGAAAATTCTACTCTGCATACGCCAGCGGTACGTCCCCACTATAACCTAATATATATTGTACCCAAGACTGGATATATTACACAAGGTTAACCCTTGCCACCCAGAAAATAGGAAGTTAAAAGAAATGGTTAGAAGACAGGAAAGATGGAAAAATGGGAGAGAAAAACGAAGATTGGAGAGGAGGACAGGAAAAGGCGACTGCTGATTTCCTCCAGGTGTGTCAGCCTGGAGGTGTCCTCTATGTGAAGCAGAGGCCGAAGAGGTGTGTTGCCTCCGCCGGGAGGGCCTTAAGGTCCAAAAACCCAGCATCAGCTCAACCCCCAGGATCCCCCTTTCCGCAGACACAGCTAAGCCGCGCACGCCTACATGCGGGAAGGTCCAACCCTCGTGTGCTCGGGTATGTGGTGTCGCAACACACCAAACGCCTGCTGCCGCAGACGCCCCTCCTGGGTTGGTACTGTACTGACGTGGAGCAGGAATCATTTCGGGCTCTGTCATCGGCTATCGCCGATACCGCACGTCTGCGGCTTCCCGACCTCAACCCGCCATTCACAGTGCAGACTGATGCAAGTGAGTATGGCATCGGCGCAGTCCTGCTTCAGAGGCATTCAAGGGAAGCTTGGCCCTGTGTCGCTTGCCAGTCACTCTCACAGGAGCAGAACGGAAAACTAAACCGTAACAGAGAAAGAGTGCCCAGCAATTGTATTTGCACTAATCAAATTTGACATGTATCTGGATGGGGCTGAGTTTACTATTCAGACTGATCACAAGGCGCTGACGTAGCTGTCAAAGCTACAAAACCCAGCCAGCCGTTTAGCCCGCAGGGTTCTCGCTCTTCAGAAGTATAATTACAGAATAGAATACAGGAAAGGCACCTTCAACAAGGTAGCTGACGCCCTGTCCCGAGCACCACTCTCCGGGGATGGCGAGCCGGCACCCGACGTCCTGGCTGTGGCGGTGCCTGTAGACGCCTGGGGAACAGTGATCTCCCGCCAGCAGCTACTCGACGCCCGGCTAAGCGACGACCAGTGCAACTTGATACGCAAGGCACTGGGCAGCGCTAACCCTGCTGGGAGCGGCAACTACGACTGCTACATGAAAGCGGACAATGCCCTGCACATGCGGTATAAACCTGCTGCGGATACGGATTCCGGTGCGGCTCCATTCCGTGTCGTGCCTAGGAACCTGCGCAGGCCTTTTCTAGAGTACTTTCATGACACACACCTCGCTGGTCATAGCGAAGGCAGGAAAACGTTTGAGAAATTGTGTCGCGTCGCGACATGGCCGCAAATGAGCAACCATGTCTTCAAATACGTTCGCACGTCTTACCTGCCAGACCGTGAAACCGAGGGGAAGGAAACCACCGGGCTTCATGCAACCAGTTGAGAGCCGATACCCATGGGGAATTGTGGCATGTGATGTTATGGGCCCGTACCCCAGATCAGCTAAAGGGAATGGGTACTTCTTAGTGGTCACTGACCATTTCTCCAAAGGGTACAACTAAACGCGCTACGCAAGCTGGATTCTAAGATAATCTGGGACAGACTGTTGGAAGCATTCACCCGTTTCGGTTTCCCAGCGCACCGTATCACAGACAATGCCACATATTTCACAGGCAGGATATTCGTTGACACTTGCAGAGCTGTTGGCGTGCAGCACAAAAGGACGGTACCCTACCACCCTCAAGCCAACATCACGGAGCGTGTCAACAGAAACCTTAAGACAATGCTGGTGGCTTTCACAGAGCGGCACAAGATCTGAGACGTTCGTACCCAGGAGATTGCTTTCGCCACGAAGACCACGGTTAACCGGTCAACAGCGTTTACGCCAGCGGCTATTCTTCTCGGTCGCAAGGTCCGTTTTCCTATTCAGCATGCATTCACCAATGGCTCTGAATTACCAACTTGCAATTACTCTACGTTCACACAAAATCTTTCAGGCCGCCTGACTCACACTCTGAAGGAGGCCAAAGAAAGCTTGGACCTTGCCCGCCTGGAACATGGCAACCAATACAACAAGGGCACGCGGCCCCTCTAGTTCGCGGTCGGCGACGAAGTGCTCTGCCGCACGCCCCCAATCAGCGATGCCGCAGAAGGGTTTGCTGCCTCCCTCGCGCCTAGATGGGATGGCCCTTACGTGATCGCGAAACGCATTTCTAGCTTGGTGTACCTTTTGCGGGAAAAACACGGTAGCAGAGTAATAGGGCCCGTAGACGAACACGACATCAAAGCGTGCTACGAGCGCCCATCAGACAGCTAGCCGTGCTTCGGTCATTACACAAGTTCAGAATTTAACGCGGCTGTGCCCTAGATCCGCTATCTGTTAATGGCGATGTTTTACATATGCTATCCTTGGATATTCTCGCCTTACGCAGAGTGCTACGATGTCACTCCAACGGGCGTGACCACCCTGGCTGCTACGGCGGCCGACCGAGACGTCACCACCTACGTCGTCGGCCCCTCACCGAGGCGACCGATGTGCGCTGGCGTTGGTTGGGCGAAAAGTGCATAGTTTCTGAAAGAGCGCACGCCTTGAGCGCAAGCTAATTGGAGCAGTCAGATGGAGCTCTGAAAGACGCCAGACACCGCATGTGCGCCCGGTTGCTGCAGCCCTCATTCCGGACCATCGCGTGGCAACTACCCCGAACCTTTTGCTTCACGACACCCGTGATGTCTAGGGCGATGCATGGTGTAGTTGGATATGGTGTTGTTGGACACCCTAACGGGTATCCGGTCTTCTGCGGTGGGGAGTGTCGGACCTTTTGGCCTTCCTCTGCAGCGCGCACCGGGGAAGCCTTTGAAACGCGCGCCACAACAGCACTCTTCGCATGGAGGATGGGCACCAATCGCGTTAGCGTAAGAACTCGCGCGGGGGCTGCCGGGAAGGTGGCTGCCCGATAAGAAGGCAGCGGAGACGGGACTCCCGGCTTTTTGGAGCGTGCGCTAGAGAAAGAAATTCAGCAAGAGGGATCACTCGGCGAAAATTTGCAACAGGAAACACGTAACACCTAATGTTAACCCCATCCGTTAGTTGACGCGAGCATCGTAACAAGTGTGAAATTAACTTATAATAGACAACGTTTTATTTTCTTTTTATTCTTTCCTGCTAAAACTAAAACTTTTGCGTATAAATGAACCCATACTTCGCGACCTATTTTCTTGCGTCACCTAGCAAGACGCTAGCGGCATGCCAGACACGCCGTCTGATGCGTCATGTGCCAGACGTGCCACCAAAGCGAGCGAGGCCGTCTGCGCTTGTGAAGTTCATCGGTTCGGCGACCAGTCTCTTTTGAATGTAGCCCGTTTGTTGGGCTCCCGGCGTTTTCTTGCGTTCCTTCTGCATTTCGACACGGAACCACTGCACTATTGGACTACCACAAGGAGGGAAATATTGTTTGACGGTCTCCGACGCATTTGAAGCAAATTTACGCTTACGGTACAAAACCTAGACGAATGACGCAGTTAGCGAAAAACAGCTGGGCCGTTCTGGCGCAGTTAATTTGAGTTAATGACTCGTACTGGTAAATTTTTTTTCGACGCTTTCTATGAGCTCCAACATCATTGTAACTTATTACGGTAGTTTTTGGGCATGCTGGCCGCACCCGGCTATGTGAAGCAATTAGGGAAATGCAGCTCGACCGTGGTGACGGTTTCGTGTGTACTGAATCTTACTAGGACAAGTTCGTTACGCTTTCCCCGACCTCCAACATACTGTATTTCGATACTTTTTGAGATACTTCTGAGGTACGCGTGCCGCGCCTGGCGTTGTGCCGCAGTTACCGAAAAGCAGCTCGGCTGTGTGCCACAGTTTCGCATGTGCTGAATCTTACTGGGACACGTCTGTGACGCATTGTCTGCCCCCCAACATTATTGTAATTAATTTCGTAACTTTCTCGGTCATTTTGAGGCGTGCTCGCCGCAACTGGGGTTGAATTGAATTGAATTGAATTTATTTCCATATTGAATGTGGTAAAGTCCGAACTAAAAAAGTGAAAGTGAATTCACTTGACAGAGGTTCGGACCCCCGTCACAAGGCATACAGTAGGATAAACCAGCGAGTAACATTTCAAACATAATATGAGCACAAGAAGCGTAAAAAACAAAACAGCATACATTTCAATATCAAAATTTCAGGCACGGACTACTATTTCACATATTCTCTGTAGGAAAAAAAGAAAAGAATACGGAAAATACAGAGAGCATCCAAGTTGTGAAGCAGTTAGCAAAAAAGCAAGCCGGCCGTGGTGACTGCTAGTTTGGCGTGTACTGGATTTTAGTAGGGAAAGTTTGTGACGCTTTTTATGGCCTTGCAACAACATATAACTTCTTTCGTTACTCACGCTTGTCGGAAACGCGACTAGCGACTGCCAAGAGTGACACCACGGGAGTGTGTTGCTGGCGTTGCAGGACGCTTAAAAGATAACGCCGAGGAGCTCAAAAACCGAGACCTTAACAGTTCTGTCTTCTGAGCGACTGAAAACCGGCTTTACACCCACTAATTTGTCTTGAGCGTGACTAGGAGGCATTCTGCGAGCGTGTAACATGTTCAGGCTGAGAGGATGTGTTGTGGCCACCTCTGTGTACTGGGTACCATCGCGTCGACTGAGGCCAAGTTTTGGAAACGCGCAGTGACACGTGTATTTGTGCTCTAAAAGTGCACGAAATAATGCCCGGGAAGGGAGGGATGCTTTGAAATGAGATGTTTGCTTCATATTTTATGGCCATGTTTGGGAGGAATGTATTTGCTAGGAAATGTATGCAAAAGTGAATTTATCTTTAATGCCGTCCATTCACCACCTACGCACGTTTTGCCTCTACACGCAGTATCCCTCTTAGGTCAATATACCAAAATGATACGAGCTTGTAATTTACTGTTTTTCAGCTGATGGCGTCCGGTGGAGCTTCGTACGGCAACGACTGCTGCTTACCTGGTGCCACAACTTGTCAATGTTACTTGTCACAACTTGCTGCAGTCAATTCGGCCGCTGGGCTCTACGGCATTGTCCGCTCTTGGTCAATTTCTCTATGGCACGGGCCTGGTGAGGCGCTGGTAGGACGCAGCCCGTCTAGGTTTTTAGCCGAGCGTGCTGCGGAGTTTTTGGATAGTGTCCGTGTGAACGAGTGCTTTTGTTGTTCGCTTTTGCGGCTGGGTCTGCGCGCCCGGTTCGATGCTTGCTTGCTTTTTCGCCTTACGTATTCTGTTATCGACCGTAAGATTGCGGTACTTAGTTTGCGACGGCCGTTCTTCCGTCGCTCCCCTTTGCCAGTACATTTGTTTGCCTCGCTGTTTTGGTGCTTGCTTCTTCGCCTTGTTCTTTTCTGATATCAGCCGCGAGACTGCTGTAATTGTTTGAATGCTTCGTTACATCGTAAATTAAAGTGGTTTTTGTTCTTTGCGCCACTGGTCCTTTGTCGTGCTGATCGCGGCTCGCGGACCTCCTAAGCGAAGGAGAGGGGCCTTCAACGTTAAAACACTGAACAAGGGGAACAGATAACATCAATTATATTCATGAATCTATGAAAGCCATGTACAGAGTTTGATTGCACTCTGCTGATTTGTCAATTACCTGATTCACGTGCAAATTTTATACTCTATTTCTTTTACACCTGAAGGGCAGCCGGCTAGTCCCAGTGACGTTGCAACCCAAAACCCCACACAGAGGTCATCAGTGGGCGCAGCTGGTAAGGTGCACGTGCGTCACGCCCGTGTACCATTGCAAGTTAACTATCTTATCCGTTTCACACCCTATTGCACCACAGACAAGCTGTATACATGATGGTTCTAGCATTGCAGCCAAATAGTAAGGCCAGCATTTTATGATTCAATAATATGACTGATTGGATGCTGCCAACTGGCTGCTTAACACATTCCTAGTGCTTTCTGCCAGCACTTGCATAAATAATATTCATCAAGTGAGGTCACATTGGTAATGACGTTAGTTTTTAAACACACTATTGCTGTATGTCGTATAACTGTTCCCTTGCCAAATATAAGTGTTGTCGTACACCTATATGGTCATACTGTTTGTAGTATGTACAATTCAGTAAAGCTGCGTTAGCCTAGTTAATACTGCATGTCTGAAATTCAAGTGATAAGACAATTGTCAGCAGTGATTTACTGCAGTTAGATCCAGTACTGGCTCACGCCACAGAATTCCTAAAAGCACACTCAGGAAATATTAAATTTTGCATCTAAGAGTTTCCTGAAAATGCAATGGACACCTGGCGTGGGGCCGTGCATGGCAACAGCAGCAGCAACAGACCATTGCCACCTGCTGCCCCTGTACCAGCGACCCCTAGTGTACGAAGGTCGCCACTGAGAGGTAAATAAGGAATCTGCAGTTTCTTCACAAAGAACCTGGTGTCACAAGCGCTTGTCTGCCTTACTAAGTCTGGGAAGCAGCAACGGGACAATGCAGTGGAGGCCTTCATGTAACGCTCATGTATCTTTTGCGCGCTGCTGTTACCTCAGTCTTCGGTTCCGGTGGCCACTGCCAACTCGTCAGTTGGATTGGCGCATAGCGTGGGTTCGTGAATTGCGCAGTTCAGCACTTGTTTGCAGATAGTTGCATATGCCGACCATGATCGGGCTTGTGGTCGTGCAGTGTTACATCGGGTGCGAACGGCGTGTGGCTTTACTTTCATTGATGCACGTGCAATGTGTTCTTCATGTATGAATGGACACTTCTGAGAATTAGTGTGAATGCATTGACGATTGGGTTGGTTCTACATGACCATTTCGTTTTCCGCATGTTGTGGAAGAAGGAGCTGTCACTCAAAAAAATGGGAAGGAGAGCAGGACTCAGCCATGCAACAAGCAAGTAACATAAAATCACGTAGTTATATTTTGCTACCTTAAGAGGAAGGTTTAGCTCAGGAGCTCCTATCTAAATCCACAGGAAAAGAGATATCATTTTTATTGGCAACCACCCCACCGAATTTGATGAAATTTGTTGCATCTCAAAGAAAAAGTTTAAATATAATGACTGTTGGTGGTGAATTTTTACTGTACGCTGCCAATGTTTGAAATAAAAATGGCATAAAATGCAAAATTTTCTGAAAAGGATACTGTGAAGTTTACAATTATGTAACTCAGTAAGGAAAAACGATATCATACTTCTGTGAATTGCATCTAATTGTACATTTAAAGCGGGCGTAGTTGTTGTAGTATGCATGATTCTGAAATAGACCACTAATATGTCAGTAGGACTTTCGCAATACCCTTGTAAACAGTGTAGCAAATCCACGCACAATATAAATTGATGTCGAATTTGTCTGTTTTGAATACTCTAATGGGTGCAGCTTACAGAACTGCGTACCTGTTCTTGGTGCAGAGCTACAAAGTTGTAAACTTCGCACTTTTATTTTTGCAAACTGGCCAAGTTCTTAAAAATTAGGAATCAGGCCATAAATCAAAGTTTTGCTTTCAACAGTCGCTAGACTTTTTCTCTCTCAAATTCAACGAATTTCATAAAAATTCGCCCAGTGGCCGATTCTATTACATGGGTACGAAAGCCTTTCTGCGTTTTACATGTATTTGAATAGGCAGCACTAGACTTAGGCGACGCTAAAACTTCCACTTTACATTTTTAGGTGAGCTGATCAGTGGTTGTTGGCACGTTGTGGCTTCTGATGTGTCCAGAAAGGGGTGTTGTTTTTAGCATGCGACCGGAGGATGGGGGGGGGGGGTTCATGCACGCAAATCAGGCTGTCTTATTAATTTTTCGATACCGCCATTTATTTCTTTTTAATTGTGCGTTCAGCAATGTTGCACGTTGGCCCCCTTAACAAACTGCTGACGAGCCATCAATGCATCCTACACTGATCATCTAACATTGCTGGGAAAAACAAATGCACAGCTTGCTGCTGTCCATATGCACGTGAAATGCGTACCAGCAATTCAAATCTTTATCAGTCAATAGCAGCACTCACTGTTCGGACATGCTAGCAGTAACGAATGCGCTTCCATTTTGCATGTCGCATGCGGCGCTGTGTCAATGGAAAGCAATGACAAGCAGTGCGATGGCGTCTCGCAAAGCTCCATGTTCTGCTTGATTTTTGTCCCCATAGCGCTAGGAAAATACATTTTTCAACTGTTTCATTATTTCATTTTTATATTTCTGCACATGACAAAGGAAAACTGAAGGATCGCAGGAATAAATTGATATTCGTCAAAATGACAATTGTGACTGCTCTACGGCGGAAGGAACCCCGCTTTGGTTGTCGCGGAAGTTTTTATGCTTACAGTCAGTGTTTCAGTTACAGTTGTTGGAAAAAACCAGCAAAACTGAACGAAATTCAATACGTAAATTTGGTAGACAACTTCGTAATGTCACCACCGCACTACTATTTTCTTTTTTGGTCTTTCGTGGCCTTTCTCGCTGTAAGAGTGCCATTTCTTGGTATTGAAGTAAGGTAATCTACTAACACAGATGACATCATGTTTCTGTATATTGTCCCTGAGTACAAGACACACGTGTGTGTCCTTGTACTCAATGCTGTGTTTGTAGCCTTCAAAAAAGCACTGCTTCAGCCTGAAAGTGTGATTTATTATGTTTCTTGTTTGATTTTGGTGCAGGAACACGGGGCAGTATGAAGCTGCCCTGACATATCTGGAGGCCCGGTCAGAACAAGAAATGGAAATGCGCATGCTCAGTCATGAACTTGACCGGGAGAAACTGGCCGTCCAGATACGCCAGCATGATGACAAGATGCAGCTCCGAATCCGCCAGCACGATGACAATGTGAGGCTAAGGGAGCAGGAGCTTGAGCTGGCGAAAGACTGAGCTGGCCGCACTTCTTGGGGAGAGGCGGAGCAGCCTAGTGTACCAGACTGCGCAGCTGGAGCTGATCAAAGCTTTAACCGAAAAGCTCCAAAAATAGTGATGCTCCAATTTCTTGTTCAGTGCTCTTTTTGCTTTCTTTTCTTACTCTCGATTCACATGCATGATGCTCCCATTTCTTGTTCACTGCTCTTTCTCTTTCTTTTCTTAATCTTGGTACATGCAGATCACGGTGCACTGTTTTAAACAAAATTTAATTATGAGGTTTCACGTGCCCAAACCAGGATTTGATTATGAGGCACGCCGTATTGTGGGACTCCGGAAATTGGCACCATCTGGGGTTCTTTAACTTGTATCTAAATCTAAGCACACAGGTGTTCTCGCATTTGGCGCACTATTTTAGCATGCTTTGACAGGGTAGTGAAGGGTACACTACGTTGCACAAGTTGAGGTGCAATATCTCTGCTGCGATATTTTTGCGCCATGAGAATCAATAGTGGCGTTTTATGTTTAATTCATGTGTTCCTCATCAACCACACTAATTCTGCTTATTTAGTGATGATTTATTGAGTCGTCATAAGTGTTCAATGTCTTGCTCACGCGTAGAGGATGCCTTGTCTTCAGAATGCATGATGCCCCAATTTTTTATTCAATATTTCTTTTATTTTGTTAGTCAGTTCGTATAGATCATGGTGCACTGCTTTAGAATGTTCAGACAAGGCAGTGAAGTGTACATTACCTTGCACAGGTTGAAGTGCAATATGTTTCCTGTGATTTTTTCAAGCCATGGGAATCGTCGATCACATCTTGAGTCATGTGTTCCTCATCAACCACGCTATTGTAATTCTGGTCATTTGAAGATTATTTGTGTCATGATAACTGCTCAGTGCTCGTGTTCGTGTGATGAAGATGCCTAGTCTTCAGAATGCACGATGCCCCAACTTTTTGTTCAATTATTTTTCCCTTTTCTTAGTCACACTTCGTACAGATCATGGTGCACTGCTTTAGAATGTTCAAATAGGGCAGTGAAGTGTACATTACCTTGCACAGGTTGAAGTGCAATATCTTTTCTGTGATATTTTCAAGCTATCGGAATCATTGATCATATTTTAAGTCGTGGTCCTCATCAACCACATCTTCTTCAAACATTGTTTGAGTCATATGTTTTCAGTGCTTTGTTGACGTGTTGAGGATGCCTAGTCATCAAAATGAACAATGCACCAATTTCTCATTGAGTGCCTTATTTTCCCCTCTCCTTTCTTAATCTGTCTTCATGCAGATCATGGTGCACTGTTAGAATGATCGGGCGGGACAGTGAAGTGTAGACTACGTTGCATAGGTTGACGCCCAATATCTTTGGTGTGATGTTTTCAAGCGATGAGAATCTATATTCGCATCTCACGTTTAATTCATGTGTTCTTCATCAAACACGCTGATTCTGCTTATTTAGAGGTAATGACGATATTGGGAGGAAGACCGTTCCAGTTTTTGGCTGCACGAAGAAAAAAGATGCTGAAAAATTAACAGTTCATTCACGTGTACGGGAAATTTGCAGTTGGTGACCAGTGCGACGATATATATATGCGGGTGGGGTGATGTAAGGAGCATTATTACGTGGTGAATAGTACAGTTTATGGAATAGACAAAGTGTTGCAATGTGTTGGCGGAGGGATACTGTTTGGAGCCCAGATTCCACTTTGAGGGCGGTAACGCCGACTTCGTGAGAATACGAGTGAATGAATCTGACGGAACGATTTTGCAGCGCTTCAAGGTCATCTATGAAACATACTTGATGGCGGGACTATATGGCTGACACATACTCTAGTTTGGAATGGATAGGTGACTTACTGGCTAGTAGTGCCGGGGCGTATTACAAAGGGGACGTTTCAGAAAGCTGAGAGCTGTATTTGCTGATGATATGGTGTTTGTAGCTTGTGGATGCCATGACAGGTCATTGGACAAAGTAACGCCTAAGTATTTGAATTATGTTACTGGTTGTAGAGGTTCATTAGCACTTGTGTACAGGAATGTAAAGGGGCACTTTAGGCGGGTAATGGAAAGAAGTTTACATTTAGTCGGGTTAAGCATCATCAGCCATAGGTCGCACCATTCCTGGACACAGTCAAGACCATGCTTAAGTTTTAATGTGTGGCAATTGGTAGAAGCTGATCGGTAAGTTACACAATCATCGGCGAATATTCGGATTCGGCAAGTATTGAGGCAAGTCATTTATATTAGAAATAGGAGAGGACCAAGAACAGAACCTTGGGGTACACCAGAGGTTACAGGTATAGCGTCAGAGGTATGATTATTAACAAGAACGTGTTGAGATTGGTTAAACAAGAATTCCTTCTTCCAAACCAGATCGTTGTGGTCCAAGTGTAACTGGTTTAGTTTAATAGCAATCGTTGATGCGCCACGTTGTCAGACACTTTTTCGTAATCTCAGAAAATGGCATTAGTTTGTATGTTGGTGTCAAAGTTAACATGCAAATCGAATGAAAATGGCCAGTTGTGCCTCGCATGAGAAGCCATTTTCAAAGCCATGCTGGGATGAATGAAAAGTATTTTTATCAAGAAATGCCACGATATGAGAATAAATTACATGCTAAATGATTTTGCACGGGACACTTGTTAATGATATTCATCACGATCAATGATCCTGTTTGATGTACACTGCAGGACGAAGGCCTCTCCCTGCGATCTCGAATGACCCCTGTCCAGCGCCAACAGATTCCAGCTAGCGCCTGTGAATTTCTTAATTTCATCACCCCACCTATTCTTCTACCGACTCGACTGCGGTTCCCTTCTCTTGGTGCCCATTCTGTAACCGTAATAATCCACCGGTTATCTAACCTACTCATTATATGACCTGCCTAGCTCCATTTCTTTTCTTAATGCCAATTGAATATTGGCCATCCCTGTTTGCTCTCTTCCTGTCTCTTAACGTTACACCTAACATTCTTAATTTCATCGCTCTTTGTGCGGTCCTTTATTTGTTTGCAAGCTTTGTCAGTCTCCCATGTTTCTGCCTCATATGTCAGCACCGGCAGAATGCACAGATTGTACGGCTTTCTTTTTAATCATAATGGTAAGCTTCCAGTCAGGATCCGACAATGAGCGCCGAATGCGGTGGAGCCAATTTTTATTCTTCTGTGAACTTCCTTCTCGTGATCATGGCCCCCTGAGTAATCGACCTAGCCAAGCATACTCCTTCACAGACTCGAGAGGCTCACTGGCGATCCTGAACTCTTCTTTCCTTGTCCCGCTATTGATCATTATGTTTGTCTTCTGCATAATAATTTTCAGCCCCACTCTTATACTTTCTCTCTTAAGGTCCTCAAGCATTTCTTGTAACACGTCCCCAGCGTTGCTGAAGAGGACAATGTTATCTGCAAATCAAAGGTTGCTGAGATATTCGCCGTTGATCCTTACTCCTAAGCCTTCCCAGTTTAATAGCTTGAATACTTCTTTCAAGCACGCAGTGAATAGCCATGGAGAGATTGTATCTCTTTGTGTGACCCCTTTCTTTATAGGTATCTTCCTACTCTTCTTGTGTAGAATTAAGGTAGCTGTGCAATCTCGGTAGATAGTTTCCAAGATATTTACGTAAGCGGTCTGTACTCCTTGATTACGTAATGCCTCTATGATTTCTGGTATCTCTACTGAATCAAATGCCTCTTCGTAATCTATGAAAGCCATATTGTCACGTGGTCGTGACGTCAAAGAACACAGTAGCAATACTGTTAAACACAAAACTAACTTTTATTGGGCGAACCTGTGCCGACAAAAGAGGCTACACTTATAGCACAACGATAGCCGCGAACACGGTCGGCGATCGTTGAAAATCTGATCAGCGGGTCAAGCGCATCGGCTTTTATAGAGCAGTCGTCGAATGTTCCAGACTAATCGTTCGGACCCGCGTGCCTTCCACAAAGTTCTACACCATTCGCGTCAGGTGAACATAAGGTTCGGCGACAACAGACAGCGGATAGAAGCATCGATAACTTTCCAGAAACTTCGGATACATGCAGGCGCGTCCCACGCTTTGCGATTACATTTGTTAGGCGGCGAAACGTGGTTGCCCGATACAGATAAGTACACGTGTCAATACCCCCCTTTTAAAAAGCATCGTCCCGATGCTACAAATATAAGAGAGCGAAACACAAAAGGACACTTATTAAACATAAGTAACAAAACAACGAAAAGAAACAAAGTCCAAAGGTCAGTTACGCGAAGCCCCAAAGTTCATTAACGCTGGTAGTACGGCTTGAGTCGCACAACGTGGACTATTTCAGATTGTGAGCGGCGCCGCTGTGATAGCGAAATGGCGTCTGCCACGAGCTCATAGTCCCGTGCGCCAATACGTCGGATGATCTTGTACGGTCCGAAATAGCGACGCAAAAGCTTCTCGCTCAGTCCTCGTCGGCGTATAGGGGTCCAAACCCAATCACGGTCACCGGGATGGTACTCGACGAAGCGTCGTCGGAGGTTGTAGTGTCGGCTGTCGGTCTTCTGCTGGTTCTTTATTCGCAGGCGGGCGAGCTGTCGGGCTTATTCGGCGCGCTGGAGATAGGTAGCGACGTCAAGGTTCTCCTCGTCAGTGACGTGCGGCAGCATGGCGTCGAGGGTCGTCGTCGGGTTCTTGCCGTAGACCAGCTTGAACGGCGTGATCTGTGTTGTTTCTTGCACCGCCGTGTTGTAAGCGAATGTTACGTACGGCAGGACGGCATCCCAGGTCTTGTCTTCGACGTCGACGTACATCGCTAGCATGTCGGCGAGGGTCTTATTCAGCCGCTCCGTAAGACCATTCGTCTGCGGATGGTAGGCCATTGTCCTCCTGTGCCTTGTCTGACTGTATTTCAGAATGGCTTGGGTGAGCTCCGCTGTGAAGGCCGTTCCTCTGTCAGTGATGAGGACTTCTGGGGCGCCATGTCGCAGCAGGATGTTTTCGACAAAGAATTTCGCCACTTCGGCTGCGCTACCTTTCGGCAGTGCTTTAGTTTCAGCGAAGCGGGTGAGGTAGTTCGTCGCCACGACGATCCACTTATTTCCGGTTGTTGACGTCGGAAAGGGTCCCAGCAAGTCCATCCCGATCTGCTGGAATGGTCGGCTGGGAGGCTCGATTGGCTGTAGTAATTCGGCTGGCCTTGTCGGCGGTGTCTTGCGTCGCTGACAGTCTCGGCATGTTCTGACATAACGGGCGACGTCGGCGGTCAGGCGCGGCCAATAATACTTTTCTTGTGTCCGGGAAAATCCGAGGCGTCCAGCGGTCGGATCGTCATGAAGGGCGTGCAATACTTCTGGACGAAGTCCTGACGGGACAACAAGAAGGTAGTTGGCGCGGACTGGTGAGAAGTTCTTCTTCACGAGTAGATTGTTTTGAAGCGTGAAGGAAGACAATCCGCGCTTAAATGCCCTCGGGACAACGTCGGTGTGCCCTTCCAAATATCCGACGAGGCCTTTTAGCTCCGGGTCTGCCCGTTGCTGTTCAGCGAAGCCTTCCGCACTTATAATTCCAAGGAAGGCGTCGTCATTCTCGTCGTCTTGCGGCGGCGGGTCAGTGCGGGCGCGTGATAAGGAATCGGCATCGGAGTGTCTTCGTCCGGACTTGTAGGTTACAGTGATGTCGTATTCTTGTAGTCTGAGGCGCCACCGCGCCAGTCGTCCTGAAGGATCCTTTATATTCCCTAGCCAACACAACGCGTGATGGTCACTGACGACTTTGAATGGCCTGCCATAAAGATAAGGGCGAAATTTAGCTGTAGCGCAAACGATGGCGAGGCATTCCTTTTCGGTCGTAGAATAGTTGCCTTCCGCTTTTGACAGCGACCGGTTAGCGTAAGCTATCACTTGTTCGACTCCGTTTCTCCTCTGGACTAGAACGGCACCGAGGCCTAGGCTACTGCCATCAGTATGGATTTCTGTATCGGCGTACTCGTCGAAGTGCGCAAGTACCGGCGGCAACTGCATGCGTCGTTTGAGTTCTTCAAATGCATCGGCCTGCGGCGTTTCCCTCTTGAACTCAACATCACATTTAGTTAGACGTGTCAACGGCTCGGCGATGCGGGAAAAGTCCTTGACAAAGCGCCTTTAGTAGGCACACATGCCAAGGAATCTACGCACTGCCTTCTTGTTGATGGGTTGCGGGAACTGTGCGATGGCAGCTGTCTTGTGCGGGTCTGGACAGACACCAAATTTGCTGATTACGTGGCCTAGGAACAGAAGCTCATCGTAAGCGAAGCGACATTTTTTCGGCTTCAGAGTAAGCCCTGACGACTTGATGGCCTCTAGTACTGTCGCAAGCCGCTTGAGGTGATCGTCGAAATTTTCGACGAAGACGACGATGTCATCCAAGTAAACGAGACATGTCTGCCACTTCAATCCTGCTAACACCGTGTCCATGACGCGCTGGAACGTTGCAGGCGCCGAGCACAGTCCGAATGGCATAACCTTGAACTCGTAGAGACCGTCCGGGGTGATGAAGGCCGTCTTTTCGTGATCTCTTTCGTCGACTTCTATTTGCCAATAGCCAGACTTGAGGTCCATCGACGAGAAGTATTTAGCGTTGCAGAGCCGATCCAATGCGTCGTCTATTCGTGGGAGGGGGTATACGTCCTTCTTCGTGATCTTGTTCAGACGACGATAATCGACGCAGGAACGTAGGGTTCCGTCCTTTTTCTTTACCAGGACAACAGGGGATGTCCACGGGCTTTTCGACGGCTGGATGATGTCGTTGCGCAGCATTTCGTCGACTTGTTCTCTTATAGCTGCACGTTCTCGCGGCGAAAGTCGGTAAGGGCTCTGGCGGATTGGTCGAGCGCACTCCTCGGTGATGATGCGATGCTTGGGGACTGGTGTTTGTCGAATCCTCGATGACGTCAAAAAGCAGCCTTTGTATCGTCGGAGCAGACTTCTGAGCTGCTGTTGCTCAATCACGGGGAGACTTGGATTAATGTCGTAGTCTGGTTCGGGAACCATCGTCGTCGGGGTAGATGCGGCGGAATCCGAGAGGACAAACGCATTACTGGTTTCCAGAATTTCAACGATGCACGCGTTCGTCGTGCCCTTGTTGATGTGCTTGAACTCCTGGCTGAAGTTTGTCAGCAACACTTCAGTTTTCCCTCCATGCTGTCGAGCGATCCCTCTTGCGACGCAAATTTCACGGTCTAGCAGTAGACGTTGGTCGCCTTCGATGACGCCTTCTACGTCAGCGGGTGCTTCGGTGCCGACCAAAATAACAATGCTGGAGCGAGGCGGGATGCTCACTTGGTCTTCGAGCACACTCAAGGCGTGGTGAATACGAGGGCTCTCCGGCCGTATCGCTTTATCTTCTGACAGCGTTATTGAGTTCGACTTCAGGTCGATGATTGCGCCGTGTTGGTTCAGGAAGTTCATACCGAGAATGACGTCTCGTGAACACTGTTGGAGGATAACGAAGGTAGCAGGGTAAGTCCTGTCATGAATGGTTATTCTTGCCGTGCAGATTCCAGTCGGCGTGATGAGGTGTCCTCCAGCCGTTCGAATTTGAGGGCCTTCCCATGCAGTTTTAACTTTCTTCAACTTCGCGGCGATGGGTCCACTCATGACGGAGTAATCGGCTCCTGTGTCCACTAAGGCGGTGACTGCGTGGCCGTCGAGAAGCACGTCGAGGTCGATGGTTCTTTGTCTGGCGTTGCAGTTAGGTCTCGGCGTCGGATCACGGCTGCGTCGTGTTGAACCGAAGCTGGAACATCGCGTCGTCAGGTCGTCTTTCGTCGTCGTATTCTTTGCTTCCAGACTTCGTCGGGACGGCGGCGTGTCGTTATGTCGTCGAGGTAGTTTCTTCGGTGTATTCGTCGGCAGCGGAGGATCTTTGTCAGTTCGACGAACAGCAACCACACCTCCATCGGTTGCTGCTTTTAGTTTTCCGGATACGGGCTCGCTGACCGGCCCCGGACTGGGCCAGTGTATGGTCGGCGCTGCGGCGACAGGTAGCGACCTGGTGATGGCGAACGCGACGGTCGTTGAGAGCTCCACTTAGTAGCGGCGAGGTAGTCGGCGATATCGCGAGGGCGTTCACCTTGCTGCGGGCGCGGAGCGTTCACGGCAAAACTTCGCAGTCCCATCTCCCGGTATGGGCATCGTCGGTAGACGTGACCCGCTTCTCCGCAGTGGTAGCAGAGCGGGCGGTGGTCAGGAGAGCGCCAAACGTCTGCCTTCCTCGGGTAGCTGCGCTGGGCGATGGGTGGGCGTGCTGGCGGCGGCGGTGGTGGTCGACGGAATTGCGGCGTTACAGGGTCCTGGCGCGGTCGTGGAGGGGGACCCTGACGGCGGGCGACGGCGGCGTAGGTCATCGCTTGAGGCTGAGGCTGCGGCGATTCAGGGGCTACTCCGAGTTGTTGTTGGAGCTGCTCACGTACGGCGTCGGCAATCGAAGCCACTTGAGGCTGTGATGATGGGAACAGCTTCTGTAGCTCCTCCCGCACGACAGCTCGGATAGTCTCGCGTAGGTCGTCGGTGGCCAGTGACTGAACTCCGGCGTAGTTTGTCGAGTTCGTGCGGCGGTCGAATTGCCGGTTTCGCATCTCAAGTGTCTTCTCGATGCTGATGGCCTCGCGAAGAAACTCGTCGACGGTCTTCGGTGGGCTTCGTACCATTCCGGCAAAAAGTTCCTCCTTCACACCACGCATGAGTAGGCGGACTTTCTTCTCCTCGGGCATTTCAGGGTCGGCGTAGCGGAAGAGACGGCTCATTTCCTCCGTGAAGATCACGGTTGTCTCATTAGGTAGCTGCACCCGGGTTTCCAATAGCGCTTGGGCTCGTTCTCGGCGCACGACGCTTGCGAATGTCTGCAGGAAGCCACTACGGAAAAGTTCCCAGGTCGTTAAGGTGGCTTCTCCGTTCTCGAACCACGTCCTGGCTGCGTCTTTCAATGCGAAGAAGACATGTCGCAGTTTGTCGTCGCTGTTCCAGTTGTTAAACGCAGCGACTCTCTCATACGTCTCAAGCCAGCTTTCCGCGTCCTCGAAAGTTGAACCGCGGAACGTCGAAGGCTCCCTGGGCTGCTGCAGTACGACGGGGGACGCTAGGGCTGCCATTGGGGTGGACTTGGTGGCGATCTTCCTAGTCGTCTCAGGCAATAGTCCGTGCTCCGGGGGCAGTCCTTGCAGCCTGCGGCTACCTCGCTGGTTCTTGGCGACGTTGGTGTCTTCCGCGTGAGGACTTGGGTCACGGCTTTGTGGGGGCGTCCGGTACATGAACGCAAAGCACCTCCACCAGATGTCACGTGGTCGTGACGTCAAAGAACACAGTAGCAATACTCTTAAACACAAAACGAACTTTTATTCAGCGAACCTGTGCCCACAAAAAGAGGCTACACTTATAGCCCAACGATAGCGGCGAACACGGTCGGCGATCGTCGAAAATCTGATCAGCGGGTCAAGCGCGTCGGCATTTATAGAGCAGTCGTCGAATGTTCCAGACTAATCGTTCAGACCTGCGTGCCTTCCACAAAGTTCTACACCATTCGCATCAGGTGAACATAAGGTTCGGCGACAACAGACAGCGGATAGAAGCATCGATAACTTTCCAGAAACTTAGGATACATGCAGGCGCGTCCCACGCTGTGCGATTACATTTGTTAGGCGGCGAAACGTGGTTGCCCGATACAGATAAGTACACGTGTCAATATTGAGAGGCTGATTGTACTCTGCTGATTTCTCGATAACCTGATTAATGACATTGATGTGACACATTGTAGAGTATCCCTTTCTGAAGCCAGCCTGTTCCCGTCCTTGAGTAAAGTCCAGTGTTCCCTCATTTTATTGGAGATAAGTTTGGTAAATATTTTATATAATACTGGGAGTAAGCTAATGGGTATATTATTTGTCAATTCTTTAACGTCTCCCTTTTTGACGATTACTATTCTTGCATTCTTCCAGTTTTCTAGGACCTATGGATTCGATAGACACTTCGCATAAAGAGCCGCCAGTTTTCCAAAGTATGTCTCCTCCATTTTTGATTAAATCGACTGGTGGTGTATCTTCTACCGCTTTTCCCAATTTCATGTCTTGCGAGGTCCTTGTAAGTTCTAAAGATAGGGAGCAGTAATTTAGTGGGGAATCTTTTTTTGCCGTAGTTGAATATAGAAACGCCCTTCCGCACTGTTTACTTGTCAGTTATCAAAACGTGCTACACTGACACATTTCTCCTACAGTTTGGCAATTGTGTGGGCTTTGATTATTGCTCGGGTCAGTTCGTTGCTGTTGTTACTGCTATCAGGGTACGATGAAGTGTAATGTCGATGGGAAAGTACTACTGTCAACTATGAACATTGGCAAATTTCGCTGCACCAGTATAATGCACGCATTGTGCTGCTGCATCGAAACTTTCCAGTAAGCTTCCCCAGTTGTCTGTAGCACTTTCCCATCTGTCTCGCCTCACACTGTTCCATCTATTGCGCTTCACCATGCTGTAATATGCACTGACACAAAATTCTACCCTTCTGAAGTTCTTACTGCTACTTCGCACTCATCAAATTTAGGCCGCCAGCCTTACGGATCCCAATGTAGTATAGCTGCATGGACTGGCAGCTTCTGTCATGGATTTATTCTGGCGTAATGGCACCACAGAAGCAAACGAAGACAAAGACATGCAGGACAAACGCGCTTAACCTCAACTCTGGTTTTAATAAGAAAACAGATATCATATACAACAGATACTGACATGAATTGACGTAATTAATTCAAAAACAAATTCTTCGTACAATGTAACTGAGAATGACTGATGCACGTGACCTTTTCATGCTAATCTGCCAAAGCTTGATTATCTTATGTACGTCTGGTCATAATTTCTGGCTACGAGTTTTGAAGAAGACGGGAAAGAGCCAAATCTATTTTGCAGTGCATCACAATGCGCGGATGAGAGTTGTTGCACACAAACTTCTTTAGCCTCAATCTCAAATTAATACAATGTGTGTCTATGCAATGCAAGCATGACTGGATGGGAATGGCAGACTGTACGTAACCTCCGTTGCACAGTGCACCACCTGCAAATTGTGCTGCACGCCACAAAAAAAAATAATTTGTTTTCCTGGCTTTAGTCGTATTCTTTTTCTCATTAGAGCAAATTTCTCTTCCCATGTTTCATTCAGAAAAAAAATTGCCAGTAGAGACCAGCTACAGAATTACCTATGAAAATCACAAATGCATATGAAACAACTGCAACCACTTTATTACTTCATCATCTCATTCATTATATTCCATATTCATGCCTAATTTAGTTGCACAAATCATTGCTTTCTTAGGCCATTGTTAGGAGAGTATTGTGCTGTAACAAAATGCAGAAGCCAAAAATAGAAAAAGTTGGTTGTGGCTTGAAGCATAATATGCATCCAGTGAGCTAGGCCGCAAGCGTTGTGTAGTCTTCTGCCATCATAAGGTCGTGCCTACATCGGACAGATCGGATGCTCTATTAATGCCAAATCAGGGAGATTGAGGGAGTATGAATCACCCGTGTGAAACAACCCTCCCTCACACAATGGTAAACACTGCAAAGAGTGTGACTGCCGTCCTGTGTTCAACAAAACTTGCGTTGTAGCCGGGTATTACGACCTGGCAACATGAAAGGTAATTGTGGTAACATTTAAAAAGTATGGCAAATGTATCAGTGATCATTAGTTGCACTGCAGGAAGAATTTCTTTTAACAGATATCATCAAGTCATGTCTCCACCTGTCATTAAATATTGCCTGTTTCCTCATTTTAAACCTTGAAGTGAGGTCTGGTGCTTTTGTAATATGCGTACATATCTTTCTTCGTTTAGTTTTTGTGGTGCCATTACACGAGAATTTGTATAATCTAATGGCCACACACTGCTTTTGTAACGTTATAGTGGTGCTTGCAAAGCCTCCCAAACATCAGCCTATTTGGTGAAAGCGTGCTTTTGTACATATGCTTTTCCAAAAAGAAAAGCTGCCAGGCCAAGAAGGTAAGAATCAAGAGCATTAAGTTAAATACACTGCAATGCTTTACTTTTTTGCCTTTATTCCTTACGCCTAAGTGGATAAGCCAGAGTGAATGTTACAGAACTGCACAAAATAACTTGTTGCAATTACGCAAAAATGTTCACGCAACTAAGCATAAATTTATGTGCAATAATAGGCACCAGTCTCAATTTCTTTCCTTCTGACGCAAACATGGTATATTTTATTCCTTTGGCATGAAGAAAAGCATATGCAGACCAGACAAGTCTATATTTGAATGAGAGCCTTCACGATTAAGCACCACTATATGTGACCATTAGGGTACATACACTGTAAACAGTGCAGATGACTGCCCAAATTTCACAAGTCCAACATGTTAGCGAAAGCAGCAACCATTAATCCAGAAACTAATAAAATCCCACAACATAAAAAATATGAATGCATCAGCGCAACATGTTTTCTGAAGTTACAGGAAAGTGGCATGCTTGTTGATAAACCTACAACCACGGCACATTTGTATGTGACCACCCCCTGCCTCTTTATGTGCTTTCGTGCTTTTGACAAGGCGTTACTGCAAATTTATTTGCTTGTCTGTTGCAAAAACAGATCAATTATCAATCAGTGCACAGTGCACCATGCCATTTTTCTATGCGGACTCGATTTGCGTCCTTAGCACTTCTCTCATCTGTTCAACACTAAGAATAGCAAAAAGATTTGTTCTACACAAATCTACATGCGTGAACATGTGGGTTCTGCCGTTGAAATAGAGTAATTATAAGTAAAACGAATGACATGTTGTGATGAACTTTGTTTTCATAATCTAATTGTTTATTTGGGCACATAACCAGTCAGATCATTCGTACTAAAAGAAGAAAAATTCAACAACACACTGGTTTATACTGGTTGGTGCTCTATTGATTTAGTACACACATTGAAGAAACGACAGGCAGTGAGAAATACCAACCACTAACTTCCAGACGGCATTATTGGTCACATGTGCACATGATATAGCTACGAAAACCCAAATGAAAGTAAACAAAGGAAAAAGTACATTTTAACACAAAAAGAACAAGACAAAACAAAGAAAAGAAAACTTTTGTTAGCTAAGTCACAATCAAGGTGCAAATGACTGCCACAATTTGGCAAGCACCCGTTTAGTTATTTTGCTCAGTCCCTCGATATCAATTTCTTGTTTGACAGCGACACCGACGGGACATCTAAGCATATCTTTATGGCGCATGCCATTTTTGCTCGCTCCAAAATCCTTTTGTGGTTATTTACTTAGTACCTGCTTCGTCGAAAAAACAATGTGAGGTATCACCTATACGTAAAAGGAAATTAATAAACTTCTTTAGTGTAATATTTCTTGTGAGGTACGATGATAGACATGAATTTCTCTGTCTCTACATGTTTGGAACAGTATATGCTGTGAAACAACTTTAATTGAAGAGATTTCCTACATTCTATTAAATCCTGCCATTACAGCTTACCCTTACTCTCAGTAATACAAAGCCTTTTAGTATGACTTCCTATTACAAATCTAACTGCCATATTTTGAACGTTTTCAAGCATACCAGCTAACTCAATATTATGGGGATCCTAGCAAACACATACTTATTTGATTAGTGAATGCACATACGCAAAATACAGCTGTTCTTCGAAGTTTTTGCATAGCCGACAAAATGTGTATGGGTGGACACACGACAGCTACTACACCGATAAGCGTCGTGGCCAACCAAAATTACGTTTATTCCTACAGGGCGGGCGCGGTGGAGTGTGACCAGACGATAGTCGGCTTTTTATGGAGGTATGTACAGATGAATACCGACATAGCAAATCCACTAAAATCAGCAGTTTGGTTTCTTGCACTGAGATTCCACCTTCAGTCAAATAAGTAATTTGCAAATGTATTGTTTTCCCCCGGAAAAGGCCGCAGTCGGAAAAAGCAAATTTGAATGAGAAAAAAATTTTTGAATTTGAGTCGGGGACCAAAGATACCGTTTCATGGTGTGTTAACGATATCTTCACATAGGTGGTATCAAGCAAACCCAGCTATGCTTTCGCATTCACTTTGTCCTCTTTGATACTGTCACACGCAGTGGGACGACACTATCATGAAAAGTGCCGTCATGGAGGCGAATGCTTTGTCTGTCTCAAGCTTCAATGCATCTCTGAAACTAGATTGTGCAACCCCCAGTACTAAACATGTGAGAAGACTGTGCACATAATACCACGCCATATCAGCATGTCTACTATTTCTACACGCAGCAGATCATCTCTAGAACAAGGTGTGCAGGCTGCAGCTGCGCTAGAAAAGAAGACACGCACGGACTGGGCCCCTCTGAGGGCCCCCTTAAAAGCTCAGTTTGTCAATTTTCGTTTCTGTAACAGGCTAGCGCAATAAGGGAATTTTCTTCATTCCTATTAAGAAATTTTGTACATATAATTAAAAAATTTTGAAAGTGTAGAACATTTTATTACTTTTCACCCCTCTCAGTTGGATTATCGTATAAATGCATAAGCAGCCATTTTTGCCTTGTTTCATCTAAGATATTTTTTTCATGCTGAAAGAAAGGCATGTTTAAAAAATAAGCTTGGTTGCAACATGTAAAGGAATTGTGTAATGTCAGAAGGAGGGTTGCTGAAATCAAAACATTTGTGAATTCCTTGCGACTGGAACAGACTCAAAAGGAAGATGACCTTTTAAACACTAAAAAAAATCCACAGCACATGCACCCATACTAAGCCCGCGACTTTATCAAGCTGATATGAGAAGACTTTCAAAAAAGAATCTTTCCCAGTTGGGTAAAATTTTTAAAACAATGGTTAACGCCTGGCACCATGCCTTAAATCTAGACGGAATGAAGTTCTTCTTAAGGTACTCTGTGTTCTTTCCTGAACGCAACGAATGTGCCTAGAAAAATGGGTCAAGTCTACATCTGTGGCAAGGTGTGAACAAGAAACTCGCTTTAGCTGGCTGCAGTGCTCCCTGCGATGAATAGTCAGGCAGAAAATTGTTACCCCAATATGACTGTGCTCCCAAGGAAACCAAATGTGGTAGAATACATCAATGCACATGGAAAAATCTTTAGTCCACGCTTGCTGGCCCCCTGTGTCTGTATTGGCCTCTAGCATAATTGTGGCCCCCACGTGCTGGAATCTTTCCGTGGCATAGAAAACAACATTGTGTAATACCGGCTGTGAAATGTCAATCAGTTTAATCAGCAGTTTATACACGGCAGCAGTTTAATCACAGTTACTTCGAAGTATTTACATGTTTTACGCGTTGCATGTGGGCATCTTGGCTACGAAACAACCTAGATCTTACATCCCAGTCTGGTGTGTAGCCTAACAAAGACTTTTATTGGAGCATCTTGATGCTTTTCTATTGGTTATTCAATTGGCATAATCTTTCACAAAAGAGCTATAGGGAATTTTGCTGCAATAACAGTACTGTTTTTATAGCATTCGTCTTGGATAGTGCGGCTTGCCCCTTTTGCCAGAGTTCTTGCTGAACGATGAGTTATTATCGGTCTATTATATGTGGAACTTCAACAGCTTATATTTTTGTCTCCTCAATCAATACTTCTGCTGCACATGTGCCAGTATCTCTGCACAGGGTGTTTTGACTGATGTCATACCAATGAATGAATGAATGTTTGATGTTTTGTGGCGCAAGGGCCAAGTATGGCCAAAGAGCGCTATGTCCGTGTTAATGGGCTTGCAGTGAAATCATGAGTTCGATGAAGTTGGTGTGACGTGGCTGTAGAGGGGCCTTAAAAACGGTCGCGCTAAAGTGCGCAAAATCTGTATAATAAGATTATGGCGATGACTTATGACGTGTACTATGAACATTAAGATGCATTTAAATAGAATGATAAGATGCGTAAAAATATTTAAGGTTATAAGATATGCTCGAGCACTACTGCCTCCTTAGAGCCCTTGAAAAAACAAGGGCCTGGAGGCATGTGCTAGGCAAAACTGTTATCGCAGCGGCATCCTCTGGAGCGAGGATGCTCTAGGAATTTCTTGGGCATATAACGTGTAGTACGACATCATTTAAGAAGCTCAGGACTGTCTTGGTGTCAAAAAGCGGTTCCTTACCAAGAAACATAACCGGCTGTAGAGGGATGTGATGTTTGTAAGCAAACGGAAAATGTTTCTTTCTCTCCGTTTCGGCTTCCCGACACTCCAGGAGCACGTGGAGGACAGTAAGCATCTCACCGCATCTACCGCAGATTGGAGGTTCACTTCCAGTAAGCAGATAATTATGGGTGCCAAATGTGTGTCCTATTCTGAGGCGACAGAATAGGACATCTGTTCGCCGAGATTTTGTTGGGGAGGGCCAAAAACCTAACTGCGGCTTTATAACGTGCAGTTTATTATTTATCTCTGCGTCCCACATACGTTGCCAGTGGTTTCGCAGTTTCTTTCGTATGTAAGGTTTCAGATCTGTGAGAGGCACCAAATCAGTATTATTAACAGCAGGGAGTGCAATTGACGCAGCCATCTGGTCTGCCAAGACGTTACCTTCGATTCCCCTGTGGCCGGGTACCCAGCATATGATGATTTGCTGGTTAGATAGATAAGCTTTGCACATGTCGGAATAGACCTCAGTAATTACAGGATTTTTATGTTTGTAGGGTGACATTAAGGCCTTCACCACACTTAGGGAGTCTGTATATATTACGGCTTTTTGGAGTTTTGCTTTCTTTATATGCTTTACAGCCGACCATATAGCGTAGGCCTCTGCCGTAAAGATACTTGTTTCTGGATGTAGTACATCGCATTCCGAAAAAGAAGGACCGACGGCTGCATAGGATACTCCGGCATGTGACTTGGAAGCGTCTCTGTAGAACTCTGTGCACGAGTGTTTGTACTGAAGTTCTAGGAAATGCGTTCGAATTTCTACCTCTGGAGCATGCTTTGAAACTTTTAGAAAGGATACGTCACATTCTGTGACCTGCCAGTCCCAAGGAGGTATTAGCTTGGTTGGGCGCATTAAGCGGTGCTCCAGGAGTGGGACATGCATTTCATCGCTAAGCTCCTTCACACGCAGCGAGAAAGGCTGTCTTATAGACGGACGGTTGCGGAAAACTGTAGCATACGTCATATCGGTAATGGTATTAAAACATGGGTGTTCAGGAATGGAATGCACTTTAAGGAAATAAGTAAAGCTGACGTATGATCTCTGTAAGTGGAGCGGCCACTCATTCGATTCGGCATATAGGCTTTCGATCGGGCTTGTTCTGAAAGCACCAGTGGCTAGGCGGATACCTAGATGATGGACAGGATCCAGTATCCTTAGCGCGCTCGGGACGGCATAGTTATACACTACGGCCCCATAATCCAGTCGTGACCGTATTAGGCTCTTGTAGAGATTCATTAGACACTTTCTGTCACTACCCCACGTTGTCTTGGATAGAAGCTTTATTATGTTGCTTGTTTTTAGACATTTTTCTTTGAGATATTTGATGTGTGGAATGAAAGTGAGTCTATCGTCAAGTATAATACCTAGGAATTTGTGCTCTTTGTTGATAGGAATTTGTTGTCCACACAGTTCTAAGCAAGGATCCGGGACCAGGCCTCTCTTTCGTTTAAAAAGTACACAAGAACTTTTGTGAGGATTGATTTTAAATCCGTTTTTCTCTGCCCATTTTGATACTTTGTTCAAACCATGCTGTACCTGTCTCTCGCACACTGCGAGGTTACAGGATTTAAAAGCTATTTGAATGTCGTCCACATAGATAGAGTAAAAAATGGCCGGAGGTAATGAAGCACGGAGCGTGTTCATCTTTACTATAAAGAGCGTGCAGCTAAGCACGCCTCCCTGGGGTACACCAGTTTCTTGTGTAAAAGGACGTGACAGTACATTGCCGACTTTTACACGGAATGTGCGATTGGACAAGTAGCTTTCTATGAGGTTTAGCATATTACCATGAATGCCCATTTCTGCCAAGTCTCTTAAGATCCCGTATCGCCACGTTGTGTCGTATGCCTTCTCCATATCGAGGAATATGGATAGGAAAAACTGTTTGTGTACAAATGCGTCACGGATGTTTGCTTCAATACGTACAAGGTGATCAGTTGTGGAGCGCCCTTCCCTGAATCCACACTGATAAGGATCAAGTATTTTGTTCTGTTCAAGGAAATGGATGAGGCGCCGATTTATCATTTTTTCAAATACCTTACACATGCAACTTGTGAGGGCTATCGGGCGGTAGCTTGCCACTGAGGAAGGATCTTTGCCTTGTTTTAAAACAGGGACCACAATGGCTTCTTTCCATGCAGTCGGAAGGTACCCTGCGTCCCAGATAGTGTTGAAAAGTGTAAGTAGTGTAACTTGCGTGTCATTGTGTAAGTGTTTCAGCATTTCATACATGATTCTGTCAGATCCCGGTGCAGAGCTCTTGCATGCGCTCAAGGCAGCTCTGAACTCTGCAATACTAAAAGGACGGTTGTATGGTTGATTTTGACGACATTTTCTGTTGAAAGGCTTACGTTCTTCTATTTGTTTGTATTTGAGGAAGGATTCTGAATAATTTTTTGAACTTGACACGTTCTCAAAATACTCCCCAAGTGAGTCTGCCTGGTCTTGCAGTGTATCGCCCTGTGTGTTTACCAGAGGGAGTGAATATGTTTGGCGCCCTCTAATCCTATTCACCCTGTTCCAGGCTTTGGCCTCATCTCTGAACGAGTTAATACTCGATAAAAACTTGTGCCAACTTTCTCTTTTGGCCTGTCGGCGGGTTCGCCTGCCTTGGGACTTTACTTTTTTAAAGTTCATAAGGTTCTCTGCTGTGGGAGAAGCGCGTAGCAACCCCCACGCCTTGTTCTGATTCTTACGGGCGATCCTACATTCGCTGTTCCACCACGGCACATGTCGTTTGCATGCCAGAGCACTTACTTCGGATATGCATTTTGCTGCGGCATCTATTATGAATGATGTAAGATAATCCACAGCAGCATCAATTTCTAAAGAAGGAATGTCGGCCCATGAGATGCTGGTGAGAGTTCGAAATTTTTCCCAGTCGGCTGTGTCTATCTTCCACCTAGGAGCTTGTGGAGGATATTCGTTTTCTTTACATGTTCTTATCAGTATGAGGAAGTGGTCACTCCCGTAAGGATTGTTTGTAGCTTCCCATTCGAGTTGGGGCAGTATGGATGGAGAAACTATGCTGAGATCAATTGAAGAGAAGGTTTTGTTTGCAAGACAGTAATATGTGGCTTCCTTCTTATTCAGGAGGCACGCACCAGAAGAGAAAAGGAACTGTTCAACAAGACGACCTCGCGCATCTATACGAGAGTCGCCCCACAGGCAACTGTGCGCATTGAAGTCGCCAAGAACAACGTAAGGTTCAGGCAATTCGTCTATAAAGGACTGAAATTCATGTTTGTTTAAATTGTAATGTGGGGGTATGTAAAGGGAACAAACGGTAATGAGTCTGTTTAGGAGAACCGCTCGAACCGCCACTGCTTCAAGAGGCGTTTGTAGCTGTAAATGTTGACACGCAACGCTTTTATGGATGACAATGGCAACACCGCCCGATGATGCGACACCATCATCGCGATCTTTACGAAAGGTTATATACTGTCGGAGAAAGTTTGTGTGTTTTGAATTTAGGTGTGTTTCCTGTAAACACAGCACTTTTGGATTGTGTTGGTGGATGAGTTCTTGTACATCGTCAATGTTTCTCAGAAGACCTCTGACATTCCATTGTATGATTTGTGTATCCATATTTAATGTAAAATGGTGCTGTGTATACGGAAACAGAAATAATGAATTAGATTACAGAACCCTTGCGAGGCCCTGTAACCGGGGTTTTGCCTTTTTTGGAGCGTTCGAGGGAGCCTCGCCGCTCCTTAGGCGCTTGGTGCGCCGTGGGGATAGGTGTTGTGTCCACTGCCTCTTGTGAGGCGCCGGACACGCGCTCTTGAGAGCGAGAAGTTTTTCGAGAGAGTCTCACCTCGGAAGGCGAGAGCCCTGCGCCCACGAGCCCGGAGGTCGATGGGGCTCCCTGTGGAATTTGGCTGCGCCGGCTGTTGCCAGCGCTAGGAGGGGCCGGGGAGGTCGAGGCAGCCTCGGCTGCGCCTACCTTCGTGGCCGCTATCGGTACTGCGGGATCGCTGCGTGTAGCGCAGGTTGCCGCAGATAACTCTTGTGGGGCCGGCAACCCAAGGGTAGCCTGGCCTGGTTGCTGGTTGGATGGAGTAGGCTTACCTACTTCCACCCTGGGGGCAGGAGCCAAAGGTACCTGCTCGCTGCACGCGGGCTGGGTACTTGGCATTGGCCGCTGCGACGCTGCCCCCCGGCGCGCCGCATCAGCATAAGGTGTGTTGTGGAAAGGTGAGCACCGTTTACGGGCTTCCTTAAACGAAATATTTTCCTTGACTTTAAGTGTGAGTATCTCTTTTTCTTTCTTCCAGTTCGGACAAGAGCGTGAGTAGGCTGGATGGTCACCACTGCAGTTCACACAGTGAGGTGTGCCACTGCAGTTGTCGGAGGGGTGGCCCTGGACTCCACACTTTGCACAAGTTGTTTGACCACGGCAGCTCTGCGAGCCATGGCCGAACCTCTGACATTGGAAACACCGTCTAGGGTTGGGGATGAATGGTCGAACATTTAACCTGATGTATCCTGTTTCGATGGTTTCTCGCAGTACGCTGGATGAAAATGTTAGGATAAGAAGTTTAGTGGGGATTTCCTTGTTGTCTCGTCTAATTTTAATGCGTTTTACGTCAGTAACATTTTGTTCTTTCCACCCTTCCAGGAGTTCAGTTTCTGTCAAGTCTAGGAGGTCTGCCTCTGACACGACTCCCCGTGAGCTGTTCATTGTTCGGTGTTGTGAAATAGAAATTGGTATGTTACAAAATGTCACAAGACTGCCAAGCTTCTCGTACTGATGTTTCTGAGGGATCTCAAGGAGAAGGTCCCCGCTAGCCATTTTCGTTACCTTATAACCTGACCCTAAGGCTTCGGTCAAAGATTTTGCTACGGTGAATGGCGAAATGAATCTGGCTTGCTTTTCAGGATTTTCACTATGGACAACATGGTACTTCGGGAAGTTCTCTTTTATGCGGGTCAAACATGTGCTGAAGTCTTCGGTGCGTCCCCTCTTCTGAGGGTGACGATCAAGTAGGCGGGGAAATGCGGGTGTTCCCATGGCATTTCGGTTCGTTTTCGGCAGCAATGGCGGCCACCCACCACGGAGCCCAACATGGGGACGCTGCAGGTCTTAACGCGTAAGGCTGCAAGCGCCAACCGTACATTGCCACTATAACCTAATATATTTTACCCAAGGGAGGGCAGATACACAAGGTTAACCCTTGCCGCCGTGAAGAAAGGAAGTAATAAGAAGTGAGGAGAAGACAGGAAAGATGTAAAAGTGGGAGAGAAAGACGAAGATTGGAGAGGAGGACAGGAAAAGGCGACTGCCGATTTCCTCCAGGTGAGTCAGTCTGGAGGTGCCGTCTATGTGAAGCCGAGGCCGAAGAGGCGTGTTGCCTCCGCCGGGGGGCCTTAAAGGTCCAAACGCCCGGCATTGGCTCAACCTCCAGGATCCCCTTTTCCCCAGACACGGCTAAGCCGCGCACGGCTACACGCGGGAGGGTCCAACCCTCGTGTGCTCGGGTACGTGGTGGCGCAATGATGTCATACCAAGTGAGCACGCTATAAGCCTTGTATTCATCGTTTTCATAACTCTTTCGATGACCGTATTATTTCACTTTCAGTGACTTTATCAACTAAGTATCTAGCGGCAGCTTGAACATGGGGTACTGATGAGAATTCGCACCAGGCTTGGTCGAAGATGTCCAGCACTGCAGCACTGAGTAGTGAACCATGCTGTAAGAGTTGAAAACTAAATTACCACCTTCTGATTGAAACTTTTCAACCTTACAATCAAGG
Source organism: Dermacentor variabilis (assembly GCF_050947875.1). NCBI lineage: Eukaryota > Metazoa > Arthropoda > Arachnida > Ixodida > Ixodidae > Dermacentor > Dermacentor variabilis. The sequence goes on along the minus strand of NW_027460313.1, from coordinate 9,002,475 downwards.
CTTCAATTGCCCAGCCAGCGAGCCGCAGCAAAGCTGTGAGCTATAGTCATCTGATGTCACATTCTATGTCATAGCGATAGAAGCTGATCCCTCCAGTGGTGGCCCTCAAGGCCAACAGGCATCCTTTTCTGTGCACGTGCTTGTGTAGGACTAGGCGGATGGTGCCAGTTTGTTCTTCAGCATTAACACTATATTCACGCTGTACCAGGAACACATTTTCTTACTCAGTGCGATAGCACTTGAACCTACATAATTTCCACCAAGAGCCCTTTGTCCACCGACCTTTCCTTTGCCATGTAACTTTCTTCTGCCTTGATGTCATGGAGGCGCTTTAGCTAGCTGAAGCAATGCTGGTGTTTGAGCCTTGCACAGCCTTGTAGTTTCCAACGTGAACATTGCTTCATTAAAAGCTGACATGATTTGGTCTCAGCAGACAGAGGTGAGTTGCAAAAGAACCCTCATAAACTTTTTTCGAAGTCATTCTAACCTTGTCAATAATCACGTGCCTTTTGATGTGTTATTCAGCATTGTCCAAAGCAAGTTGGCTCTTAAAAATCAAAATAACAACTTTGCGAGGCTAAATACTTGGCTACCACTGTCTCTTCAGCCAGCCTGAAGTGTCTCGCAGCCATCAAAGCAGGAGTGCAAAAAACGACAAAGGAAAGTGTGGCAGACAAGATGTTGTTCGCGGAAATCCCATACGTTTATGGACTGTTACACTGAATGAAAAAGATAGTGGCTTCCCAATACAGTCTTGATGTCCGTAGTTGTTGCAGTCACAAACAAACAGCCAGTTGCTCAGTCCTGCACAAGCACAGTGTAGAAATGCCCATCGATTAAAGTTTGTTGTGTGTGCATGTGGTGCAGTGTACCACATTTCATTTTCCTGAGGCTGCAGTACACTGGGCAGACTGGTTGCTACTTCAATGGTAGGCCCTTAGAGTATCGCAGCCCTTTGTTCACATTTTGATACAGATTGCATCAAATATGAATGCAAACTGTTTTGCAGGGCACGTCAGTTCAGTTCAAGCAATTACATGGAGTAACCCAAGAAATAGTCTAAGCCTCCAAAACATTTTATTACTGTCCCTAGTTTAGTACAGGTTTTCGCATGATCTTTGGGTTTCTTCTACGGTACAATGCTGTTCCTTGCTAGGCACTGGCGTTTTGATGTGCACAGTCTCTTGTGTTGCTATAATGACAACTTGTAACAAAGATTTTCCTTCCTAACAAACGTCTGGAGACAGTACCTGTGAGCTCATCTTTTAACCTGTTTTTCATTCTATGTGCATTTACACCGAACGTAAACTACAAAATATCAGTACTGAGAATCACAAAAGAACACACCTGTGTAACGATTCTGCCGAGATCGTTGGAGTTGTCAGCCACAGGATGCAACGCAGATAGAAAGTCATTCTGAGTTAAAGCAAAACAACAATCATTGTAAGATGCGGATCACAAATTTTATTCTGTGAGGCTTTTGGCATGTATACTAATTACCACATTTGTATGTAAAATAGTTTCGCATAATAGCTGAGCAAGGTTAACGTCTCGCCCTGTGACTGTGAGCCAGTGCTACCCATGGCAATGGTGGCGAATATGGCACATCCTTTCAAATGGAACTTTTGTGGGTTACATGAATTCAAAAGAACTTAGGTTCACATAATACTGACACCTGTGGTTAGAAGGATGTGTTGCATGCAGCACCAATGCCACGAGTAGCACTGCCTAACTCTTCCAGGGCCATACTTAGTACATACACAATACAAATGTGCAAAAAAGTGAGCAGGTGCATAGCTGCTGCTATAACTCAGATTGTATGCATAATTCAGATGTGAATGCAGCACCCATCAGGAGCGAGTTGCCCTTTGGTGCACTTCACTTCCTCTTTTGTTTTCAGTGCGTGTTGGTGCCATATGGTAACAACGAACAAAAATCAACCACCTCAGTTCCCATTCTTGCTTTACTACATGCTGTAAAGTCATCCAAATGCGCTTAAGACTTTTAAGGATGTACTTTAACCATTTTATTTTAACAATATTTTTCGCTTGTCTTCACTACCCCTTAGTGTAGTGCTAATTCTAGACAATGCTTACAAAAAAACCTATATCCACACAATAACACCTTCAATTAAAATTACACAGTCTATGGCTTCGAGATGTGCACATACATACTTTATATGTGTGTACAATGAAAATATAAGTGACTGTTCTATACGCACACTTAGCTTACTGCATAACAGTCACCTGATGCTAAAATGGTTTTTTGTTATCGCACACAGGACGGCTACAACTATAAATTTAATTCTGTCAGTGACTTAAGACACGGCCAAAACCTTCATAGTGCACTCAATCAAAATTTTCGTATTTAGAGCAGTTAGACATACACAAGGCAAATAGTTTTATAGTGTTAAATAATGAACTGTTATGGAATATGGCGGTAAAGGGCCATGCGCCTGAAACATAGGTACTGTTTGTCATATAAGCTCATTCTTATATTTTTGCTTACTTTCCTAGGGATTGCATCAAATTTACGTGTAAATTTTGCTACATGGCTGTATCGCATTAGCACTTATCTTTTCACATTTGGCTTAATGCAGCTTTATGCACATGCAAATGGGCTAATACTACCTTCAGCGGAAGGCCGAACACTATGCTGTCCAACGTGCATGCATTTTACAACAACGAACAGTAGACTTAGAGAATGAGCAACTCTTTTAAAAAGTGCAGTTGTTTGGACACACAATAAATGATATATATATCTGGAAAACAAAGATTTTGCTAAAATGATAACAATCTAATTGGTACTGAGCATAATGCATCATACAAGAAACTAGCATTTACCGGACACCACTATAGACGCTGCGACCTCTGCTGCTTCTCCACAATCTGGCAGAATGTGCTCAAGCTGCCTGAAAACCCTGGAAGGTGTCTATGATACTTTAAGAAGCTCAGAAAACATGAGAAGGACCTAAAATGAAGGTCAGAGAAGCAAAGCAAATTTTTAACCATTCCTCTCTATGTTGCTATGAATGTGAAGGTGCCAGTAAATGATGTGTTTGAACTGTGTTTTTAATCATGCAATACAAGAGAGCACATTTTTACAATATTGATGTGATAGAGTAGAATGACAGAAACCAACCTAATGAATATGTTTATAAACTTGCACGAAGTTTTCATCATTATGGTGATGCACACACCTGCATACCTCTACTGTGCAGTCTTGTTTCAGTTTTCATTTTATTGTCGCATAGTAATTTACATGATACACTTGTCCTGAAATGCGTCATGTTGGGCTCCTTCAGTATTTTTTCTTACTGCAACACACATGCCTACACAGGGCATGTGTATACAGGGCAAGCCCTCAAATAATGCAAAACTGCCACGGGACTGGCCACTCGAGGTCGGCATGTTTGTACTGCGCAAAAGACGAGCACTGAAGGAAGAACACAAAACAGGCGCTGTCACACACACACACACACACACTAAAGGCACATTGCGGGATTCTCAAGCTTCTTTCATGCTCCTAAAAACACATGTAGCACATATTGAGCCACAGAAAGCTGTACTGGGAATTTTTCATGTTGTTCTACAACTTACCAATTTACACTTTTTATGTAATTATAATATTTGAAAAGTTAATTAATTAAGACTAATTAGGTAATTAAGCAAAACGCAGGAAATTCAAGTATTTCCAAGAGACAGGAAGCAACATTACCTAGGTTCTGTGCAGCTAGGTGGCATATGCATATTTTTTAAGTTTGCTAAAGTTACATGGGATAACCTGCATACGTTGTCCCATGGAACAGGTGTCACACCAATCACTCTAAGTGATGCCGCTAAACTAGTCATTCCATGTAAAACATACAGGGTAAAAAAGGCAAACTCTAGGTAAAAGCATACCAAGGCCTCTATTGCTGAAAAGGGAAACTGATGGAAGGCGTCTGATGTCCGGCTATGAAGCTGCTTCATCCTCACAGCTGGCAATAAAACGGCCGCAGTCACAGTCCTGAAATAAAGGAGAAAAATTAGACACTACAATGATCACATAGAACACGCAAAAGTTAGTCGCAAGTTTATCTTGGAGAACTGCTGCTACATTAAGTTTTGTATGTTGTTCAGCTTATTGTTAAACTAAGCTTGCCAAAGTGTTATATCTTAATGGCTTTGCTCTTTACAAACTAAAAACTTTGCCCAACTCATGCACTTATGCACTACTTAAGCTATGAAATGTTTACTGATCTTGTACAATGAATGGCATGAAGACAAATTATTTCAGACAAAAGGATGCATAATTTATGAGTGTTACTGACATTGAATACCAAGGTAGTGTCTTTCTTTATAATAGACAATGGCGGACTTCAAGCACATTTTTCTTACAGATAGAGGTTGATCCGTCTGCCTTTCTTTTTCACCAGCAGCAGAAATCTTAATACTCGTGCAATATAGGATGACGCTGTGAAGTGTGATATGATCCTGAGTTGGAAAGCGCAACTTTTTTGTGTGAATTTGGCTCCTACAACTGAAAACTGAATATCTTGTACCCAATACCCAATGGTGGAGCAGCAAAGTAATTAAACATTCCACAAGCCGAGGCATCCAGCGCCCAGAGCCGGCTGTTGAATAACAACACTGCACAAGCATGGACTATATAGATATAGCATAGTAGTTGCACGGCCGGCGTAGTGCGGCCTCAGCAAAGCACACAGCCATCGAGCGTCGCGCCCGTATAACCTATTGCCGGCAATGCTATCGCGTAAATTGATATATCTCGTCACGGCACAGGCATCGTTTTCTTCCCGCCGAAGTGCCGACACCACTGGTGCCCACCTCCGGCCGCCGAGGGTCAAGTGACGGCGTATCCAGTAATCTGAACCCAAGCAGGACACCTGTTACCGCCAAGCAGTACGCTAAATATAAAGAGTTTCTTATACTCTCATCGGAAGCTCATGTGGCGTTGACCCGTAGTGCCGTTGGAAGCTCACCGCACGCTTTTAATAACACAAATGCGCCGCCGATATTTGACGCCCGCAGACCAAAGTCGACGGGCGCAGGCTCTACATGCTACGCGCCGCAGTCGCGCACTGCCTGCACTATCAGCGACGTGGACGCGAAGAGACACAGACGATAGCAAGGAGCGTACTGGCAAATCTGCACAATGCGCGCTTAGTGAGCGACCTACTGCACACAATCGCACGAGCTAGGTGATTGGCGCCACGTACGCACCAGCTAGCAGATACTGCGCACTAAGAAGCGCCGCCGGTTCTCGCTCAAATGATCGCGGTACAAACACTCACACACGCGCACCGCAGTAAACCCTTAACGAGCCGCCACATTTTCAGGCCGCGGTTAGGCGGCGAAGCTTAGCTCACACTGCACGTAACTATTATGGTAGTGGCTTGCGCAACGGGGGAACATGTCGAACGCTCACATCCATCTAATTAAAGACGCGGCAAAGACCCTCATCATCTAAATTTGTAATTTTTGAAGTACGCTTCCTTGACTCTAAGCACTCAAGTCGCCTCGATTACGACAAAGCTCTAAGCAACACAATGATCGTGGAAAATGGTTCTGGACGGCCAACTGTCGCGCCATGTTCTGAGACCTTCAATAAGTAATATCAGCGCGTTTCCTCACTTAGAACACATGCACACTCATAGAACGTGCAATAGTCGTACGAAGTCACTTACCGTAGAGTCTTGGGGGTTCAAAGCTGTGAGGAACATCAACCACGGTAGAAGAATGCGCCACTGCTAGTAATGGCTGCTGCTTCGCGGCTTTCAACGCGCGCGTGCGCGCTCCGAAGGCTTGTACTCCTTCGCGCGTAGTTCCGACTTTCGGCGTCCTCTGCAGCGCCAACACTCTTAGAACTGTTGGGATTGTAGCCAGAGCATAACGACTGTTACTCCGTGCAAAGCCGGTGTGGACTTGGCTGCGGAACTTGCTCTCTCCGTGAAGGTAGAGTGAAATAACCTGCGTGCTCCCTTCCAGTGAGGTGGAGTTCCCGGCTCATTCAAGTACTCCGCCGACTTAGCGTAAATGTGGTCGGACACTCCGTCCTTGGCAGGCAGAGTAATATCGATATAGTGCTTTAACGTGCTTGGGGTGAAGATGGCGCACAGGAATGCGTATATACACTCTTGCCTGTCCAGAAGTGTTTATATATATATATATATATATATATATATATATATCCATGCGCTACGTGGCCGTTGTGCTCGTTGCACGCGTGCATGCATCTAACGGATGTATAGACATCGATGAGTCGGATTGCGGCGAAGCCGACTTTAGGAACCCAGCACTATACCCGTTTCATCGTTGCCGCTGATGTGTGCGATAAAGGCTGTGAAATCAAACCTTCCCACATGTTGTTTTCTTCGAACACTTTTAAAATTTGCTTGATGGGAATCTTTCGTGTATGTGTTTTTAGGCACAAGCTTAAGCTAAACGTAAAGATCGAATTAAGCAACCACGCCGTATTGCAAAAGCCAGTACAGAGTATCCAGCGCACGGATTATGGGCCCAGTGTCGCGCGCTGGATGCTGGGCAGGTGCGGCGTACTGAGAGGTGCTGGCTACTGGTGCGAAAAACAGCTCTAGCGTGTTAAATACGTGGTGCCTGGACACCGTATATATTTTTTTGAATACAGAAAGCAACACAGAGTGTTTTAGTACATTAAAAACTGAAAAAAAAAACGTAAGAATAGAAGTGCTCCAACCAGGAGCCGATCGTCTGACCTACAGATCCCAAGCCCGGTACTTTACCACTGCGCCACGCCAGCAGATGAACATAGACTGATAATTTGCCATGTCAAAATCGAGAAGCAGTTTTAGTTTCGCAGAGCTACGTCTCGCACAGACATGGTAGATGCGCCATCGCCCAGCAACTAAAACTGACGCCTGTACTACAAAGAAATATTTGCTGTCCGTATTCAGTAGCATGCTCGGAAGTGCCACAACATCGATTTTCACTTGCGATTGATATTTTCACTTCTGAAAAAGTCCTAAATGAACCGCCGACCCGGGACGCTGTATGGGCCGTTACTGCCGATTTCGATAGCCATTTCTCGTTCTTCACGCGTGGGATATGCAACGTTTTCTTAGTTTAGTGATGCGTTTCAGTCAACATGTCTGTCTTGTCATATATCTTCGTTAGTGAAGCGCAGGCTAGTGCTGGGAGGCTTCGGCGACAGCACATATACCTGTGTTTATGACGCATCACATCGGCGGTCATCGCTTCTTGTGCTGGCACTGTATATATAGACATGGAAAAATTCTTTATTTAAAAAGAGCGATGCGAAAGCTGAAATATAGAGTGATTTATCCTTGTCAGGCTTCTTGATTCCTGAGCCTAGACGGGCCGATAGCGTGCGGACGGACTCGGTGGATACGCTATGCCTAAGCTTCGGTGGGGACCGATCTCGGCGCGGGTAGCTGGCGAAAGCTAAAATGTGTGTATGTGAGCCTCAGAACATCGTTTTAGCACAATATGGAATGTGGAAGCGCACGAATCCCCTCAGTTTTGTTATCGGTGCCATAATATCAGTCAGCGGTAGCCTTCGAACTTGTGGTCCGTTCGCGCGCGTCTGAACGATTTCTGGATTTCATGTCCACTCCACAACACTGCGACAACGGCGACAACTCCCAGTCATACGTAACGTGGGAACTACTAAAAGATGCGGCGTCCTCTGCGTTTGTGTGGTTTTGTTCAAGAATTTTTCATCGCCCAATCAAAAGGGAAAATGCAAAAAACGAAAGTTATCTTCAGTGTCAACGGTGCATGAATAAACAGGCCATCACGCGCATCTTTATTCCAAGGTGCGACACGAAATAGTTTTATGACCCGTAGATATAGCGTTATTTAGGACACGAGACAAATATCAAGCGATGAAATTGTATAAAGCATTTATTGTTCAGCAGCGCTCGTCCTCGCGCACTGGAAACATGCGGCACAGGCACAAGCAGCACAGTTTCCAGTGTGACCCAGCTCTTATCCAGCGTTCTCACTGGTGTCCCAGTGAGTCCCAGCGAGCGCCAGCGTACCCAGTGCGATCCAGTGCCAAAAAACGCGCTGGTTTCACACTGGAAGGCACTGGAAGACGCTGGTTTTTGCAATAGGGCGTACAGTACATAAACACCTCAATATGAGGCCCGAAACCGCAGTTGCCTCTGCCTCGCGCTTTGCCACTTTCTTGTGGCATTTTAATAAATACCGAATTAAATCGTTGAGATAATATAGAAAATTGTACGCCGCCGTCTCATGCGCAAGGGGGATATTGTTTAAATTTGCAAAAGGTTGCAGCCACGCCGAAGTGACGCGTTGTCGCGTATGTATATGGCCCCACATGGCTGCAATGGGATGTGTTACCTTCCACTGCGTTGCCGCTATTTGCGTTGCATGCGTTGGCCAGCAGTAGGACGTTGTTTATCATTGAAAACTGCGCAATTAAACGCGTGACGATAGAGCATAAAAAGATTCTGATATAGACGAGCGCAGATCGTAGAATACGTTCGTCCTTGTTAATCTTATTCTTACGTCCGTACCTCATTTACATGCGTAGTTTTCGAAAAATGCAACCGTATCAACGTGACTAGCTGTACATAGTTTTGATGCACAAATCCATGAGTGTAACTGTAAGCGCAGTGCTGGTTGTTTACTGGAAAAGCAAGGATGTTAATTACTGATCAAAGTAAATAAAGCGGTTTGTTAAGGCGGGCTTCTCATGCATGGCACATACGCACGTATGTCGAGCAGTTATACCTTCCCTGTCGTTGCAAGAACATATGTGACTCAGAACATGTGAAGTTCGGTGCAGTCCTGCAGTCATTACATGTGTTCAGTCTTTTTGTTCTGTCGATTCAGTTAGAACTGCAATGAACATCGAAGTGTGCATCCCTCCAGCTTACATGTTCATGGGCTGACTGAGGCTTTTCAAGGGACTGAGACCTTGCACAGAAATCTGCAGGGCTGCCCCTTCCCTAAATGACCTCCTGTGACTTAAGCCATGCATAAGCCATTAAGTATGACTTCACAGTACACAATTCTGTGGTGTAGATCATTAATTTGACAGCAACAGACTACAAACTTGACTCACACAGCTTTACTGCAAGAAAATTGCAGTTTCTTTATTGAAGTTGGACACTGCTATGCATATAGTGCTACATCCAGCTGCCTGCATGTGCTTACACAAAACAGATACCGCAAAAGATCCTTTGAATTCACTCACACACATGTGCCTCGTAGCCATGCACAGATCCAGGGGGGTTGCCCACACATGTCTTGACCCCCGCCCCTCAAAATGATTGTATGCTTAATGCCAGTGTACTACATGTGACAAACCAGTGGAGTCCTTATTCCCACCTATTACTGTCATTTTTCTTTGCAGAGAGAGGAAATGTTTAATGACTATTGAAGAGAACCCGCCAGCGCGTTAAAACTCATCGTTATCATCAATCACCATCTCAGTCAGACCTCCACCTCCTTTGAAAGAAACAACCTAGATCTATGCCTGATCTGTGCCTATACATATATAACTCATTATTCCAGATACAAACAAGACACAAGTCCAAAGGAAATGCATGCTTGAAGTGATGAGCAATAGTCGAACAAGAAATGTCCCTTAGGCCTAAATTTCAACAACAGGACTTGTCTTTGCCAGGGAAGCAACTGCTTTCCCAGGATTTCTTTCTATTCGCAGCTCACTCTTGCCACGAGAGTGAGCTACGTGTACATGACCCTGCTGCTAAAAAATGCAGTTGCTGTGCTGATGAAGACCTTTTTCAAAAGTTGGCTTCAGTGGCATTTCTTGTTCGACTGCTGCTCCCCATTAGGCCATATGGCAACCATAATTCCTAGTGAAAGTTCTATTACAGATTTCTGTCCGTCTAAATAATTTGTATATGTGTTGTGTAATATATTTATTAGCCTAATAGGTATTTATATTAGCATAGTATAATTGTTTCTTAGTTTAATTGTTGCTAGTCCATTGGGAACTTGCACTGATGTATTTGGATTGACAAAACACAGATTTCAAATTTGTTTGTATCTGTGCACATAGAGTGCGATAGCACTTGCTGATAGACTAACAGAAATACACATTTGGTCAGTTGCCAGTGCATTAAGACTATTACGGACAAAATAAACTTTCTACCCTTGTAAGTCGTAGTAGCAGACTGTGATCCTTCATACATCTGTTAGAATTTGCATTTAAGGTGGATTAAATGCCACTATAGGTTTTCATGTATGGGTCGAGGGAAAGTGAGGCGGTGAGGCTCACCTGGGTAGGTCGAGAGATGACAGTAGCCCGCAAAATAATTTCTCGGGCAATCAGGTTAGCCCCTTCATTGTGATCTGGCATGCAGACTATTTCAAAAGGTGAGTGTAGGTTGTATTGTGGTTCTTTAATGGTGTCGTCTGGGAGCAAGTTACGTATAAAGTGCCAGCAAATGAGCATAAAATCCTAGAATGTAATGGGGATCAAGGTAGTGAAAGCTGAGGATGTGTGGGTGATGGCCGTTGCAACAGCGTATTATTCGCTCTGGATGAATCGATAGGAGAAATGATGGCTGTGAATGGTATTTTAATGGTTATCTGTGAAAGTTATGCTATATGTGTTTCTGACGGGCTGACATCTGTATAAAGGTAGGCTGGCGTGGATTGCAAGCAGTGTAGTGGATGCATTACGCAGTGCTTTTTTCTTAATTTAGTAGTGGATGCATGAGCTGAATCGGTAGCGATATCTTAAATTGTGTGCAAGTAGCAGTGTGAGAGCCACTTCACATAGACGGGACGAAAATAGATGGTGACCTAGTTTGGCGAGAACTTGTCCCTGTCAAGTGGGGAGAAGGATGGTGTCTGCGGATGGCCCTGAGTTCATCAACTGTAGGTAGTGTAGCAGCACATGTTGAGCATGCATTGATGGGAGGCACATAGTGAAATTAACATCTTTTGCACATCAGTGCATCAAATCTAATTGGTTTTCTCCTGCGGAGCTAAATGTATGAGAAATAGTAGCAGAGGCAGGATACTGCCAGGGTGTCAACAAAGTTTCGACATATCCATTTCTTCCAGCCCATGAGAGGATGTGGAAATACGATGGTGAATGCCGAGAACCTGCTCACCAAATTTTAGGAGGTGAATACAGTCGCGCTGAAACTACCACTTGTAAAGTCACAAAGAGGCGAATAGTTTTAGGCTGTTGTATGAGAAGGCCATTATGTTTGAGTTTATACATGGCAGTTGCCTTTGCTGGCTATGGGTTTGTAATAGTACTGATTTGGTGGGGGATATCTCAAGCTACTATGGGTAGCAGCATGATAGGTGCTATCTAGACCTGATGATAATGGCAAACTGGCCCAGTTGGTACTGATTCATTCTCTAAAGGGCTTAAAACGGAGGACAAATCAGAAAAGGGAGACATGTGACAGATGCATGGAACATGCTCTAAACAGCTCATTTTTTAAAAAACAACCCCCGCAGGGGCGTCTGCGTCAGCAGGCGTTTGGTGTGTTGCGACACCACGTACCCGAGCGCACGAGGGTTGGACCCTCCCGCGTGTAGCCGTGCGCGGCTTAGCCGTGTCCGGGGAAATGGGGATCCTGGGGGTTGAGCCGATGCCGGGTGTTCGGACCTTTAAGGCCCCCCGGCGGAGGCAACACACCTCTTTGGCCTCTGCTTCACGTATACGGCGCCCCCGGACTGACCCACCCGGGGGAAATCGGCAGTTGCCTTTTCCTGTCTCTCTCTCTCCCTATTACCTTCGTCTTTCCCTTACTTTCCACCTTTCCTGTCTTCTTCTGGTTTCCTTTTACTTCCAATTTTTCCAGGCAGCAAGAGTTAACCTTGTGTGGATAGCCAACCTTGGTTATTTCATATTTGGTTATAGTGGTAATGTACAGCTGGCGTTTGCAGGCCGTGTTTCACAGGTCCTGCGGCGTCCCCTTGTAGGACTCCACGGTGGGTGGCTGGCGTTACTGCCGAAATCTCACATATCTTTATGGCTAACTCCTTCCCCCCACTCCCTGATCGCCCTCAGAAAAGAGCGCGCACCGATTAAGTATTCAAAGTTTTTGGCCGGCAAAAAGAATCTTTCCCTCGTTTCCACGTCATCTATTCTGAAAAACCAGCTAAACCAGTGCGAACAATTTCCCCATTCCTTGTATCGAAGTCCCTTACCGAAGTTTTTGGCCCAGGCTATAAGGCGTCGAGGATGGCTAGCGGTGACCTCCTCTTGGAGCTCCGCGATCAGAAACAATTTGAGAAACTGCCGAAACTAGTATCATTTGGGGAGACCCAAATAGTAGTAACCCCGCACCGTACAATGAATACCACCCGCGGCGTTGTCTCGGACGATGATTTGCTGGAGCTCTCTGAGGTTGAACTCTTAGAGGGCTTCAGTGAACAGAATGGTATAATTGTCAAAAGAATCAAGATGAGGCGAGATGGTAAAGAAATTGCGACCAAATACCTAATACTCACCTTCAATTCAAGTGTCCTGCCCGAGTCAATCGAGGCCGGGTACATCAAGCTCCGTGTAAGACCGTATGTGCCAAATCCTCTGAGATGTTTCAAATGCCAACGTTTTGGCCACAGTTCGCAGAGCTGCCGAGGCCGCGAAACATGTGCAAAATGCAGTGCCCATGAACACACGTCTGAAGCTTGCGCGAACTCTTTGCATTGTGTAAACTGTGATGGAGAGCACGCCGCGTACTCGCGGTCATGCCCATCTTGGAAAAAAGAAAAAGAAATTGTCACAATCAAAGTGAAAGAAAATATGATATTCAAGGAGGCACGTAGGCGGGTGGCATACCTGCCTAAGACGACATTTGCCGAAGTGGCGCGTCAGGGGGCAGCGCCACAACGGCCTCCGGCGGCTATCCGACCCACACCCAGTGAGGCGGCAGTGACGCCATCCGCCCCTCGGCGGCTGCAGCTAACGCTGCTACGCCAACACAGCAGACGGGGCCATCGACCCCGAAGGTGCGCGCAGCCGGGGCTACCCCAACCTCCCCGGCCCCATCCAGCGCTGGCAACAGCCGGCGCAGCCAGGTCCCTCAGGGAGCCCCATCGACCTCCGGGCTGGTGGGCGCAGGGATCTTGCCTTCCGAGGCAGGACCCTCACAGAAAACTTCTCGCTCGCAAGAGCATGTGTCCGGCGCCTCACAAGAGGCAATGCACGCTGCACCTGTCCTCACGGCGCGCCAAGCGCCTAAGGAGCGGCGAGGCTCCCTCGAACGCTCCAGAAAGGGCAAGACCCCGATTACAGGGCCTCGAAAGAGCTCTCTAACAAAAGGTATCACTTCCTTTTCTGTATGCACAGCACCAATTTTCTTTAAAGATGGATACACAAATAATTCAGTGGAACGTCAGAGGTCTTCTTAGAAACCTTGATGATGTACAAGAACTCATCCACAAACATAATCCAAAAGTGCTGTGTTTACAGGAAACACACTTAAAATTGAAACACACAAACTGTCCCTGAACGTATATTACGTTTCGCAAAGATCGCGATGATGCCGTCGCATCATCGGGTGGTGTTGCGATTGTCACTCATAAAAGTATAGCCTGTCAACCTTTACAGCTGCAAACGCCCGTTGAAGCAGTGGCGGTTCGAGCTGTTCTCCTAAACAAACTCATCACTATTAGCTCTTTTTACATACCCCCACATTACAAATTAACGAAACATGAATTCCAATCTTTTATAAATCAATTTCCAGAACCTTATGTTCTTCTTGGCGATTTCAATGCGCACAGCTTCCTGTGGGGCGACTCTCGTATAGATGCAGAGGTCGTCTTGTTGAACAGTTCCTTTTTTCCTCTGGTGCGTGCCTTCTGAATAAGAAGAAACCCACATATTACTGTCTTGCAAACAACACCTTTTCTTCCATTGATCTGAGCATAGTTTCCCCGTCCATACTGCCTGAACTCGAATGGGAAATTACGAACAATCCTTACAGAAGCGACCACTTCCCCATACTATTAAGAACACTTAAACAAAACGAATATCCACCACAGGCTCCTAGGTGGAAGATTGACACAGCAGACTGGGAGAAATTCCGAACCTTAACTAGCATATCATGGGATGACATGTCCTCGTTAGAAATTGATGCTGCTGTGGATTACTTTGCAGCCTTCATTATAGATGCCGCATCTAAATGCATACATGAAGTAAGTGGCTCGGCATGCAAACGGCATGTCCCGTGGTGGAACGATGAATGTAGAATCGCACGTAGGAATCAAAACAAAGCGTGGGGTTCGCTACGCGCTTCGGCCACTGCAGACAATCTTTTTAACTTTAAGAAAGTGAAGTCTCAAGGCAGGAGAACCCGCCGACAGACCGAAAGAGAGAGTTGGCAAAAGTTTTTATCGAACATGAACTCGTTTACAGATGGGGCATAAGTCTAGAACCGCGTAAATAGAATTAGAGGGCGACAAACCATATTCACTCCCTCTGGTAAACACACAGGGTGATACGCTGCAACATCAGGCAGACTCACTTGGGGAGCACTTTGAGAGTGTGTCAAGTTCAAAACATTATTCGAAATTCTTTCTGAAATATAAACAAATAGAAGAATGTAAGCCGCTCAAAAGAAAATGTCTACAGAATGAATCGTACAACTGCCCTTTCAGTATTCCCGAGTTGAAAGCTGCCTTGAGCTCATGCAAGAGCTCTGCACCCGGATCTGACAGAATCATGTATGAAATGATCAAACACCTTCACAATGACACCCAAGTTACACTACTCACAATTTTAACACCATTTGGGCTGCAGGAGACCTCCCAACTGCATGGAAAGAAGCCATTGTGGTTCCTGTTTTGAAACAAGGCAAAGATCCTTCCTCAGTGGCAAGTTACCGCCCGGTCGCCCTCACAAGTTGCCTTTGTAAGGTATTTGAAAAAATGATTAATCGGCGAGTCATCCATTTCCTTGAAATGAGCAAAATGCTTGATCCGTATCAGTGCGGCTTCCGAGAAGGGCGGTCCACAACCGATCATCTCGTACGTGTTGAAGGAAATATCCGGGACGCATTTATACATAAACAGTTCTTCCTATCGATATTTCTCGATATGGAAAAGGCGTATAATACAACGTGGCGTTACGGAATCCTAAGAGACTTGTTAGAAATGGGCATCCATGGTAATATGCTAAACCTAATAGAAAGCTATCTGTCCAGTCGTACCTTCCGCGTAAAAGTCGGTAATGTACTTTCGCGTCCTTTTACACAAGAAACGGGTGTACTCCAAGAAGGCGTGTTCAGCTGCACACTCTTCATCGTGAAGATGAACACGCTTCGCGCTTCATTACCACCGGCAATCTTTTATTCTGTCTACGTGGACGACATACAAATAGCTTTCAAATCCTGTAACCTCGCAGTGTGCGAGAGACAGCTACAGCGTGGCGTGAACAAAGTCTCAATGTGGGCAGACAACAATGGATTTAAGATCAATCCCAACAAAAGCACTTGTGTTCTTTTTACAAGAAAGAGAGGACTGATCCCAGGTCCTTGCTTAGAACTGGGTGGACAACAAATTCCTGTAAACAAAGAGCACAAATTTGTAAGTGTTATACTTGACTACAGACTTACTTTCGCCCCCACACTAAACATCTTAAAGAAAAATGTCTAAAAACAATGAACCTTATGAAACTTCTATCCCAGACTACATGAGGTAGTGACAGGAAGTGTTTAATGAAACTCTATAAAAGCCTCATTCGATCACGATTAGACTATGGTGCCGTGATTTATCACTCTGCCGCCCCGAGCGCACTAAAGATGCTAGACCCAGTCCACCATCTAGGAATTCTACTGGCCACTGGGGCTTTCAGAACAAGTCCCATACAAAGTTTATATGCAGAATCAAATGAGTGGTCACTTCATCTGCAGAGAACATACATCAGCCAAACCTATTTTCTGAAAGTCCACTCTAATCCTGAACATCCCTGTTTTAACACCGTTAACGATATGACATATGCTAC
This sequence comes from Dermacentor variabilis, assembly GCF_050947875.1. Lineage (NCBI taxonomy): Eukaryota > Metazoa > Arthropoda > Arachnida > Ixodida > Ixodidae > Dermacentor > Dermacentor variabilis. The sequence goes on along the minus strand of NW_027460313.1, from coordinate 8,986,503 downwards.
ACTGTTTCGTAATCGTCCCTCCGTAAGACAGCCTCTCTCTCTGCGTGTGAGGGAGCTTAGTCATGAAATGCATGTCCCACTCCTCGAGCTTCGCCTACTGCATCCAGCCAAGCTGGTATACCTCCTTGGGAGTGGCAGCTGATACAATGTGATATATCTCTCGTGCAAGTCACAAAGCATGCTCCAGAGTTTAAAATCCAAATGCATTCCCGGGAACTCCAATACAAATACTCCTGCACGGAGTTCTACACAGATGCATCGAAGTCACGCGACGGCGTGTCCTATGCAGCCGTCGGTCCATTCTTCTCGAAATCCGACGTACTGCCTCCGGAAACTAGTATCCTTACGGTTGAGGCCTACGCACTGTTGTCAGCTGTAAAACATATAAATAAATCAAAACTCCAGAAATCAGTTATATATACGGACTCCCTTAGTGTTGTGAAGGCCTTGATGTCATTCTGTAACCATAAAAATCCGGTAATTATAGAACCCTACTCCGTACTGTGTAAAGCATATATATATATATATATATATATATATATATATATATATATATATATATATATATAACCAACACGTGACTATATGCTGGGTACCTGGGCATAGGGGCATCGAGGGTAACGTTCTAGCGGACCACATGGCCACATCAAGTTCATTGCATGCACTTAATCCTGCTGCTTCGGTCCCTGTCACAGACCTGAGGCCTTTCTTAAGAAGGAAACTGCGAAACCACTGGCAACGTATGTGGGACGCAGAAGTAAATAACAAACTGCACGTGATAAAGCCACAGTTAGGTTCTTGGCCCTCCGTAACCAAATCATGGCGAACAGATGTCCTATTCTGTCGCCTCAGAATAGGACACACATTTGGCACGCAAAACTTCTTACTCACTGAAAATGATCCTCCAACCTGCGGTAGATGCGGGGAGAGGCTGACCGTCCTCCACGTCCTCCTGGAGTGTCGGGCAGCCGAATCTGAGAGAAGGAAACATTTTTCCCTAGCATACCGGCAGCACATCCTCCTACATCCCGTAATGCTACTCGGCCCATAACCTTTATTTGGCACCAACGCAGTCCTACGTTTTCTGAAAGATGTTGTCCTGCATGTTGGTAGCCCCACATGTTCGTAGCGGGTCCTCTCTTCAGAGGGTGCCGCTGTGATAGCTCTTTGGTATAGCACATTCCTCTAGGCCCTTGTGTTTCAAGGGCTCTGGCGAGGCAGCAGTGCTCCAAGCAATTTTACCATCTCATATATTTTCTATTTTGCATCATTTTTACGATGGATTTTAATGTTCATAGTATTCGTCATTAGTCATCGCCATAATTTTATAGCACGTAGATTTTACGCACTTTACAGCGACTATTTTTAGGCCACTTTACAGCCAAGTCACACCTTCTATAATATATCGTCAACATTACCACTTGTCATGGCGCTCTTTGGCCAAACCTGGCCCTTGCGCCATAAAACATCACACATCATTATCATCATTTTTAAAAGGCACTTATAACAATGGAAAAGTCGAAAAAGGGAGACACATTCATGCATCGACATGCGACACATGTGTCCTAGCTGTCTCCGTTCTTTGAATTGCCCTGTGTTTTAAATGTCTTATAAAATGAAACCTGTTTGGAACAAACAAACTACCTTGTATATGTCCTGCTGAGGTGCAATTCAACCATGGGAAAGTGCATGGGTTGATCCAAAGGACGACATCACCATATATAAGCAGGGTGGTCAACTGTGGTGCTCAATGTATGCTGCAAATGACAAGGTTCAAAAGCGTAAGCAACAGTACTGAGTCCCGGTGGTATGTCATGTTGGAGATGGTCATAGTTTGGGTAGTGATGCCACCAAAGGTGAGACAGTACATTCGGCCACTATGGTGTAGTGTCCTGGTGCATGTGCATGGAGGCGGAAGCAGATTATTCGCTCCATAATGTTTTCCCACTGAACAATCAAGAGAAATGGGCTGAAGGCTAACAGTTTTGTGGTTTGCCCGGCTTCGGGATGACTGTGGCCGTCTTCCACTCACCAGAGTGCAAAGTCCTGTTCATGAGGACGAGTGGATGGCCGCTATTTTGTAGAGATGCATTTCACTTAATTTTAAAATCCACCACTCACGGTCACCTTGTTTTGTTGATAATGCGGGAGGAGCGTCGCTCTGACCCCTGACCAAGCTCGAGAAGGCATCAGCATCGAAAAAGGCATCGCTACAAAATAGCTGCTTAGGTACTCGACCGTAATATTGTCAGGACTAAAGGACAGAAGAAAACGAATTAAGGGACATGAGCAGCGACCATGCTCCTTTTGAAAGAAGATGAGGTTGGCGTGTCAGCTCTTGTGGTTTCTGAATACAGAGCTGGTTTTGTTTCTCGCATCCCTGTCCTGCGTCCTGTTTTTTCGACGTCGTGACAATATTGATCAGATAGGCTGTGAAGTTGTTGCGCAGTGAGATTGTTGTGGCTTAGCATCGTATTGACGCATTGAACTGGGTTTCTGCCACAGCCTGTTTGGGTTCACGTAGCGTGATTTCCGCCATCAAGGAGGTGTTAGCTCCATGCTCAGTTTAGTCTTTATTTAAGCAGGTCGCATATTTGTTCGTAGGGTACAGAAAGATACTCGGATAATTCGTGCATGCAGCTGATTTAGTGTAGTCCATGGAAGCAGACGCAGTGTGTAAATTGTCGCTGAGTTTATTACAAATGCTCTGCTGTTTAGTGCTTTCCTGTAAGTGTGCCCAAATAAAAGTCAAGTTTGTCCCTGTGGAGACAGATGCATTTGCACTGGTGGTAAAAAAGGCCTCACAGAGGTGGAAAACATAGGCATACGCTGCTTCGGTGGGACATTCTCTCTTTTTTGTTTTTAAGATGTGTGTATGAAGCTGAGCGCGATGATGTTGCATCCACATGTCATAGTTGGAGGGGGCGGAAAGATTGTCGGAATTGGAGTCTGTGCTGTTATCGCCTGCCTGTGTGCGGCGTGTAACGTCACGAAAGATAGCTGGACGACCACTGCGAGTGCCGAGCTACTTGTAACACGTGACGTCCCCAGAATGTATATTATCGGCAAGCACCATAAACGGAGGACTTTGCCCTTTCGTCACCTGGAGCGTGGCTCGTCGACTGTTCCTTCCGACACGCATACGAGCGTGACGCGTATGCGTGTCGGAAGGAACAGTCGACGAGCCGCTTAACCATCTGAACCATTCGCTCTACTTCCCCGTTGCCCTGCGGGTGCCTCGGACTCACGGTGACATGGCGAAACCCGTAGGACATAGCGAACTGTTCAAACTCAGTTGCCACGAACTGAGGACCGTTGTCGGTCACCACGCAGTCAGGCATGGAATCCCTGAGTGCGTGGTGACCGACAACGGTCCTCAGTTCATGGCAACTGAGTGAACAGTTCGCTATATCCTACGGGTTTCGCCATGTCACCGTGAGTCCGAGGCACCCGCAGGGCAACGGGGAAGTAGAGCGAATGGTTCAGACGGTTAAGCACCTCCTTCTAAAATCTAAAGACCCTTATCTGGCATTGTTGGCTTACAGGGCGACGCCCGGCATTCTTGGGGTCAGTCCTGCGGAAATACTTATGGGTAGGCGACTGAGGACAAGAGTCCCAATGCTACCACGTCATCGAAATCCCGGAAAAAGCAGCCCGAAAGTCGTGGCCAGAGACCAGACGGTGAGACGGCGGCAATGCCGCTACTACAACCGACGCCATCGGGCCAGACGGCTTCCCGAGCTAGAAGTAGGTGACTTGGTCTGGGTGACAGACATGCAATCCAAGGCCACAGTCCTCGCACGAGCACCGAAACCGCGGTCATATGTAGTGCGAACAGACGACGGCGTTTGCCTCCGCCGAAACAGGAGAATGCTTAACCGTCTCCCAAAAGAAAGGGCGCACATGGAAACTTACGAATTTCCAGAAACCGCGGAGCAGCCGAGCGCGGCACAATTGGCTCATAGCCCAGATGGCGCGACTGCAACAGATTCAGCGGGGCCTCCAACTCGCGCTGTGGCCAGTGGTGACCCCACTCCCACTGTAACACGGTTTGGTAGACTGGTGAAGAAACCCATCCGACTGGGCTTTGATGAGCAGTGCTTTAGTGTTTAGTGTTCAGTGTTTTTCTAGTACAAAATATGTTCTCTATCTTGAATTTTCGAATGTTCTTGTGTGGTGCAGAAATCCATACGACTTGACTTTGAGTGGTTTGCTGTGTTGTTTTTTTCTGGTATAACATATTCTCTACCATGTATGTGCGAATATTCCTGTGCTTGAAAAAGAGGGATGTGCTGTTATCGCCTGCCTGTGTGCGGCGTGTAACGTCACGACAGATAGCTGGACGACCACTGCGAGTGCCAAGCTACTTGTAACACGTGACGTCCCCAGAATGTATATTATCAGCCAGCACAATAAACGGGGGACTTTGCCCTTTCGTCACCTGGAGCGCGGCTCGTCGACTGTTCCTTCCGACACGCATACGCGTCACGCTCGTATGCCGTGTCACGACAGAGTCTATGAAACATTTTCCAGTTAATAAGTGAATTAAGGCAGATGGACCACCTACGGAGGGTAGTCTTGATGATTGATTAATCGTATACTGAATGTACCATGTGTATTGGTTCATGTAGCCTTCGTCGAAACTTTCAGGAGGGTGAAATCTGGATGATGGTTAGTATCGCTAGGTTGGCACTATTCTTATATACCCCTGCTGTGTGAGGTACACTGAAATCTGTAGCGATGGCATGAGTGAATGTTCGCGAGGATCGGAGGCATCCAGTTTAAAACGTTAGCTAAACTCTGCGAAACCTGCTAATTGGTAAGAACGTAAATTATTGCAACTGACATCTGCTTCACAGACCTTGAGATCCAGGGAAGATTCATGAGGATTGGAAACATGTGCCAGCTTTGTGAAGACTGCTTGTTGATATGATTGAGTTATTGCACTTAGCAGACCTTATATGCAAGTCCATTCAGTTTATTTCTAATAATTGCAGCCTCAGACAGGGTGAATTCTTTTCTATGTTTCTTGATGAAGCAGTACAAAGCATGCCAACCAAGTTTGAAGCTATTTTACATACGCTGTAATGAAATTGCGTCCCTGTGACAAACCTATTTCAAAAATATAGTTGTATACATGATGCCACTGCACATAGTCAATTATTTTACTTTTTAAACTTCATTTGAATAAGCATTTTTGCCTACATAAGTCTATTGTATGTAAAGTCTGAAGTACAACCACAATTACATCAATCTGAAGACCACGAAAGCCAGAGACAAGGACAGAAACAAAGGCGTGGCAAGGGCTGATAAAGCACCAGCAAAAAAAAAGAGTGCAAAAGAAAGTGAAATATGTCGTAATTTAGGTGCCAAAGATACATTTCTCAGTTCATTCCCAAAAAACAAAATAGCATGTTGGAAAGGCTTAGCAGTACTTGCAACCTACATTAAGAAGACTGCATGTAACTCCCACTAATTTTTTTAAAAGGTTCTCCTGACGGGTTCAGATGGAGTATACAACTTGTTTTTCCCCATGCCACGTATTTGCTATCAAGGACCAGAATAAGCTAACATGCAGCTTCAAACTTACTCTGTATCCATGACTGTAAGATGGCCCTATACACTAACAGATGCCTATGACAAAGGCTAATCACAAAAATTTTATTTTTCACACGTGCATTTCACAATACCTTAAAAGAAATGAATTCAGCAGTGTGCTGAGCTTCATTAGCATTTCGAAGCTGTTCACAAAGTAAATTTAGCTCCCATGTACTTTAATACATCCTTGTAGAAGTGGTAGGCTGTCCCTCGTACTGTCAGATAGCTGAGAAACTACATGGTGGATAAATACTGATGGTTAATGAGCCCCTACCTAGCCCACCTCATTCGTTTGAACTGCGAAATCCCACAGTTTCAGGCTATCCCTTTATGCTCAAAATGTTGCCAAGAAACTACGTACTGAAGGAATACTGACATCTTTTGACCATTGGGGCTCACTAAGTACGCCTTTGTATTCCCAAACCAGGTGCAGGCTATTTTAGAACGACAGAAAGCTGAGCTAGTTGGTAAGGATTCATTATGCAAAAAAAGAAGTGAGGCGTGCAGACAGGACACAAGAGTAGAGAAGTGGACAACACGAACGCAGCGTTCGTGTTGTCCACTTCTCTACTCTTGTGTCCTGTCTGCACGCCTCACTTCTTTTTTGCATAATGCAGGCTATTTGTTGTCTTGGATAGCTGAAAAACTACATATTGAAGCTACAATGACAGCTAGTAAGAAGGCCCTAGTTTTGTCCCATCGATGTGGTCACTCTCTCAACATAATTAAGCCACAGCAAGCCCTATCAGTGAATTGAAATGCCGACCGAGCGAGAACTTTGTCACACCATTTGTCCTTTACGTGTGTATGGCTCCCATTGACGATGCTGATGCTTGAAATTTAAACCCCAGCTTATTTCTGAAATACTGAAGCTGTACCCAGCTTTGAGGGCCCTAAATTAATTGTTTTCACCTGCGTGGCATGCCTGGACATAGTGTCAACCAGAACCAAACGTAAGAATGAGTGTAAACTTGTTTTTGTAGGCGTTAAAACTGAACTGAAACATTTTTTTCTGCTCCAGAACCAAACCAAAGATTTTTTCAGTTCATGTAAACCATTCTCTCTGCCATATATGTTATCTGCAGAGTGGCTGCATTTCAGGGTTTCAACTACATAATCTTATTAGCAAAGAGCAATCCATATTTCCTGTCTACAGGGCATTCGAGGTGAAATGTCAGTATATTCCATCACACACTAGAATTGACGGTAGTGATTAAAGCCTTGCGTGTGAAGTGCTATTATGTGCCCCGAAATTGGGAGCCGCAAGTAATCTTTAGCCAACCCAATACACAATCTGCAAGTATTTGTGGGCGCTCCACAAAGCTCTTTACAACTCTGTGTGGTCCAAGGACCTACTCATGAGGAAGCTACCCTGTTGTATAGCACTACAACTAACTTTGCTTGCACCCAGGGTTGGTTATTCAGGGCTGGACAAACTGCATCTCCACTCTATGCCTTATGTGATGAGATTGGTGATGTAGAAAACTTCATACGGTTATGCCCAGAGCTTGATATAGAAAGAAATGCATTGCTTTATAACCTACAGAAGAAATATCTTGTACACAGGTGCTTTGAAGACGTGTTATTTATTTGTTTGATAATACTGCAAGCCTTTCTCAGGCTCTTACAGGAGTGTTATCTTCTAACAATATGTAAAAACAGGCACAGTGTTTTGAAACATCAAAACAAGGCACACAGCGTACATAAATCATCCCATCAAAAGAGTGCAGAGCTCTAAACTCAATAGATGAGACTCATGATCGAAAACAAAGCAGTCGCTAACAATAGATATACAAGAGAGGCTTTTTTTCAAAGAAATATTCAACATTTGTAACAAAAGTACCAAGTGACACATCATTCATAATATGGTGGGGCAGGTTATTCCATTATTCTATAGAACGAGCGATAAATGAAAATTGAGACACGTCACATCTAGCAGCAAATACTTAAATGCACATGTCATGGTTGATTCTTTTTCAGTGGTTGTGTGGAGACTTTAGGTCATCATCCTCATGTCTATTTTATGCCCACAGCGAGGGCGATCTCCAATTACATCTGTTCTGCACCAACCGATTCCAACTTGCACCCGCGAATTTCCTAATTTCATCACCCCACCTAGTCTTCTGGCGTCCACGGCTGCACTTTCCTTCTCTTGGTACCCATTCTGTAACCCTAATGGTCCACCGGTTACGTAATCTACACATTACATGGCCTGCTCAGCTCCATTTTTTTCTCTTAATGTCAGTTAGAATATCAGCTATCCCAGTTTGCTCTCTAATCCACACCAATCTCTTCCTGTCTCTTAACATTATGCCTAACATTCTTCGCTCCATCACTCTTTGCGCAGTCCTTTACTTGTTCTCAAGCTTCTCATGTGAGGTCCCTATATATTAGCAATTCTACCCTGTATTGATTCTTATTTGGGAGTCCTCTATAGCAGAGGACGTGGCCATTAGTCAGCACTCTTAGTTAGCCTCACCAGTTCTACCCTCACTAATGCCAATGATATCCCAAACAACGCCTGATAGTTCCTCAAAGAGTCCTCCTAAGCTAGCTTCACTCGAGAGGGTTTGTGTATTGTACGTCACTAGGGCCAGTTTCCAGTGGCACCAGGTAAGCATATTTAATTATGCTGATCCAATCATGATACAGCAGCAAAGCAAATTTCATGCATGCAGTGTGGCGTCGGCATTCTCACGGCATGATGCTCACACTTTTACAGAGAAGTGCCACGCTATCGTAATGTGAGTAACGGGAATATATAAAACGAATATACACATGAAGTTCCTGCAGTAATTAAGAACGGAATTCGAAGACTGTTGGTTGACTTCGAGACATGAGGCTGATCAATATCTGGTGACACACCATTGCTAGGACATACGCGATGCTTAGGAGGAACAACCGCTGGCCAAACTAACCCCACCTGCTGCAACACCACCACCATATTGTTACGGTGGAAAAAGAGGACAAGGTTGTCGACGGTGAAGACGACGAAGTGGCAACAGCGTCTCGGGATTCTGGGCCGCTGTTTATATAGGCATCGTGTTAATACACCGTGTAAATAGTTTTATACCCGTGACAATATAACCAAGTTGAGCTGTCCCTACACATAATACGAGGATTTAGTATTAAGCTAAGATGTTTACATTATCTAGAAAAATGTTTAAAGCAAGTAGTACTTTTCTGTGTGAGAGGTGTGCTCGGCTAGTGAGCTCGGCTTCACACTGTGCCACTTTCAAAGCGATGCTTACTTTGCCTTGTTGTGGCTGCTGTCTTGCCTGATGGGCTTATCCTGGAGATAGTGCAAATTCGGAAGCCTGGAGCAACCAGGGTCATCTTATACTAAGTGTAGGTGCAAACATTGACACAAACGAAATCAAACCATAGCATGTACATAGTGCTGATGAGACAGGCTCAAAATAAGTGTCCAGCAGAGTACGGTCTCCAATATGCAACGAAGGATAGTTAAGGCGCATAAACACTGGTGGGAAAACGCACAAGGCATGCCGCCGCCGGCAAAATGCACGCCGCAGGATGTATCGATCCTGAACTGATTTTCTGCGACTCTCTACGGTGGCAAGCGAGCCGCGAATGCCGGTGGCCAATAAGAGTGGCCCCTTCACTGACGTGCACAGGGGAAACTGGTTTCCTGTGGAGCCGCCCGACCGCTCGACTTGTACTCGGATGTGGTATGTCATCGTGCTCGTTTCGCACTATCTTCTACGTGTATCAGCTCTCACTCGCGCTTGTTGAGGTATCGTTTGCGCTTGTTTTGATTGTCATGGTTTGCAATTGTTTTTCACAATGAGTCTAAACCGAGACGTCCCTGTCGAAAGGTGTTTAGAGACAGAGCACCATATCTGATTCTGTATGAGAAGACGGACCCCAACTACAAGGACATGGAGGCGACACCAGTACCGCATTCTCCTTGTCTATTGAGCACAGCAACACCGCAACAGAAGGGAGCACACCAACATAATTATGATTAGGGGCAATGACGTTGTCATCTTCATAAGACATACCTTACTTGTGCTGAGAACGAAGAACGTGAACGCAGCACCAATCTGTCAGCAGATGAAGGAAAAATCATGCAACGTCTTGCACCTACATGCAGAATAAATGATAGGAGGCAAGGTTTTCATGCGGCCATGTGACTGCCGCATCGGCGTGCTGCCAGTTCGTGTGGCTGCTCTGCTGCAGCTGCGTTTTGCCACCGGCGATGTGCCGCGCGCGCTTTTCCGCTAGCGTGTATTCGTCTTAAATGGCACAGATGCATGTCAAGTTTTTAAAAGCCCCTAACCATATCTGGGCATTGCCAACAGATAAGTGCGGTGCCTAACCAGATGGTGATGGCTGTGCCTGCAAAGTACCAAACCACTCCACAGCACAAAAACAACTCAAATTTCAAATGAAAGCTCGTGCAGCCTTACTCTCTAGGGTGTCCCGCTTCCTGCTGAAGAATCAAGGGCACATGCACAAATTCCTCCCATAAGACACACTGATTGCAACATCACCGATTATGGAATACGACTTTGATAAACCATCCAATACAGAACATGCAATACCACCATTGTGAACATTGTGAAAAACAAAAAGAAAAAAAGTGTTGGTGAGTCCTGTGATGCGTCGTGACATGTCTCCGAAACGGGAGAAGGCAGAGAAAGAATATCACTTGCGGTTGCTTCGAGGCAAGGGCAAGAGTTTTGTGTTGAAAACGCGAAGTAGAGGAGAGCCGATACAAAGTGAGGTCAGGCTTAGAATGCAAAGCTGGGCACCATCAATATGCAGTGATGAAACAAGCAGCACAATATAATTGTGTTGCTTAGAGGTGTAAACAAGTAGTTTGAGAAACACTTCGTACAGGGCGAGTTCATTTAGGTGCTTAGTGTTTGCAATACTCTGGCTTTTGTGGAATGCATTTGCAGTGTTGGAGGGCCACAGATTTACGTCGAGTGAGGCATTTCAGAGCGAAAACTTCTCCATCTTTGTTGTACGGTCTATGCTTGAAAATAATCTGTATACAAGACAAGCGTTTTTCACAATCACATAATGAAATCTGTTTAAAGCAATTCCTACAACACATACGGTCAACAAAATGTTTTTTTTTCTCTGATCGGCTCCAGAGCTTGGTTTGCTAATGGGTTGATGCACTAAAATAACTACATGCTAAATGCAGATTTCACATCTAGACATTACTTCTACCCCAAAATACAGGTCCAGTCGCTGTGGTGACAGTTCCTGTCCTGGCTGGGTAACCTAGAGCTCTCCCGATTCCCTTACTTGGTATGAATATCGATGCCGGCTAAAGCACTTAACTTCGAGGGGTGCCATTATGAGCAACACTGTTCCATGCATTATAAAAATCGAGTCGACTATGGAAAATGTAGGTTGCTCTCCTTTCCTCATAATGAGGATGTGCTTTTCTTTGTATGTGCGGTGGTCCGTGGTAACCGACTTAACTTTCCAAACACTCTGTTCCCCAAGCTTTTCCCTTACAATAGCCGTTACATAGTCATCTTTGACTTCTTTCGCACCAATGCTGGACACACTGTGCCCAAGGTTTAAGCTGTATAGCTGAAATGCTTGAAGAAGCTGGTGCCTGTGCGCAAGCATTTTGCAGATGTTCTTAATGTTCATTGTGCGAGAGGCAAGTGCTTTAATATATTGATGTTTTGCCTCAAATCTCATGCACCAGAACTGTGTGAGTGGCCCAAGCTGTTCTAGAATTCTAGGATAATGCACCATGTAGTGAATCTTGGGTGTCACAGCAGAATCTGGGTAACAGGCTTTAAATTGTTCAAGGAAAGTCTTTATATTTAGCTGAATATAGGGAAGCCATGAAATGGGGACCTCTTCTGCTAGCAGCATGTCAACTATTTCTCTAAATTCTAAGTACTCTTCCCAATGTTCATTGCCTTCTGGAATTTGGGATGAGAACATGAAAGGCAGTAGTTTTAAAAGGCACATTTCTGGGCTGCTGAGCCTTTTAAGCTTCCTTTCAAGTCTAAAAACGAGTGCATTAGTGGCTCTGGCTTGTTCTTCCTATCATTGTAGCCATATGAAAATGTGCTCACTTTATCGAAGTCAGATGTAGAGAGCACAGAGTCACTCACAAGGCCACGGAGAACATTTCGTAGTACATGACTGACTGTTCCTTCGAACATTTCATGCATAACACCACGCGGCATTTGTGTACACAAAGAAAAGTAATCTAAAGTAAGCAATGGTGATCGCCCATTTAAGCCATAGACCCGCTTTAGGTCATGATTGACAGCAATGGCATTCAGATGTTGCATGCGAGTGGATCTGGCGCTGAAACACATCGATTCCTCAGTTATTGACTTCACATATTCAGCGTGTTTCATGCAAAATTAACATAACCTACCATTTAAGAATGCAATACTGAACCCTCCGATGTTATGCATAGACAACTTGTCCCCACAAAAAGCAAGAACTATTATGCCCTTTGTCTGAACGACACCTCCTGTTGTTCCCACACTGAGGCCTTGATGTTTTAGGCATTGTAAATCACTTAAAAGGGGAGAAAAACTTCACCAAGGCCATACTTTGTGAGATCCCGATAACATGCACACAGCAGAAGGTGAATACTACACAGCTGGGATCGATACCTTGGATGCAGGTTTAGAACAGCGCAATATACAAGAAAGAGCTCGTGCTTGCCCGGCTTTGCACCCAATGGATTACATATCTCCACCTCATCAGCATACAGCAACAAAAATATGGTGCTTTTTTTCAGAATTACCCAAAACGGCTGTTAGGTCTTTTTTATAAACTGTGTCATCCCGAAAATCATTAAAAACTTTAGCATCAGGCTAGCATTGAGCTCGTGGTGGTGTTTGCAAGAAAAACACCAGGTTGGCAACGTCTGGCACCTCAAGAAAATTCTTCAGCAGGCTAGAAATAGGCACATACTGAAATGTCTCCTCGCTTTGAGGGATAAGTTTGCACTCTCGAGTAGCTGTATACGGAAGACACTTCCTGGCAAAAGCTACGCGCACGAATTTGGACCTCGAAAATATAAACATTCTAGGCACAAAATCGCACTTCAGGAGCTGATCAAGCTCTTCGGTCATTACAAAACTAGGGACGCACTTTCGCACCTCCAGGGAAAATTCTTCCAATGATTCTTGAAAAAGACCCTTTAAGTCACTGAACACTTGCTCACACACGGAATGAGGTACCTTATGCTCCTCAGAGATCTTCTAAAAAATAAGCAAACCTTCTTTTGCACGTTTGCAAACAACTCTGAACTCGGCACTCGTACACCTTTAGTTGGACTGGCAGTACAATCATTGTGTTGAGGTGCGTCGACGCGGCTTTCATCTCTGCCTGTTCGCTGCGTCTGATGTGATGTTGCATCGTCTTAAGTCACTGCGTTTGCAAGAGCCGGGTCATCTTCGTCACCATCACTTGTGGGTAGCTGATCAGTTTCCGCTTCGCAAAACATGCGACCGTGTGGTACAGTGCTGCTTCTGCCTATAACACTTCCGTGCTCGTGGTACACATGCTTGTTCAGCGAGTCGACTACGGCATAGGTTTTGGGTCAACCTTCAATACCACAAACAACACGGAAGTTCGACTCCCAGCTGCGTGCATCGCGGATGTGCGCTAGCAGAAGCAGATACTTAGGCGAAAAGAATGGACATTTTCTACACCGATAACATATCGGATGGGGCGACACACGATTTGCCATTGATGACAGGACCTTCTGCAGGGAACACAACACACCAAGGCCAGTTTCGTGTCGTTTTTTTTCTGTGATGGTGCGACCTCCCGCCAAGATTCGGATGGTATTAGGAATTTGCAGTTGCTGCTTAAACGGCGTGAGCAAAACAAACCGCGATTCTCGGGAATAGGCCCGCAATTGAAAAATAAATATTTTTTTATGAAGGGCAGCCTCCCGTTAAAATATATATGTATACATACATATATATATATATATATATATATATATATATATATATATATATATATATATATATATATACACTGAACTTTTGGAGTGCTTGCCGCTGCCCCATGTCTTGCTGCACTAAAAAGCATGCTATCTGCTGCGCGACGTTTCAATTGTGTGAAGGCTTGGTCGCGGATGTATTTAAAGCGGTGCGTTGCACGTGCGTCCTCTTTGCGAGTGTTTTTTGTCGTGCACTGTTCTGCAATCTCTTCGTGCACTATGGCCATCACCTGTTTCGTCAATCGGGGCCCATCCAGCTTTCTCCTGAAGCTGACTGGCGACACGTTGGGCAATGGCGGCCCATTCGTCGCTTCGAACGGTGGATGACTGCGCAGTTGTGCAGGTAACGTATATTTTCGCCTTTGAAAAGCATTTTGTTACCTTTGTCCCTATTCTTGATCTGCACAACGACGCTACGTTGTGATCCAAACGCACCGCAAACACGTGTTCTAACCGCGCATGCCTTGCCCGACCGCACGACCCGGCATGTCGTGTATAGAGCGATAAAAGGAGTTGCGCATACGCCACATCGTGGTAGCGTACGCGTTTAATGGAAATACCATGTGAAGGATTATAGAGTGTTGCCAGTGCGGTTGAAAAAAATCGTGCGTGCGTCACACAAGCCGGCTTTGTATGTCTCCTTTGGCTTCTGCTCACCAACAGCATCAAGGCGTACACTGTGCATATATACCGAAGTATGGCTAATTAGAAGATTTGGTATCGATCGGTGCCTACAGCACCATAAATACATACGAATTAAAGCGGACAGGACACGTGCTGGGCATGTGCTTGCACATGTGCCATTGTTTGACACATAGGAGCGAGCTTAAGAGTAAGAGTGCTTATGGCATGTTATATGTAGGCATTATTGGCAACTTGACATAAACTATTGCATCCTTAATAGTTCAGTAGGCAGGCAGGCAAACTACATCTTCGAAATTTGTTCGAATATGCTCCTCAGACATCTTCTAAAAAAACAAGCAAACAAGGTTTAATTCATTTGTCATGGTAAATCAAGGAAACTTAGGTTGGCCCATGGCAAAACCTCAAAGCTGGCTTCCCTGTACACCAGAAAATTCCATGTGGCTACCATTCATGGGAACGCGATTGAGGCGAAAAGTGATATGTGCTATATAATATAGTGGAGTGAATAAGCATGCATTGTCATTGCATGCACCTGCCTATAGTGGTTTGCTAGAACGCCACTTAATATGTCTCCGTTGTCTGTTCTCGTGATAGCTGTGAGAATTTCTGTCCAGAATTTCACAGAAATTACCTTCCTGTTGGCTGCAGCCTAACACTATGGCACCAACTGTCAGTAGAAGAAATGTGTTGAAAAAATTTTGCCTGTAGTTTGCAGAAATTTCCTAGGCTTGTGTGCATGGATTCTAACAGCTGAGGCCTCGAAGGAAATAATAATTTGTGCAAGTACTAAGTGAAGCAATGTTTCGGTGTTTATTATATTTTGGCACTGCCTCCGGGATACCAAAGGGGCGACGGGACACGAAAGCTGGAACTTGGCCTAGTTTGTGGGATGGGGGCTCGTTGAGACCTCTACCTGCTGAGGTGTACAAAATTGGCTTTTTGCAAACGATCGATCTTGTATGTGCACACCCAACACCCTCTGGCCTCGGCGGCCTGCACCCACGGACTGCTCTGGTTCCAGCTTTGATCCCTTTGTTACCTCACGGTTCTTCTGGAGGTCCTTCACTGCATGCTTTATTATAATCTCAGGTGCTTGCCCTGAGGCCTCCATTTGCTAACACAAATATTTTTGCTTTCGCATGCTGAATGATCTCATAAAATCAAGGAGAAAGTGGGTTAACCGAGGGACCCCCTTCTCGTTTATTACATAACGAGGGTCTCGAATCTGGCAACATTGATGCCTTCAGGTAGCATGTGTGGGTTTATTGACCAGTTGCCTTCACCCAAAAAGATCATGTTCTCGTCACTCTTGCGGCAGAAAGGATGTTCCGCATCCGCCGCCAAGGTTTGTGAGTGGTGGCACTGGCTAACACTTCCAGGGTGCTACTATGAAACATAAATACCCAAGAAAGTAGATGGAGAAACGGCGCCACGGTAGTTCAATTGGTAGAGCCTTGCACATGTAATGCGAAGATTGTGGGATCGTCCCCCACCTGCGGAAAGTTGTTTCTTCATCCACTTTCATTTGCATTAATTTATCGTTTCTTTATTTCATTTATTAGGCACAAGTAACTTCACCTATGTTGTCCTTGGTGGGTGATTCCATGAGGGATCAAGGCGGGTCACAAAATTCATATTTTACATTTTCATTGAATATTTTATGCGCAAAATCACTCGGTAGCACTAAAGTGAACGTGGCTTCTTTCCCAAATGAATATTTTAGGAGAAAGAAAATAACGAGATTCTTCAGTGTGGAGGCACGTATTTCATGCACAAGACATTTTTACAAATTCACAACAATGCGAAATACAATATATTACACCTACAAAGAATACATTTTTGTGTGTAAGACGTAAAGAAGGGTCAGCTAGCACTGTTTGAGGCTTCCGTGCAGTGGAAGTGTTCTAGAAAAATTTATTTGCTACAATCTTCAAAAGTTGCTATATTTACGCTTCGTTATCAACCAGACCAATCCATGTAGCCTTGTGAAATTTGGTGGACTGTGACACCTTAAATTAATAAACAATTGTGCTGAACATTCTTGCTATGTCAGAAATTCCCATTTTTACAACTTGCCTCAAATGTGAAGTTTTGACAAAAATGAACGCTTTTTAAAAATCAAAATAAAAACCCCATCGTAAATTTTTCTAAAAATCTCGTAAACAGCTGTTCACAGGCACTTGAAAAGTAATATTAAAGAACATGTTGAATTATTTTGTTTGTAATTGACAATACAGGTGGTAGAAATATGAGCTTTGCCAGAATGCAGGAAGGTGCTAAGAAAAAGGGCCATCGGGGTAAAAAGAATGTGCATAAGGCTGTGACTTGCCTAAACTTGACTGTGATTGTGACGTAAAGGCAACTTTAACCTTATAATTAATACTTCTGCATAATAGTGTGTTTAGTACACTACTTATTCGGTTGAATGGGAACAAAGAAGCGTCATCATCGCCTTTACGTGGCTCATTTTATATAACAGTAAGTGCATGCACCTTGCAGCGTAGATAATTTGTGCCTTCTGTTAATGTAGGTTTGATTTTCATTGTGTGTTACATGATTAACGGCTAAGGCACTGTGAATGTACAGACGTAACAGAATGTACGGCAGCTAAATGCCTCTAAAGATGTCGTACTAGTCATTATATAAACGTCATTATATAACCTAAGAGGCGGTGGTGGGAAGTGTCGATGTGTTAGTTAGGGCAGGGTTAGCTGGCAGATAGTGCCAGCGATTGCTTATTTTACCTCCTTTGAAGGAAAAGAAAAAAAGGAACTGTTAGGTGACTATATAATGAAAAGCTCGCAGTCCCCAAGTCACTTGTCGGAAAGTTCAATATCTTAGAAAAGCGGGAAAGCAGCACGACACTTC
Source organism: Dermacentor variabilis (assembly GCF_050947875.1). Lineage (NCBI taxonomy): Eukaryota > Metazoa > Arthropoda > Arachnida > Ixodida > Ixodidae > Dermacentor > Dermacentor variabilis. The sequence goes on along the minus strand of NW_027460313.1, from coordinate 8,969,417 downwards.
CTCTTTCAGATGCTTGGGTCTATTGGGAAAGATTATCTGTTCTGCGCACTCATGAGTAAATTGCCTTCAGTGCAAAGGCTCAAATAAAGCATTTCTTCATTGAAGTATTGGCAGGACCAGATGAACTCTCAGCGAAACTTGCTGGTATACAATGCATGGGATAGTTGAAGCACCGCTGACGAATGCGAAACGATGGTAGCGTGCTGAGAACACATCCTCAGTTTACGAAGCGCAGCAGTACTGGCAGCTCTTTCCGCATTTTTCTATAGGCCCAACTGATCCAGAGGGCCAGATCACGCAGTTCTAATGAAGCGAATAGAATATGCAGTGGTGGCACGGTTGCTTGCCTGTTCACTTACTGAGCCGTCAGTGTACGCTTGTTGATGACCCGGATATGCCGCATTGAAGTCTAGCGTCGAGGCAGGGAGAGGGAACAAGGCACTTTGAGCATGGCCGATGTATGCGCTCAGAAAGGCTTGATCCTTTTCCAATTACCTGCAGCAGTGCGAGACACTAGCACAACGCGATCGAAATTGGTGGCGTCAGGCTCGTTTAACGAATTGGGCCAAGACCGTATGCCTTGAACACGCCAAAGATTTCCACTGGTTCTTTTTGAGGCGGCAAAAGTTCTCTACTTCGTCCGCATCTGCAAGAGCAGTTTTACATTTTTCAGCGTTGCGGTAATCTGCGCCACCATTTCAGAGGCTGACCTAATGACTTAGTGCCGTCTGCTCTGAGATTGTAGAGCGAGACTTGGTGCTTCACTAAGCCGCCAACACCATCGCAAGCGCTTTTGCCATGTCTTGTGGCCGAAAAAAGCCGCTTCGTTGATGCGTGCTCCTCCTGTGACAACTTGTAAAGCTGATACTTGTTTTTGAAATGGCTACTGGCACCGTCAGACGCATATGTATCATGTTTGTCAAGCTGAAGTTCTTCTTTCATGCACTGATAGATTTTTTTACAGTGCAAAACAAGCGTGTGCAGCATCATGACATACGTCACCACTGATGACAGCAAAACATTGAGTAGATCCTGTACTCGTTACCACACACGTAAATAGCGAGACCTGTTTTTTGTGCCAATGGTATGGTTGTACCTTGTCCGGAATAAAAGCTGTCCAATTCTCTGCAAAGTCAAAGTGAAAGACACGGGATCCGTGCTATTGATTCCGTTTGACGTCGTGTATTGCTGATGCTTGAAAGTCCCTTGTGTAATCATGGGTGATCCACCTGACAAGCCGTACGCCAAGCTCCTGCAGGTTGTCGAGGTTGCCATTTTCCCATACGGTGGCACCGCATAGTTTATCTCTGTCTCTTCAGGGATTCCCAAAGTTGTAGTAGTTAAAGCATCCTCATTTGCACAATAATCACAATCGCCCAAGAAACAATCAGTCTTTGGCGAGGTGCAAAGACGTAGTTCTTTGAGGTTGGTAATTGTGTAGACACCTTCAGTTACCTCTTTTAGCACGGAAACACACCTTGTGGCATTGGCCTAATACATGCGAAGGCACACTTCTTTTTGCGGAGCAAGAAGAACCATTTTGGCCGATGAGAATAAAACTTTGAGAGCCCAATAGGTGTATCCGGATTGGCTTCCTTAAAGCGACGATATGTCTCCCATACTGAGCGGGTCATGAAACTCTTGGCAGCATACTCTTTGTTCCTGTCAATTGAAACAGATACTACATCCTTTTTGTTGGGACTCTGCCGAGAACATCCATGCTTGACTTTACTATAATATTCCACAGCGGTCTGGACGTCTGTTGGGTTCAACCGTGTTCTCCCAGGTGCGTCTTGTGCTGACCATAATCCACGCTTCTCGCGCCAACATCGGGATTTCTATATTATGTAGGCTGACAAATTTAGAATGAGAGCTTGAACTTTTTGGCGCTCCAGTTGGCTTGGCAGCATAGTCAACAAGCGCATTCACTCTTGGTACGAAGAACACACGTCATAGGCTTCATTAAAGCTGGTGAACAATTCGGTGCACACGCCGCATTTGGTACCTGAGGGGTCTTGATGGCACTTACAATCTACGAAGTGAGATTTCGACCTTGCAATGCCACCTAGTTGAATTTGCTTTTGCACTGGGCGAAAATTCCTTAGTCGCGAATCCGACTTCTGCTGATGTACGTGAGGCAAACTTTCAAGTGGATGTAGGCACTCCTTTCTACCTCCCAGTTCGTCTTCTTCCGGTAGGAATTGATCAGCTGTTCCAGCAGGGGAGGTATCGGAAAAATAGAGTATTTCTTTTAGTCGCCGGAAGCAATTTCGGCATATCTGGTCGTCATTCTGTGCATGGCGGGCAGCTCCCGGCAAGAGTTTCTGCAATGCAGATACATCAATGTCTTCAACGTTGTGGAAATTTCTTTGAAGAGGTATTTTCTTTTTCTGCGCCTTCAAGTAATGTGCACAAAAAACCTTATCACCACTGTAACGGTGAGCCATCGCAGCTCTACTCGCAACCCAAATCGCTGCGAACACCGTTAGTGCTTGTGTATGATGAAGGACGACTGTAGGATGTGCACAGAACCCTCGCCACAAAACTCGCCTGTCTGTTTCGATGTCGTTCACGCCTGATACAAGCTGACGTAAAACTGACAGCTCCTACCTGAACGAAGTGTAGGCAACAATGAAGGTGTACTAGATTGGCTTCGTAGTTAATCCACATTAAGTTCATTATTTATAATATGTAAAATAACTGTACCAAAACCTATAAGTGGTGTTTAAAGAATGGCACCTATGATATATTACCGGCTCCCCGATTGCTTCCGGTGGTTCCAACCAGCAAGAGCATCACGCTCGAGATTAGCTTGTGTTACCCAAAGAGCACCATCGCTGGGGCTATAATTTGGACACCAACTATACCTGAAAAACCATAAAGTAAATCATTTCTTCCGAAACGGGAAGCACGGTGTCCAATTTCGGAGTTGTCGAGCAGAAGGCAGCTCTTGAGTAGACGGCAGACGGCAGCGCATCCGAAGCAACCGGAGTGCACGTAGCTTCTTCTGGAGAAGGCGGCGGCCTCACTTTCGGAAATTTCAACGTATTTTACTTAACTTGATCCGTCTGCCACTGCCTCCCGTGGATCCAATCCCCATTCTGCTACGCTATACCAGCTCGATCAAAAGAGATGTTTTTTACAGCAGCAGCATATATGACAGCGTGAACTAAATATGGAAGCCAGTGATGGCCGAGAGCCATCACTCCACGAATTTCTGCGGAAATTCAGTCATTTTAGAACGGTGTGGTTGAAATAATAATTCTAGTTTACCAAAACTGCCTTTACGTTGCAATCACGGTCAAGTTTAGGCAAGTCAGAGCCTTATGCACGTTCCTTTTACCCCTATTCCCCTTTTTCTTAGCACCTTGCTGCATTCTGGCAAAGCTCTCATTTCTACCACCTGTGTTGTCATTACAAAGAAAATAATGCAACATGTTTGTTAATATTATTTTTCAAGTGCCTGTGAACAGCTGTTTACGAGATTTTTAGAAAAATTTACGATGGGGTTTTTTATTTTGATTTTTAAATAGGATCCATTTATGTCAAAACTTCACATTTGAGGTGAGTTGTAGAAATGGGAATTTGTGATACAACAAGAATTTTCAGCACAATTGTTTAATAAGTTAAGGTCTCACAGTCCACGAAATTTCATAAGGCTACATGGATTGGTTTATTGATAAAGAATCGTAAGTATAGCAACTTTTGAAAATTGTAGCAAATGAACAAATTTCTCTAAAACACTTCCACTTTGCACGGAAGCCTCAGACAGTGCTAGCTGACCCTTCTTTACGTCTACGTTATACACACAAAAATGTGTTCTTTGTAGCTATAACATATTGTATTTCACGTTGTTGTGAATGTGTGAAAATGCCTTGTTTATGAAATAGGCGCCTCCATACTGAAGAATATCATATTTTATTTTCTCCTAAAATATTCATTTGACAAAGAAGCCACGTTCACTTGAGTGCTACCAAGTGATATGCACATAAAATATAAAGTATTCAATGAAATCTAAAATATGAATTTTTTGACCCGTGTTGATCTCTCGTGGAATAACCCTGGTTTCAGTGTTTCTTGGCTTCTTATGATACTCATAAAATCAAATCCCACTGGAGACAAAGCACCCTTGTTCAACCTGAGGGCACTAGGGCCTAGCTGGGCAGTAGCTGCGTGGCTGCTACCGGAATAGCTGCTACCTAGTTTGTTAATCTATACTGGAAAGGTACTGGATCTTTTCTGGATTGTTCTGTAGGAAGGTACCATGCTTTAGAAGGCATGGTGCTGCAATGGTAATGGTGGTAAACGCTTTTAGTGTGTTGTAAAGCTAGCTCTGTTCTTGTGTGTCGGTTGTTTGTAGAACTGAGACACTTGTTGGTCCTGCAAAGAACCAGCAAGTGTGTAGAAAAAGCAACCATGATTGGGGAAATATCCAGTCCTTGAATTTTTTGTAATTTTCAGGTACACAACAAAACATTTGACACCTATGTGAATGTGGATGAGAACAGAACCTTTGAAGAAAACTCTATTCATAGAGTAATGGATATGACAGTAATTGCTGATGGGGGCACTAGTGAAAGTGTGACAGACCTGTAAGTTGATGGCCAACTCTTTGATTCATTGACAGTTTTCCTTGTCCCTGCTTCTGATAGCTGATAGCAGATTGCAAAGGCTCTATTGCGCACATTATGTTCATGATATTGGTTTGAACGCCTAAGTTACAACACCGTTTCAATACCTTTGCTTAACTCCATTTCAGTGTATGAAAGGGCTGATCCTGGTTGAATCCTGTTTTTTTCTGTGCATCAAAAGCCACATATACTAAGCACCAAATGCCACTATACCACAATATGATAGAAAGTTGGGCAAGTTGGCGTAAATTAATTTCGTAACAACTATGTAGACAGATAATACACAGACAAAAAAGGTTACGAGACGAGTGCGTACTTGCAACTAAGTTTTGTTCATGCACAACAAGGTAATGTATGTACACACAATATCAAGATGCTTTAAATAAGCACAGGCAAAAGAATGTGTCACCACCTGTACAACAAGCTATCAAAGTACACCAGTTCCTTCTGTCAGAAGGATATTAAAGGCTGGCTAATGCAGCCAGCAGTTTTGTGGGTGATGTAAGCTGCTTTGGCTTTTAACCTGATCATGAGATCCCTGTATTTAAACAGTATGCAAGTGCCATCAAACAAATGCTGAGCACTTGCAAACACAGCAGCGCACGCACACATGCACATCATTTTTGTCATGCAACAAAGTGTTTTGCATACCTTGATAGCTCATTGTATAGAAGGTGCAGGTGGTGGCACATGCTTTTGCTCGTGCTTATGTAAGCAATCTTGATATATATTGTGTACATACATTATTTGTATGAACAAAACTTGATTTCAAGTCCGTATTTGCGCCGCGGCCTTCTTCATCTCTGAGTGTTGTCTGTTTGCACAGTCATGAAATGTCACTATAATTAGTTTTACTAAATGCCATCTGCTCCACTGATTATGTTTTCTCCCAAATGCATTTGCTATTCAAAAGTAAAGTAGAATTGCATTCACACAATTTACAAGAATGCTTATTTTGCCAGAAGTGTGTAAATAGAGCATTTGATTTGATTACATTGTGGTACTATTTGATTCGAGCTAAAGTTGCTGTATTTGCACATACTTACAATTATAGACTCACATGGTAATAGTCTCATTACACTTACTTCTGTGATGTTTGGTTTTCTTACACATGTGCTTATGTAGGTGACACCTTAATGCTATGAAAGAGCTCTTTGTTTTTCAGAGCACTTAACATTGTTGTTCTGTACTAACGTGAAAAATGTTACTGTTTTAATTTGTTGAAAGTGCACTTGGACAATAGTTGTGAGGGAAAATGATGTGCTAGACAAACAAAACCATTGGCAAGTGGTACTGTTCAAAGGCATGAATAGTTCATTCCTGTCTGAAAAGTGACTGACAACCAATTTTCATGGTAACCCCCTCCCTTTTTTTAGCGCAACGGAAAGCTTACCGGTCAGTGCCTAATCGTGAAATGCTAATGTGGAAAACGCTGAGAAACATTTTTTTTCGAATGTTTTTATCTGCAGTGAGGATGTAGTCATTCACTGGAAGCATGCTGAGAACGGTGATAGGTGAACGCGGTAGTGGTTATACGCCGGCATTAGTGGGAAGCAGAAAGTGCGGCCGTAGCTGTGAGAAAGTACTATTTCCTTTATCAAGTCGATGTTCCTGTGATTCATGTTTTCTGAAGTGTTAAAGTATTTCTCTGATAATAGCTACGTGTTTTCATGGTTTTCTGTCCAACTGCTTTGGTATTTAACCAGTCAAAACAATACCAATTGGATCGAAAACGAGAAGTTATTACACATGATACACAGTTCAGTGTGCTGCTGTAGCCATGCATGCACTTTTCATTTCTGAAGTACACAATAAAGCACAAGTGTCTAATAATACAGCAACCGCAATTTTAAGCAATAATTATATTGTGCTTAATAACAGCCGACTAACATACAGTAATCTCATAGACTACATCCGAAGTAGCAAGATTTCACTACCAGACCTCCCCACTTACTGCTATTTGAGACTTGCTTTGCCAATTTAAATTTGTAATTCCTGCTTAAAATGCGAACAGCCTGCTGTATTTTATCGCTATAAGACGGGGTCATTCCGTTTCCACCAACGTGTCGCAACACATTCTGACCAGTTGTCAGTCCCTTTAAGCTTTCAACGGCGGAACAGTAGGTGTGATCAAAAGATATCAGTAGTAGAAATGTTTTACCAAGTCCGAATTATGTTAAAGGGACACGCCTTTCGTGGTGGAATAGTGGCTGTGCCCTGTGCTGCTACAAATTTTATGTATTTGCTCCTCAGATGTGTCGGCCGAATTTTAATGCGGGCGAAATGAAAAACCGCTTGTATACTTTGATTCAGGTGCATGTTAGAGGACCCAAGGCGTTCAAAAATTAATTTAGAGAATACCACTACGGCAGCCTTTGCTGCAGTTTGCTGTTTGTTGTGTGCTGCGTGTAAAGCTGAAACATCATGAACCCTTTCAGCGTCACTAACGTACCAGTACATTTCCACGTTTTTGTCCTGCCATGTTCTTTCTGACATTCCTTTTGTCAGGTAGGACTGTGAGGACCACACGAAGCGAGCATTTGCTATTATCTGTGTCATTTGTTCAGTTCTGCACAACCAATAATGAACCGTTTGGTTTGTTTTATAATATCCTAGAGAAAAGATTGATGCTGGGGGTGCGTTGCCTCCAAAAAACGCAGACACTGAATAGGTTAATAAATCACATGTGTATTCCACCAAAGGCTTGAGCTCTGGGCAAGTTTAACAGGGCATGCTATCCCTCTGCCCCCCTTCGGTGTCATGTCTGGTATTTCTTAAATTGTGCTGTTTACTGGTTTACAAATATACACTATGTTTAAGTTCTGCATAATTACACATTGATGCGCAAGGCGCTGCTGTAGTTCTTGTCGTTTGAAAAGTTGTACAGCAGAAGCTGTACTCGGCAGCACTTAAGCTAATTTAGGCAAAACTTGTGGAATCCTAACTGTCACGTGAGACCTGAATAATTTGGCTTTGAAATTAATATTACACTGTGCTTTCAGGGATATGTCATTCATAAAGGTGGAGACCTCGGATTTCTCCCCCTTTCCTGGAAAATCAAGGTTCCAGTTTCCGGAACCGCCCGTAGACATAAGGGCACAATTGGCCAACATGAGGGTCGGGGAAGTTCCGAACAGCCTCCGAAGAATTATAGATTGGCTGCGGTACGAGCTGTCAAGCCACACACTGAGTTTTGTGCACTTCTTTAACTGAAATTGTACCAGACACGCCTTATTTCCAGGTGACCACATTTTCAAAATTGCTAGTTAAAAATGTTTGTCAAGTGTTTCATGGGCATTGAGACTTGTAATAGTTAGTCATTACTTTCTGACATAATGAGCAAATGTCCTAGCAGAGGTGATTTTTTATACAAAGTTCTTCCAAGTAGTTAATGCTAGCGTTCTGTGCAGAATAGGGAGGCAGAGATTTGCATTTCTATCTTTTCATAAACAACTTCATTATGTTATGATGACTGCTCTCCTAGAGGCAAATTGTGCGTCAGGGACAAAGGCAATCTGCCAGTAGTATAGGGTAACATGTCCATAGAAGTGTCAATGAACCACTTGTATTTACACAGGCTGTTTATTCGAATGTTGACATGACCGTCCTCTCAGCAGTTTTGCCTACAAAGCAAACATTACGGATAAGCTCCTATCTTTTGCTGTATACTGTATTGCAGGACTTACGCAGCACAGCATATCTCTAGAACAAGCATTTTCCCATTGCCGAATTGCGAACATTGAAGTTAGCATGTGTTGTGTTTAAAATTAAGGATCTACGAAGAGTAACATTTGATAAATGGTGTTGCAACATGCAGCAAACAGTCTATTCTACCAGTGCTTGTATTGGCTACATAGGTGTACTGTGTTTGTTGTATTCCTCTAAACATATGAAGTGAAGAGAGAATTAGGCCGTGAAGATACAGGACGTTAACAGTTTCTTTTTCCTTGAAATGTAGCAATAATAAAGTGAAAGTAAATGAAATTGGATGAAAAGTAAACTTCCCACATTTGGGAGGTCCCACTTGCACCAAGTTTTAATTGTGACTAGCACTCTTTTGGGAATTTCGGTCAGTTTTTGGTATATCTGTCTGTCTAACCTCATTCATGCCAACTTGGGTCTGTGGGTAAAGCCCCTGAAACTTCGTAAAGTAGTGCCACTCTCCTCCTTCGCTTTCACTCCTCCTCGTTTCTCCTCTCTTTCACGCTCCCTCCTCGACCATGGCGCCGCCTACGATGCTCGAGCGCAGCAGACGACCTTTCGCAGAGTGAATGCACGCATAGCAAGGCAGTGCTCTTTAGGCGTTCACGTTGGCTTTCCAGCTCCGCGTAACTTCGTGAACAGCATAGAATTTCTAGTCGGATGCTTGTACAAATTCGGTAACGGCAGCTTTTTTTTTCATTTCTTTGATAACTATTTCTTTAAAAAGTATCTGAAGGAGTGTTAACGCTGCGCGTTGACGACTGCGAATGTATCCCGTGCCCTACAATTAGGTACGCAACATTTGTCAAGGGCGTGTCGCAAGATCTTGTTGCGAATGGTTGTAAATAACACGTTTACCATCGTATGACAACCTCTTCGCTTCCAGCAAGCCCTCAGCCTAAAGAATCCGCGCCGCCCTTACCATGTGAATTCGCGGCGCGTATGAGCTATGACGTACAAAGGCTGATGGAGATCACTGCTCTGGAGGTTCGAAAGTGTATTACAAGCTACAGTGCCGCCAACGTGCGTGCTTGCCAATCTAAGCGCGCGCAAAGCCTCAGATGTGGGCGCTGGTGCTATAATGTTTCTCGTGTCTCAACGCCGACAGAAATACCGCGGCCGATCATCGAGTGGGGACTGTGCGTACACAAGAAAATAAAATGAGTTTTTAGCATTCGTGCGCGAAGCGGGAGCGCGATAACAATGCTTGACTCAATCTCAAACAAGACCACTGTGGCCTTCAGTAATTTTTTCAGGTTAATGACTTATCACGAATAACACTTCATCGTGCGTTGGTTCGTCCGTTTACTAAGTGACGTACTTGTCGCGAACCGAGTTGCACTGAGGTGCATGCATTCAGGACGGTTGCACTCCCTTCGAAGTAGCATTTGCGAGACATGACTTTATTAGTGAAGTCATGATCGCGCAAGGAATCCCCCGCCATGACGCGGCCGAAATTGCGGCAAGTGAAATGATGTTTTATCCATAGGTTAAAATGATATAAAACGGCATTCGAGTTGCAAGTTAACAGTTTATTTTCACATAGATGCATTACAGATTTCCCTTTGCAGTCACAAGTCCGTGTGCACCATTTATTGTCTCATTGCGTAAATAAACGCACCAGCCTAAGAGTCCTACAGCAAGCGCGTCTCAATTAGGCATAATGACTGTAGAAACTAATAGTGGCATAGACGAGCAAGCGAAGGACTATATGAGCGCGCGAACTAAACGAGCGAGCAAACGACTAAACGAGCGTGCGAACGAACGAGCAAACGACTAAGCACGAACGACGACTAAACCAGCCAGGGAACGGGCGGGCGACCGCACGTTTTCTTTGCGAGTGCGCCACCACCGCATCTTAAGCTTCGCACACTTTAAAGCTCACGCGAATTAGCACATACGTCTCAATTACCTATGGTGCTGTCGCTCGACGACGAACGCACCGCGTAACACGGCTTCGGGAGAGCACGCACGCTTTTCATCGGTGCCTCTGTATCGCAAATCCACCGGGCGACCGCCAACGAGGAACACGAACAAATGAGGCAAACAAAGCTAGTCTATCTAAAGAAGGCTAGTAAGTAACCACAAAAGGCAGAGAGTTGCTCTCCTGAGGCGCTTTCATGATCGAGACTAAAATTTTATCAAAAGGACTGCGCTGAATCTTAAAAATTTCGTAATCACGTTATCGCACGCAACCTCGCGTGCCCGCGAACTCACGCCGGTTGGCGTTCAAAACGATTAAGCGCACCAAATATGACTAACACGACCACGTAGTGCGCATATAAGCAAAGCAGACGTTGCGTAAAAATCATGTTAAAGCGTGCGTGCAAATTACAACATGCACAGTGAACTGTGCAATATCTACTACGTTATTGCCCGCAGCAAAATACGCAAGCCTGGCACATACAATACTCTGAGAGAGCCACAACTTACATCACATAGTCGCGCGGAGGAAGTTGGTCGGAAGTTCTCCCTCCCGATTTGGTGAAGCCATGTCTTTCTTCTTAACGCGTTGCGCTTACCGGACGGTATCGCGAACATATTCTTGCCTTTGCTAAAACTATATTGGCATCCAAACGCGCAGCAGTCCATGGTAACAGAAAATGACGTGAAGCGACGTCGCACTTGCCGCAAAACATCCTTCAAGGCGTTCACAAGATCAAAACAACACAGAATAGGAACGGAAGGAATGCCGCCAACAAGCGCCGCTTCTCGAGCAAAGATGACACTGAAGCGCGACTGTAAACAAACGAAGCCGGCGCAAGGGGCCACGTGATGCCATTAGGCCAATAGCGACGCGGCGTCGGCTTCGGCCAGAGCGCTGGAGGAGGAGGCGGCGTTCTTCAAAGCGTGGCACTACTTTACGAAGTTTAAGGGGCTTTATCTGTGGGTGGTCCATGGTCTAATCGGTAAAGCATCATGCTGCCGTGCTAAGAGTTTGTAGCCGATCGTCAGGCCAACTTGGGTCACTGAGTATACGACACTGGGTAGTGATGCTCTCCAGTGGCGAAAAAGAATTGTTCGCGATTTCTCCAGTGCTTGACAGAATCTAACCCTGAATCCACACCTGAATGTGCACACTATGCCTGAAAATGCATTCACACATGCCCCACATGCAGACTTTGCAGTAGCAGTGTTAACTGGCGCACCTTGTCCAGAGAGATGCATGAGGCCGACTGCATAGACACCTTATAAATGATGCATTTTGGCGGTGGCAATAAGGTGTGTCGCTTAAACGCTAATAATGCATTTCTTCAATGCTAATCACGTTAACATAGACATGTATGTGCGGTTGGTTCTGCCAGAATCTTCTTTTGTCCACTTTCATTTGAACCCGCTTGCCTTTGCTATTCTCACTCAGTGTATTGCTAGTGTGACAATGTACGCCATTTTTTCCAATATGTTCAGCTACCCAGGCCATCTATATACAGTTGCTGCAAGGGAGCTTGTGTACAAGTTCCCATAGCTGAAAGATGTATGCGGGGAAGGCCATGTAAGTACTTTAACATTTTATCTGTGGCACTGCTAAAAGTTGCATATGTACGCATAAGAGCTGGGGAGATGACAGCGTGACAATGACCTGGACAGTGGTAATGCTATAGCAGCATGCATTGTTAGAAAAGATTCTATATTCAGCAAAGGATAGCGGCAAAGGAGGAACAACAGTGCAAAGAGCAGGTCTCGGTGTCATCCTGTTCAAAAATGACATTATAGCAGAAAAGTGTGCAGAGTCTTTGTCAAATAAGGCATAGAAGTCCATGCTGCCTCGCTAGCAAAGCTGAAACCATAACCTTAAATACATATTAGGGTAGAGGTTTGGGCGAGTTGGTCGTGGTTAATAATGGTGGAGTTTGCGTATTGCAAGAAAGTAGGAAAGGAAGGACAGAGACGACTAAAGAGCGCTAACTAGCCGCCGCTTATTCTCACGTTTGAATTACCCGATTCAAACACCCTTCGATTTCTTGATTTGAAGCTTTTATTCACGCCTACATAGGTGTGCTGGATGTATGAACCAAGAAGTGGTAAACCACCTCTGCCTTTCAGCTCGGCCCAGTGAAAGAGAAGCATCTCTAACCTTTCCTTTGCCAATACCCTCAAGAAATATTGGCCCCGCACAAAGCTAAATAGTTTCACTAAACAGGCGAAGCACCTGGTAGAAGCAGATTATCCAGTACACTTGCTCTCTTTGGTGGCTGAAACGTTGCTCAAAGTCGTGCAATGAGGACACAAGCCCGAGAAACGTGACATTGCTGAGGAAAGCCGGCCCGTTGTCCTGCCTTATGTGCACAGCATTTCGAACAGGTTAAAGAAGATTGGCCAGGGCGGTAGAGTATGCATGGTTTTCTCGGCCCCAGAGAAACTACAGAAGCTTTGCAAGTGAGTCAACGCACCACGCACTCATGTTTCTTACCGCTCCATCAAGCACTATTCTGGTTTCGTCCCATACGTACAAGGGGTCGTTTACGCAATACCACTGAAGTGCGGCAAGACTTATGTTGGCCGAACTGGCAGATGCCTCAACGACCGCTTCCGCGAGCATCGAAACATTGTGCACAATATGGTGCAGAGGCATCTTGGCATTCATTTCCGGGATTGCAAGTGCACCCCCTTCCTTCATCAGTGCATCCCGGCCACGGCGGCCGCATTTCGATGGGGGCGAAATGCCAAAACACCCGTGTACTTAGATTTAGGTGCACGTTAAAGAACCCCAGGTGGTCGAAATTTCCGGAGTCCTCCACTACGGCATGCCTCATAATCAGAAAGTGGTTTTCAAGTCAAGTCAAGTTTATTTACAATATGTACAAGGTACAGTGTTGAAGGCCACCCTGGCAAGAAAGCTGTAAACATACAGCTTGACGAGGCCAGGGGGCCACCACCAGGCAACATCAGCATCGCACACATCCGCAGTGCAAACAATAAGCTTTCTTAAGTAGCTGCAGTAATACAACACGTGGTACATATCCACTTCCCTGGGCATGAATAGATCTTTATACATACATAATCATTAAGAGCGCATTGAAATTCGGGTGGATAACGTTAGCGCCACGGAAATATTTACTGTCACACTTTAAAAATGAACATTATTAAAAGCAATAATTAAAAGGAAGTTAAACAACAGTTAAGAATGTGCACGTGCAACTTAAAAGAAATGAAATGAATATACATGTGATGAGTACATTGTGAATAGGTATGAAAACCAACTAATTTACAAATTTTAAACAGTCAGGTGAAATTTATCAAACACAAAGATATCGCGAAATAGCGTGCGTGATAGAACCGTATCTCCATTTACACATTTCTGCAGTTTATTCAATTGCGCGGGTACGTTGTATGTCAGGGTTTGCATAGAGTAATTTGTTCGATGGTGCCTTATCATCCATTTTTCCGATGCTCGTGTTACACGGGTGCTGGGTCGTTCTACGAGGGCTGACACATTTTTTAGGAATTGTATGGTTTTGTTATCTGCAAATTGTAATTGGTGTAGAAGACGGTATGCGTAAAGATTTTTGACGTTAATTATTCTGCTTTCTTGAAATAGTGGTTTTGTAGGATGCAAATAGTGAACATTGTGAATACAACGAATAGCTTTCTTTCGAGCATCAACAGCCTGTTAATGTTACGTTGTGTAGTCGTAGCCCATACTAAGGTGCAATAGTTTATATGCGACCGAAAAAGGGCACGTAAGGCATGTAAAACCCCATAATTTTTTTCCTTCATCAGTGCGTGGTATTGGCAAGGCATTGGTCGCAGTTAACTAGAGAAATAATGGAAATGGAGTACATACACAATGTAGGTGACCACTGCGTAAGCACCCCTTCCATTGCTTTGTCACGACGTGAGCGAGATTAGCTGGCCGAGCGCAGGGCAATCGTGGGCACGTGATCTGATTTGACTTATCAGTGATGTGCAGGTTCTACATATCACACTTTTCTGTGGGTTTTCCTGTTTGCCGCGCATATACAGGGTGTTTCAGGGAACAATTTCAAAAATCGTTAACAGTTGCCGGTGGCAGATATCGAAATTCTAGTTCATGAGCTGGTTTACTCGAAGCGGCGAACAATACTTGCAAAAAATTGAAATGCAAAATCTGTCATGTCTGGCATCCAAGAACTGGGCGGCGTAGACGTAGCGTCGAAAGAACGTTTATTCCTGTTACTTGGCAGGCAGCCAACAGGTTACATACTGCGCGCGGTGGGCCCGTGCGAGCGGTCTTTTAAAACCAGCACGGGCTACCCGATAAGAGATAGCCGGGCAGAGAGCATGCGCAGACAGCACGCGATAACACGCGTGCTTGGTTTCGCGCGCACACAACATCTCCTTCCTCCTAATGAGTACAAAGTCCTTTTGCCACATTATACAATGCAACTAATGCTATGGCTGATATCTGTCAGGAGGTCGCCGGTCCCTCTGTGGATAGCGTCGCTCCCCTGGAGGGTCGGTCGTTGCCGCAGGGGCCGCAGCTGGAAATGGCTCGTTGGCGCTCTCAGGATCCCTGAAATCTGGAATAAAATCTTCCGTGATGCTCTGCTTTGAGCTGTCGATGCTGAGCAGTAGCTGGTCTTGATGACGACGCCAAATGAGCACCCCATGATTCGTTCTAACGCGAACCTTGTATGAAACGGGGCCAGACTGCTGAATGATAGTGCCAGGGACCCATTTCTCAGGACCTCTGTAATTCCTCACGAGGACCTCATCATTGATGTTGAAAAGTCGCTCACGTGCCTTGCGTCGCACCATATCGGAGAGCTGTTGCTGAGCCACTCTTCCCCCGACAGAAGGCTTGACTGCGTCGAGTCTCGTGCGCAGTCGTCTACCTATGAAAAGGTTTGCTGGAGTTTCTCTTGTAGTCGCATGCGGCGTGTTGCGGTACGTCACCAGGAACGTCTGTAAGGTTGCCTGCAAGGAGTCTTGGGGTCGTCCTTTCCGCAACGCAGATTTCATTGTCTGTACAAATCTCTCCGCAAGGCCATTCGTGCTTGGATGGTACGCTGCACTCACGATATGACGACCACCGAAGCCTTTGACGAAGCTCTTGAATTCTTCGGAAACGAACTGTGGTCCGTTGTCGGTCACGATGGTCTCGGGTACGCCAAAACGCGAGAACAGGTCTTGGAGACACTGAATTGTGTGGTACGCCGTAGTCCTCTGCATGACATAAACTTCCGGCCATTTTGAGTGTGCGTCCACAGCAACAAGGAACATTTTGTCTTTCATGGGTCCAGCAAAATCCAAGTGAACTCTTTGCCACGGCGAAGTCGGCCATGACCATGGATGAAGCGGAGCCGGTGCTGGTTCGTTCCGTTGCTGTTGACACTCTGCACATTTCTTCACGTGTTGCTCTAGGTCCGCGTCGATACCAGGCCACCAGACGTAGCTCCTCGCGAGTTCTTTGCATCTTACGATACCGGGATGACCCTGATGAAGTTCCTCAAGCAAGAAGGCTCGGTGTTTTGAAGGCACAACTACTCTCATGCCGTACATTAAACACCCTTGATGAACTGTGAGCTCCAAACGCTTGTCGAAGAAATGTTTCAACTCCTTCTCAGCGACATGCGACGGCCAGCCAGCACTTGTGAAGTTCAGTACCTTGCTTAGTAATGGATCACGCCTCGTTTCACGAGCGATGTATTGGCCTGTGACAGGCAGCGTTTCCAAACGAAGCGAATAAAAAATTTCGCTTTCTTCTTCTGATTGCTTTTCGCTGCTGTCGAGCGGCAAGCGCGATAAACAGTCTGCTTCCGCATTATCGGAAGATTTCTTGAATTCAAGAGCATAGTTGTAGGCTGACAGCGTCAGCGCCCAACGCTGCATGCGGGCAGCTGCCATCGCGGGAATGCCTGTTTTCGGGCCGAGAATTGTTTGCAGTGGTTTATGGTCAGTCACAAGCGTGAAGAACCTACCGTAGACGTAGAAGTGAAACTTCTTTACGCCGAATACGAGGGCAAGGGCTTCTTTCTCGATCTGACTGTAGTTCTTTTCGGCACTTGACAAGGTGCGGGATGCGTAGGCAACCGGTCGAACTGATCCATTTATCATTTTCTGCGAAAGAACTGCGCCTATACCGTACTGAGATGCGTCGCAGGCAAGTTGAAGCGGTCGCTTCGGATCATAATGGGCAAGAACTGGAGGGGAAGCCATAGCTGCTTTTATCTCCGTGAAAGCAAGCTGGCATGACGCATCCCACGTCCACTCCGTTGTTTGCTTTAGCAGCCTGTACAACGGCTGTGCCAAAGTCGAGAGACGCTGAACAAACTTGCCGTAATAATTGACCATCCCAAGGAATGACTGCAGTTGCTGCTTGTCTTTTGGAGCAGGCGCATTTAGTAGTGCCAGTACCTTTTCAGGCGATGCGCAAACACCCTCGGCGTTGATGACGTGGCCCAGATAACGGAGCTCTCGTTGAAAGAACGAGCACTTATCGCGCCGGATGCGCACACCGCGTTCCTGCAATCTTGACAAGACGGCTTCCAAGTTACGGAAGTGCTCTCGCTTGGTCTTGCCTGTGACCAGGATGTCGTCAAGGTAGCAACTGACTCCTTCCAACCCTTTCAGCATGTTGTCCATAATTCTTTGAAATATGCTTGGGGCGGACGAAATGCCGAAAGCCAGACGGTTCATAGTATGCAAGCCCTTATGCGTGTTTATCGTCAGTAGTTTCCGGGAGCCTTCCGCCATAACTACCTGCTGGTAGGCCCTACTCAGGTCAATCTTCGAAAATTCCTCCCCTCCTGCAAGCGCTGCGAGAAGGTCATCTATCCGAGGTAGCGGGTAGCGGTCTACTTCTAGACAGGGATTGACGGTGGTTTTATAATCGCCACACAGTCGGAGGCTTCCATCCCTCTTCACTACCGGTACCAAGGGCGTTGCGTATTCGCTTGTAGCAACAGGCGTTATGATGCCAAGCTTCTCCATTTTCACAAGTTCCGCTTCTACTGCACGTTGCAGAGCAAAGGGAACGCTTCTTGCCTTTACAAACTTCGGCTGTGACCCTTCGCGAAGGACAAGCTCGGCCTGCTCTTCCGTGATGGTACCTAGCTCATCCTTGAAAAGTTCGGAATGGCTTTCTAGCATGGCTTCCAGCTTTTCTTGCCAGTGCTTTGATATTTCTCGAGAGAGACCAAGGTGATTAAAAAAAACTAGGTTCTTCCAATCCAAACGAATATCTTGCAACCATTCTCTGCCGAGGAGTGCCGGTCCTGTAGAGTCCACGACGTACAGGGGAAGCTCCACGCACTGGTCGTTGTGGCGCACGACGACTTTCGCCAGACCCTTCGGTTTTACTATGGCCCCAGTATACGTGCGCAGCTTTAACGATGCTGGCTGAAGTCGCTTACGTGGAAACAACCTCTGGAATTCGCGCCATGATATGACGGATACGGCTGCGCCGGTGTCAAGCTCCATCGTCAGTAGGACACAGTCAACGTTCACGGGTACAGTAAATGGGTCTGCGTTGAATGATTTAAGTGAGACAGACGACTCGTTTCGGACGGACGTGACCATCTTCACACGTTTCCGGAGCTTTGCCTCCCTAGCTTTCTTTCCTTTCCTGCAGGCGCGTTGAATATGCCCTTTTCGGTTACAATTGTAACATGTATCGCCGATATGAGGGCATGCTTCGCTAGAGTGATTGGGTGACCCGCAACGGAAGCAGCTTGCCGACATCACAGACTGCTTTTCGCCTCGAACCTTATTCACTTCGTACGCCGGGGATGCGCTGTTATGCGTGAACGCCGCGCTAATCGTTGCAGTTTCCATGGCAAGAGCTCTATCTACGGCCTT
Source organism: Dermacentor variabilis (assembly GCF_050947875.1). Lineage (NCBI taxonomy): Eukaryota > Metazoa > Arthropoda > Arachnida > Ixodida > Ixodidae > Dermacentor > Dermacentor variabilis. The sequence continues at coordinate 8,951,304 of NW_027460313.1, read as the reverse complement.
TTGGAAGGTTAGCTTTTTGTCTTCCGTGAACAACACACGCTGAATGTCCTCGCGGAGCAGGCCGCAAACGAAACAGTCCCGGAGCGCTTCATCCAAGAAACTTCCAAATTCGCAACTCTGCACCAGCCTTCGAAGTTCCGCGACAAATTCGGTAATGGACTCACCGCTTCGCTGTGACCGCTTGTAAAATTTAGCACGCTCTGCGATGACAGACGACTGCGGTGCCAGGTGATCGCTCAGGAGTTTCAGGAGACTGTCAAACTCTCGTGACGACGGTGCGTCCGGTGCCGTCAGCGACTTGAGCAGCGCGTAGGTCTTCGCGCCGATGAGACTCAGGAACGCAGGAACCTTCTTTGCTACTGGAACATCGTTGACCAAAAGATAGGCTTTCAACCTTTCCTCGTACGAGCGCCAGTCACTCGTGGTCTCGTCGAAAGGTTCAATGTGGCCGATGTGACTCATGACTCACTTGGAAGTTTCGGCTGCCGTGATGCCAGTTTCAGGAATTTCACCGCAGGGAAATCTTCGTGGCGGGAAGCTTTTACACAGAGGCCAGGTTCTTCACACTGCGAATTCCGTACGGCGGTCATCCCATCCTCGTCGCCAATATGTCATGTCTGGCATCCAAGAACTGGGCGGCGTAGACGTAGCGTCGAAAGAACGTTTATTCCTGTTACTTGGCAGGCAGCCAACAGGTTACATACTGCGCGCGGTGGGCCCGTGCGAGCGGTCTTTTAAAACCAGCACGGGCTACCCGATAAGAGATAGCCGGGCAGAGAGCATGCGCAGACAGCACGCGATAACACGCGTGCTTGGTTTCGCGCGCACACAACAAAATCGACTAATTAACAAAAATCACTAATTAACTTATTACCTTGTGACCCATATTGCAATTTGCAAATTCTAGCCGTGGAGTTCACAAGGCGGATTCACTTGGAACGAATTTTCAAGATGACACGAGTTTTCAAGATTCCCGAACTATGCAGAGAAATGCATTGGCGTTCCGGTTCATTTGTTAACAAAACGTCGTTTCATGCACTGAAGCACACAAGTTCGGGAATTTACATCTCGAAACTGGTGTCCTGACAATTCGTTCAAAGTGGATCCGCCTTGCGAAGTTCACAGCTAGAATTTGTAAATTGCAATATGGTCATAAGATAATTAGCTCACAAGCTAATTAGTAAAGTCTCGTGAATGAGTCGATTTTGCATTTCAATTTTTTGTGCTGGTAGTGGCCGCCGCTTCGAGTAGATTGGCTCATAAACTAGAATTGAGCTATCTGCAGCAGCCGACCTTTGAAAAATTTTAAAAGTGTTCGCTGAAACACCCTGTATATTAAGCTCGTCCGCAAATAAAGATCAGTTGTAAGTTAGGGCTCTTCACTGGTCGCTGCCCTTCCTTTCCTACTTTGTTACGCTACGCAAACTCCACCGTTAAATGCATTATCATCAACCTGAATGTCAATGGAATGGGCATAGCCACGGATATTGCAAATACTTTTAGTCCTTAATTCGTTGCACTATTATTTGGTGGAGCGTCCAATGTGCTGCTACTGAGCTGTTCTTATGCATCTTTTTCCCCTGCAGTTCAGTATTCCTGGTACTACCGTGTTGTCGCAGGGTTTGCCCGAGGAGGTTGTCATATGAAAAAGAAAGCCTGATATAGTACACAGTCTCATATTGCTTAGCATAGATGTGCTTAGTTATGCACAATTGAAAGAGCTGATTGCATGGTCGTAATTTTACAGCTTTCATGTGGCCCAAGGTGCAGTTATCGAAGACAGATTTGGCACATGAAATGTTAAAAAAAAAGGCTGTACATCCTCTCCATTACGTCGGTTGCAGATGTCTTAGGGCATTGTATTCCTTGCGGGACTTTATTCCGTGATCACTCTTTTTTGTCGTTATTTTTTCCGCACTTGAAACATGCCAATTGCAGAAACGGCTACTGCTAATCAAATTGATAGAAGCAGCTTTATACCACGATATACACAAAGGGAAAATCACTCCTTTAAAAATTAATGAAACTAGTTTTGTAGTATTCTTCCTGAATGAATTGTTTCAGGGCGAACACTACAATAAAATGTTAAACCAGATTATATTATTTATCTAATGTATGTTGTTTGTATCGTGTTTTATAAAGACAGGCGCATCATGTTCAACTCGGCATTACTGCGCATGCCCACTAACGATGGAATCAACGAACATGCCCTCGAAAGCTATCTTAAACGAGTTCCCTCTTCTACCCACAACGTATAAATAGTTGAGCAAATAAAGCAACGGCGTTCTGTGTTGACTGACACTTGGCTCGATCGTATTCTTTGCGTGAACGGCACGAAACATGGTGTCAGAAGTGCGCTGCCACCCTTGATGGAATTCTTAAAGCCTCCTGAACCGTTACGCCTGAGTGGCGACATTGCCAAACAATGGAAGCTTTTTAAGCAAAAATTTGAGCGTTTCCTAGCAGCCTCGGTGCCAAGAGACAAGCCTCGGGATGATAGCACGAAGACTGCCCTACTGCTCAGTTTGGGAGGTGAAGATATGTTAGAAATCTACAACTTCACTTTCACTGAGGACCCCGAAAGAATGGACTATGCGACCGTCATCAAGAAATTCAATGAGTACTGCGAAGCGCAGGTGAATGAAATACATGACCGGTACCTATTTCGACGACGAGTCCAAGCAGCAGGTGAGCCCTTTGAACCATTCGCAAGGGACCTGAGGCACCTGGCGAAATCGTGCAACTTCGGCATAATGGAAAATTCAATGATCCGGGACCAAATTGTATTTGGAACGAGCGACGAAAAAGTGCGCCAGAAGCTGCTAAGGGACAAGGAATTGACACTGGCGAAAGCTGAGCAGGTGTGCAAATCCGCCGAGTTGTCAGATGCACAAAATCAACTTTGAGCACGCGAACAGCGCCAAGTTGACCGTATCCAAGCAAGCTCATAGGAAACTGTTGCATCCCCAGTATTTAAATGCAGTAGGTGTGGTCGGGAGCACCGCTCGAGGAATTGTCCGGCGTTTGGACGCACCTGTAGACGATGCGGAGGCAAGAACCATTTTGCTGTGCAATGGAAGAGCAACAGGCAAGTGGCAGAAGTCAATGCTGACGAAGACTTCACGATTCTCGACGTATCGTTAGATACTGTCGAAAGCCATCGTGACTGGGTAGCAGAAGCACTAGTCGGCAGCAAGCACATCAACTTGAAAGTGGACACCGGTGCACAAGCGAAACTTCTGGCCTATGGTATGTACCGCGCATTACAGCCCGCGGCACAAGTAAGAGAAAGTAATGCAGTGCTACGCTCCTATGGGGGAGGAATCATCAAGCACTTCGGGGTAGCCAGATTGAAGGTCACAGTCGGCAAGACGGCGACTGAAGTCGACTTCTTCCTTGTAAAGAAGGGGCGCGAGATTATTGGTTTCGAAGCAAGCGAGCGCCTGGGGCTCTTCGTCAGGTCGGTTGATGCAATGACGACAAAGGGAACTAGAGTTCATGCAGGAATACAACGACGTCTCCACCGGCACCGGATGCCTTCAGCGGCTGCACAAAATGGTGTTGCGACAAGACGCCGTACCGACGGTCCAGATGGCTAGACGAGTACCCCTGGCGCTGCTGAAACCACTGCGGGCTGAACTCGACCGGATGCTCAAGGCAGGCATCATTGCCAAGGTGGAAGAGCCAACAGACTGGGTAAGTCCGTTAGTTATCGTCAAGAAGGACGGTCAGCTACGTATATGCATGGAGCCTAGGAAAATTAATTAAGGTCTCAAGCGGGAGCACTTACAGATGCCTCGTCGCGATGACATAGAAGCCGAGCTTGCGGGAGCACGCTATTTTTCATGACTAGACGCCAAATCTCGATTTCATCAAATACCGTTACATGAAGAAGCATCCAGAATCTGCACGTTTTCGACCCCGTTTGGGCGTTATCGTTTCCTGAGGCTTCCTTTCGGCATAGCGTCTGCATCCGAAGTATTTCAAAGGTACATGAACGAGATCTTTGACGGAATCCCTGGTGTATGTGTGTACGTCGACAACCTAGTATGGGGCTCTTCAAGAAAAGAGCACGACGAAAGGCTACGAGCTGTCCTTCAGTCTGCGCGTAAAGCGGGATTAACATTCAGTGCTTGAAAATGTGGAATTAGCGTGCCAGGAATTTCTTTTCTTGGCGATGTTATTTCCGAAAACTGCATACGGCCAAGCCCTGATTCCGTCGAATCAGTTCTACATCTACCACCACCGAGGTACAAGAAAGGAGTTCATATAATGCTAGGTCTCGTCAACTATTTTGCTAAGTTTGTACCGGCCCTCGCAGAAAAAACTAAGTTTCTCCGAGACCTGATAAGAAAAGACAGTGTTTTCGATTGGACGGATAACCATGCCACAGAATGGAACCATATCTGTGCAACTTTAAGCAGCCAGCCAGTTCAGGCTATCTTCGACCCGATGCGTGACACTAAAATAGCTTCCGATGCATCGCAAAATGGCATCGGCTCAGCATTGCTACAGCGTTGCGGAGACGCTTGGAAACCTGTTGCGTATGCTTCGAGAGTACTCACCGACACCCAAAAACTATATTCACAGATTGAGGAGGAGGCGTTAGCTGTGGTATACGGGTGCGAGAAATTTCCCCATTTTGTGTATGGACGCACGGTCATCCTCGAAACAGACCACCGCTCCCTGATCAATATTTCGCAAAAGGCAATTGCTGACATGCCACCGAGACTGCAGCGCTTCTTTCTACGTTTACTAAAATACAATTTCACTCTGCACTTTGTTCCAGGAAAGCAGTTCGTGTTGCCAGACCTGCTGTCGCGTGCCTCTGTAGGAAAACCGCAAAAGGATGAAGCAGAAGACATCGAGATTCACGCCGTAGGTGTTGTATCGTCACTTGTAAGCGATGCCACGTTATAGCGCCTATCAAAAGAAACGCGAAATGACAGCTACTTGCATAGTGTCGTCACGTGCCTTCAGACGAACCAACCTGTGCAGGGACGGCTTAAGCATTTCGAAAGTGAACTGTCAGCCGTAAGCAGGGAGCTACTAAAAGGGTACAAGGTCGTGGTGCCAACCAGCATGCGCCAAGAAATGTTTAGAAGAATCCATGAAGGCCACATGGGACTAAAGTGCAAAGAACGTGCGCGTCGTTTGGTTTTCTGGCCCGGTATGAAGACTGATGTCGAAAATCTGATTAAGAAATGCTCAATATGCGTTGTCTAATTTTCCCGAGGTTGAGCAGTTGCAGGACACGTCAGCAGCCGGTGTGATTGATAAACTAAGCGCAATATTTGCTAGATACGGCATACCAAAAGAAATGTGCACTCACAACGGACCGCAATTCTCCAGCCGCGAGTTTCTGCTCTTTTCAGAAAGATACGATTTCCAGCATGTCACTTCAAGCCCGCGGTTTCCACGCTCAAATGGCTTGGCCGAGAAAGGGGTTCAGGTGGTTAAAAGAATCCATAAAAAGACAACCGAAGGAAGAGAGGACTTCTGGCTCGTATTGCTCAGTTACAGGTCATGTCCTCTGGAAGACGGCAGATCGCCGGGTGCACTGCTATTTGGTCGACGGCTTCGAACGCCATTGCCGGATTTTGCGGAAGTACCCAACAGGTCTGTGCGGAAGCATCGACAGACGGAACAGCCGAGACGCTCCCTGGCTCCTTTACGGAAAGGACAAGTCGTGCGAGTGCGCGGAGACCGATGGGATACCAAAGCCAGAGTGATGCGAGCGGAGCAACCAAGATCCTACCGAGTAGAGACAGAAGACGGCAAAATGCTGCGTCAGAACCGGCAGCACCTTCTTGCGACAGGCGAACCTTTCAGCATGGACTCATCCACCGGAGATTCCAAGGACGACGAAAGCGACAGCGACGGCATTGTAAACGAACATACGTCGTCAAACGGAGGTGCACCGGCGATATCAAATGAGGCAAGTCCGCTTTTGAGATCAACACGGCAAAGACCACCACAGTGCCTCCAATACGGCAGAAATTTTAAGCAATGTTCGTAACCCCTCGCAATACCTTTCGATAATATTTTCACTTCCGTGTTGTACAGAAAAGAGGATGTATCGTGTTTTATAAAGGCATGCGCATCATGTTGAACTCGGCATTACTGCGCATGCCGACTAATGATCGAATCAACGAACATGTCCTCGAAAGCTATCTTAAACGTGTTCGTCTGCTACCCACAACGTTTATATAGTTGAGCAAATAAAGCAACGGCGTTCTGTGTCGACTCACACTTGGCTCGATCGTATTCTTTGCGTGAACGGCACGAAACAGTATGTCGTTGTTTGCTACATGGCAATAATTACTTTGCTGCATAGATAATTGCCACGAAAGTTCCTGCTGCTGGTTCACAATTTGAATCGCCCTTGTCAAAATCTGAGTTGATGTGATCGCCATGCTACCTGCCTTTATACCAGTCTGTGAATCAGCCAGTACTGATGTCACATTAGAAGCACATTTGTCCGAAATTCTTAGGTGGAGCCACTCCAATTTTTCATTTTAGTCATTTTCTCGCTTACAAAAGCTCTGTTGTTGCTGCAAATGAATTCGCTATTACAGAAGCCTAATCTTTCAATCTAGCTTCACTTCTTAAAGAAGGGAATTGCGCTAAAAAAGACACGGACGAGTAAGGACATGGACGGGCGCAAACTCGCGACTGATTTTATTCAGAAAGCACATACATATATATACCTAAATTTTCATTCAATCATTGCCTAAGCGCACATGCCAAGAACGTTTTCTCTTTCTTATACAGATTGATACTAGAATCGCTTACGCATTTATCACCTGACTTATCAATGTAGAAAACTTCTGCGAGTTCACGTGATACCTGGTTACGACTGCGCCTTAAGATTTTGGTTCTAGCCAGCGAAGGCTGGCATGCTTTATCAGGCGTAGCCAAAGGGCATGCGCTGCAATGTAAGGGCAAATTTGACCCTTTTTCGTTAACCGTAGAAAGCTTATGTTCCCTTAGTCGTTCATTTATACAACGGCCCGTCTGGCCAATGTAAACTTTTCCACATGTCAGGGGAATTTCATACACAGCCCCGACCGAACACCTGACAAACTGGGTGGCGTGACGTTTCATGCAGTCTCGCACGCACTCCTCGCCGGAGACAATCCGGGGGCACAAAGAGGCCAACTTGCGCGGGGCAGAAAATACCACCGGCACACCGTAGCGATTGGCTACATTCTTTAGGTTGTGCGAGACCCTATGAATATAGGGGAGAACCGCCGGTCTGGTCTTAGGTTGACCGCCACCCTCTTGAGGTGTTCTAGGTTTCAAGCTTTGCAGAAGCTTCTCTGCCACAGCAGCCACGACGGAAACGGGAAAACCAGCCTTCCGTAACCTGCCAATCTGATTGTTGAGGCTGTCCTTTACCAGGTGAACACATGATTTCTGCAGGGCTTCCTTCAGGCACAGCATAACAATGGCGCGTTTTACCGTCTTAGAATGAGCGGACTCAAAAGGCAACAGGTCTTTCCGGGCTCGTGGTGAATACATCCAACACGTGTGATCTGGTGTTAAAGTGATGTTAATATCTAAAAACTGCAATCTGTCTTGTTCAGGTAATTCGTGGGTGAAGGTTAGACCCCTCCCGTGTCGTTTAAAGACAGATAAGGTCTCTTGCACGGTAACCGTGTGCGTCAAACCGGGTTGCTTCTTAAAAATCACCAAATAATCGTCCACGTATCTAAAAACTCTCAGAACTATCTTGTCGTCCAAATAACACACCAGATCACGATCAATGCTGGCCAGGAAAATGTTAGCCAGTACCGGTGCCACACAAGACCCGATGCAAATGCCCTGACGTTGAACATGAAAACGGTTGTCAAAGGTTACAAAAGTGGACTCAAGATAAAATTAGTTAATTTAGTAAAATTACCAATTTAATTATTATTAAATCAAATAATTTCGTTATGCAAGACCCTTTTGTTGTGAAGAATTCAGGTGATGTGGTTTCTTTCCTACAGGGTTCCTCATCTTTAGGTTACGCTGTCTCTTTTGACATAGAAAACCTGTTCTTTTCGATACCGCATGATGACCTATTTTGTGCAGTTAGGTCTTGCATTGACGAAAATGGTGTAGTAGATTTTCAGAATACTAGCGGCCTAACCGTGGACAATTTCATGAAGCTACTAGAATTTTATCTTGAGTCCACTTTTGTAACCTTTGACAACCGTTTTCATGTTCAACGTCAGGGCATTTGCATCGGGTCTTGTGTGGCACCGGCACTGGCTAACATTTTCCTAGCCAGCATTGATCGTGATCTGGTGTGTTATTTGGACGACAAGATAGTTCTGAGAGTTTTTAGATACGTGGACGATTATTTGGTGATCTTTAAGAAGCAACCCGGTTTGACGCACACGGTTACCGTGCAAGAGACCTTATCTGTCTTTAAACGACACGGGAGGGGTCTAACCTTCACCCACGAATTACCTGAACAAGACAGATTGCAGTTTTTAGATATTAACATCACTTTAACACTAGATCACACGTGTTGGATGTACTCACCACGAGCCCGGAAAGACCTGTTGCCTTTTGAGTCCCCTCATTCTAAGACGGTAAAACGCGCCATTGTTATGCTGTGCCTGAAGGAAGCCCTGCAGAAATCATGTGTTCACCTGGTAAAGGACAGCCTCAACAATCAGATTAGCAGGTTACAGAAGGCTGGTTTTCCGGTTTCCGTCGTGGCTGCTGTGGCAGAGAAGCTTCTGCAAAGCTTGAAACCTAGAACACCTCAAGAAGGTGGCGGTCAACCTAAGACCAGACCGGCGGTTCTCCCCTATATTCATAGGGTCTCGCACAACCTAAAGAATGTAGCCAATTGCTACGGTGTGCCGGTGGTATTTTCTGCCCCGCGCAAGTTGGCCTCTTTGTGCCCCCGGATTGTCTCCGGCGAGGAGTGCGTGCGAGACTGCATGAAACATCACGCCACCCAGTTTGTCAGGTGTTCGGTCGGGGCTGTGTATGAAATTCCCCTGACATGTGGAAAGGTTTACATTGGCCAGACGGGCCGTTGTATAAATGAACGACTAAGGGAACATAAGCTTTCTATGGTTAACGAAAAAGAGTCAAATTTGTCCTTACATTGCGGTGCATGCCCTTTGGCTACGCCTGATAAAGCATGCCAGCCTTTGCTGGCTAGAACCAAAATCTTAAGGCGCAGTCGTAACCAGGTAGCACGTGAACTCGCAGAGGCTTTCTACATTGATAAGTCAGGTGATAAATGCGTAAGCGATTCTAGTATCAATCTGTATAAGAAAGAGAAAACGTTCTTGGCATGTGCGCTTAGGCAATGATTGAATGAAAATTTAGGTATATATATGTATGTGCTTTCTGAATAAAATCAGTCGCGAGTTTGCGCCCGTCCATGTCCTTACTCGTCCGTGTCTTTTTTAGCGCAATTCCCTTCTTTAAGTATGTACGACCGACTCGCCCAACAACGTGCTCTCCTGAATTAGCTTCACTTCATTTTTTCTTTCGTGTCCTTTTCGTGCTGAAGGACAATATGTAGGATCTGCTGGTCATTCATAGTATTTTTTGGTAGTACAGATAGTCTGCATTTAGTAAAAAAAATTCTGAGGAGTATTCATCTCATTTATGGTACTTACAATGTTTCAGTTCACATGCCCCACAGCCCTCAAGTTCAAGGCGAAGAACATGAGGAAGAAGTTGCCCTCTGGGATTGCAGAGCTCGATGCAAATAGGTAGAAAGCACAGAAACGAAAAGCTGCTGATAGTGAGGCAGGTGGCAGCACGAACGCTGTCATACCGTGCATCAGAAAGATGACTCATTTATACCAGTGTCCTGTTTTCTTAACTCCCATTTAACTTCACACTTTTTGCCCTCAGGTAATTGTGCAATATTGTGCTGCACCTTGGGCTGGATTATTTGCTTACATTTTTTAAATACTTAAATCACAAGGACACTTTTTTCCGATTCAAAAATGTATTTTTTAGCTTACTTCAGTGTACAGAAACTAGGATTAACAGTGCATTCCACATTGCAGAACATACGCTTCATTTTCCACTGACGTTGTTTTTGACCTGTAACGTTTCCATTCACAGCCACTGCCCTTAACTGTTTACTATTATCTGTTCAGTTTTGCTACCTGTGTGTGCCTTGTGTGCACATGTGTGGACAATGCTTATTATTTTATAATTTCCAGGCAGCATTTTGGAATGCCGCCCTTGATGAAGGCGAAGATGATAGGTCTTAATTCTCAAATTGAGATCCTGAAGCGGGAGCTGCGCAAGGCAGCTGGCAGCCTTGAAAAAATTCAAGAATCAATGATCAAGACGTTTCGAAACCGGAGGAGCTTGAAGTTTCGAAGCCATCCCTTGAGCAGCTGCTTGAGCTTTACCCGGCACTGAGGGTTGAGCGAGAGGCAAGTGCTCAGATTGCATTGACGTTTTTATAGGTATTAAGCATAGATGTATTTCTTTAGATTGTTTTGCATTCCCGGCTATGCTTGCACATTTCTGTGCATCATATTGAGATAAAAATGTGTAGCTGGTCACTTGCAATTTAATTCTAATGCCAGCATTTGAATAGAATGATTTATTTCTTTGGAAAAGTGATTCCGAGTGTTCTAAATATCCACAATGCACTGACATTATTGCATATTGAGTCAAAATTTTATGCCAGCAGTACTGAACATTTTAGTCAGCCATCTCAGATTTCTCTAAATTCTAGCAGTTAAGTGCATCATCATCATGACAGGGACCGTAAAATTTTATTCATCATATGATTGAATTTTCTGAGGTAAAACTACCACTTATAGTTAAAAAACATAAATATAGGCTTCATGTACTAGCTTGCTGAAGCACTTATTATGTAAAGTAGGAATATTGTTTCTTATTGTTGACACGTACAGGCATTGCAACTGCTGGTAGGAACGAGTGCCTTAACTCGCGCCTCGCGAAGTCTCTCGAAGTGCCAGTCACTTCGCCAATCACTTTGTGCCTGCGCCACAAGACTTCATGAGATGCCGTTTGTGCAGCACTCTGCGAAGGGATGCCAAAGGCTCCATGTTCCTGTTAAGAGTGGCTGCGTCTGTACATTGGTAATATTTTTCGAGGACCCTTTTTTACATCTAACACTGTTACGAAAGCACAAGGTGTAGCCATTTGTATCTGAAACCACCAGAATTTTGTTGCTGATTCTATAGCGGAAAAAGTCCCGTTTAATCAATTGAGTATTGCTCGTTTCGCTAAGTGCAAGTGTGCCCAATAAAGTGCTAATTTGTTTAGCAGTGCATTTTTCACTTAAGTAAAACCTTAATTCAACATTCGGGTGATTTGAACATTTGTTTTGGGCTTGTGAAATCTGAGGTTTTAATTTGACATTCGGTCAACTGGGACATTTGTTTTGGACCCATGAAATATAAATTAACGAAGTTTTACTGTCAATGTTTACTTTCACTACAACATGACAATACTGACCTAAATTTGGAGTTCATTCCTATAGCGTAAATTTATTATTCTAACTTGAAATGCCAAACTCTGCCTATGTTACAAATTTAATAGAATAAATATTTCCGTGTGACAGTTGAAAAAATTTTATGCATCCACCATTTATATAATACTTGACATGAATGTATACTTTCTCACCTTGGAACCTAAATGTTTTTCCGGGGAAGAAATAATCAATTCCAGAAAAAGACTAATTGAATGCAAAATAATATTGCACTGTAGTAGTCTAGGTTAAAATAGAGAATTGGGTGGTCATGATAGTTCATCTGTCAATTACTCCGACATATTTTTTAAAGCGAGTAGAAAGACAATAGCGGCGAAACGCATGAATATTTGTGCACTTAGATTTAGAAGCATGTTAAGAACCCTCAGGTGGTGCAAATAATGTGAATTCTTTGGGTTTTGTGACAAGCCTGCAAGCATGCTTCATGGTCTCTTGTTATTGTCGCTTTGCTGCCACACACAACAAAGCACAGGAGAACTGCTCTTGACACTTGGATCATTACTTTTCATTAAGATGAAGTGCCAAGGTATGTCATATGTGCGTAATCGTGGTGATTGTTTCATTTTAAACTACAGTGCTTCTGGAGATTTTTACTTTCATGCTCATAGCATATCACGTAAGCCTAAGGGGAAAGTTGACAGTGATGTAGGTAAAAATTGAAATTGTTCTGTCCCCTCAGTAGCTACTTGTAGCCCTCTGACATAGTTCGGCTCTGATGTTTTTTTTCACCCTTGTCAAGTGACTGACAGGACTGTGGCACCATTGAGGTCATGATTGAACCATACAGATAGCTAAAGTGGTGTCACTGTTTTGTCGTGAAATAGCTCCGAAAGATTTGATTCAGCTGCCACATACTTCACTGTATCTCCTATGAAGTCAAAAGCACTTTTACCATCGAATATCGCAAGAAATTTCCACTCTGCTACCATACTAAAATAATTTTTCTCATGGCAGAGGTTTAAGAAGTTCTTGTTTGTTGATATTCTGCACTGTTATTCAAGTAGCAAATCTTTTTCGTTTTCAATAATTAATTCAGCTTGCTTTCATTGAAAAACGAATGGCACCACTGTGTCATACTGCAAGCAAAGGGCAGCAGAGGGTCACACCATAAATTATACTCTTATTTTCTGTGAAAATGTAAATAAAACCAAGTGAAGGGGGGCTTGCATGTTAAAATGAAATTATTGCAAAGCATCTTGCACAATTAAGCTAAGTTGTGGTTCTTGGTAAAGTTTGTGAGCACAATTTTTTCTCTTGTCGGTTCTAGAGATGATCGACGAATGCAGTGTCAGGGGCATTTAGTACAGATTGACCCTATTAGAAATGCATTTTTTCCCCAAGAAAAATGTACGTAGCTACACTGAAGCTTACTGTGCTTTCTTCAACTGCGGTGGGAAGTTAGGACTGCCAGTACATCAACTACTGAAGTTCCATGGTGCTTATCATCTTGAGATTTCTTAGTCATTGGGTGAAGTTGCAGGCCGCAGTTGTCCCTTCTGTGCATGCTATCCTTATAGTCATATCAGCATTATTAGTCGTGTTTAAAGCCTTTTTTGGAGCTTCGCGCTGCTGAATAGAATACAGTTGAATTAATACTGGTAATTTTGTAGGTCACATCTATAGACAACATTCGTGCTCTCCTGTAACATTGTATTGTTACTTAAGGTTACTTACAGGGACTTCAAAACCTAGAAAGTGCAGTCGGCTGTTAATTATTGGGAATGTATCATATATACAACCCCAGTAATGTCATAATGCATACTGAAGAACTTCAGGTGTCTGATAATCCCAAGTACTACAGCGTGTTGTCTATTGTACTTAAAGCTGCTTTATTTTCACGTTGCCTACTCTTGACATTAGTATTAAATTTAGGGCCATCTGTATCGAAGAACTGACCTGACCAACTATCATTGACGTCTGCACTGTGTATCTCCTTCATTTTTCCAGCTCCACAATGAGTTTCAACGGCTCACAGCAACTTCTGCCAAAGCCTATATAGGGAATCTCATCGAAAACAGAGGCGATGGGATATTCAGCCTTGTGCAGAAATGCTCCAAATTCGGCTTTCAGAATCTTCACGACAGCAGCAACTTGTAAGCCTCAAAATGAACCAGTCACATCTTGGCCTGTGTTCAAATGCTTTCAGAAAATTCCCTGACGTAAAAGCGCACTGGGGCACACAAATTTCATGTGAAATTGGCAGCCAGCAAAACATTAGTGGTGACAGGATCTCGCACTATGTCGGATGCAGCATAGATTAAGCGGATGACTCTTGCTAATGGCTGGAATTGTGCTTTGTAGTAGAATTTTGTAATTCTTCACTACTTGTTTTTTCTATAAAATAACAAATTATTCAGAAATCTGGCCACTAGCAGAATGCCTCTGTGTCATTATATGGGTGGCCAAAGTATAGTGGAAATTCGAAAATCTGCATGAAAGCACCATGTCATTACCAGGGGAATATTGCAGATTTCGTGCCATGTGAAAATGAGTGATACGTCTTTGGCTGAGGGGCTAACAGAATTGTGCATTGCTGTTTATTTAATAGTTTCAATGTTATTTTAGGGCCCCTTTAGCAAATGTACTCACTTTGGCTACAACTACCACATACTTATTTGCTCACTAATAGGAATTGCTGATTGTATTGCCACCCTGATTGTTCCGTGCTATCCTTGCATTATCTTGCTTCATGCATAATTTGTTTGCAGCTGCTCAACATCCAGTCACTTCTCTCATGCACTTTCCTAGGATTCATATGCATTGGCTGTGCTGACAAGCCTTCCCCGGCTCGTGAACGAAGACCCCACTGCGATTCTTTCGCCACCGCTATGCATACTACTTTTCTTGCACCATATATAAGCAGCCTCTGTGGGAAATGTTTCTCAGTCCTGTACAAGAATGCTAGTAATAGCAACAGTGAAAGCAACGGTGATAGTCCAAGAATACTGCTCAAGTTTGTCAAAGCATTTCTGCATGCACAAGTGCTTGCCTGCAATCTGTTCAGTCCGTGCCTCGAGTATTGTCATGTCACTACAAATAGACAAAAGTACAGTCAATGCATGTACGAATATTCATCACCTGGCAAACAACAGAAGTTAGCTGTGCAGCAAAGCCAAAGGTTTGCAGGTTTCTGTGCAAGCCAACTGTCTGGCACTTCCCTTATTTAATTGCTACTGGCGCAGACTTTGAGGACTAAGTTGGCGCCACTGGAAACTACTTGAGGCCACTCGGGACTGGGTCGCTACTTAAGGGGGGACAAGGCACTTGAAAAAACTTATTTTTCAGACAATATAAATCAAATTTACACACCTAATGCATTTTTACGAGCTTCTTTCAAAAATGGAATAATTTTTTTCTATCAGTATATTCTGATATCTAAAACAGGATGCTGTTTGTTTGGATACCAATTAGCTAATTAACAGCAACTTTCACGGTAACTTACAGCACACTGATACAATTGTGAGTGTTCAAAGTGCATCATAAGCTATAACTAGTTGTTTTAGGCCATCTTGAAGCAAAGTTATAGCTTGTCAAACTTAGTCATAAGGAATGCCCACTTTGATAATCGAAAAATATCAACAGGGACATTTTTGATGACTAAGTTTGGCAACCTATAACTTTGTTTCAAAGTGGCCTAAAACAACGGTTTATAGTTACAACACACTACGAACACTCGATTCAGTGTGCTGTACGTTACCGTGCAAGTTGCTGTTACTTAGCTAATTAATCTCCAAAAAAGAGCATCCTGTTTTGGATATCACAGAAACAAAATAATTGCATTTTTGAAATCGGCTCATAAATGCATTAACTGCAAATTTCATTCAAATTGTTTGAAAAATAAGTTTTTCAAAGTGTCTCGTCCCTCCTTAACACGTAAATGAAAAGTGCTGGACACACTGCACATGCAACCTTTGCAACTAAGTGGCTCTGATTGGGAGGCATTGGCAACATGGCCAGTGGCATATCGTAGCCTGAATATTGCTATTTATGTTAGACTCCGCAGCACTATTAGCACCTGGTCATGCGGGCTGCACCTGAACTATTGAACATCTACCATATTTACTCGAATCTAAAGCGCACTTTTTTTCGATAAAACGGGTTCAAAAATTGCGTGCGCAATAGAATCGACTAAGACCCTAAATATGCATTACCATATCGCCATCGGCATTACGAAATGGCCACCTCGTACACTTTTTTAGCCTAGCTGCCGTAGCTTCCTCCATGTGGTGCACCCCGCAGGGGCGTCTGCGTCAGCAGGCGTTTGGTGTGTTGCGACACCACGTACCCGAGCACACGAGGGTTGGACCCTCCCGCGTCTAACCGTGCGCGGCTTAGCCGTAACCGGGGAAAAGGGGATCCTGGGGGTTGAGCCGATGCCGGGTTTTTGGACCTTTACGGCCCCTCGGCGGAGGCAACACACCTCTTTGGCCTCGGCTTCACGTAGACGGCATCCCCGGACTGACCCACCCGGGGGAAATAGGTAGTTGCCTCTTCCTGTCCCCTTCTCCACTCTTCGTCTTTTCTCCCACTTTGAATCTTTCCTGTCTTCT
The DNA here is from genome assembly GCF_050947875.1 of Dermacentor variabilis. Classification (NCBI taxonomy): domain Eukaryota; kingdom Metazoa; phylum Arthropoda; class Arachnida; order Ixodida; family Ixodidae; genus Dermacentor; species Dermacentor variabilis. Next base: position 8,935,251 of record NW_027460313.1, on the reverse strand, counting down.
ACTCACTTCATTTTACTTCTCATTTTCCAGGCAGCAAGGGTTAACCATGTCTATCTACCCAACCTTGGGTACATATATTAGGTTATAGCGGCGGTGTATAGCTGACATATGCAGGTATATTCCTAACCTCGTAGCGTCCCCTTGTTGGGCTCGGTGGTGGGCGGCTACCATCGCCGCTGAATATTCTAAGAATGACACAGCAAATGCATTCCCCCCCTTCCAGATCGTCCTAACAAAAGAGGGCGCACCGAAGCAATTTTTGACTTTACTTTAAAAACCAACGTAGAAACATTCCCACGCTACCATGTGATCCACAGTGAAGGACCTCTGCCAATGAGAAAAATATCCCCATTCCTAGCAGCAAAATGCCTAGCAGAAAAAATTGGAAAACAATACAAGGTTTCAAAGATGTCAAGTGGGGACCTAATCCTTGAACTCAATACCAAAGGCCAAGTAGAAAAGCTCGCTGATCTCGCCAGTGTCGGTGACATCAAAGTCACAATCTCAGCACACCGTTCGCGTAACACAAGCAGGGGCGTAATATCAGAAGAAGATTTCTTAAACCTGAGCGACGAAGAACTCGTGGAAGGTTTCAAAGAACAGAATGTAATCAAGGTTCAAAGAATAACTCTCCGAAGAAATAACGGACAAATCCCAACCAAACACGTTATACTTACCTTTGGTACCAGTATTGTACCTGCTACACTTGAAGCAGGCTATTTGAAGATCAACGTAAGACCATATATCCCAAACCCGAGGCGGTGTTTCAAGTGCCAGAGGTTCGGACATGCATCGCAATCATGCAGAGGTAAATCAACATGTGCAAAGTGTAGCGCCAATGACCATCTGTCGGAGAACTGCAATGCTGCTCCGCACTGTACAAACTGCAAAGGAGATCATCCAGCATATTCACGATCTTGTCCTTGCTGGAAGAAAGAAAAAGAGATAATTGCACTTACGGTGAAAGAGAAGATTTCCTTCTATGAAGCAAGAAAGAAACTAGCACACTTACCTCAAACAACCTACGCCAGTGCGGTGCGACAGGGGACAGCACCGCAGTGGTCTCAGGAGTCTACAGGGACTGCAGACAGTGGCCCAGTAGTAACTCCATCCGTCCTCTTGGTGGCAGCAGCCAGTGCTGCTCCATCATCATCATCATCACAGACCGGCTTGCAGACCCCGGTTCCACAGGGCCTCAGGCTAAATCGAACACCCAGGCCTGAGACGCGCGTCTCAGCGCCTGGTTCTCGATCATCCAGTGCCCCGGAGAAGGATATGGAGATCGACAAAAAAAACTCCGGCGTCATCGACGCTAAAAGATCAGCGCTCCTTGGAGCGCACTAAGAAAGACAAGATCACAATAACTACGCGAACAAAAGGACCGGTAACCTGAACGGCAACCGTTCTTCCAATAGTACATTTCCGCTAATATATGTCACCTACAGTTACTTAGTACGCATATATAGATTAACATTCTCACTTCTGCCACTATGGCTTTCATCATCCATTGGAATTGTAGAGGACTGATTCACAATTTGGGTGACATTAAAGATATAACAAATAAGTTTTCGCCAGTCGCATTTTGCCTACAGGAAACAAACTTAGGCCCTAAACACAGTCGATTCCTTAGAGACTTCACCGTTGTCCGAAGGGACCGCGAATGTTCCAGCCCTTTGTCAGGTGGAGTGGCTATAGTCGTGCAGGGCGGCACTCCTACCCGAAATGTCCAATTAAATACATCTTTAGAGGCCGTAGCTATCGCCATTCTATGCTACAAAACCATCAATATATACCACCCCACACACATTTTACTATTAAAGACTTAGAAAATCTAACAGATCAGTTACCGGAGCCATTTGTCTTAGCAGGAGATTTTAATACTCATTGCACTCTTTGGGGCAGTATCAAAACTGAACAAAGAGGGCAACTCGTTGAAGATTATATTCTATCAAATATCTGTCTTTTAAACTCAGGTGCGCCAACTTACTTCTCACTGACTTCCCGCACATTTAGTTGTTTAGACTTAGCTTTTTGTTCGCCCTCACTTTTTACTGATTTTAAATGGGAAGCTCTCGACCCGTCATATGGTAGCGACCACTTACCCGCACTCATCAAACACCTATCATCACCACAAACCCTAGTAAGTAGACCGCGCCGATGAAAATTACAGCTTGCGGACTGGCCGCTTTTTATGGAGAACGCGATACTGGAAGATGTCTTTTCACCAGAGCTAAGTATTGATGAGTTTAATAAAAAAATCACTGAGGTTATTATCTGTGCGGCAGAAAAAGGCCATACCCCTGTCATCGGGTGTAGTGCACAAAAAGCTAAACCCCTGGTGGACGAAGGAGTGTACCGACACTAAAAAAGAACAAAATAAGGCCTGGGGAATCCTACGGAGTACCCCACCTATAGCAACCTGTTAAACTTCACACGAGCCAAAGCCAAAGCACGATTCATTCAAAGACATGCTGAAAAATCATCATGGCAAAAAATACATCTCTTCAATTAATAGTACGGTAACATCGAAACGAATGTGGGACCAGGTGAGGAAATTTAGAGGACAGTACTCATCTTACACAATACCGTTACAAGTCCAGGCACACAAACAACAATACGAGAACAGGCAGGTATACTTGGAGAACATTTCCGCGATGTATCCAGTTCCGGGAATTTTACAAAGGAATTTTTACAATACAAACAGTCTGCTGAAAAACAGAAGCTGCCCACTACTGGCGCGTCAAATGAACCGTACAATTCCCCCCTCACACAGCATGAAATAAACAGAGTTCTTTCTGCAGGGAAAAACACAGCGACAGGTCACGACCGTATTCACTACGCCATGCTGGCTCATCTATCTCAAGCATCTGTAAACGCTCTCCTTAAATTTTTTAACTTAATCTGGGAATCTGGCATAATGCCGGAACAGTGGAAAAAGGCAATAGTTTTTCCATTTCTAAAAGCCGATAAATCCCCCACATCCGCAAGCAGCTACAGACCTATTGCCCTCACAAGCTGTTTGGCAACATCATATGAAAGCATCATCAATATAAGGCTCTCATTTATTTTAGAATCAAGAAACCTCATAGACCCCCACCAGTGTGCATATAAAAAGGGTTGTTCAACTATTGACCATCTTGTCCGTCTTGAACATGAAATTCGACATGCATTTTTACACAAACAACACTGTCTTGCAGTTTTCTTCGATTTAGAAAAAGCCTATGATACTACATGGAGATATGGGATTTGAAGAGACCTGGCTGACCTCGGCATACGGGGTAAAATCCTGAACTGCCTAGCGGACTTTATGTCTAATACAACATTTCAGGTACGTCTAGGCTCGGTACTATCTCATACATTTAAACAGGAAAATGATGTTCCACAAGGCTGTGTTCTCAGCACGACACTCTTTATAGTAAAAATTAACTAGGGGAATAAGATCATACCGTCGTATCTTATGCACTCTTGATACGTAGACGATCACCAAGTGGCTTGCCGTGCCTCAAATTTGCTAACCTGTGAAAGGCAGCTTCAACTCGCAATAAATAAACTTACACAATGGGCTAACAAATATGGTTTCCGTTTCTCCACACAGAAAACAGTTACTGTTTTGTTCTCTCAGAAACGAGGGCTACACAGCGATCCAGCCCTAAAATTGAATGACGTCATACTGCCGGTGCAACAAGACCATAAGTTTTTAGGTGTAACCTTTGACACCAAACTAAGCTTCCTAGCCCACATTAAAACACTAAAGATTAAAGCAAATAAAGCTCTAAATATCCTTAAAGTTTTATCTCATAAGCACTCGGGTTCCGACCGAACCTGTCTTTTACGTATTTACCAGTCTCTTGTGCGTAGCCTTTTAGACTACGGTTCCGTGGTTTACGGCTCAGGCAGACAGTCCTACATCCAACGACTTGATCCAGTACATAACCTTGGACTGCGACTGGCAAGTGGTGCCTACAGAACTTCACCTATTCAAAGTTTATATGTCGAGTGTAATGAACCCTCCTTACAGCAGCGCAGAGCATTACTCACTTTTTCCTACGTACTCAGAATTCAGTCATCACCGCAACACATATGCTACAACATCCTTACACAATGCAACTCACGCTTAGACTACACAAATAAACCGAACGTGATTAGGCCACTGGTCTTGCGGTAAGAGCAATACTGTCGGGATTATGACATTCCCCACGATGTCCTCCAGGTTGCCAAGAAACCACAATGGTTGGCCCCGTGGTACGATTTCACGCACTTATGTGATTGGACGTTAACACATATAAAGAAGAGACATCCCACACGAACACATTATACAAGAATTCCATGCACTTGAGGACAAATATCAAAATAACATGCAATATTACACTGATGGCTCTAAAACAAAATATCACGTGGGTGTCGGGGCCGTAACGGAAAATTGGGGAACAAGTATTCGATTGCCACAACACGCTTCTGTTTTCACGGCCGTAGTATACGCCATCTAGGTTGTTGTGAAAAAGATTATCGCTGACAAACACAAAAATGCAGTCATATACACAGATTCTTTAAGCACACTGAAGGCTCTACATCTGAAATCTGAGTGTGAACCCCTGATTGGAGGCATTTTAAACATGGTGGCTTTTAACGAGTACGGGGGGTCAATTCGTTTTTGCTGGGTCCCAAGCCATGTTGGGATACCGGGTAACGAAGCAGCTGACAGATATGCACTGATGGCAGCGCACAAAGACATTATAAACACAACATTCCCATATAAAGATAGCATCCGTGCAATTAGAAAAGCCTTAACGATAAAATGGCAACGCGAATGTGACCGTTGTGCCGACAACAAGCTACATCTCACGAAACCCATAGTTGGCGAGTGGAAGTCGTGCTATCATCAGGAGCGGTTCATCGAAGTAGTTTTATGCCGACTACGCATTGGGCACACACACCTCGCACAAAATTACTTGCTTACGAAAGAAGACACACCAACATGCGAGAAATGTCAACAGCCACTCACAGTTAAGCACATATAATTTGTGCAACAGTGTTCGACTGTGTGTTTCAGTCTCCGTACATGTGAGTAATATCAACTACAATACCTTTACACCCTGCTCTAATTTTAGGTGATGATCCACTAGTACCCTTATGTGACGTACGTAAATTTCTAGATGACACTGGCTTTTTACATAAAATATAGATTTCTAACACAGCTTTTTCCTTCATAAACCGGATTTTAAAACACCTCGTGTTTGGCGCAGCATAGTCTCAGCCGCTTTTGCGCCATTAAACCCCATTTAACTAACTACCTAACTATCCATGTGGTGCAGTACGTGTGCATAGGTAATGCTTCCTTTGGCTTAGGTTAGTGCACTGTCCGTCTTCCCGTTTTCTGTGTTTGTCCTATCAGCATGGAAGTGCCGACTGCAAAGACATGCCGAGTTCATCACGATCCCGCAATTAAAAATAAAGCAATCGCGTGTGTGTAGAGAAACTGAAATTGGGCCGCATCAGGAGCGTTCCGAGTTCCCGAAACTTGCTTGCGGGACTGACGCAAACAGGAGAGGTGTTATACACCGGCGGCTGCTACACTCCTAAACAAATGTACAGGTGTACATTTGCCACACAACGATAATCGTCATCTGTCTTGTCTGAATTTCCTTTCTTTAACGCTGCGGGCCCAGTACTTTCAAGTTACGAACAGCATGCACGTTATCAGCATGACAGAGCATTCTCGACAAGAAAGTTGCAAGCAAGATAGACGACGCTTATTGTTGTGTGGCAAATATACACCCCAAGGGGTGCACTTCTCTTTGAGTGCACACACGGCGTGGCCGTGCGGCCCCTATCTTAAAAGCGATCTGCGACGGAGACAAGAGTCTACGCATCTAGACGCACCGCGCTGTGTTCTCGTCGCTTAGTTCGCATTAAAGCGAGAGGGTGCGCACAAAGGTCAATCTCCTCGCTCCTGCTACCGCACTTCCTCGCTCCAGTGTTTTGATAAACAGTTTCCGCGGTCATTGAGTGAGACGTGTTCATGTTTACTTGTGCGCGTGCGACGCCGTGCTCGTTAATTTAGCTAAGAAACGAATGTTTAAAAGTTCATACAGCTTATAAACCTACTATTATTACTTTTTATATGGCTGTCTACTAATTTGCTATTCGTAATCTATGCTTCGCCTTTCGGGCGAAACTGCAACTTTTTTTTATTTATCGCAACTTCAGTGCATTGGGAGTAAATTGTTTCTTCTAAATGAGAGAAAGATTAATTTCTGTATGAAAGAATGAGGTGCGCATTAAACGACTTTTTTTGGTCGCGGAAAACGGGTGCGTGTTAGAATCGAGTAAATATGGTAATATCTCAAATATTTTGGTCATCCTTATACATTAGGTATATGGGTAGTGCAACAAGGCTGCTTGATGAGGTGCTGGTGGTGGTGGGCTCTAGGAACAAGTGGGTGAAGCATATGATGTGCAAATTATGGTGTGGCTGTTGCCCAGTCACTTGTCCAGTTCACAGAGATCGTGAAGTATCGCAGCCACACTAGGTCTGTCGGCTTAGTCCAACTGTGATGGGCCTTGCTTCGATTGATGTATTGAAATGGCCCATGTGTGGCTTCAGAAGCTGATTGGCTGGTGAGTTATAGTGTGCACGTTGCTTCATTCCAAATTAGCGAAAAGCTCATGGGGAAAGGTGCCGGAACGCACTTCACCTGATGGCGGCCTATATCCGTACTGATACTCTTGACTTGTGTCAGCGCACACACCGGATTCGTGCAAGGAATTCTAAGGTTGCATATTACATTGTGCCTATAGTTGCATTTCTGTCTTCTCTAACATTTAATATATGAGAAGAAAGGGGGTTAACCAAGGGGCCCGACTTTTATTAGTCATATCACAAGAAACAAACAAACACTGACGCCAAGGACAGCAAAAGGGAAATTACGTGTGCTTAATAAAAGAAACGGTAAATTAATGGAAATGAAAGTGGATGAAAGGTTGTCGGATCGTTCCCCACCTGCGGCAAGTTTTCTCATTCACTTTCATTTCCAATAATTCGTTTCTTTATTTCATTTTTTAAACATAATTAATTTCCCCTATGTTGTCCTTGGTGTCAGTGTTTGTTGGCTTCTAACATTTACTATATCATATATGCATACGATTGAGGGCTCTTTAAAGTAAATGTGGCGTTTTTCGATTTGTACTTCCGAGAGACATTGTCTTAACGATGTATTTACTTATTGCCAGTTTTCTTATTACCAATTTCTTTATTACCAGCTTTAGGTGTAGCAGAAATATATTTATGCACATATTGATCCATTAGTCTTGCTCTTTTTTAGCTGAATATGATTCATGTGAAAAGAGAACTTCTTGTGCTGTGAGTTAGTTACGCTTTTTGTTTTGCTTCTACCTGCTGGTGCCAGGAGCCACCTCTGCGCACCCACAACTTTTTTATTCCGGCGGGAAGCCGGAGACTTCCGCCACCTTCTCATTAACTTTTGAAGATCTCAAACTGACAGCCATCGACATAGCATATGGGTTCGCTTTGCTTCTTGTTGTACATTAGGCATTTAATGTCCAGTATGCACAAAAAGCAAAGCAGACTTTTCTGCTGCTGGAAGCTTTGATGGGCATGCCACCTAGCGCCCTTTTGGCATGCGTTGTCAAGGCAGCAACTGCCATTGACAGTGCATAAAGCAGTTCTTATTCATTTTTTGTTTATTTTATAATGTTATAGTGCTTTTTTTCAGCATCTTGCCCAGGCAGTCTGTTTCTAAGGTCCTAATCGTAAGACACTGGCTGGGCGTGTAACAAACTTTTGTCGTAGGACCTCCTCATTGCAGGTTCTGTTGAGCTCGTTATGATCATGTCATTGGGACATGGTTGAATGGATGCAATACCTGCAAATGGTCGTTAGCCACGCTTGTTGATGCCACTAGTCGAAATTTGCATGGCAATATTTATTTAGCTTTATTCATTTATTTATAATATACTGCAGACAAGAAGTCCAAGCAAGGTGGACACAGAACAACAAGATTATTTGTACACCACACCGCACGCAAAAAGTTTGTCACATGGGATGGGCAAATGCTTGAGTTAGTTGGTTCCAGGCAGCCATTGTTTGTGGAAAGAAAGAATAACTAAACGTGACAAATTAAATTATGGGGCTTTACGTGCTAAACCACAATCTGATTATGAGGCACGTCGTAGTGCGGGATTATGGAAATTTGGACCACCTAGGGTTGTTTAACGTGCACCTAAATCTAAGTACATGGGTGTTTTCGCATTTTGCCCCTATTGAAATGCGCCCGCTGTGGCTGTAATTCGATGCCTGACATCGGGCTTAGCAGCCCAACAGCATAGCGACTAAGCAACCACGGCAGGTTAAATGTGTCAGTTGTGAAGATTGGTGTGGGAGAATGAGGGTAGTGGTGCTGAATAGGCATTATCAACTGGGATAAATTTGTTGGGGAATCTACGGCTAGCTTGTAATTTAGTAGATGTGAAACTAATCAAGATTTCTTTCATTCAATTTCTAATAGGTCAATCCTGTTAGCTGTCAGTAATGCATTGTGGAGTCAGTGGCCATGAATTGTGCTGTTTTTCTTTTAATTCGTTCCAGCTTTTCAATTGTTTTTGTATGAGGGTCCCACACTACAGAAGTGTACCCGAGTTTTGGCCTAATTAAGGTGGAGCAAGAGAGCAGCTTAACACTAAATAGAGCAATTTTAAGCTTGTGGCATAGAAGGCATAGCTTCCAGAAAGTGGAAGAGTAGATGTTGTTTGTGTGCATGTTCCAAGATAAGTTACTTGTTATCGTTGTACTTCAGTATTCATGGCTGGCTACCTTCAGTAAGGTTGACGATTCCAGTTCGTGTGTCCAGGGGGACTTTCTTGCATGTTATTGGAGCTAGACCTTTATTTTCATTAAGAAGCATCCCCCATTACTCACACCATTAAATTACCCAAGTTAGTATTAAAGTCTCGCTGGCCACTATTGCAGATCATTTCGCTAAGTAAAACACAGTCGTCAGCAAACAGTCGAATCTGTCTGGGGGATCAACCACATCGACAGTATCATTTATATAAACGAGAAAAAGGAGTGGGCCGAGTATCCTTTCCTCCAGAATACCACAAGTTACTGGAAGGCCGTCAGAGTGTTGTTCTCCCACTTGAACGTATTGACTGCAATTATTCAGACAAGCAGATATCTGTGACATAATTACTTCTGGTATGCCAGTTGATCTAAGATTTGTAATTAGCTTACAGTGGGGAACTGTATCGAACGCTTTATTGTACCTGCAAGTATTATGTCAAGTTGATTGTTATCAGGACAATCTGCAATGGTGTGAACTATATTTAATTAAGTGGTAAAACAATCCTTTTCAAAAGCCATGTTGACAATTTGTTAAAATTGAGTGTTCTTCCAAGACTTCAATTTGTGAGCCACTGTGTGTTCAATAAGTTTAACACGATGTTAAGCAGATCGGGGGGCAATGTTGTAATAATAGATGGCCACATTTTTTAAACATGAGCACAACTCGGGCTGAACTCCACTCATCTGGCAAGTCTGCTGACAAGGCAAAGCGACGATTAAACGCATTGGGGATAATCTCAGGTCCACAAGATGTTTGTCCTCAAGTCAAGTAGTATAGCAACGATGTCAGGATAAGTGAAATCGCAGCATGGTCTACCTTCTTGATGGGTATGGAAGCACCAGGGGCAGAAAATACACTATGGAAGTAGGCATTGAAGGGTTGAACAATGGCTGTCTGGTCAGGTACTATTGACGAAAACTTATAGTGAGCGCTTTTTTTGCTTGCATATTTCCAAAACTTCTTTAGGTCATTTTTTTATAAAGTTTTGGAGTGCCATGCTGGAACGTGCTGTTCTTCCTTTTTGTTTGTGTAGAAGTGCTCGTGCAATTGTAATGTACTTTTTCGCAGTACAAAGTGTGTATGCTGTGGATTATAAATAAACATGCTGGTTGTTCTTCGTGCTTTCTGTCCCTGTGCTATGCACTGATTTCGTCTTTAAGGGCCCGAGACGCGCCGCGGGAAAGCTAACTTCACTGACTACAGCATATTGCGGTTGGCTTTGCCTGCAGCCGAGCGAAAAGCGTGTTTATTCACCGTCACAACCTGAATGAAACTCAGAATCTGAAACAAGGTTCTCAGAATATAAACGACTTAGCCTTTTCATCGGAAAACATGAGGGTTAAAGAATAAAGCGTTATTTTTTGCGCTGTATGTATTAATCTGGAACAATTTTATTTTTCCTGCCGCAGCTTTTGGTGCCGTATCGGGAGATCCCATCAGGCGCGCTTTTTTTATTGCGGTGATAACGGGATGAGCGTAGCGCGCAGTTTCGCGAAACGCTTGATGCCGTATCAAATTTTATGAAAGGACTTCAGAAAATTACCAGTACCCCCTCATAAATTTCACAGGAAATTAGGGAGCGACAGTTCAATCGCGCATATATTTTCTTAATTTGTTTGCAATTGATTTCCCCATTAAACTGGGCGAAAAAAGAGAGTACTTCGCCAAAAATGATCTGAGCTTCTTCGCGGCGCTCTGTTAATGCCATATTATAGTCGCTCGCAAGTTTTCGTCGATCACGTTACGCGATGTAGGACACTGCTCTCTCCGGCATAGGAACTGATTTCTGCGATTAGAGGGCAGTAATATTACTTCCCATATTCATCTTTCTGGATCCGATAAGAGCAATACATCTCATTTTCGTTATCACTCGATATCAAATCGCCAATACATCTCATTTTCGTTAACATCACTCGATATCAAATCGCCGAAGCAGTGCAGCTCTGTTCTCGCACGCCTGATGCGGAAAGTCGCATTCTCAGCAGAATCGCCAATCAATTATTTGAATATTTATTTATTTATTTTTAATATTCTAAAGGCACGGAGGCATTACAGAGAGGAGGCGCACACAAAACCAGCGGTAACTTTCTTGAACTTGTTGACGTCGGTGATGGTAGAGATGGAGGCAGGGAGGTTGTTCCAGTCGTTTGTAGTAAGAGGAATAAATTAATGAAAACAAAGGCTGGTTTGATAGTGCGGAATCCCTGCTTTGAAGTGTTTGTCAGTGCGTGAAGATATATACGATGGAGTAAAAAGCGGGTGTAAAAAAGGTGGCGCTGCCATTTGTTTTACACTACTTGGGTCATTCCACGCAGCATGAAAATGCGGTTTCTGTCCATTTTGAATAAGTGGTTGGAGTCTGGCAGGATAATGCAGTCGTTATTCCGTTGCAGATCATTTGGCCTCGCCGTCGGGAAATGTCATATACCTATTCTCATAAAATGGAATAATTTGTAAATGGTAGGGATTACGCGCCGAATCGACTCATGGGCTCGGCGTTACGCCCTAATGGAGAGCTGCGGTTTAATTTGGCGATACGATGAATTTTTTTGTTCAGAGGCGCGCGGGGGCAGGGGGGCGAGGCAAGGCTGCGCAGCCAAGGCGCGCCATAGCACATGATGGTTTTATTCTGCACAATGTGCAGTCGGAGACTCATTGTCCAAGTATTCCACCCCAGGGAAGCCAAACAGTAGGTCAGCGGAGCGCCTGTACCTATTGGAGCTCGGTCGGTGCCGGATAGAGTCCCGCACCTTCGGCATAGGCGGAGAATGGTCATACTTGGCTACCGCTGAACCGGGTTAATTTAAACTTTCCGGGGGCTTCTTAACGTGCACTGCCATGGCAGAGCACACACACGCTATTGCATTTTATCAATAAAGGTAAAATGTTAGAGTGCAAAATAAGCACGAACTCACAGATAGATAGAACTCACAGACAGCGCCTGTCAGAAGAATGTCAGCGCCTCTTAGGAGCGCCTGTCAGTACAGCGCCCTTCTTAGTTATTGTCTATGTGCTTGTTCGTGCTTATTTTGCGCTGTAATCCTTTACCTTTAAGAGTGGATCAAGTAGCCCAGCAACATGTTCTATTGAATATTGGCTCCACTAAAACACTGTCTCCGCTGCTGTAATCGAGCCCGCTTCCTTTGGATCATGAGCCAGCTTGAGAGCCGCTGAGTTACAGCAGCTGGTCTCATTAATAAGGAGCCGCATAGCAGCAGCATGAGTTTGGCCGGAATAATGTAAAAAGATATATCGGCTGGCGGCCCGTGATGACAGAGTTATGCTGCCCACTCTTTTCAGCTTACGATGCCCGTTCGCTGCTGCCAATGACTGGTCAAAGAGGTGCCTAGTCACTCACAAGTGAAAGAGTTTCGGATGGTTCGTCAAAGCGCAAAACAGATGACGTGTTTCCACTGAGCGAATTTCTCTCGGCTTGCATGACCATCGCGCTATCAGCTCATGAAAACGGCTTGCTTTTTATTCCGTTGCTGATTCCCGCGCCCCCTCGGCGATAAAAACGCTTTAACGGTGCAGGACCATTTCCCGATGCACTTTCGGAAAACTAGCAATGTCGCGGATGCCGGAAAATGAAAGACGGCGCATTGTAGGTCTATGCCTGAACTGTTCACAAAGAGTTATATCGCAGATGACTAGTCGACCACTTAAAACTGTGAAGCTCATTATACAAGCGTACAAAAAGGAAGGAAGAATTGCGGACGCACCCCGTAAAGCCCGACCCAAAGTGACTACGGAAGACGAAGACATGGCCGTTGTAGCGGCGGCGGTTGACGGCCCCACCTCACCTGTTCGAGAAATTAAGAACCTCAGGCTGGAAGGCGTCTCCATTAGGCGTCGCCTCTACGCGGCTGGTCTCAAGAGTAGAACGGCGGCGCAAAAGCCAATTGTGAGTACGGCAAACAAAGGAAAGCGCATACATTTCGCCCTGCAGCATCAACACCGGTCTGAAGACGAATGGAGAAAAGTCGTCTTTACAGACGAGTCCACAATTACAACGAGATGGGACCAGAGGAAGCGAGTTTTGCGCCCTGACAATTGCCGGTAAGCATATTTAGCATAAACTCTTGAGTCTTAGAAAGTACGCACCAACTTAGATTCGGCACAGATATGGAAAGAAATATATCGATATCTTCCTACTACATTCGTAAAATTTGGGTAATAGGGAGGATTTGAATCCTAATTGATATTGCGCTTTTCAGGCCGTGTTTTAAAGGAAGTATTGGGCGGATAAATGGGACCTGCTGACACATGCTGTGAGCGCAGCGAATTTGGCGTTTCGTTACGTTCTTTTAACCCGTATTTAGTTAATTTCAAATAATTTTATAAAATTTTAAACCAAACACAATTTGATACTGAAGCAAGGTTTGAGTACGGGCTAGTTGGTATTCCATGGTTCAATCGTCACTTACAGCGCATATATAGACGGAGGACAAAAAAAGACGACGTAGACAAGCGCTGTATGCGCTTGTCTATGTATGCGCTGTAAGTGACGATTGAATAATTTGATATACATTGGCGTTGTGTCGGGCACAAGAATGAACATATTTTTTCCTCGAGCTGCATAGGCACACATCGTGATCTGTGTTGGTACTGGTATTTTGGAGTTCGCGTCTTGATGCGACATAGGCTATGAGGGACGCCGTAGTACAGGCCTATGGAAAAGCATAGACCATAACCGCATCTTTAACGTGTTCCGACATCGTGCAAATGAAGGGCGTCTTTACATTTCATCTCCATTTTAGCGCGACCGCCGCGGTGATGATTCGATTCCTCGAGCTTCGGATCAGTAGTCGAGCGCCATATTGTTATTTGTGATCAAAAATGAAATGAGATGTGATGCCACGGGGGTCTTATTTATTTGCTTTCATATCTATTTCGTAATAACAAATGGAATGACACAGGAAAGGCACCGGTGGCATTACATTTTATGGTGAAGAAGAGCTCAAAAGCGTGTGAGCCTGTTAAAGCCCTCGAAAAAAAAACCCTAGGATGTTAAATATTTTTGTACCCGTTCCTCATAGGCTAGACTTGGCATCTGCTTGGTCACAGAAGGCAATAAAACATTTATTTTTTGTAGGTATACGCCGGAGTTCATCCAGCGGGTCGCAGCCAGTGGTCGCTCTGCTGTGAGTGGCTGGGGCATTGTAACAGCCGAGGGCCTCGGACCTCTTGTTCGAATCCAGGGCCCCTTCAACTCAGACTCGTACTGCTCCACCCTGGACGATGTGCTGCTGTCATTCCTAGTCGGTGGAACATTCCAGGGCAATGATTTTATCATCCAGCACGACAACTCACCAATTCATAAAGCGAGAAAGGTCGGTGCCTACCTGGACGACCGCGACGTGGCAGTTCTCGACTGGCCACCACAATCGCCCGGCATCAACGTTATACAGAATGTTTGGGGCATAATGAAGTTTGCCATGGCACGCCGACAGCTCCACGCCCTATCAGCGGACGCGCTTTGGACAGCTGTGGAAGAGGAGTGGGAGCGGCTCAGGCCGGACACTAACTTTTGTCGTAGCTTATACAGCTCGCTGCCAAACCGAATGCGAGCTAACATCGCCGCACGTGGTGAAGCCACCGGCAACTGAAAGCACTACGGATTGAAGAAAAGCTGCTCCGCAAAGACGCGACAACGTCTGGAAGAAAGATCTGGGCGCAGGAATAGATATATAAAAAGAAGACATACCTGTAGGCAAGAAACGCTCAGAGAATCGTACCAGCAACGCGCAAGAACCCCATCGCTTTTCTCCTTATTTGAACTTCGGTTTCTACATTTTCCCACCCCCAGCACTTTTTTACGCGTTGGACACCCTCACAAGCATCCCATTCAATAGAGATGGAGACTTCAATACGTTACTTTTCAGGCCGAAAATATTTCTCCCTTCTACATGCAACTTCTCCACGTCTTTTCGTCAACGTATTCTTCCGTGTGTGACTTCGCAGAAATGTTTTTGTAAATATATGTCACTCGTTTCTTTCCTCCTTCACTTTATTTCTCTTTGTTGCTTCTTTGGCACAGAATACAACTTAATATAAGCTAGGAAGGAAACACTTCGCTTATAGCTTCTCCACTCCAACCACCCATTCAAAACGGATACAACCATCATTCTCCTGCTGCGTGCATTGAACTCCAGGGACTCAGAGAAGAAAGCGTAGTGTCACCTGTTTTAAATCGGCTTATTAATGTAATAAAAAAATCACCATAGATTCCGCTAACCGAGAATGCGACTTTCCGCATCAGCCGTGCGACAACAGGCCTGCACTGCTTCGGCAATCTGATATCGAGGGATGATAACGAAAATGAGGTGTATTGCTCTTGTCGGATCCAGAAAGATGAATATGTGGAGTAATATTACTGCCCTCTAATCGCAGAAATCAGTTCCTATACCCGAGAGAGCAGTGTCCTACATCGCGTAAAGTGATCCACGAAAACTTGCGAGCGACTATAATATGGCATTAACAGAGCGCCGCGGAGAAGCTGAGATCACTTCTGGCGAAGTACTGTCTTTTTTTGCCATGCTTAATGGTGAAATCAGTTGCAAACAAAATAAGAAAATATATGCGCGATTTAACTATCGCTCCCTAATTTCCTGTGAAATTTATGAGCGCTACTGGTCATTTTCTGAAGTCCTTTAATAAACTTTGATACGGCATCAAGCGATTCACGAAACTGCGCGCTACGCTCATCACGTTATCACCGCAATCAAGAAAAGCACGCCTGATGGGATCTCCCGATACGGCACCAACAGCTTCGGCAGGAAAAAGAAAACTGTACCAGCCTAATACATACAGCGCGAAAAATGACGTTTTATTCTTTAACCCTCATGTTTTCCAAAGAAAAGGCCAAGAAGTTTATATGCTGAGAACTTTGTTTCAGATTATGAGTTTCATTCAGGTTGTGACGGTGAATAAACACTTCGGCTGCAGGCAAAGCCAACCTCAATATGCTACAGCGAGTGAAGTTTGCTTTCCCGCGGCGCGTCTCGGGCCGTCGGTCGCAGGCGCGCCGCTCTTCCTTCCCTGCAAAGCAAAGAGCGACGCGCTCCAGCGCTGTAGCAGACGACGCGAAGCGCTTCCCCCGAGGTCCGTGCGCGCCTGCGCCGTTCCACTTCGATGCGCCGCCGCGCCTGACGCACAGGCGGAGCGCGGCCACGGCGAGCCGTGTACTGCATCCGCCCGTCCGCTCCGCCCTCGTCCGCACGCGTGCTGATGGCTCTCTAGTGGAGGGGGAGGAGCGGTCGCAACTTGCCTGTCCGCACGCCTGCTCGTCTCTTATTGGCTGGTCCGAGGAGGACAGTTCGGCTATCGTCACAGCAAACATGGCGCGTGCTCGAACCGAAGCGCGGACGTAAGGCCTAAGCTACAGCCGCTTCACAAACAGTCTATTTTTTTCTTCTTTTTGTGATTTTTACTAGAGTTATCTGGCACCCACGGAGATAGTCATCGAAAGCAGCAAGCCGGTGTACCCTTCCAGACCTCATCAGTGCGTGCGATCGCCAACAGAAACAGACGGAGAGCAGGAAGTGTGTCTTGTGTTTGCGAGAGCGTCGGAAGAAATATTTGAAGCCGTCGACCTGGGATTTCTTGTGCCATGCTTCGCGTGTGCGTCGCAGACGAGAACTCCATCACATACACGTGCATTCTGAGCAGCACACATCTTCAAGGCGTGGCGAAATAAGTAGCGTCCGATTGGCGCACCCAGCGAACACGCTTGGTTTCTGTTCTGTGTATGCGGATCCTTGCCGCGAAGTGGTGAACGCCAGCCCTTCGCAACTTTCAGAAGTAATGATACGATCAGTAGCGATAAGTTTTTATCGCCTCCTTATCGCTACCATTCTGCCTGTGCTATACTGCGTGTGAGCCGTTTTGCCGGCTGCGACGCGCCGAGGTGACAGCGACGTTCGAGCTGTGTTCTTGCTGTTATGAAGTGCGTTTGCAAGCTACAAATCGTGGTATATATGTGCGATGTGTCGCAGCGTTACTGGGTGTAGAAGCGGTCGTACTAGGCGATGTTCGTGGGCTCAGAAGTAAACTGAGCGTAAGTGTTGCCGATTGCGTTTTCTTATGTAGTACCCCGATAGACCCGATAGAGAAGCCCTATCACACCGGCCTTTTCTGCTTCGTACATCTATCGTTTGTATCAAAAGTTGTTACTGCACGGTTCAAGATGCTTCTATAGGTAGGGGGGGGGGGAAACTAGGGAACATCATAATTGCATGCGTCAAGACGTTGAGCGCTGTCGTGAAATGTGGACGAACCTGAGAGCACTAATGTCATGAATGCAAATTTCTGGCAGCCTTGATTTTCATAATGTGGTCTTCATTAGTGCGAAGACCAACAGCTGTGATATGGATTTTAAGATTACGTCAAAGAAATAGCCTTACATTTGGGGGATGCAAGCGTCTTGCATAAACTAGAACCTAAACTGTCTGGTTTTTGCTGCTGCCCGAGCATACAAGCTGTTTGTGCAGACACCAGTGACACGGCAGCAGGCCTTATTGTGGATGAAAACGGCATGCTTGATTTTGGGTCTTACCAGTTTGCCTTTACTGATAGAAGGTCATATGCATGGAAAAACAAAGAACACTGACCAATAAAGCTTGGCCATATGATTTTCATATCGGTATGGGTCTCAGAAGAAATATTTAAAGTCCCCTGCAAAATGTGCAATCATCCTTACTAAAAAATCGTCGGCCCTTACACTCCGTGAAGATGGATGCTAAGCGAAGCTTGTCAATTTGTATAACTAACAGTCTCCTTTGCCATTAACTTAATGTTTTCTTGAATGTGCCTTTGTGATTAACAAGATTTGCATTGTGTGGATACTGGTGACATCAATGAAGAGAAGTCAGTGAAACACGTTTATTCAACATCAGAAACTGCACTGCTCAATATTTTACAAGTGAGGGGGCAGAGTAGCCTTGTGATCGCTGCAGTATACTGCGAGAGGTTCGGTCATCTCGATGTCACACATGTCATTTGCATATATAAAATTATACACATCCATTTATAGTAGCGCGTACGTTCACCTGAGTGCAACACCGCAGCGAAAAGCACTCAAACGTGAATGTAATCAGCCACTATCTTTGCTTTGTTCACAGTGAAGCACATGTTTATTGAACATGGGATCTTCACCGGTCAATTTTTGGCAAGTCAGCCGAGTAACCTTGTGATCGCTGAGGTATACTGCCAGAGGTTCGGTCATCTTGATGTCACATGTGTCATTTGCATTTGTCAAATTATACACATCCATCTTATAGTAGCAGGTACGTTCACCTGTGTGCAACACCGCAGTGAGAAGCATTAAAATGTGAATGTAATCAGCCACTGTCCTCGCTTTGCTGGCGGTGAAGCACATATTTAACATCGGAAACTTCATGAGTAAATTTTTGGCAAGCGAGCAGAGTAGCCTTGTGCTCGCTGCAGTATACTGCAATAGGTTCGGTCATCACGATGTCACACATGTCATTTGCATATGTCAAATTATACACTATGTATTATAGTGGGTACGTCTGTACTCCTTCCTTACGTAATGCCTCTATGACTGCTGGTATCCCTACTGATTCAAATGCCGTTTGGTAATCTATGAAAGTCATATAGACACCCTTATTGTACTCTGCGTATTTCTCAATAACCTGATTAATGACATAGACGTGATCAATTGTAGAGTATCCCTTCCTGAAGCCAACCTGTTCCCTTGGTTGTCTAAAGTCCAGTGTCGTCCTTACTCTATTGGATATTATTTGGTCAATATTTTATATAATACTGGGAGTAGGCTAATGGGCCTATAATTTTTCAATTCATTAAAGTCTCCCTTTTTGTGGATTAGCAAAATGTTTGCACCCTTGCAATCGACAGACACTTTGTATAAAGAGCCGCCAGTTTTCCAAGCATTATGTCTCCTCCATCTTTGGTTAAATCGACTGTTATTCCATCTTCTGCCGCTCTTCCTGGTTTCATGTCTTGCAAGGCCTTTCTGACCTCATCACTAGCTATATGAGGAATTTCTATATCCTGTTCATTACTGTTTCTAATGGAGGTATCCCGACTCCTCTGGGCACTGTACAGGTCAGTACAGAATTCTTCCGCTGCTTTTACTATACCTTCGAGATTGCAGATGATATTACGCTGCTTATCTTTCAGTGCATAGATCTTGGTTTATCCTATGCTAAGTTTCCTTCTCACTGATTTCAGGCGGCGTTCGTTCTTTACATCTTCAGTCTTTCTCACGTTATAATTTCGAATATTCCTGATTTTCGCCTTGTTGATCAGTTTTGACAGTTCCGTGAAGTCTATCTTATCTCTTGACTTAGGCACTTCCATTCTTTGTTCTTTCTTTATTAGGTCCTTTGCTACTTGGGACAGCTTGCCTACTGGTTGCCTTGGTGCCTTGCCTCCCACTAAATTGCTGCCTCCAAAGCGAGCTTAGTTAAGGTTTCATTCATTACCTCTATGTCATCATCATTTCTCCGTTCTACGGCTGCATATTTGTTTGTAAGTACCGGCCTGAATTTGTCCGCCTTTAGGTTGACCTGTTTCTTCTTGACCAATTTTACTCTTTCTCTATTCAAACTGAGGTGAATCCTAGCCCTCACTAACCTATGATACATGAACACGAAATGTTGATGCTTAGTCCAAGGACACCATGTGCAAGCTTGACTAGATGAATGGTAACCACATTTCTTATACAGGTGGCACACTTTCTTGCATAATGTGGACCCAAGCTTGCTGTTTCTTACGGGCACAGTGAGCATCCATGTAATATTTGTGCCTGGATACAAGGCATGTCTGAAACATGCATCACAACGCAAAGCCAGCCAACCAATATATCCTGTTTTAACATATTTTTAATGCTCCCCGAATGTTATTTTGTCAGTGCCCATAGTCCTGCGACATGAAAGAATTTCATAGGCATCAGCTGTTATGCATTTTGCAAGACATGTAGTCCTGGCTATCATGAGCACACGAATTACTAATCTTCAGAAACATAGACAAATTGCATAGTGTGGAAAAGAGTGGCTCGACATTCTAAATGTTATGCAAATATGGCACCACAGCTCTTCTTTTCTGGTGATTATGGAAGGCTCTTACGTCCTTACATGATTTCATGTTCAACCCTTTGTAACGCAGTCGCAGCATATGTTGCCATATTACTGTACTTAGAGCTCTGTTTTACTAATAGTAACATGCATGCAACATCAGCATCTTGCTGGACCCCACCTAGATGGCACTACCTACAGAGGGGACGTGAATAGACTTTTCTCACGCAATGTGACAGTGGCCCGCGGGCATGCTGTACACTACAGTGAAAGAGGTTACATCGAGCGTGCAGGCTTGCCTGGTCACTCGCCGCCGATTTACAGCATTGGTGCTGTATGAAATGAAGACAACAAGGCACTGCTTCTTTCTTGACACACCTCACAACATAATGACACATGCCCACAAGAATCTACAATTGCATCTCAATACAAGAAATGTGAAAGAAATAATACAATCAGTCAGATGTCGCTGAGCAGCTGCACTTTCACAGAAATCTAAATTTGATGGTAAACATGTCGCCTTCATCTTTGGGAACATGGCTTACAGAATGATGCATTGTGGGATGGTGTGTAAACAGCCAATGAGACCATGGCTTGTCAAAAAAAATGTTTTATTACCCTACTGCTGCCACAATGACTTCGTAAAAGAAGCACATATGCCGTGTGGGGTTTTTGAAAATGGTCTGGGTGCTTGCTGGTTGGTTGTTCACAGGTTGGGCGCTATATGTGCTCCTATGTTTACGTAAAAACTAAATTGTGCCCTTACTGCTCACTTTCATGAGAAAATGTACTAGGATTGAGTTTATGGTCTTGGAACTCTCACTATTGTGTTACATGTTGAGAGGATTGTAGCAGCTCACAGTAATGTTTTCATTTGTGCGTATTGGTCACAGGTGACGTAGGGTGGTGCTTTGCAGGAAAATATTTTTCACAGCAATTCCAATCAGCTGAGCTACACCAAAACATAGTTTTTACATTTTTCAGCGCGTGCTATATGCAGCAGGGTTGAGACATTAAACCACTGATCGCAGCTAAGCAGCATGGTCTGTCACAGAAGTTGCGCAACTTTGCGGAACACATTGAAAGCATTCACACTTTCACTCTCAGATGTGGCACTAAACATCATTATGAAATGCAGTGCTTTGCATTACCACACAACAAGTACAGAGGGAAACACAGTGTTTTTATTCAGCTTTGAATTTATTATGCAAGAAACTGAAGCTAACTCCTCCCTCTCCACCTTTTCTTAAAAAGTGACAATATTGTAAAATATGTGGCATTAAACAAGGCTTACCACACAATGGATCCACCTCACAGTTGCCTGTGCAGCTGTGGAGTATGTGCTGGGTTTAATGTGAAAGCTACGCATTGGCCAATCATATTTGTTGTGTTTGCCATGTAGGTCAATTTCGGCCACCACACAGGATTCCTCAGTGTCGAAGGGTGTGTGGATTGTATAGAAGGGTATTCACAGGTACTGGAATGGCAGAGGCGGAAAGCTAAAGTGCAAAGCTCGTCTCTACGGCATACACACATTTCTTATAAGCAACTGTATGGCTATTGGTGAATCGTGTGTGTTAGGGAAAGGTCTATTGCGGGAAAGAAATTGCGGCATCTGCCAAGAAGCGCTCTCCCCTGTATATTGGTGGTGTTGTTTCTCATACCCTCTATGTCTGAGTTTACGCTGCCCATTTGTGCAACAAAAGTTTCTCCAGGAGTAATTTTACACTATATATTGCAGTGAAGCTGTGGTAGAGGTTTTTATAGCCTACTGAATAAAGAATACATACAATACATCCACATAAGTTGCAACTAGGAGGCTCGACAGGCCACATGCGTCGGCAGAACTAACAATATTTATTCACAGTCACGGGAAATGCAAAAGAAAATAAAAGCACGAATTTCTTTATGTCCATTGTCACGAGTACTTTATTACTCGTGTCGTGACAAAGGCACAGTGCTATAGTCACATTCCAGAGGTACTAAAATCAAACCGTTCTCATGGCGTCCAACATACACAGCACAGACCCAGTCAGAGGGTGTAGTAGTTATGAACGAAAAAAAGTTCGCTCATGTGTGTGGACACAACTTCGTCAAAGTCTACAAGAATTTGGGCGAGGCGGGCTCGAAGGACTAATACTCATCCTTCTACAGGAACGCTTTAAAGATGGTCATTCTGTATATGCTAAGCAGCCCACAAAAAGGCAGGTTTCTGTCGTCATCATTGCGTAACTAGTTTACATCAACTACAGGTCGGAGGCATGTCCGAGCAATCACCAATTATCCCTGGCTAGCATCGGGTGACTTATCACACAACTCAATCCCCTGATGTCCTCAACTGCGTCTCCTCCTCTTGGCGCAAATTCTGTTGCTGTAATAGACAACCAGTAATACGCTTTGCGGTTTGCATTACCTGTTTAACTACAATGTCAACTAGACTATTACTATAACTGATTTTTGTACTGAGTTATAACAGCCTCTGACGTGCAAATGTAGCTTATTTTTAGAAGCAGGGGTCTATCGGGCTCATGGAGACAGCATTTGCTATAGAAGCACACAGCAATCTCAAGTAAAGCACCAGACTTACCAAATCGGAGAGATTGAGGAATAGCTCACCCAACCTGCTTTGCATATGAAAATCCTATGCATTGCTTGTGCTATTTTGTATACCTTTTTGCATTGACTTGTATGCCTGGTTGTTTGTGTCTTCTAACTTGGGGTGCGCAAACCCTAAAACTCCCTATTCCGTTGGGTTATTTAGTTACATATGATATTCCAATTCCTGGCGACACTATGCGGACGGGTATGCAGTGCCATATACCATAAAGCCTGCAAAACCGGCCCAGAAAAGTGCCCCTAGCTTTCAAACACCTGTAATCAACCACTTTAAAATGAAAAAAAAGTGTGAAGTGCATCTCTATATCTTCGTTAGTTTTCTTTAATTGCCTCCCACTCACTTTCTGTACTCAAGAGAATGGAACAATGAACTGCTTCAATTACATTCACGTCTACTAACATGGTGTACTTAATGTACGCAAACGTGTACAGCTTTTTAAAAATTAACATAGCATTACAACATTGGCTCATGTCATTTAGAACCTACTCAAAAATTTTGACAAGTGGAAACAAAGTTTTCACTTGTCACCGTATGCTCATGGGATACAAAGGCTCGACTCTTTGTATCCCAGCTGCAACGTATTGTTACGTGTAGCTGGAGCCCAATGATATATTCAATTTATTTACAGGGAAGCTAACGGAACGCCAAAATAGCGACGCTATATCAAGCGGGCCCACGTCGTCTTCTTTCTCCTCAGTGCAGCCACACTGTGGCGGCTGTTCCGTAGCATCACCCCCAGCAGTAGAAGCGTCGTCCCGGTGCTTAATCTACATATGCGCGGTGAAAGGTGTGTGGTATGGCTTTAGACTCGCCACGTGAACGATGTCCCTTGCAGCCGACGATGACGCTGAGAGGTTGGCGGGGATGACTTCATACGTGACATCGGTCACTTGTCGCACGACGCGGTATGGGCCAGTGTAGCGCGACAGCAGCTTTTCGGAAAGGCCCACGCGTCGAATGGGTGACCAGAGAAGCACCAGAGAACCCGGAGTAAAGTGCACGTCGCGATGGTGGCAATCATAGAGTCGTCTCTAATGCTCCTGCGGGGCCTTGAGACGGGTGCGGGCGAGCTGGCGCGCGTGGTCGGCGTGTGCGATCGCGTCGCGGGCGTATTCAGTGGCTAACCGTGTGGCCGAGGGCAACAAAGTGTCTAAGGGCAACGCGGCTTCTCGGCCATATAGGAGATAGAATGTTGAATCGCCGGCGGTGTCGTGACGTGATGAATTATACGCGAACGTCACATATGATAAGTGAAGATCCCAGTCGTGGTGGTTGGTCGCAACGTACTTCGAAAGCATGTCGGTGATGGTCCCGTTGAGGCGCTACGTGAGGCCGTTGGTCTGTGGTTGGTAGGACGTGCTGAACTTGTGCTTTGTCGAGCAGGAGCGGAGGATGTCCTCGACGACTGCCGACAGAAAGCTGCGGCCACGGTCAGTGAGTAATTGGCGCGGAGCACTGTGCACTGAAATGATGTCACAGAGCAGAAAGTCAGCAACGTCAGTAGCACAACTTGTCGGGAGGGCTCTGGTGATTGCGTACCGCGTAGCATAATCAGTAGCGACGGCGACTCATTTATTTCCGGAGCCCGAGAGAGGAAACGATCCCGGAAGGTCTAGACCAACACGAAAAAAGGATTCCGATGGGATATCCATCGGCTGGAAACATCCAGCTGGAGGGGTGGAGGGCTTCTTGCGGCGCTGACCGGGCTCACAAGCGGCAACGTAGCGCCGCACGGAGTGGGCGGGACCCGGCCAAATGAATCGACGGCGTACATGGTCGTATGTGCGCGAGACCCCCAAGTGTCCAGCCAAGGGCGCGTCGTGAAGTTGTGGGAGGACAGTCGAACGCAGCTGTGATGGAATTACAAGTAGAAGGTGAATGCCATGTGGATCCAGATTGCGGCGGTATAATGTCCCCTCCTTAAGGAGAAACATCCGGAGAAAGGCGTCGCGAGGAGTTGACTCCAGATGGTTGATGAGGGTTCGTAATGAAGACTCACGGCGTTGCTAGTTGCCGATTTCAAGCAACTGGGACACAGAGAAAACGCAACCGATGGCGCCCGCATGAGCCGGTTCGTCGACGGTGTAGCGGGACAAAGAATCGGCATCTTGGTGTAAGCGTCCCGTCTTATATACGACGGAGAAGGTATATTCTTGCAGGCGTAACGCCCAGCGAGCGAATCGTCCCGTGGGGTCCTTGAGCGAGGATAGCCAGCAGAGCGCGTGGTGATCAGTGATGACACAGAAGGGGCATCCGTAAAAGTACGGACGAAACTTCGCAACAGCCCATACAAGAGCGAGGCACTCGCACTCTGTGACTGAATTAATGCGCTCGGCGGGTGATAGAAGTCCGCTGGCATAGGCTATAACGCGATCATGTCCACGCTGGCGTTGTGCTAACACTGCTCCTATGCCGTGACCACTGGCATCAGTTCGAACTTCCGTTGAGGCAGACGGGTCAAACTGGGCCAGAATTGGAGGCGTGGTAAGAGAGTAGTGAGCTGCAAAAAAGATGCGGTATGGTCAGGTCCCCAAGAAAATAGGGCGTCTTTCTTCAAGAGGTCGGTAAGGGGACGTGCGATGGTCGCAACATCCTTCAGAAAGGCGTCGGAAGTAAGTGCACAGCCCTACGAAACTACGAACGTCCTTGGTAGACTTCGGAACAGGAAAGTTCGTTACGGCGCGAATTTTGTCCGGGTCAGGTCGCACGCCTCTGGCGTCCATGAGGTGTCCAAGGACGGTGATTTGGCGGCGAATGAAGTGACATTTTGACGAGTTCAACTGGAGACCAGCGCGGCAGAACACGTCAAGAATCGCTGAAAGACGCTCTAGATGCGTGTCAAATGTGGGCGAATAAACGATGACGGTCGTCCAGATAGCACAAACAGGTGGACGACTTGAACCCCTGAAGCAAAGAGTCCATCATTCGTTCGAAGGTGGCGCTCGCGTTACAGAGACCGAAAGGCATCACCTTGAACTGAGAAAGGCCGTCAGGGGTAATAAATGCAGTCTTTTCTCGGTCCATGTCGTCGACGGATATCTGCGAGTAGCCGGACCGTAAGTCGATAGAAGGAAAATAGGTGGCACCGTACAGGCAGTCTGGAGCGTCATCAATACGTGGCAAAGGGTACACGTCCTTTTTGTGATTTTGTTCAGGTGGCGATAATCTACACAAGAACGCCATGTGCCATCCTTCTTTTTGGCGAGTACGACGGGAAAAGCCCAGGGACTACAGGGAGGCTCGATAATGTCCTTTGCAAGCATCTTTTTGACTTCCTTTAGGATAACAGCTCGTTCGGACGCAGAAACACGGCGTGGACGTTGGTGAATAGGGTTCGCATCGCCAGTGTTTATGCGATGGGTCACGACGGACGTTTGACCTAAGGGTCGATTGTCAAAGTAAAAAAAATGTCGCGATAGCCTTCAAGAACGCGGCAAAGAGCTTCAGCTTGAACAGGTGTAAGGTCAGAGGAAACCATCTTCTCAATATCGACGTCAGTACCGTGCGATGACGTCACGGCATGGGCTGAGCTATGATGATCTTCTACTGTGAATGGCTCGATCTCATCATCCTGCAAAGCGCTAATTATAGCCAATGAAATCTCCTGAGGCAGAACTTGCGTGGTTAGCGCGAAATTGACAAGGGAAAGGCAGGTGCAGTTACCAGTAATTGTCAGCACAGTGTGCCGCACGGTAACACCATGTGTAAGTATAACTGCCGGAATTGGTGCGACCATGTAATTACCGTCAGGTACAGCTGGTGAGGACAAGTCGACGTGTGTCACAAATTGAGGCGGTAGGCGAATAAAATCCATGCAGCTCAAACGGCTTGGAGGTGGGTCCACATGGTCGGCAAGAAGAGGCAAGTCAAGGCGAAGTGAGCTGGCCGAACAGTCAATGAGGGCAGAATGATTGGCAAGGAAATCCAGACCGAGAATGAGTTCGTGAGGACAATGCTCGATGACGGTGAAGAGAACGACGGTGTGTCTCAGCAATGGTGAGTCGGGCAGAGCACATGCCAACAATAGCGACAGTCCCTCCGTCGGCGACTTGTACAACTCGGTTCGGGGCGGGCGTCAGAACTTTCTTGAGCCTACGGCGAAGAGCAGCACTCATAATGGATACATGCGCCCCGGTGTCAATCAACGCGCACACTGGAACATTGTCGACGAGAACGTCCAAAAGATTCTTGTTCGTGGGTAAGGTGAAGCGAGGATTTCGTGCCAATTTCATCATTGAAGCTTCACCTCCAGAAGCTGCACTGTCTAGTTTTCCCGTCGGGGGGGCGGCGAGTAGTTCGGAGGAGGAGTACGGCGTGACGGGGCGAACGAGATTGACGACGAGAGGGAGAAGGCAGGCGAGAGTAGCGGTGTCGTGTCAAAGGTGTCGCAGGGTCAGATGATGGAGCGGGCATAGAAGGGGCGAAGGAAAAGGACGCGCTAGAGGGGCGAGGGTGGTAATCAGTAGAATAGCGCATTGGAGAGGTCCAGCGGCTGCAGCAGTGGCGAGCGACATGTCCTATGCATAGGCAGTTAAAACTGATCGGCTTGTCGTCCACGGTTCGCCATTCGGAGGGGTTGCACTGTCCATAAGAGGAGTAAGAAGAGCGCGGTGGGGACGTGCGTGGAGAAAGAGGTTCCGAGCCTATGGAACGAACGGATTGCAGGCCGATGTTGGACAACTCTTAACGGACGACGGCCTGGATCAAGTAAATTGTCACCGGAGCATGATCAGGTGACGGGAATGAAGGGGCCGCCGGTTCTGCCACTTCGACCTCACGACGAATGATGCGGGTCAAGTTGTCACATACCGACGGCTGGTGGAAGAGGTCGTCACAGGATGACGCAGCAGCTGTGTTGGGAAGTCGCGTGATGTGCTGGGATACCCGGCGGCTTTTAGCATGCTCAAGACGGCGGGACTCCTGGAGGATCGTATCGATGCTGGTGACGTTCGTAAGCACCAGTAAATTGAAGGCGTCGTCAGCAATGCCTTTGAGGACGTGATAACCTTATCGTCCTCAGACATGGTCGGGTCAGCCTTGGCACAAAGGGCCAAGACGTCGACAATGTACGACACGTAGTACTCGGTCGACGTCTGTACACATGTGGCAAGGGATTTCTTGGCAGTGACTTGGCGACCGAAAGGATTGCCAAAAAGGTCGCGGAGCTTCTCTTTGAAGAGATCCCAGCTCGAGATCTCCTCTTCGTGAATCTGGAACCATGCAAGCGGGGCTCTGTCGTGGTAGAAAAGAACGTTCGCATGCATAATAGTCGGATCCCGCCTGTGACTGGTGCTGACACGTTCGTATAAGCGGAGCCAGTCGTCAACATCAGGACTGCCGACTCCGTTGAAAACACCAGGATACCGGGGGGGGGGGGACGGCGACGTAGGTCGGGGCTGCAGGCGGAGAGGGTTGCGTAGATGAAGTGCCACCAGCAGGAGCCGAAGTTGCACTGTCGCCATTCGACCGCTGCGAAGCTCCAGGACGGGTACGGGGAACGTCCACCTCCACCAAGTTAATAACGTTACGTGTAGCTGGAGCCCAATGATGTATACAAATTATTTACAGGGAAGCTAACAGAAGGCCAAAATGGCGACGCTATATCAAGCGGGCCCACGTCGTCTTCTTTCTCCTCAGTGCAGCCACACTGTGGTGGCTGTTCCGTAGCAATATGTTGCCATTAGGAAGTGCTGCACCACAACTTCTGTGCAGTAGTTAGACCACACTGAAACACATTTGCTACATTGGTGCTTTGATACAGCCACACAGATTGCAGAACCTGAGGAGCAGTTACCCGCCATGATTCCATAGTGGCTGCCCATACAAAAAATTTTAGTAACATTTTATAAACCGTCTTTTGACAAATGTTACTAGAACCTATTGACATTCTATAAACCGCCATTTGACTCCGTAAAAACTTCCTAGTAACATCCTACCGACTATTGGTCACCGATATTGAATTGAAAATATAGATATAAAATGTCGATAGAATTCTTGCCGACTGCTTATTATCTTATGTCGGTAGAATGTCAGCTGTGAAGCGACTATTTATTAACCGCCTTTATGCATCCTAACAACTTGCTAGTAACATCCGGTCGACTATTCGCCACAGACAGATAGTCGACAGGATGTTACTAGGAAGACGTTAGGATGTACGAAGGTGGTTAATAAATAGTCGCTTTACAGTTTATAGGAAGTACATAAATATTTTATTCAAACATAATTACTTTTGCAGTACATATTGCAAAAATAACCTTTTATTTTCTCTGAATAAAAATTTTATGTGCTGTCAAACTGTAAAGCGACTATTTATTAACCACCTTTATACATCCTAACGACTCGCTAGTAACATCCTGTCAACTGTTGGCTACAGATATATTGCAAGCATTTGAAATTGTTTTATTTATCCCCTGAATAAAATTTTTATGTACTTCCTAAAAACCTGTTTGCAACTGTGCAAGAACTCCTTGCCAGACTTCAATGAGCACTATAATAACGTTCTGAGTAATGCACATTTGTTGCCGTTTTAAAATATATATACCATTCAATTGACTGCAGTAATTATTTAGTACTTATATATATATAGCATGCAAGCTTTAATGAAAGCTACTTAATGTCCCTAATAATGCAGCATGCTTTACGCTGACATTTGCCAAGAAACTTTAGAATGCTGGCCATTGCAAGGTCTATAGTGACTACGTACAGGAATCGTTTCCCTCATAGAAGCAGGCACTAAAGAAAGGCAGGTGTCACACATTGATAATTGCTAGGTGTAGCATGCAACAGAAGAAGGCAGGTTCACATGTGTGCTTGAACACAGCCATTTAATAGCCCCTGGTTAACAATAATGATAATGAGTTCTTGAGCTGACCTGGCAGCACACTGAAGTTTTGCGTTGTGTAGTCTAGAAAAGAGAAAAAAAGAAGGCAGTATATTGGTTTTGTTACTGTGACATTGCAACAGATCAGAAAAACATCTGTTTCTGAGAAAGTAAGTGCACAAGATGCAAGCCTTCAACCCTGTGAGCTCTAATCATCTCCAGCTGTTTGGTGCAAAGTCCTTCGAAAGTACATGAAGTGGCCGAATTAGTGCATTAGAACTGGGAGCGTGATGTATGTGCGTAACACCAACAGATGTAAGTCACATAAGCTCTATCATACCAATTGTCATATACAAAGAAAAGCTGCAAATCAACTTAAGTTTAACGAACTTCCACATTCTTATCCTGACCAGTACATGGAAGTTTCGTGCGCGTGAATTATCTTAGGAAAGGCAAGGTGCCAGTCGCAACTGTGTCGCAGCTTTGCTTGGGCACAGGTACACAGACGGGTTGACTTAAGAGAAAGCTTTAGCTCGGGTGCCCTTATCTAAATACATGTAAAAGGAGAATCCTTTTTTCTCGGCAACCACTACACCAAATTTGACGAGGTTTTTTCATTGAAAAGAAAAACTTAAAATCTAGAGACTGTTCGTTCTGAATTTTTGATTTAGGCTGTCAATTTTTTATTAAAAATGCGCAAAAATAACCAGTTTTCAGAAAACGAAACTCAAGTTCACAACCCTAACTGAACAATGAAAAACGACACCACAATTCTGTGAATTGCATCTAATGGTACATCTAAAGCGGACAAAATTGATGTTACACATGAATCTCAAAAATTTAGTAATATGGAAATACAGCTTTTCTGGAACCCTTGTACACAACATAAGAAATTCACTTATATATTGATGTATCAAATTCGCCCGCTTTGAATGATATAATGGATTCCGTTTACAAAACTGCGATATCTGTTCTTGATGCAGCGCTATTAATTTGCAAATTTCGTGCTTCAATTTTTTTTCAAACTTTGGAATGTTTGTAACAAAATTCAGGCCCTAAATCGAAATTCCGCTTGCAACAGTCACTATAATTTAACGTTCTCTCTCAAATGCAAGAAATTTCATCAGAATCGGTCCAGGCGTTATTTCACAAAAATGTTTTTGTGTTTTACCTGCATTTGAATAGGCCGTGTCAAAGTTGGGGTCGAGCTAAAAATTCCTCTTAATTGAGCAGCACTTAAGGACCACGATATGATACAAGCAACATGTAAGCAGTTGAACAGGCATTATGAACGTTCTACAGCAAGCTTATAAAATGCTTTTGCTGTGCAGGCAGACATTGTCAATGTGAGCTTGCTACTAAACAGCTTAGCTTTAGTGCAGTCATATGACCAAGGCCTCTAACACAAATGAGTTTTCTAGTAATGTTGGCAAAGCTTGTATTATATTATGCTATTAAAATCACGCTAATAGCTATTTTACCATGAAAGCAAGCACTACCCTAACTTAGTGCTTAAATTGTCATGAAAAAGAGTTTTGTTGAAAACTGCACAAGAAATACTGAGATGCTTCTTTTTCACACATGTACCCAGTATGGCGTTCACTTTCTTGCTGTCCAATGGCTCCTTTTGAGGAAGCCCTTTGTGTGCATTCGAGGTCCACCCAAAGAGGGACCTCCCTTCGAGCTCTTCTTTCGTGAACAAGGCTTTGAGGAGACTCCTTGCGAACCGTGAGCCTGAATTGTTCGCATCTAGGCGCAGCCTCTTCAGCAGCCCTTCCTCCACGCAGACTCCATCCCCGATGTCTACCTGTGAAACAATAGAACAGGCGCAGATTCATTTTATAAACTTTTGATCAAGGAATGATTAGGAAATAGAGGAAGGTTTGCGAAAATAGCAGCAGCTGTCTTGCTGATTCAGTTTAAGGGGCCCCACGCTAGGTCTGGCAATTTTGAGCTGACAAGAGCAGAGCATACAATGCATGCTAACGATCGTGTTTACAAAGAATTACGTCACTATGTGCCGCCGAAACGTCTGAAATTTCATTCCAAACACCGTTTTCCCTTTCCCTCGCGGCGACTGCGCTCCAAGCCGGGCGGTGACGTACTATGTGCCTGCGCCTACGTACTGGTGTTTGCAGTGCGACGTCGCTTGTGTCACCACGTGATTTAGAGAATTATTAAGACATCTTTTATCTGTGTGATCTGTTGCTTGAATTGATGAATTGAAGTTTAGATAAATAACAAAACACACAAACGGAATGTCAGCGTGTTTTTTGTTTTACTTCGCAACAAAGCAGGAGAGATGTACTTCCACTTAGTCTGCTTGTTTCTATGATCGTGCAGTCACACGTGCAGGTACCAAAACTATGCCATTTTCTAGCGTGTTCCAGCGCATGATCATGCTCTGCAATCAGCTCGTTCTGGCTCAGTATTCGTATAGCAGTGAATTATACCGCTAGTCATGCGTCCTTATGCACAGCGCACAAAATCGTGTGTTGCACAAAAGGATAACAGCTCGCACGCAACGCCGCCAACGGTAATGCACAGTGCCACAAAAAAAGCGAGGAGAAAAAAATGAAGGTGGGGCCCCTGACGTATGTGTCACACAATCCTCGAGGTCCGGCATGTGAGAATGCAGGAAATGAATTTTGCTTGCGGAGGCTAGACAGGGCAAGTGGCGAGAGGGTCTCATCAATCATGGGTTCGCGGCAGTGAACTATTTCTATCTCGGCTATTAATGAGCAGATTTGAAAAATTATTGCGGCAGAACGCTCCCTAGAGGACACGTAACAACTTCCAGCGGATAACCAAAATATGCTATGGAGCCTGTTGAGGGGCTCTTTAAGGAACAAAGCAGCCTTACGTATACCAAGCATGCACTGTGCCGAGCTGTGCACTTTCACCCAAGACTAGAAAGTATCAAGAACTTCAATGCAAAAGAATGACATGCATCTGCTTAGATCTAAGAAAATGCTGTAATTCTTTGCTGTGCCATCCCTTGAAACAGGGTGAGCTCTGGTGCAGTTCTAGTGACTAACAGACATTGAAAGCTTAAAGCTTGATTGATTAGTGGGCCACGGGTCAAGCTGAGCTTGATTAATGACGCACAAGTGCTCTAGAGGTATCAAACAAGATGCAATTGTCTTCGAATACAATTGTCTGACTGCGCTTGTGTGTAAATAGTGGAAGCATTTCTTCTAGAAAGTACAACCCCAGCTGTCAGAAAGCAAATGAATATGCTTGTAATCACAGCAGTGGAAGGCACATGCTGGCGAGGATGTGCAGCTTCATACAAACACACCGCTACATAAGCAGCAACCATCTCAAGGTTTTCAGCAACCGAAAATCATCTAGCAATTGTTCTAGTCATGGCAATCCGAAAGAGAGACAATGAACAGACATTGAAGGATGGTGTTGTTTTGAACGAAGCTAGCCACTCGAGCAGAGTCCCGGCTTCATGCTACTGAGAGATGTATGCTCGAGGAAATGGCTGTTTGTGCTCAGCCTCACAGTCTGTTTCATATGCACAGACAGCCCAATTTGTCCCATTATAACAGCAGGAGCAATAACAATTTGTAGATCTTAAAGGGAAGCTGAAGAGTTTTCCAGAAAAAATGAGTGAAGAGCTGTACGTAATGGTTTTCAACCCTCCGAATTCGAATATCACATCGAAATTGAGCGAAAGAAAGCGCAAACAGATTTCATTTCGACTAAAAGTGCAGCAGCAGCTCGGGCAGCTCGCGCGCCTCATTTTCGCCTGTGATTGGTTGTGCACCTCGTGACGTCAACATTGGTGTTCGTCCGGACCGGCCGCTGCCGCCACACATGAAGCACGGTGCAAGGTGGTTTGGCGCTGTGGTTTGGTGAGACGGTAATGGTAAATTTCGAGAGCTTGCGTTTCTCTGAGGAGTTCGCGTTGCTCCCTACATGTACACGTAGCCGGCCTCTCCAAGAAGCAAAAGATCCTGGTAGTAAGCAGTACTTTCGACGCGAACGAAAGCGAAGTGTTAGCATCTCCTCGTGTTAGACATGTTCTTTGGTGAGCGTGTTTTTGGCAAAGCTGTATTCAGCGATTCAGTGAGTTCGTTTCCGGGCAAACAGCTGTACTGTTATGTTCCTGCATGCCTCCTCGTGGAATACAAGGAGGGGTGCGATCGTCGGCATTTGTGCGCTGCCCCAAAGCTGTCGGCAATCTACACAGACATACGGGAAAAATTTTCCGGCTCTTGTAGCACGTGTAGTGGCCTTCATCAGCGCCATCCGCACGTTACTCGTAACCGGAGCCGTAAAGGCGGCGAATTCCGTCGGCTACGTGAGACAGCCGGTTTCTCTCTGTGCGCGAGGGGGAGCGCAGCGTCATGGCGTGCGCCGGCTTTCAAACACATGAAAACTTTACACTTGCACTGCATTATGGTAGCTGCATATTGGCTGTTTCACAACACGTGTGCGAATAGAAAATTAGAGGCGGTTTGCGACGAAACCTGCGTCAAGGGTGGGAGAGGAACATGTACCTTCCGTTGATCGTGCTAACACGAAGGTGCTAGCAATAAATCAAAATCCAGGTTTGGACGAGTTCGTGTATTCATAAGGTCATCCAAGACGAGTTACCATCTGTCCGCCCGCACCCATGCCGCCTTTGTGCGTTCGTTGCCCTCACCTTTTCGCGCTGCGTTTAGAAAGCCTCCTAGCAGAAAGTCGTACTCTCACTCATTCACGCATTATTGATAAACTTTGGTAGTAATCGTCGCCACGGAAGTGGTTAGAGCTGAGCACTGTTGTTCTTGAGCGCTTGAAATTCTTTCGATTCACAGCAACCTCCCACTTAGCTGCAAGCTTCTTGTCTTGCGGGAAGTAATGGAACATCGTCGCGGCCGCTGGTGTTCGTGCAGCCGTAGGCTGCACAGAACGCCGGCATGATCGGCCCACCACTTCAATTGATGCTGCGTACGTGAACTACCACTCTACATACACAAACAAAGGAATGCAGGCTCGAGCGAGGCAGATTATGACGGCATGCACGCAGAAACAAGCGCGGTCAGGCATGGTCGCGGACACTGCGAAGCAGCGGAACACCAGTGCTGACGTCACTACGTCACGGTTTCTGGACTCGCTCGGATCGTCAGCATCAGCAGCAGCGGCGCTCGACGAGGGGCGGAGCAACAGCGCAATTTTAACCGGCGATTACGTTGTTCCTAAGTGAAAAATCATTCCCAAAATTTTACGTCCATGGTTTATAAGGTTCCCGCATCCGTATATGAGCGTCTTATGGAATTCTACAGACTCTTCAACTTGCCTTGAATTCCATTTCGCAACTGCAATGAGCCATCTAAGTCCGATGGTGAAAGTGAGCTCGGTTGATTAGTGGAATTATCGTGTCTCACCTGTCCTCTGATGGCCCTGAAAGAACATCCTAAATAATATTTACTCTGTTAAAAGCTAGAATGACTTTCAGACTAGTGTTCATAATGTCATTCTTCCACCACAATTGTTAGAAATATTTATCTACCAATAGAACACAAAATTGCTTACTTTTGGGGCTGCTGCGATGTCAACAGGCTCAGCAGGAGTGCTAGCATTTTCAAGCATGTCCTTTAGCCGCTTCACCATTCTTGAGGCATCTTCAAAAAAAGTTGAGTAATATGAAGAGAGTGTCATAGCAAAGGCACTTCAGGTAGCTGTACAGTTGGGACACTTCTGCCATTTACTACAGCGTGCCACAGCTTGACTTTAAAGCATATAAAAAGCTTTAGAGGAAACAGAAGCCGTAACGAGAGGCAAAACTGCGAATTAAGGGGTACTGACACAGAGAAATCCGACCGATTTCTCTAAGGAGCATGCATCACGTGATGACTGTGTTGCACTGTCATGATGTGTCGTGAATGACGGAGACACTTGTGCTGTGGGACATTAACTCAGTCCCAACAAAGAACAAGTGCTGCACTGCACTTGGTACTAGTGCAGTGCACATTAGCTAACATTTGTGAAGCTTATACCTGGCCAGGACAGCTTTTAAGCATGCCAAACAAATGCTTCGACAAAAATAAAATGGTGGCTTTCCTAGTGCACCTGAACAGCCTAGGGGTTTGTCTTCCTTAGAAGCAAAGAAACATTTGTCACTACTGATACGAACAAACATACGAACACATACGAACAAACACACACACAAAAAATATTGTGCTGGGGTATCCTGGAAAGACAAGGAGAGAGTGAGTCGCACAGATGCATATGGGAGCACTGTAGCAAACAACGCTTGGGAAATTTCCGCATGTTCATCTATACAGGGTGTACGAACTATGGTGAACCAAGATTTAAAAATATGCAAATCCCATGTACCTGGACAGAACCAAGGTAATGTTTGCCGTGACTGGAGATACTCTGTTTTTTTTGCATTCTGCCTAATTATATAATTAGTCTTAATGAACTTCTGAAATATAATTAGATGAAAAGTGTCAATGAGAAAATTGTAGGGCAACATGAAAAACTCCTGATTAAGCTTTCTGTCACTCAATACACGCTACATAAAAGTGTTTGTCCGAGCGTGAAAGAAGCCCGTGAGCACACTCAAAATTACCATGCGATTGGCCGGTCAAGGAATTTTGCACCTATTTGCGGGTTTTGCCCACGCTCGGTAAAACATTTTATATAGCTGGTATTGGGCAAATGAAAGCTGTATCGGGAGTTTTTCATGTTGCTCTACAATTTTGTCATTGATTCTTTTCATTGAATTATAATACCTGAAAAGTTGATTAATTAAGAATAATTATGTAATTGGGCGGAATGGAAAAAAGTCCAGATATCTCGAAGCGATGGAAAACAAGATTACATTGGTTGTGTCCTGCTACGTGGCATTTGCATATTTTAAAATCTTGGTGCATGCTATTTGGGACACCCTGTATACATCATTGTACATCCACCTGATGTGCCCTTTCTATCTTACTGCCGAGATTAGAATATTGAGATAGACTGAAACTGTAATAAGGTTCGTAACTTATTACGTGCCCAGCATTTGTGATATTAGTAGAGGAACTGGAGGAATTGCAGAGATCTCTGGACTCTGCCCCGATTTAAAAGCCTACACTGGTTTAGCCGACTGCAGGACTTCCTTACAAAAGAAGTTGGTCTTGCTACAACATTTCTCAGTAAATGTGCACTCACCAGTGCACTGCCGTGCTTGTGCAAGTTCTTCTTTCAACTCCTGAACCTCTTTTTTCAGGCTTCCAACTGTTTTTTCCAGGCTTTTGATCTGCTCCAAATGGTCGCAGGTTCGCTGCAAGCATATAGAACATTAATTTTCCAGGCAAAGGTCTGCTAGAGAGTCTAATCTTGTGACCTTCAATGTATTTTCATTATAATATTACACATGTACCAAGAATCGGCATGCTCAATTTGCCAACACATGAGTACATATCAGGATTTTCTAAAGTATGGTGTTTGGTCGTTCAAGCTGTGCAACATATTCCCATTCATAAAACCATGATGTTCAAGTGGGCTGCCTCACACTTTATGGAAACAACCAAACTTATGTTGTCCAGCAAAAGGAAAACAGTGATGAGACAAAGTATGCACTCCGTGAATAATGAGGCTGCAGACATTACCTCCATACCCTCTTCAACTACATCATGTAGTATCATGGATAATTGAAACACAAAGCGGAGTGTGTGCCTGAAGCATAATTGAACGTATAGTGCGTGCCGTCAGCCAGCCATCCTTGTGATGATGCCCACGCATGTAATTTCCATGCAGGGTGCAGAGCTGCTCATGCTATTGCAGTGGGCAGGGTGAGGAAAGAAGCATCGAAGAATATAGGCCCAGCGACATTACTGCATAGGGCGAGCAGAGTCGCATTCTGTGTGAAAGCCATATGCCAAGTGCATGTAGACAAGGATTACTGGCCAACGGCACATGCTATACCACCAGTTATGCTTCAGGCATGCTTTCCACTGTGTTTCAATTTTCCACAATAATACATGCAAGAGTGGGGCAGCTGAAACAGGTAATGTTTGGGGGGAATTTTCGGACCTTAAAAATTTAGGCTTGGAGGGGAAAATATCCAATTTGGAGGAAGTCATCAGGAGGAAGGACAATTTTGGAGTGGGTAATTTCAAATTTGGAGCACAACATTCCAATCTGGAGCAGCTCAATTAAGGAGCAATTGCAAATTTCCCACGTGCACTTCGTTCTTTTTTTTTTTGGATGGACTCTCCAGCATTCTTCTTGAAAACTGCTTTACAGTCATAGATTCACCTTCAAGAGCGCCAAAGACTGCCATCTTTCACTTTCTAGTGTCTACCTCATACAGTGCTGTCCCAATGATTACAGCTACCATAATTCGAACCAAAGGATAACTCCAACACCATTTAGGATGGCATTGCAGCGGTAGACAATTAAATGGAGAAAAACTCTCACTATTCAGACACATAAAGGTTACTTAGCACTACTTCAGTTCCTCTCACATTGCTTGTCGTGTCTCATGCCTGAAGACAAACTAAAACTCCAGTTGACAGCTACAACATATGCAGCCTTTCTGGCACATGTTAGAGGAATTCTTGCATACCGCGTATTGGTAGGAACCACGTGATGCCGGTGTGTCAGCAAACCTGCAGCTCCATTCGCGTTTAGCTAGACGATCTGCTTCCCACACTGCAGGCATTCCTTTGATAATTTGAACCATGATTTCTTACAAATGCTTTGTAAACCAAAGTGTTTCTGACCATTCGTAACGGTTTTGCGAATTAACAAGCTTGCTGCTCCACCATAAAACATTGACTAATATGGTGCGCTTTGCGATTCACTCCGTGAATGTGCGGGCGTGCTTGCCACCATAATGGATCCCTTTATTGGCATTGCCAACGTGTTTGTTACTAACCCCGTCAAACAGAATTATTCATGGTATGTTATCAACCTAATCAGGTTTGCAGTGTCAGTACTTTCGTGTATATCACTCTTGATCAGCAAAAACATGTCCATGCACACCAATTCTCTCCATTTTAGTTTAAATATTTTGGCTAGTCTTTATAATATCACGTGGCCAAGATGCATGGGCAATTAAAATAACATGAAACTGAATGCACGTACACTGAAATGCGCATTTGCTATGGTCCCTAGAATATTGGCTAGTCTGCCATCCACGCACCGCACTGTATGGAGGGGGACGGGACACTTCTTGAATGAAAGTGCAGAGGGCGCTGCGAACAGTTTTACTGCTGCGCTGTCGTCTGCTTGGCTGCCTGCATCATGGCCTGCATGAACAGCGGTGGGTGGGCGCAGGTGGGTTTACTACATCTTCTGTGTCTCCAGTTTTTCGCGGTCTCTCAATAATGAAAGGACAGCAAAGAAAGAAAAGCTAGAACACTTGAAAATGAGATGAAAATAATTCCATTTTGCATTGCGTCACCTCGAGCATGCACGCTCAGCGGCCTTGTAGTTGTCTTTTTCCCCCTATAATTTCTTACTCACAACCTCTTGCCGTTTCCTCGGATGTTGTGTGCTATAGTTTGTTTACACAGCTTCCTAAAGTTCCTCATTCTTCCCTTTACAATTTGTTTCGACTGTGCGCTTGATTACTTGCACGGGATTACCACGCAGTGGAATGCGCTTGCATAATTTCGTTCATTATCGAAACATATTCGGATGCTCTCCCTGACCATGAACGATATCAACTTGACATGTCGCGTCATTTCCTTACATGACATCAACGCACATGCTTTGCTAATGTTTTTTTGTTGTTTTCTTTACTTTCGCTGTTTGCAATTCGATCTATTATTATGTGTTGATATTTGTCCTTGCTGCTCTGCTCACCCTGAACTGCAATTCAGTGCTTTCTTTTTCTCTTGTATATGTTTTGAACGGGCTTGGGTTTGATTTAGATTTTCACCCTCTACTATGCCACATCGCACACCTGTACCTCATGTGGGTTATTAATGTGGAAGCATTATATATCTCAAGAGGCGGAAAATTCCGCGTTGTCGGAATTTACGTGACTCCAATGGTCCAAAAAGTGAGCCACTCGAGGCAGTTGATAATGTCCATTAAATGTTAATTAAGGAGGTTAAATTAAGCTAGAATTCATTACGGCACACAAACCCACACCATCGGTAGGAGTCGAACCCACGGCCATTGGTGTTAAGGTCAAATTGAATAAAGTACAGCCACTTAAGATGGAGTTTATTAAGGATTTCGAACTCACGACCTTCGGTAGGAGTCAAGCCTACAGCCTTTGGTAATAATTAGTGCGAAGTTAATTAAGACACTCGTACCCACGGCCTTTGGTGTTAATTAAGGTGAAGTTAAATTAAGACGACTGAAAGTGCATAGGCACTGCGAGGTGGTCGCAATGCTTTGGCATTGGGATAACTAACGGCCCCTTCATATTTATTGTTTCACTTTTAACCACTGCAGGCTTGGCTGCCAAAGGGCATGAGTAATGCATGAATAAATAAATTTAGTGCTCAAGCTATTCCAGGCTGCGCAATCGCTTTGTGTTCCAGGAAGTTGTATCCCAACTCCACCAATTTACACAGCTAAAACCTCTCATGAAACCCGTAACAAATACTGCTCTAAAGCAGCACAAATATGCGGCGAGAGAAAATCATTTTAAAAAAATAAACGACTAATCTATGTGCCAAACGTGCGCGCGCGCTTCGCAAACGCGCAGCGAGGTGGCCGAGCGCCCCGTTGTAGCATGGGGACTGCTAGGAGCGCCGCTTCCACCGTCATTCGAAAACAGTCCTCATTCCCATCGGCGGACGGCATACTAACCAATATTCTAGGGATCATACGTGTGCATTACTGTGGTGTTCCTTGCAGGGGAGGTGCAGTCTATTTAGAAGGCTGTGCATTCAAATTTTACTACATTTACTCGCGCCGCTGTAAGCGAAACACCCACACACAAATAAACATACTGCATCAACAGTAGACGCATGACAAGTCATTTAAAAGAAACAAGACATCTTCCGATGGCATGGGTGACCAAGCCAAAGTTCATTTCTTCTACGGTTACTAGTGGCGGAAATGATCGCGCACATCTCAAGTGCTACGCATGAAGGTATGCCATTCATAAGTCCACGACAAAACACAAACACAGGAGCGCTAATATGGGTGCTACTGCACATGAATTCAGCTGAACAAAGGCTAAAATGACACGATACCCAACAACAGTTGTGACTCCCGATATCCTGAACATGAAGTTACAAAACCCAGGCTATAAATCTAGCCAACACTTTCCTCTCAAGTTCGCGTAAACACGAACCATTGGTGGTCGCACTTAAGTGTTTTGGAGCAACTTTGGAGCAACCCAAAGCATCTTTTTCATAGTTTCATTGCAGCAAGTAGCAAATGTAGCAATTAGTCACTATCGTTGCGGCTGCACGACCCCTGTACATGCGAAGGGTAGCACAAGTGCTTTCCAATGTTTCTTGAACTATGCGACACCTTCAAAGCCATTTTTAGTCTACTTTTTCTGCTTGTGAAAATGCACATATAGCAGCACTTTTCAGGAGCTTTCCCATGGCAAAGACATATGGTAGATGAGTGGGTCATTGTGGAGTGGTTAGCAGCTGGCAGCAGTCACTATTTAGGAATCGAAGCCTTGAATATCAGTGGAGAACACCAATGGTATGATATAGCTGCAGACGAAAATGTGAAATTAGTGGTTCCAAGAGCCGAGTTTCATACACAGTAGGACCTTGCTTTAAAAAAAAAACATGTAGGTGTGTCTCAACGATCACATATTTTACTCAACATCCCCTAATGTGGCAAGGAACAAAAAGTTATGAATTAAATAGTTTTAAGGAAACGTAAACAGCCATCAGATTAAAAATGGGACGCGTAATCAATTAAAAAGGAAAGAATGCCGGCACCCTGAATTACACTTGAAGAAAGCAAGCAAACAGACCCCCTGCAAGCTTGTTAGTGTACGTGTTACAAAAACATGGAAGCTCAGTTACTTGGAAATTTCTTATTTAAAGTAAGTACTGATATTTACCTTCGCACCAGTGGCTGGACTGTCAGTCACGGCAGCCTCCAGTGCCAGCCTATTCCATTTCCTCTCCGTCGAAGCCTGACTCCCTGTAAGCATGCAAGCACAGAACAATGCAAGTTGCAATGATAGTGGATGCTTTGCTGGTGCACAAAAAATGCCCTTCTTTGGCATATTTTAAATACTATTGCGCCTGGCTGACAATTTCTAGGCTATTGCATGCATTTACTTCATAAGAATCTGTGCACGTTTTACACAGTAAGCTGCATATAACAGGGAGGTCTTTAATGATGCATGTTAAAATGTGCTGGCACCAATTACAACAAAAAGCATCTACACTGAAGTGGGCAATTGTGGCTACTGGCTGCATAAGACAAATGCTGCAAACGTTCAAGATTTCGAAACTATAGTAGCCTTGTAGACAAACAAAGAATGGATCATGTTGTAAGGTACAGTTCTTTCTACACACAAATAATTCCTGTTCCAGTCATATGCGATGTTAAGTACATCGGTGGCAGGAAGGGAAAAATTATTGCATAAAATTTGCGAAAGAACTCAACTGTACAGGGGGAGAGAGTTACCATTTTACAGACTTTCGCCACTTCATGGGAAATATAGGTAAAAATATGTGTTCTGGCCTACCACTCAGCTTGCCTATTCACCTGACCCGTGCAAACCTGAACTGACCACACGTAAACCTTGAACGTGCAAGCTAACTGCTAGAAAGTGCTACAGCTCCCATCAGCATGGCTTAATAAAAAAGTAAAAGATTACATTGAGGTAATGGCTAGCGGCTGCGAAGGGTCCTAGTGGCCGCAAAACTTAGTGAAACACAGGGGGTGCGAAAACTGACCTACTGCGCAAGATACACGGACAGAGAAACACAAAATGGCAGGACGCGACACCGATTGCAAAATTCTTCACAATGCCAATCGCCACGTGCGCAACAATCAAAATCGACAATAAAGATTTCTTTTTTGTTCTAACCTCTCGCCTGTCAACATACGGGTACAAAAACGGCAAAATTAACCAAGCACAGAAAATTCTCCAGCAGTGAAAGGGAAATAATTGCAAGATTTCCTGGCACCTAGCCTGTACTGTGGTAGGTGCACACATGACACCACACGTTTTCTACTGAAATTCGGTTTCCGCGGCTATAACGCTCTACGGCTTTTTTTAGTTGAACTTACCGATGACTAGAATCCTGGCTGGTGCTGGTGGTTTTCCTGGCTGCACACAACTTCAACAATCACCCCCTGAAATTTTTCTAATGCACTGGCTGGGTCACGAAGTAGGTCCATCCCGATGGCGACATCGGCTGCTCGCTTGACAGGGTACACTTCCCACGTGTCCTCAGACTCCCATTTCACGAGGACGTGCTTCATGGTGCCGTGAAATGTCAAATGTAGTAAACTATGCTGGCACAGATTGAAGATCATGCTTGTGGCGTCCATTTTATGCGCTTTCCAGTTAAAAAAAGACTGGATTGGATAAATCTAAATTTCAAACGACCAGCGGCAGCGCAGAACAATGATAATTCGACATTTTTTTATATTCACCCAAAACCACCAAAACTGTCTCTGAAGATTGCGATGTGGACATCATCTATGTCTTACAGAATATTTTTTTTGCTCAGCCATCGTTGAAAAGGCAGAAACAAAGTAGAAAGTAAAGATATTTTCAGCATGCACGCCTTTATAAGCCAATCAAGCACTATTTATAGAACACCTGTAGAGTGCACTAGAAAGGAGCAGTGGGTGCAGCGGACGACTTGGCAAGCACCAAGGGGAACTTAAAAAATTGGAGGACGCTTAAGCTTCGCCTTCAAGAGTGGAACGCGACAGCGTTCCCGTCGACCCGCCAAGGGGTATTGGGCTTCGGCGCAGCGACTACACGTCCCGCATCGGACGCGGTGAGCGTCGAGCAACGCAGCGTTCGGCGCGACAACGAAATGTGCGCCTGAGCAAGCGACGCACGCCTGAGCCTTAGAAACAGCTCGTTTCTAAGGCAACACCGCGTTCACTAGAGGCGCTTTTGTACCGCTTTGAAGCATCGAACTCGTGGCTCAGTGGTAACGTCTCCGTCTCACACTCCGGAGGCCCTGGTTCGATTCCCACCCAGCCCATCTTGGAAGTTGCTTTTTATTTATGAAGTGCCTGCCGTGATTTATCGCTCACGGCCAACGCCGCGGACGCCGACACCGACACCGACGCCGACGACACCGGCTTTTCTGCAACACGAGCTCCTTAACGCTATCGCGTTAAAAACGCTGCAGTTGTGGCGGCGCTGCCGTTGCCTTATTGTGAAGCTCCTGCGGTTTCGGCAGCGCCCATTGACCGAGACCAGCTTACGGGCCATGTCACGGGCTAAGAGCTGTCGTCTGCTCGACGCACCGTCACTGTTGAGTCCTGATCACTTCCGTCGCTCTTTCTCCGTTTTATTGACTACATGTCGGTGGGGAATAAAATCGCCGTTTCTGACACCGTGTGTTAAAACTATGTGCAGCAGATTGAAACGTCTGTCAAAGCTCTATGCAGCTGCGGGTCCCCGACGCGACAGGCACCCGGCCGGAGCACTGGGCCGCGCATTCAGGTGCAGGCGATGGTGACGCCGCTTTTTCAATAAAAAAAAGCCTCAGCGGGGATGCCGCACTGGAGCCACTCCGCATTCTAGTGCACTCTCTGATACATACGCTCTGTACCACGTGCAAGCGTTGGATACATTAGACTTGTGCAGGAGGTAGAGGTGCCTGTCGTGCTAGAATTCAGTGTTTTGCG
Organism: Dermacentor variabilis; assembly: GCF_050947875.1. NCBI lineage: Eukaryota > Metazoa > Arthropoda > Arachnida > Ixodida > Ixodidae > Dermacentor > Dermacentor variabilis. The sequence goes on along the minus strand of NW_027460313.1, from coordinate 8,891,139 downwards.
GAAGAGTAAGTATCTCCGGAGATGCCTAAAAAAAGAGATACAAGCAGTATCTATATGACGCTGTAGTAGGCGTGCCGGCCCGCACGATATGTAGAAGGAAAGCTGCCGAGTCGTCAAGCCAGGTTGTCCCCGACGAAGTCAGCAGTGGTATCGATAGTTCTGAGAGCGACGAGAACACACTGGGTCACTTACACCAAGAACGGGCACTCGCTTCTGTAGCATCAGCAGCCAGTCCACTCAACCGGTCGAACTCTCACGAAGACGGCTTGCACGAACGCAGCCTAAACAGCGATGCGTGTTCGCAGAGCGACGACGGTGACGTTGCAAGCACGGAACCACAGGGCTGCAGTTACGGGGACAGCTCATCGACCGATGATGAGGACAGCGACGAAAGAACGGAGAAATCTCAAGAGGAAGAAAATGAACTGGTTAGTATCTAAGCAAATTCAAGTTTTAGTGCACCGCCACGTGTTCCTACTGCCTTTGAGTGTACCACGTCACTCACATAACCCTATTTTAAAGTGAACAACCTACTTGACATCGCACAGCAGTGATGTCTGCGCGATCATATAATAGAGCGTATATATGTCAATGGTCGTGTCCTATAACAGTAGCATTGAGCTACACGCCGCAGAATTGATTGGTTGTGGCGCCTATTGTGAATGTCGGCGAACCGAAAAGAATATTAGTACAAACAGCATAATTAATATTGCTGTTTTAAGCACCAAAAACAGTGCCTCGAAAGCGCCGATTCCTTTTATTGCACGCCTGAGTAAGAATATTTTAGCTTCCTAATGTATATGACCTGTGTGTGAAGTTTACTATTTTTGTGTAAAAATTGCAAAACACGAGAAACATGTGCCATTGTTGCCGTAATAGGTTGTCACCTTCGGTGCTTCTATCTAGTATTCAAAAAGATGGAGCAATATTAATATTATATGGATGATCATGCCTTCTTAGAAGAAGCCAACAGACAGTGACACAAAGGAAAGGACAGCGCAAATTATTTGTAGTTTTAAATGGAAGGGGAGCAAATTTGAACTAAGTTGTATAAATGGAAATGAAACTGGATGGAAAGAGCACTGGCCGCAGGTGGAATACAAGCCTTTGTCTTGACGTTTCACATGCGATGCTCTAATTGAGTTACCGCGGTGCCGTTTGTCCATCGACTTTCTTGGGTATTTATGTATTTGTATGTGTCCATGTTTAAGTTTGAGATCAGGCATTGTTGTTGAGACACCCGAATGTCGTCATAATATTCAATGTTGTGCACCTCCATGCAGGGGTGGGCATACTCACTCACAAGCGCAATTTTTCGTTACAAGTGTAAGCAGTGCGAAAAGTTGTTCTAACTGTGGTGGCGTTGCACCTTAGTTATGAAACAGAATATGGTAGAGGCTTCAGCAAAATAGACATGTCAGACCAAATTTGAAGGACGATTTTATACATCATGTCTGCAAAAAGAATGAAACAATATTGAAAAGTTGTGTGCATAATTTTCCAATGAAAGCACTGCCTTGACACCATTGTCCAACCGGAAATACTGCATGTTAAGAAAGCAGTCTTTGTATGTTGATTTAAGAAAGGAAAAGTAAACATCTAAACGGTGACACAAACTTATTGCAAATTTTTGCACATAATTGGTCATTCTGGCTGTAGGGAGAGGATGTCACTTCTGTTTACATATACATTTCGCACTAACGATTTTCTACAACATTAAATCCATAACTGAAAAGCTTTGCAAAAGGTAACCTGCACTGCAAGCAAGTCATTATTATGAGCATAACTTTGATACTGCTGTTGTATATGGGTATTCTTAAAATCAGTTGTCGCTACAATATGTATAGTATATTTTTTTCTTTTCCCAGGATGGTGCCTCTCTATCCGGAAGCAAGAATTTCAAAAGGTCAATCTCTCATTATGGTGATGGCCCACAGCCTGCGGCATCATTCGTCCAAGGAGGCAACGGTGAGCCTTCTAAAAATTATCGATGCTCACTTGGCAGAAGGTGCAGCTTTCCCAAAGACAAAGTATCTTTTCTTGAAGAACTTCTCTTCTGTGCTTGAATATGAACGTACAACACATGTTTGCTGTCCAGAATGTAGTGAGTATCTTGTTTCACTACCATGTGCTACTGCTGATATAAGGTGCTCGCAGTGCACTACTAAGCACAGAATTTCTGGTCTTGTAGAGTCGGGCTCATTTTTCCTTACTCTTAATCTCGATGCCCAGATCAAACAGCTGTTATTAAGTGGCAAGCTTCCAGAAAAGCGAAAGGCTCCTTCGTATGATGTTGAGGACATCAAACAGAGCACGGGTTACACCGTTTTGGCCATGACAGATCTTTTACTTGGAACACAGATGGCGTGCCCCTTTTTAAATCATCTATTCAAAGTGTGTGGCCCCTGCTACTGCAAGTCAATGAACTTCACTTCAAAGATATGGTCCAGAAGCTCCTGCTTTTTGGCCTGTGGTTTGGTTCTGGCAAACCAAATATGAACACATTTTCAAAACCATATGTTGACACAATGAACCGCCTCTCTTCTGAAGGAATTTCTTGGACAACAAGACAAGCATGGCTAGGACATTTCGCGCATACCCAGGCCCATGCACTGTTGACACTGTTGCACGTTGTCTTGTCATGAACATGACACAGTTCAATGGTGCTCATGGCTGTGCGTGGTGTGAGCATAGTGGAGAGGTCATTACCAAGGGTAAAGGGCACACATGGGTTTATCCCATTGAAGAGGCTGCACCGAGGCTAAGAACACAAAAGAGCTTTGAATGGCATGTGGGATTCTTGTGGCATCAAGGGTGCAAGTGTTTTGTTTTTCATGGCATTTTTGAAATTTCCATGTTCATTCGTAGTAGACTATATGCATGCAGTCTGCAATGGATTTGTCAGGACTACAACTTTCATGTGGTTTAGCCACAAAAGACAAGCAGAATTTAGTCTTGCATCCCATCTCAGAGCAATTGATGAAAGATTAAGTCAGCAGATGCCCATCTGGGAAACCACTAGGCGGCCACGTTCGCTTCTAGAAATGAAGTTCTGAAAGGCCTCTCAATGGCGTGACTGGCTTCTTTTTTTCCAGGCGTCCTTAAGGGTTTCCTACCAAGAAAGTACTACAAAAACTGGACGATGTTTGCGGCACTGATGCACTTCTGTTTGCAACCATCCCTTCCGCTGGACAGAATTGCAGAAGTGAAAAAGCTGCTTGTACGCTTCTTAAAGGATTATCAAGAACTGTACGGAAGAGAGTGCATGTTTTATAATGCACACATTCTTTTTCATATGGTAGACAATGTCAGCCAGTGGGGCCCTTTGTGGGGCTTCTCAGCATACCCTTTTGAATCGATGAATGTGAGGCTACTTCGCCTTGTAAACGGCACAAGGTACGCCTATGCACAAATTGTTGACAAGTTTTCTATCTTGATGTCCCTTCCTCAAGTTGTCTCCAAGAATAACAAGTGGCAAAGTGCTGACCTGTGGTCACTTGGTAGGTCACTCGTTAAAGGCTACAACCTCAGAAAGAAGTGCATAAAAAAGGGAGCTGTAGTGCTGTATGGAAAAGGGAGCCAGGAAGGAAGCACTGTCACGTATAAGAAAGCAGCAGTTGGTGCATTCGCTTACTGTGTAGCTATACAGGACAAGTCGAGACGGAGAAATTCTTTTGTTGTTTCTAGCGCAGGTGTCTTCGGACAGGTTGTGAATATTTTCACAAATCATAATGAGCAGCTGTGTTCCTCTGTCTTATTCAAGATAAGGAAACTGCATGTTGTCGACATTTCTCTTTCCTGTTTCGTTGACTGTCAGTCAGTCTATTTTGTCTCTGTTGAGGAAACAAATGAAAATGCCATAGTAAGTGCATTTGACGTCAAAAAGTGCATGGTTCTTTGCTCCTCAGGAAAAACAGTCTTGTCTGCAGTTCACGAGGAGTATGTGTTAGAATCAAATTGAAATGTCTCAGTCTGGTTACATTGACTGCTTTTATGCAGGTTAATTATTTTTTAATTATTTTTATTGTATATAGTTTACATTCACTAATGGTATGAACAAACTGCTTGTAAATTTAGCACATACAACAAACTCCCTTAAGACGAACCTTCATAAGCCAAATGTTGAGATATGCTTAGAAAGTGCAAGTGCTTAGTTGGTTTGCAAAAAGGCTTTGTTTAACATGAATATCTCATTTGGTTAAGCCGATCTTCCATAGCCACCACTTTCTTGGCTCAGCAAAAGCCTGTTGTGACCATTGGAACTAAGTAGTGTTTCTGTCTGCGCGAACGAGTGACAACGATAATGTGAAAGCCCTCGAGGTGGCTTTTGACGCTGAAAGATAAGGTGATCACACAACCAAGAGTCGCAAGAATTATTGGTATTCACACTTGATGCAGCTAATCAATTCTCTATATACTTTGGTGCACTTTTTTAATACGAGGCCACGAGCAGATTTTTGATAAAGGTTTGTAATATGTCAGCTTTTTAGAATCGCACCAAGGTTTGTAAAGCTCCCGCAACCAAAATTTAATGGTTAAAGTAAGAGCTCATAAAACAACCGTTTGGAATATGCAAGCACAGTCAATGTCTTCTTTTATATCTGCCTCTTGATTAAAAATGTTCTGTGTGCCTATAATAGTGGAACTTTTTTTGTGTGAGCCTCATCTATAAAGACAGACAGGGCGGTGGGGGGTATTCTGTAAGAATCCACCTAGTGGACGGTCCATTTTGGCCGCTGCTGATTGTGGGAATCTATCTGTGAGAAGGTAAAATAGGAGACTGAAAATGTAGCTCCACCTCCACTATTACTATTCCGCTCCGATTAATTTTCGTTGCGCCGAGATTTCAGCAGACAACAGCAGTCGTCTGCTAACACTTATTACCAGCTACTCAGCAAGACGCCAAAAATTAAAAATATTGGCGGATCGTAGTGCTGCAGCAGTAGTATAAAGCTTCGAATATTACGCGGCGCGCATTTTCTCCCCGGTATGCTTATTTGTGTGTTTCAACTTCACCAGGCACGTAGGAAACTTTGCTACGGTTGCTGCAACGGGATAAAAGCAGCTGATAGGCTTCTCAGCAGTCTTTTGTTTATTCAGAAACGTTTCTCCGATCGGCGTTCTGCGGAAGCAGTGCAATTTGAAGCCCACTTCAACGCAGTACAGGGCGCACTGTAGCAGACGACGCGCGAAGCCCCACCTGCGGCTCTCACTGCACCTGCGCAATAGTTTCTCCGGCGCCCGACAGAGGCGCCCCGCGGAGCGCCGGTAGCACGGAGCGGCAATCTAAGAGTGGACGACCGTGTACCAACATAAATTCCCTTTTCCATGCTACACTGTTCAACTCACCTGAGCAATTTACTAGTGTTTGTTGCCTGAGGAATATACATTACAAATCTGTCTGACAAACTGACACAGGCTGCTCGGCCCAAATTTTTTAGTGAAATATGCCTGTTGGGCCGCATGGCTACAGTCAGAAAGAGGCCGAAGCGGCATTCATTAGTAGTATGGGACATATTGGAAGATACCATAATTGCCCGGTGACGGGTGAAAAATCCAGTGAAATATGTAAGGCTTGTGGTGTCTTCCTTATGAAGGTTTGCGAGGTTCTCTTTCATGTACTCACGAAGCAAATAGTTCTCCGTTTGTATAATTAAACAACGCTGGATCGAGACATGGTGAGACAGTAGGTGCCTTAATTGTGCTTTTCTAGGCACGCTAAGCTGCGCTGTAGTACCTCGAGTATACTTTAGGCTTTGCAATTGGCACTCTCAAAAAAGTGCTTCATTGTTTTAATTAGAAGTGGTAGTGGACTGATGGGTTTCGCGAACAATGCGTGCCTCGCCAGTCGCTACCATTGCGTGAGGCGTGTGCCACATTGTCGATGAAGGCTATTGAGAGCCACCATGAAACATATCGTCGCTTGCAAATAATTGGCTCTCGATCTTAACCACGAAACTTTCAGGTGATTGCTACTAGGGTGCTCGTGAATTAACTATGTAAACACTCTGCATTACGCGCCGTCGTGTTACCAGCTATGTGCAATTCGTTTTATGGGGGCCTGTTTTAGAGAGCGGTGAAAGTGGCAGCGAACCTTTTCCTAGGAAATGATCGCCTAACTCTTTCTTTTAAGTATTAGTAAAGTGGTCATATTTCACGCTCCCGCCGCTAATACGGAAACAAAGGAACGACACTGTGGCTTTAGCCACGCTGCCTAACCTGCAAAATTTCCGAAAGATGCGTAAAAATTGACACATATATGCATAACAAATTTAGACTATTAATAAAACAAATATTCTACATGCGACGTGCTTGTCTGCCATGAGAGGGGGTTGCACTGCGAAGGTTGACTGCTCGACGTCATGGTTCCTCCTTTTCACTGATGGTAATATGGAGGTGTCGCACAAGGACATCTTCCTGCTTTGCCTGAAGATGGATGCTTTTAGCAACTTTTCAGAGAGCGACATGTCGACACAGCCGGAGGCTTTTCAAATCTCGCAAGCTTCGAATAACGATGTCATAGAGGATTTAATTCGCTTGTTCGGTCGCAGCCCCACTTGTACGACATGATGCATGTTAATTATAAAGACCAGCTGAAGTGCACACTCACGTGAGACGCGATTGGGAAACGCCTTGGCTTCACAGGTAAGCATCGAAATTTGACCCCTTATTAGGTGCAGTGTTATAACGAAGACGTGGGGATGCCTTTTATCGAGCTCATTTATTACTGCGACTTAATTATCTTAAGCGCGCATTCTTGAGAGCATTGCGCGCAGCGAGGCCGTGTGCACGTGTAATTGTGATGCACGTGCAGGCATGGTACACGTGTGCGAAGGCCTGATGTTTAGGCCTGACATTACGAAAAACGAAATTCAGATAAATATATAATAGAGGAATGTTTCCATGAACGAATATTAATGTACTGGCACTTTGAATGCGTTTGCTTGAAAAGTGGTGCGTCGCACAGAATTCGTTTTCGCAGCGGGCGACGTAGTTGTGTGCGGCGTGGATCATTCGGTTGTCGTATTAAGTTTCTCTGAGAGCAGGCATTAGTAAGAAAGCGGCAGCTTTTAAACGTCACGTGCATGTCCGCGCCCGGCACAAATCTGATACTTTGAAGATCGCGCTCTTTCTTAAACCGCATGGCCCGTTTTGCGCGAGCGAAAAACGCGATGCACGGCAAACTACCGCGTTGCCGCCTACGCGCCAGCATCCGTACGATACAAAGGAGCGACGCTTTCGTGCCGCGTTTTTTTGGGTTGCCAGACACCGTAACTTGACATGAATTGTCTTTTTTACTGCATATATTATATGCCATTAGACTTACAGAACATTACAATAAAAACAGCCCTCGGGTAACTAGCGACATTTTTTCCAAAGTGTATTTATCAAGCTTCATTTCAAACAGCAAGATTGTAGAATTGTGTGCGAAACTGCGACTATGTAACCTGCGCTTCGCGGTCGCCATAGAGTTTCCTACAAAAATTACTAGAGGGAACTCTGGCGCTGCAGTCGTTGTCCTACCATGGGAATGATGGGAAGTACATGGATTTGTCTGATCTTCGTGCTTGTGGATTCAGACGTTCTTGTGGCTTTGTATATTACGCTATATAAACCTTATTGTCGTATATTTCGGCGCAATCTATATTCTTCGAAGTGCAGAAGACGCCGGGAACGCGTACAATTGCTATTAAAATCAACAATTGAGCTTGTCCAGGTGGCCAAATCGAAACGCGCCAAGCGTCTCAAGGCACTGGCATGCCCGAGATAAATTCATAAGGGCGTCTCATTCGCTTGTCGATACATGCGTCTGTGACTTAATGGTTTCAATATCAGGCTACTGTGCTAGAGTCCCTGTGCTCGAATCCTGCCGTCGGGCAATTTTAATGTTTAGTTAATTATTTGTTGCGCAACATGCTGTCGAAAATGACGAGTTTACAAAGTCACAAAGCCGTTTGAAGCCAAAAGAACGAAGTTTAGGCAAATCCATGTACTTCCCATAATTCCCATGCTGGGACAACTGCTCGCATTGCAGCTCCCGTAGACACTAGCGCCAGAGTTCCCTCTAGTAATTCTTGTAGGAAACTCTATGGCGGTCGCACGTGTTTCCTGCGACGTGCGCGCCAGTTCTGCCGAGAGAAAAAAATGCGCAGAGGGCAGGGCCATCTAGTGGCAAAACCAAAATGCCACGTGACTTACCTGAACTATTATTGGCGGACGCGCCGTGCGACGAGTTTCTTTTTTTTTCTACTCCGAGCAGCAGCACGCTGCGGAGCGTATTCGTGATAGATCATGCTGGGCAAGCGTCAAAATGCGCCTGAAATCGCGCCATGCGGTTCCGCCTTTACGCCAGTCACTCGCTGTTGTGTACGATCGTAGCGTCACACCCGTGCCGCAGCACCGCGGCCAAGGCTAGAGCACAAAATAACATTTGCACATATAAGGACAGAATAACCGGGGACCAAGGCGAAACTGTGTAGAAGGGTGAAATCCCGTCTGAAAGTGCGCCTAGAGCCCTCCAACCAAGGCGGTCATGCAGTGGCACACTTCCATACATGGTTTGAATGTCATTGGGGCTTATGTATTAATGGGCAGCCCGAGTGAAATATCGCAGCACTGTATGCTGTTGCCATGTAGCCAACTCGAGCCGTCGTTGACACGCAGAACGTTCATGCGCTCGTGTACACGCGTGATTATGGCCATGTGATACAGTGATCGAGGAAACTGCGCCCTTTGCATGTGACCGTGCAGTGGAACGTTTATTTTTGGCGTATTTCCTCTCGGGCAGACATTGCAGGACACGTCATTTCTGCACGACCTGAAACACTTGTTGCATAGGCTGTGATATGCTCTTATCGCCTAATCATTTCCCATCTTATTTCTCTCCTTGAAGGTGCGGAATGCAAAAAAAAAAGATGGCAGTACTTAAGAGGCAAGTTCCACAAGGAACTGAACAAGGTGGAAAAGACTAAGAGTGGCTCCGCAGCTGCGAAGACAAGGCTGTGGCTTTTTTATGACGTATTGTCATTGCTGCGAGGCTGTGTGTCGGGTCGCAGGTAAGTCCATCGTCATGTGCATTTGTGCATTTTATTTCCTGCGCCTTCTGAAAATAAGAACATAAGAGCACGAAAACCATTACGCCAACTGAAACGATTACACAGAAAACACAGGACATAGCAGTCATCGCTTTTTCGTGTATAATTGTTTCTCTGTGCACATGAAATACGGGTGTCAAAGCAACGTTTCAGTTTCCGTGACGTGACGGATGTTGAGGGCGTCTGATAGGCCCCATCGTTAATGCTTTATCGTTAAAGATCGACCACACTGTGTTTCTAAGGGGCCAAACACTAAATATGGCAAGTTTCGTGAAATTTTACTGAGCCAGTGCCACCCAAATGCGAGTGCTTTGGAAGCCGTGACGTCACAGCAACGGCGTTAGGTTTCCGGCGCGAAATTGAAAAAAGATTAGGCGACCTCCATTTTCTTTTGGAATAACCGACATATTTTAGGAGTGGCTTGTTGGGTTCGTTGGAAACGTGGTATTGTGCAAATCTATTATTGTGAGATTAACGACAACACATTTGTTGGCAAAATACTTCGTCACTCGTAGCTGATGTGGTGTTTCTCTTTATAGCGTTGCTTCAAGAGTGTACTTTGGGGTTCATGTAATGTTAATTGTGAGACACTATGCATGTAGAAATAAGATTACCAGTTCTCATGGCCCATTCACGTTATCTTAAATATTTGCTCACTTGGTACATAATTTGGCATCTCCTGCAGGAGGGCTCAATATGACTGCAGGACTGCTGCTTCCAATGTCGCAGCTGTTGCAGAGGCAACCGCATATGCCAAAGAGACTGCAGCGGGTAAATGGCTGTTGCATGATGCATTTCCTGTTACCCGTCTGGATATTTGCGACTTGGAAAACAAATTCTGTGCCACTCAATCATGCTGTGCAGGCATCCTCAACAACATCACTGAGGGCTGCACTGAGCAGCAAAGTGACGTGGAAGTTGATCAGCATTCTGTAGAGCCGCCCTACAGTCCGGGCGATGATGTTGTGTATGGTCTCGGCAATGACCGTGATTCGTTTTTAGAGCATACTACTGAGGGGCGGGAGGATTCGTCTCCCTCTTCTCAAATGGTAAGCCCGTCTTCACACATATACGTAATTTACTTATGGTTTCATCCTATATGAATGTGTACTTATTCAAATAATTATCGGTAAACAATTCGCCTACAGGTCAGCCCACAACGCTCGCATCTCACAAGTGCCAGAATAAGGCAGATCAGTGGGGGCCATGGTGCCCCTAAAGGGTCCAGCAGGAGACGGCGGACACAGAACTGCCTGCCAACAAGGCCGACGTCCTGCTGGCAGTGTGCGCAACACAACTAACGACCCAGAGAGGGACATCACAGTGCCCTCATAGACATGTCCATCAGCTATCCAGGAGTGAATCTCTACTCCTAAGTTTCGGTCACCTGTTTTATAACATACCAACAGAGAGGCACAATTCCACAATAGCTAAAATAGCTAACATTTTGGCTGGGGCGGCAGAAACAGAACGACTTGTAGCGGCCCGCAGCTAAAATGTTAGCTCAGCAATGCTTTATGGCATTTAAGAACTTCAGTGTCATCCCATGTTATGGTAGCAGCTAAGCATTAGGATTCAATAACTGCCACCAGCCATTGCGCGGGCTGATCACTCCTCCGATTCTCATTGTTGTCTGTGTTCTGCAGCGTCTCACCGGGTCACTGCCTGGGCCAGCATCCATGTATCCACAGGCTCATTGCATGTGGATGCATAGGTGTTGGTACAGCCCAGTCACAAACATTTCATTTCCTGGCAATGCTGCTGAGCCACACCACTGCTGTGTGAATAATGAGTCTCTCTCGGGTGTGTGTTCTGGTTGGGAACTCCAGAGGCCTCCCTCGTTATAGTGGCAGCACGGCACTACGATGCGATAGCTGCTGTCACCCATAGCTCGGGTTCCTCGCTCCTCGAATTCCAAACAGTGTCTGTGTTCTGCAGCCTCTCACCGGGCCACTGCCTGCGCCAGCATCCATGTATCTACAGGCTCATTGCATGCGGTTGCACAGGTGCTGGCACAGCCCAGTCGCAAATATTTTGTTTTAGGGTAAGGCTGCAGAATCATTTCATGCTGCAAAAGAGAAGTGCCTGACCCTTGCATGAATGTTTCATGTGCATTGGTTATTCTTTGTTGTGTGTTTGCTCTTTGCTTGCTTGTTTGTGTTTTGCTTTCTTTATGTTGCAGGCTCAAGTAAACGGAATCCTGGAGTTGCTGCTCAATTGACCGATTCTTTTGCATATCCTTTGGTTTTTGCCGCCTTTACAACTGTTGTGTTGGTGCTATCTTGCTCGCGTGTACTTCCTTCGATGAAACGGCTGGAAAATCAGACTATTGCAACAGCACTCTCGGCAGCACCTGCCTTCTAGAGAGCGCGGTCCCCAGGTTGCGGATGGGGGACCTGCTGTTGTGCATTACCGCAACGGCAGTGATGCTTGCACCTCGCGGACCAACAGGCCTTCCTTCTTTTCCCAGATTCCTTTAGGTAGCCCAGCAGAACTTTGTGTTGCAGAACCAGCGTAAATTGCGGAGCTGGATAAACCTGTTGCAGTTGTGTTCCCTGAATTTGTGTTCTGTTTCTTGAGACATTGCCATGCGGATACTGTACACCTCGCAAAAACCAATAAAATTATCTGTGCACTACGCTAATGACGTCTTGCCTGCACTCCTTTGATCTCTCCACTACATATTTTTATTTGACGACAGTACTTATCTACACAATAACTGTGACGACACACATGCTGTATCAGCCCCCCTGGTTTTTTTTTGTCTGGTTTGTTTTTTGTGCTGTGATAAATTGCTGCATGGCCCGAATGTTTACTAGGCGTATCTCAAACTGCTAACCATATGAGACACGTCTAAGAACACATCGCAGTTGGTGTGAAACCGACATACTGGTGCGAGGCACTGCTATGCCAGAAATACATTTTACTGCCCTCAGGGCAATGTTTTGTAACATGCAAATACAATGGCAGTGAAGAATGTATTTTATATTGCAGCTCTGCCACTGACGGTCAAACATTTAGTTTGGAGAATATACTTGGCTGTGCTCTGCCATGTCTAGGAGCAACTGCCACATTCTTGCTTAGCACTTTGCTTTTGAAAATTTTTGCAGTGTGTATTGGACGTGACGGCTTGCGAAAAATGTAGGGTGGACGGGAGTTGCAGCAGAGCGGTTGGATAGCTGTTTCGCTGTGGGAGGGATATATCCCCTGGGTTTCCAATAATTTGTGGCTTATATCATGCAGTGGCAGTGTGCTAAGTTCTTTTGTTGTTACCTTAGGGTGTATGACTGTTTGATTCGTCTGCACCACTCCGAACCAGTTAATGGCGGTGCACGAGATGGTCGGACATTGTGCACCTTTCCAGCACCTTTTTAAACAAACTGTGTGGTGCAAGGGGCGCCACTGCTGCACAAGCTGCATTAGTACAATACCTAGGTAATTAACACATTGCAGAAGTATTTTTATAACCAGATAACCTCTACCAGATGCTCGCAAAATTAACTGTTATTTCCATTCAACTCTCGTTCCTGCCTTTGCTTCATTTCGTTTCTCCATTTCTCTTTGCACAATGCAGACTTTACAATGGGGTGGGACATTCCCACAGAACTTTTTTGAAAAGCATTTTTGGTGACCGTGCGCCATCGCTGCAATGTGCAGGGTTGAAAGTATCTAGAACGAGAACAGTAGTCTGGAAACGCGATTTTTCATTGGAAAAAGGTTTGCAGGAAAGCCAGCTTGTTGATTTTTGCAAACTCTAATCAGTGCCATCGTCATGAGTAATGTTTCATGTGGCTCCGCCAGTTTGCGACAGAGAGAGAGAGAGATCCGAAAAGGTATCCTCCGCCATCTTGCGACGGAGACAGAGAGATCCGGAAAGGTACCCTGAGAGTGGTTATGTGGCAGTCCACTACTGCGAGCGCATGATGGCCGTCGCCTGTTCTTCGGCCATGGGCAATGGAGACTCGCTCCGCGGCTGGCTCATTGGCGATAGCCAACTGAAATTCCTCAACGACTCACGGTTATACCTAGTACTAAATTGTGCCGCCTGCACATTTAGTTTTGGGGGCGCTCGCGCGCCACGTTTAATCAAGGCGCTGGAGCGGCTAAAACCCGGCCAGGATTTTATCGCCATCTACGTCGGCGGCAATGATGTAGCAAGACCTCAAGCGGCAAACGAAATAGCGGACAACATCAAGGTGTGTTAATTATATGCATATCATTTGTTGCACTAACTGTACGTCATATGTCGCGCCAATGAAATCTCATTTCAATTGCGTGTATGCTATAGTGTGTAGAGTGCACGTGTGCGTGCCTTTATTAACTTTCTTGTTAATGATGCATTGACTATTGAAATAGTTCCATCAGCGTATGAAGAAAATCCGCCTTGCAATTTAGATTAGCTGCAGCTAGGCGTCATTGCGACGTGCGATATCGGCACTGCCGCTTTCTGCGTGCGCGCATTGTTCGGTACGCATCATGGCTCCACGAACGTGTGCGCGCACTCGCGTATTTTTTTATGGGGAAATGCAAATTGAAAGCATTGTTCGAGCCAATGCACGTGTGGCCCGCGTTCATGTTTCGTTGTGCAGTGGGAGGCATGTGCCATCTTCCGCATATAGCACCGTTTTACACCGCCGTGTTTTCAGTGCAGTACTTTTTACCGTACATACCCTTTGATCACAAACCTACCAAGAAGAATGTGCAATGCTGGTGCCATCATGTTCTGCGACATCTTTTTTTTTATTATGCAGCATGTTCTGGTATGTGCGGCCGCCATAGCCAAGAAGGTTTTCTGGTACGCCATTCCCCCTCGCCTGAATGAAGGCGAAAACGGAAGGAAGAGGATACGCGTCAACGCAATCACCAGGAAGCACATGGCAGCATTAACAAACGTCATGTGCATAAATTTGGAAGTATCTCATGTATACGTCTGTTATATGCATGATCGCATTACTGTGGGTGTGCGAAAATTCGAATTCGCAAATTCAGATTTAGTAGACCTGGCTAGTAATTTGTGTTGTAGTCAAATTATAGATATAATGACACACATTTTTGTCATTTGCATATTAGCTTCTGGCAGCTAGACAGCCTTGAATATAAACTGATGTGGATGACTTACTATCACTTTGATCACGTGTCATGCGTCCGTATACCCCAGTCAGATGAGCAAATTTTGTGACACTTCAAGCGAGTAACACTTCACTGAGTCACAGCGGCGGTGTAGTGCTAGACGACAAAACAAAGTGTCATTCGGAATTGATCACAATGATTGTCTATGAAGCCATAAGGGTAGATAAAATTCTCAGCATTTTGATTTTTAGGAATGGTTACTGTTTTATCACAAAAAGATGCTCATTTACAAGAACTTCTGCCGTGAGAAATAGAAATGCTGTAATCCCATTAGCACGGTTCATTTATGAGCAAATGCAATCAAGGAACATGTTCAAAATTCCGAGTCAATCTGCCGAAAACAAACATTTGAAGCATTTCTGGCTTCAATGATTTCTGAAAGACGCTCATAACATTAAGAATCAGGAAACATTGATCGTACGATTAGTGCCAGCACTTCTGTGAGCATTTATTTATTTCTTCTTGACAAATTGCTCTTCAGGCTACAACTAGAACCCCAGCGAAGCGAGTTCCTAAAACACACTTGCTGGCAAGTGCATTCCACAGCATCAATAAACCTTTCCATCGGGCAGCCTGCGAGTGACACTAATGGCAAAGTGCACTCACTCAAAACTTTCCCATCTAACAGAGGTATTCGTGAGATCTCTCACATTAGTGTGGCCCCACTCACGGAAGAGTGAACTCATTTGCTAGTGCATTTGGAAAACATCACTTTGTCTACCTCCTTTTAACAGTGTGGTTTTAACAAAATCAACTGTAATAGTAATAATTATGTGACAAACTCCATAGATGTATGGCGCTGCCTTTACTTCAGTGAACAAAAGCACTCTAGTGCTTACAGTGGAAACGCAATTTTAGTGGCTGCTGCCACCACTTTCCGCTTAAAGCATTTATCTCAGTGAGGTGCATGATTACCCAAATGTGCAGTGGTGCTGCAGCCCTGTAGATATTACTTAAAACTATTTTGTTTATAATCATGAACCAGTGTTAATAACCCTTTTGTGAACATCAAGAAACCCCTGCATATATTTTCTTCTTGATGCTTTAATGTACTAATTGATTTTTTTTGTTCTACGGCATAGTCTTTATCAAAGTGAAATGTTGCTTTTGTATTATACTAGCACGGTTTTTGCATACTGAGATGTTTAAAGGGAAATAGAAGGCGCACAACAGTAATGTTACTACACATGACACAGAATTACATTTTGGCATGTCTATAATTTCTGTGAATTGCGCAAATTACATTTTTTCAAAACGATAGGCGCACAGTTCCATGCATATTGACTATGAAACTATCCATACGAACAACATTTCCAAATGCTAATCCATTCACATTCCTTGCGGCGACGATCCTAGGTAACATTAAATTGGGCTAACAAGGAAAACCTCAGCATGGTGCCAAGGTTTTGACAAAGGAACATAATGCTGCCTCGAAGAAGCCAGTTACCATTAGTGTAAAGCTACCACCACTGACAAACATTCCTTGTTTGCTGTTTACCAGCTCAAGTCAGCATGTTTGATTCATTTTGTTGAGTAGGATTAACGTCAAAATGTTCATGTGCTAACAGAAGTGCTAATAAATACTGTTTACAATTACACGACAGGTTCGTTGGAAAAGGCAGAGCAATGAAGCAAGTATTCTATGAAGCTGACGGATATCATGTATCCCGGGAAGCTGCCATAAAGGCCCTGGCCAGGGCGCTGAGCCTTGCCGTCAGGGCTGCTTTTAGAGAAGAATGGGGAGCCATGTGGCAGCAAGACTGCAACTCAAAATTGGAAAATTCTTTACTGTGCAGCCTGCCAGGCCAAAGGCCATGTCAACCCTCAGTGCAAAAGTTTTTTACAAAATGCACAACCTTAGAGTCCAAAGCTTGAGCGGAAGCTTTAGCTAGGGCCAACCTCCAGTTTCACTATTCAAATACATGGAAAACACAGAAATGCTTTGTTGAGATAACCATTAGATGAAGTTGAATGACATTTGTTGCATGTGAGAAACATACGTAAATTGTAATGAATGAGCTTGTTTGTTGGCTTCTTAAATTATAGGTAAATTGTTGTGGCTCGAGCAGGCAGAATTTTTATTCATGTCCAATTTTATCAGGAATTTTCAAAAAGTGGTTAGTTTGAAAACAATTGAAGCACGAGGCTAACAAGCATGTATATTTGCACAAAAACAGACATCAGAGTTCTGTGATGTCTGATCACATGTCAGAGCTCCTAGCACAGACAAATTTGAAGATGCTGCTCCTGCTGCTTAAGTGGAACTGTTACAATGTTTATGAGGTTTTTGTGAAATTCCTACTCACTAGTTACAGGTTTATCTGAGAGCAGTTTGTAAGTCAATTTTCTCATCACCAGATCTCTTATTAGGTGGATTTAAAAAAATTTCGATATCAGGTTTTATTGCCGAGTCAGAATTGTAAACTTGATACTCAAGCTTTTTCCAGTTTCCCTACCATTTTTCATTAAGTTCATATCCTACATAAAAAGCAGCTTCTTACTGTCAGTCGATATTTATGCTTTTTTATTCACAACAAAACTATACAGTGGTTGTTGAGAAAAATTTCTTTGTTCTTATGTATTTGGATAGGAGCCCCTGAACTAAAGCTTCGTAATAGGGCAACTAAGTAAAATTTTTTTTTGCAAAAACACCTACGTAGCAATCTTTTTGCAAAATTACAAATTTGTAGAAAGATGGATGATCATGAAGGTCTTGCATAAATAGACGTGACTATGATAGTGAAAAAGAAAACATCATTACTGTGTGCAGGCAGTTGAGCATACCTTAGAATGTTGAGAGGCAGCACAGGTCGTTGGCATATCCGCCGAGATTAGGTTTGCCTGCTGCATGACGAAAAGTCTTGAAGGCAATATGCTTATATTTAGGTCATATCTGCTAACCACGAGGGGCACACATTGTCTGCACAGGTACTATTTCAAAGCTGCTTATGAGTAAGCTAGACCATTACTAGGACCGCAGGTTTGCCAACATTGCTTTAACGCTATATACCGATTACCGTGAAATTTTGTTGCAGTTGGTCTTTAATGGAGTATGAAAAGTTGACGAATGCTTTCAACTTGGTTGCTTGTAACCTTACTGTGCTTTATGCAAACGAGCCTAAATTGCTTTTTAACAGCTCTGCTAGGGTAAGTCAACTATTACACTGAAACAGTGAAATTTCTTTAAGATATGAATTGTAAACATGTTTTGCTTTTATTAAGAAACATGGTGAGGAACCTTCCTTTTGGTTTGCAGCTGTTTCGTAACAGGCTTTCTTGTGAATGAGAACATTAAATGAAACTGTCATCGTTCGTTGGAAGAAAATTTTAGAAAATGAATACCCAATTTTAAATTCTGTTTCTTCACAAATTCTAAAAAACATTCTAAAGAAACATGTTTATTTTGCTTCAGCAAGCATGACAGACACACAAAAAGTGCTGCTTTTGATTTATGGCTTACTCTATTATATGACACTGCTTATGTTGGTATGTGCTTTTTATTGTGTATTGGCTTATGACAGCATGTTGCTTTTATTCTGTATTTGCATGCATGAAGCACAGCTTTACATTTTGCTATTTCGATCATAAAACTAGAATAATGTCGATTTCAAAGAGCATTTTATACGCGTGTTCTTTTGTTCTGTTTGTCACCACCGTCGGAAATTACAGTGGGCTGTACCGCTGAGCCAAGGAACTGCACATAGAAGTTGGTTTGTGAACTTCGTTCTTGTCTGTAATAACTACTGCTGGGCTGCTGTGCATAAGGACAGCGTTTTCAATGAAAACTCGAGCTGCTTCAGCTGGTGCACTCCGCTGCATAGCTTCAGTCTGCGCATAGGGAGTGAGAACGGCAGTTATTGTTATAGTTGTCCCGAACTGTCCTTCAATGAGACAATAAAATGGGCTAAAAACACAGTTGAGACTTTCTATTTGTGTGATACGACAAATCTGCAAGGGGCTTGCCATACTCTCACGTAGCCTACTATTGCTCAGAAAGTGGCTCACTCCTTCCCATAGTAGAAGAATTGTTCAAATACCAAAAATCAGCGTACTTCTGACATCGCCAGACCATGCGACACTGGAAACTGTTGATACGTATGCCAGCCATCCATTGCCCTGGCATACAAAAAAACACTGGGCTTACAAAAAAGTGCAAGCAGAGCATGGTGTTTTGGGTATGCTATGATGCTTGGGCGTACTATTTCTAGACCTCACTAAAATTATGTACCGTTACACCAACTGCTGGGTGTAACGGCACAGATGCATGCCTTTCAATGTGCCAGTCAATGAGAAAATCTATATTCGAAATAATGTACCTCACAGGATGGCAAAACTACCAAACACATTGCAAATATCTGCCATACATCTGCAATGAGATATACTTGCTTTCTATAACAGAGCTTGACTTATAAAGAAATCATTTACAAGCTCTAACACTATGAGGTACTTTTGCAAGAAATGCACAACCTGCTCTTGCGGTCATGTAGGATAGCAAGTTATGTACGAGATGATAGGCAAATTACGTCAGTGGGTGAGCATGGACATTGAAATACATTTCTGAAGTGGATACGTAAGCTACAATATGGAATGCATGACTGAAGTTAACCCAAGGCTTGTACACTGCATTACATGTTGCAAAACATTGCTTCTAGTGCAATAAAAAATATTCTTGACATAGCAGTGCCTGGTACCAGTATGTGCACATAGAGAACGGAATACAACAAGAGCGGACACTCCCATAGAGCCCAGCGGCCGAATTGACTCCATGCAGCGTACCAAGCCGTGGGCGTTAATACTTAGAGAAAGAAATTTCAACAAGAGCGGACGTTCCCATAGAGCCCAGCGGCCGAATTGACTGTAGCACACCAAGCGGATGTTGTTGACTCCTTCCGGTTTCGGTTTTGGGCGCGTGCGTTTTGAACACCAGTTGGTACACGCCGCACCGGCTCCGCTGCTCGGCGCGGCATTCTTTTTTTTTTTCGCGTCTGCTGAACCTCGCGTGGCCTTGTCGTGGAATCGTTTCATTATTCAGTAGAAATGATTGCGATTGACCTTTACAAGACTGCACCGAATCTGTCAGGTGCAATTTCATAAAGAAAACGAAAGAAGTCTTCTGAAATGATGAAATGTTTATTTTGCTCTATATAAATGCTCGTTCCGGGCTTCTTCTGCATTCATCCAAAGTTGTGGCACCAGCTAAGCAGCAGTCGTTGCCGTACGATGCTCCACCGGATGCCATCAGCTTAAAGAAAGTAAATTACAAGCAGGTATCATTTTGGTATATTGACCTAACAGGAGTATTGCGTGTAGAGGCGAAACGTGCGTAAGTGGTGAATGAGCGGCATTACAGATAAATTCACTTTTACGTACATTTCGCAGCAAAGACTCCTCCCAAACAATGCCATAAAATCTGAACATCCGATTTTCAAGCACCCCTCCTTTCCCGGGCATTATTTCCTGCACTTTGGGTGCACAAATACACGGGTGACTGCGCGTTTCCAAAACAACTTGGCCTCAGTCGACACGATGGTACGCCAAGTACACAAAGGTGGCTACAAGTCAGACTCGTGGGTGCAAAGCCTGTTTTCAGTCGCTCAGAATGCATAAATGTCATGTTCTTGAGCTCCTCCGTGTTATGTTTTACGCGTCCTGCTGGCGCATGCAACACTCTCGTTATCACTCTCGGCAATCGCTCGTCGCGTTTTCGAGAAGCGCGAGTACCGAAATAAGGTATATGTTGTTGCAGGGCTATAAAATGCGTCACAAACTTGTCCCACTAAAATTCAGTGCACGCAAAACTAACTCGCTATGGCCGGCTTGCTTTTTTGCTAACACCTTCACAACCCCAGGCGCGGCGAGCAAGCCTCAAGATATCCCAAAAATTTACCAAATCAATTACAATACTTTTTCGGGTCAGAGAATGCGTCACGAACTTCTACCAGTAAGATTCAGTACACGCGAAACTAACTGCGGCACACAGCCGAGATGCTTTTCGCTAACTGCGTCAATAAGCCGGGCGCGGCAACCGTGCTTCTATACTACCCCAAATATAACGACGTTAATTACAATAATGTTGGGGGCCACAGAATGCGCGAAAACTTGTCTGTCTTAGGCGCTACGACATAGTACACGCATGTACATACACGCGCAAATGCGTCACACGGCCGAGCCGGTTTTCGCTTATTGCGTCAATAAGCCGGTTGCGGCAGGCGTGCGCAAAAACTACCGAAATAAGTTACAGTAATGTTGGGGCTCATAGAAAGCGTCGCAAATATCTCCCAGGACGAGGCATTAACTCAAATTAACTGCGCCAGGACGGCGGAGCTGTTTTTCGCTAACTGCGCCACTCGAACTAAGCCTAAATGTGCTTAAGATGCGCCGCACACTGTCAAACACAATTTCTCACCTTGCCGTAGTCCAGTGGTGCCGTGTCGAAATGCAGACGATACGCAAGAAAAGCATAGAGAAGGCCGGGAGCCCAAAAACATGGGCTTTTTCCAAAACAGACGGGTCGCCGAGCACGCGAGCTTCGCACGCACGACCGGCCTCGCTCACTCCTGCGGCTTGTCTGACGCATGACGCAAGGTAAATATACCTGGTAGCGAAGCTTCCATAGGAGCCCGTACGTTCAAGACATGGCGGTCCATCGCCGGTTCAAGGGGCTTAGCGCCATCTGTATGTGGTGGGAACACTTCCGGCGGAAAAAAAAAATAACGTGACGCCATGTCCGTTAAAGCAGAAGTGACGTCATTTTATTCTCGAAGGCGCGAAATTTGTTTTGTTGTCCTTCCTTTGGAGCTATATATTCAAATGCCCCGCCATTCGACTTGATGGGCGTCTCGTGCTTTCAGCGTGGAAAGCGATGCAGGAAAAGGCCAGCCGTATGGTTGTCGAAATCGCATCCCTGCGCAGAACATACTTTCTTTGGAGGCCGACGAAAGCTTTAGGTGTAAAGTGCTGATCCTGTTGTCGGATGCCAAGCCCGTCGGCCAGCGCAGTCGCACGAAAACAACTACACAATTATCTGGCGGTCGTAACTCACTACTTTTGAGTGAACAGATTAAGAAGCAATGAAGCTATCCGCGTCACCAAATTCAGACAAACTTCGACAAGCAAGAAAGCACAAATTGTGAGGGCGGCGTATTTCAACAGGTGATACGAGTGCGCCGTTCTGCCCATTTCAAGACGTGCATTGCACTGCGAGTGATAGTGGCGTCAACGCCCCCTGTAGCGATGGGCGCTGAAAAGAAATGCATTTATTAATAATAATAAAATTAAACGTATTTTCATAACTCATCACGAATATATAAAATTGACTAGGAATGTTATTTTCCTTGAATGAATCTAACTGTGTCTCGTTTGAATTAAAAAACGCGTTTCTCTTTTCCAATGTTTGTTCCCTCCAAACATAGTCGCGCTTCAATCGCTGCTCCCATAACCCCCCATGCTGATGTCGGTGACAATCTGTACTGAACCGCTTTTCGCCCGAAGCTTCGCGACCTATTTGAATCGACCTTGCATGACGTATGCACGCGCGTCCGGCGTGCCGCTAGCTTGTTGCTAGGCAACGCAACAAAAAGCTGCAAAGTATAAGTTCATTCACACGCAGAACTTTTTCACATTTAGTGGGAAGGAATAAAAAAAAAATAAAACGTTGTCTGGAAGTTTATTTCACTTTCTTTTTTTTTCTGATGCTCGCGTCAACTAACGGATGTTGTTGAAACTAGGCGTGACGTGTCTCCCGTTGCGAGTTTTTGAAGAGTTTCCCCTCTTGTTGAATTTCTTTCTCTATGGTTAATACCTGAAGCCCACTTCCGGTTTCGATTTTCTGCTCGCGAGTTTTGAATACTAGCTGGTGCGCGTCACGCCGGCTCCGTTGGTTTTCTTTTTGCTTTTGCAGCAAATATTTATTAACATATTTATTTTTATTTATTAAATATTTATTTGCAAATCATTTATTAACTACAATTGATTGCGAACGATCTTCACAAGCCTCCATTGAATTTGTGCCACGTGCAATTTCATAAAGACGCAAGACACCTTGTGAAATGAGGAAATGTTTATTTTAATCTTTATAAATGCTTGTCGCGTGCTTTTTGTGCATTCATCCAACGTTTTGGCACCACGTAAGCAGCAGTTTCTGCAGGAAGCTCCACCAGACGACGTGAGCTGACAAAATTACAAGTGTTATTTTTTGGTATTAACATGTAAGAATAATGCCTGTAGAGGCGAAGCGAGCGAAAGTGGTGATTGGGCGGCATTAGAAACAAAAGCAGTTCGTATTTCAACACACGGCGTAGAAAATACCCGACTCATCCCAAGCAATACCGTACATACCACAAACACATTCCAATTCCAAGCATTCCCCTCTTCCCAAGACTTATTTCCTGCACTTTAATAGTACCAATGCGGGGGCTACGGCGCGTTTCGCGAACTTGGCTACAACCGTCGCGATAGTACGCTACGAATACACAGAGGTGGCCACAACACAGGCTCTCAACCAGAGCATGCTGGACGCTCGCAGAATTCCTTCTACTCGCACTCAAGACAAAATTCGTGGGTGCCGTTCAGAAGACAGAATTTTCGAGTTACTAGTTCCTGGCGTTTGAGCTCCTTGGCTTATCTCTTGTGCCTTCTGCAGGCGCAAGCAACGCACTCCCGTGTTATCACTCTTGACGATTGCTCGTCGCATTTTCGACAAGCGTTGGTACCGAAAGAAGGCTTAAATTGTTGCGGGGACATAAAATTGCCACAAATTTGTCGCAGTAAGATTCAGTACGCGTCAGACTTTGTCACCACGGCCGAGCTGCTTTTCGCTGCGTCACAACAGGCGCGGCGAGCGGGCCTCATAAAAGTACCGAAAATAATTTTCAACAATGTTGGGCGTCAGAGAAAGCGCCATAAACTTTTCAGTGCATTAAAGCCCGAAACCGCGCACCACGGCCGAGCTGATTTTCACTAACCGCGTCACAGCGCCAGGCGCGCCCACTGCGCTCGAAAGGTACCCCAAAAAGTAATGAAATTAGTTTCAATAATGTTGGCAGCCAGAGAAAGCGCCAGAACTTGTCGCAGTAAAATTCAGTACACGCGAAACTGCGTCACAGCACTCTGTGCGACTAAGCGTGCCCAAGAACTACCGAAATTAGTTAAAATAATATTGGGGCTTATAGAAAGCGTCGCAAACATCTCCCAGTACGATTAATTAATTCAAATTAACTGCTCCATGACAGCCACGCTGTTTTTCGTTAACTGCGTCACAAGTCTAGCCTAGGTGCAGGGCAGTAAGCCTAATTGCTTGAAGTGCGTCGCAGACGGTCGAACAAAGTTTCTCACCTTGCTCTAGTCGAATAGTGCAGTGGTGCTATGTCGAAGTTCCGAAGGAACGCAATAATTCGCCGGCAGGCCACCAAACCAGGCTAAATCCCAAAATAGAAAAACAGGCAGACGGGTGCCCGAACAGTCCAACGCTCAGATGCGCAGCCGGTCTCTCTCGCTTCGGCGGTGTGTCTGACGGATGACGCAAACATCTGGCACGTCATTCGCCGGTTCGCCTGTCGCTAGGCAACGGAAGTAAGCCGCAAAGTTTAATTTATACGCAGATATTTTTACTTTTTCCGGGAAAGAATAAAAAAAAATAAAAGAATTTCGGATTAATCTCATTTCACATTCTTTTTTTTTTCGGTGCTCGCAGCCCCAATTCGTCGGTGTATTAATAGCGTGACGTGTTCCCAGCTTCCAATTTTCGCCGAGTGTCCGATCTTGTTCTATTCCTTTTTCTATGATTTGCATTTCAAGGCAACTGTGGTGTGTTGATAGAAGTGTCTTTCAAGGGGTTGCCAGTTTAGGATACCCCTTTTAAACATTCGGGCCTTACAGCATTTTATCCCACCACACAAGAAAGAAAGAGAGATGGGCTGACAACACCTGCTACGTGTTGATAACACATTAAGTGAAGTTATGCCACAGCCGTGCTGCGGCATTTTCACAGAAAACAAGAATGCCACAAGTGCTTCCCGTTTCTTTTTTAATGTCTCAGCATGGTAACTACATTAAACAGAAAAGGTGACCGATGTAAAAAGCTTCCAGCAAAACAATGCACAGCAAGATAAGCTGAGGTGCAGGCAGCTAAGGGGCAGCAGAATACATACCAGCTTTCAGGGTGTAGAGATGCCCTAAAAAGCAAGCAGCAACCTTAATTGGCAGTTATCTTTGCTGCCTTGTGTCATGTAATATTCCATGCAATGGCACGTACTCGTCACAATTATTATGCAGATAAGTACTGTCGTCAAATAAAAATATGTAGTGGAGAGATCAAAGGAGTGCAGGCAGGACGTCATTAGCGTAGTGCACCGACAATTTTATTGGTTTTCGCGAGGTGTGCAGCAGCCTCATGGTAATGTCGCAAGAAACAGAACACAGGTTCAGGGAACACGACTGCAGCATGTTTATTCAGCTCCACAATTTGCGGTGGTTCTGCAACCCAAAGTTCAGCTGGATTACCTAAAGGAATATGGGAAGAAAACGAAGGCCTGTTGGTCCGCGAGGTGCAAGCACCACTGCCGTTGCGGTAATGTGCAACAACAGGTCCCCCATCCGCCACCTGGGGACCGCGCTCTTTAGCAGGCAGGTGCTGCCGAAAGTGCCGCTGCAATGGTCTGGTTTTCCAGCCGTTTCATCGAAGGAAGTACATGCGAGTAAGACAGGACCAACACAACAGTTGTAAAGCCGGCAAAAACCAAAGGATATGCAAAAGAATAGGCCAATTGAGCAGTAACTCCAGGATTCCGTTTACTTGAGCCTGCAACATAAAGAAAGCAAAACACAAGCAGGCAAGCAAAGAACAAACACACAGCAAAGAATAACCAATACACATGAAACATTCATGCAAGGGTCAGGCAATAGAGGAACTTCTTTTTTGCAGCATGAAATTATTCTGCAGCCTGATGCTAAATCAAAATATTTGCAACTGGGCTGTATCAGCACCTGTGCAACCGCATGGAATGAGCCTGTGGAAACACGGATGCTGGCGCAGGCATTGGCCCAGTGATGGGCTGCAGAACACAGACACTGTTGGGAATTCGAGGAGCAAAGAACCCAAGTTACAGGTGATAGCAGCTATCGCATCCTAGTGCCGTGCTGCTACCATAATGAGGGAGGCCTCTCGAGTTCCTGACCAGAACACACTGACAGAGACTAGCTATTTACGCAGAAGTGGTGTGGCTTTGTCTGGGCATAAAATGTTTGCGACTGGGCTGTACCAACAGATGTGCAACCACATGCAATGAGCCTGTGAACACACGAATGCTCGCGGAGGCAGTGGCCCGGTGAGATCACGCAGAATGGACTATTTTCTCTGCAAATTTGGAAAATTACTATGCAGCATCCATTTTGTCCCTGCATCATGCTATGTGTGGCACTTTACAAATATGCAGAAGCACCAAATTGTATTAAGCACTGCATGCCTCTGCCATGGCAAGCAGAATGTGCTGAAAAGCCCGTTCCTTGGCTTTTGCATTCGTTTTTATGGGTAAAGAGATTCCAAAGCTGTAATTCTGAAGGCAATACAACAAACGGTAGCATTGCCATGAGGTCCACTCAACTCTTGGCAATTGGGAGCATGCTAGGGATTCTGCTCACTTTCACAAGCCTGCACTCGGCAAGTTCCCTTGCCATGGCACACGCCCCTCAGGAGAGTGGAAGGTCGCCTTGAAGGCATCTCGCACTAATTTTGCATGGCCTGTGTAAATGCGATTCCCATGCGAGATATCTGTAAGAATACCTCGGTTGCCTCGAAGGTCTGATCTCCATTTGCCAGGAATGAATTGACCATCCGATCCAACTCTATCAACGTCATTGTCAGAGCAGTACTTAAAACAACTGAGGTCCTCATCATCAAGTGTCCTGAGGTAGTTGTGCAGAGGTACTGCTGCCCACACAATGAAGTCGACAGTGTGTGCAGACGCACGGATATCCTGACGGAGAATTCTTCATCTGTTAGCAAGGATGCTGAAGGTGTTCTAAATTGTGCGGCTTGGTTGGCTCAAACTGTAGTTGAACACCCTATGTTCAGCATCAAGGCCGGAACCAGGGTATGGTGGCATGAGGTATTTCAGTAAAGGAAATGCCTCATCACCAACAAACACATATGGCAACTTCATTGGTGCACGTGGCACCTTGCTGTCTGGTGGAATACCGAGCTGTCCGTCGTTCAGCTTTTGCCCTATATGGCATTCGCCAAATAGGCCAGCATCACCACGTGAGCCACACTCTCCAATGTCCACCATGGTAAAATAATATCTGGCATCACACACTGTAATGATTGGATTGTAAGGAGGATCGTACTAAAATGAACTTTGTAATTGTGTAACAAGTACCAGAGTTTGCTGGAGCTTCTATACACACATGCTTTCCATCAATAGCGCCAATGCAATTAGAAAAATGCCACAATATCTCAAAATCGCTGGCTATTTCCTGCCATTGGGCTGTTGGCGTAGCAAGGTAGGTAGGCTGCAGGACGTTACGTAAGGCCAGGCAGGTTTACTTAACAATTTGGCTGGCTGCAGAGCTGGATATGCGATACGACTTGGCAATGATTTTGATATTAGACCCATGTGCAAGGTACCTGTAAAGAAAAGAAGTGCAGCATGGAAAAATATGCATAAATGTTTAACGCCAACAAAACCGGGCACCATTCGCATTTACAAGAGGCAACTAAAGGCCCTGGCTAGTAACCACAGAAAGTGGAGACACCGGGATGCAAGGAGATCTGAAGATTTTAACACAGTGAAGTGGTCTAAATGTTAAATTTTCAGAAATTGTGCAATTTTAAAAGAAAAAAGTAAACCATGAAAAAAGCAAGTTTTGCTTTCGAAATCTTTTTGTGAGTGAGAAAATTGACTTACCTTCCATGCTATAACAACGAGCCAGCCGGGCCAGCGCATGGCACCTTTAGGCTCAAGTTGGAAACTTCCCAGAAAAGACAGCCTGTGCAGTGCCCAAATTTGACGCCAAGAAATGGAAGTACGGTGTAGCTATTGAACAATGTTGTACAAATTTGTCAATGTGTCTTATCGCGGCCACCATCCCATGTCACAAAAAGGGTAAATTCTGTTTAATGTCTTGGCCCAAGCGTCCACAGTGACTAGTCAAGGCATCTGCCATGGCTTTTGCCGCCACGTTTTCTAGATCAGTGCAAGATAAAACTGTCCCTGGTACGGTATGAATTACCAGCAGCACACGAAAAAGACAACTCATCGAATACAGGCATCGGGTAACAACAGGTATTTCCGACTTTACCATGCTTGAAGACCTCTATGAGAAAGAGCAAACGAACAAGCACCTAGACAGAGTATAGTTGCAGCCTGCAGCACAAATTCTTTGCCTCAAGAGCTCAGAACCTGGTCCCAAGATACTATTCCTGCTAGCATATGAGATGCAAGGACGACTACCCCTCCCTTCAGAAACACCTCCGGAGCACCTGAACTTGAAACACAGCAGGCTCATACTGCGAAATGTGGGGGCAAATAATTAGGCCTGGAGACAATGTTACTGCCAAACACACACAGGAGGTTGCTAATCATGAATACGCAAGCAAACATCAGGCAGACATAGTACACTGATGTGGCAATAGCAGTGTAACAGTAGTATGACCCCACATAAAACTAAACGCCATATAAGTGAGTACCATTCCAGGTCATCCTACACCTAGAAGAGCTGAACTGAAAGCAATCAAAGCAGCACTTTTAGTGTATATTACACCCTGCACAACACCCTGCATGGATTCAGCAGAAACTGTCTGGGCCTGCACATCACACAAGATTGTCAGGAAAATCAGGAGGTCGACACGCAACTTGTAAGCACATGGCCAGAAATTAAACTACAGGATAGATAGCCAAGGTATTCCACGACACAAGTGGGCTTATAAGCCTGACATAATAACTGAAAACTGGATGAGTTTGTGTGTATTCATTATTACTTAAAGTGCAACAGATAGACAACAGACAAGAACGAAGCGCTCTGTGTGTTCACTTCGTTCTTGTCCCATCGTATTTCTGTTGTACTATAGTTAATGAATTCATAAGGCTGCACAGGAGAAGAATGATACCTCTGCCCAAGGGCCCGATTTCACATCCAAATCGACGCACACACACACACAAATGTTGCAAGAGTGCATAGCATGATGCAGTCTCAACAGGATGACACTAGAGATGGATGAGGACTAGCTTTCAACTGAGGTTCATTTGTAAAAATGAGGCGAGTTATACAAATTACCAGAAAAAAAAACGATGAGCAAAACGAGATCAAGGTGAAAGCAGGAGCCAACATTTCGACAAGTGGACTTGTCTTCTGCAAGGCCCACTTGTGGAAACGTTGGCTCCTACTTTCACCTCGTTCTCGTGTTGCTCATCGTCTTCAATTTCCATCTCCCGCCTTCCCCATGTTTTCCCAGAAAAAGAAAGAAATCATTGAAGGATAGATAAAAATTGGTGCTTGATGCAGCCAAACATAAATAAAAATGCTACAAAAAGTAAATACAGCAAAATTCTAGGTGCAGGAAAAAATCATTACAATTGCCAATCCTGCATGCCAGCACCTTTCAAGAAACACTGTTGTTGTTCCAATAGACAGAGTGACAGCTTGCTTATGCAAGCACATTCTTCCAGTTCCATGCCATTGGGAAAAAATGAGTTTCCTGGAAGGTAGCCACATGCACACTTGGTGATCACAATGCTTTTTTCCCTGGACTTGTATATTTATATGTATTTTCTCCCTTTCCCGCTTTTATGTGTCGTTTCATCAAACACTAGTCTGTCAGGTTTTATTGCTGTACTACTTTCTGGTAACCTTTATAGATGACTGATTTTTCGCAATAAACCTTTTAATTAGAAGTTAGCGTACCATGTTCTTACTGATTCACACTATACATTCTTGCTACATTGGTCAAATAAAAGATTTGATAAGGTACACAGAAGCATCATCAGGGCCATTAAAGTGACTTGTTACAGTCTAAAAAAAACGAATAGCCTGGCTGCAAATGGCACCAGAGAACACATAGGACGAACAAGAAAACCAAGATGATCTAACAACCAATAGTTTAATGTACACACCGAGTACATGCTCGCTGACAAGCAATAGACCGAACATACACAAAAAGAAGAAGCAAAAATTTATGCGCGTTTCCTGACAGGAAATTCATCCATTTCTAACGGAGGCCGTGCTGACAAGATTCTCCCAGCATTTTTAGATCTACACCTTCTGTAATTTCTCTAGGCAGCCGATCTGCACATAATGCTAGCTTCTTCCTCTACAATGCTTGCTCAGATGTGAAGAGTGCATTGTAGAGGAAGAAGCTAGAATTCTGTGGAGATCGGCTGCCTGGAGAAATTATGGATGCTGTAGATGCAAATACACTGGGAGAATCTTCTAAGCATGGCCTCTGTTACAATTTCAGAGATGGATGCGTTTTCTGTTGGGATCTCTATGGACACACATCAGTTTTTGCTTCTGCTTTTTGTGTAACTTTGATTTATTGCTTGTCAACCAGCATTTACTCGACATGTTCAATAAACTTTCATTTGTTAGTACGCCTTGGTCTCTAGCGGAAAGTTGTTCATTCTTTTTACAGTGAAGCTATATATGCCTAGACAAAACACTCATGGTCTTATTCCAAAAATCCTTGTGTACGGATATGAGCCATTGTTTAGGGGGGTGGGAGGCATTGCATTCGTCTTGCATGGCGGACGGAGAAATTTCTTGTAGGGTAGGCATAGAAGTGCTTATGCATTTCAAATATGCATTTATCTACGTATTATTGCAGGGAAGAGACACAGAGGGGGACGGGGTTAAAAAGATCATGTCATAATTATCTCGCAGCAAAGGTGTGGTGGGCCATTGGCTAGACCAATAGTGACGTCGTTTCTCTCTAGCAGCACAGCGCACGTGCAGCAGTCTCTCTCCGTCTTCGCAATAGGTTCGAAAATGTGTCCCTGTATTTATTTAAATGAAATGTTCAGCCCCGGTGTGTCACTTCGTAACTACAGTGCATAACTGAGCCATAAACATTATGATTAACGCATTACAAAACACAAGTGCGTAAAATAATTCAGAAAGACTTTGATGGACCCGCTGGATTAACACAATGAACCACTCATTGCACTTTACATGATGGTGATTTTGCAAAGTGCAATGTGTGGCATTCCAAATAAACAATGTGATAAACCTAAGCCAAACGTGCTCATAACCTCATTAAGAAACACAGACATAACCAATAATATAGAAAGACTTGAACAAACCATTGGAATTAACCCAGTGATAAACACCGGGGCCGCACATTTCAGCTTCGCTGGTTTACCATCTGTACAGGGTGCATGGGCAGTAATTTTTTCTGTTATTGTTTGTTAAGTATTGTATAATGTTGTGCCAGTAAAACAAGTTGGGCTAGTTGGTGCAATGTATTGGTACTGCTTTTTTGCTGGTTTTTTCTTAATGTTGTGCCCTTCTTCCTTTTGAAACAACTTTTTTATTCCCCCTCGCATAATACTCCAACCTTACAGCCTGCGAGGTATATAAATAAGTACATAAGCATGTCATTCATTCATCTGCATACACCTCGCACCATTCCTTGCTCAACAAACGTCACTGTGGTAATGTCTCGCAGCGTGCACGTACATTAACTGCCATTTGCATTTCGGTATAGTTTGTGAATAGTGTAGTGCATAAAGATTACATTACATTAAGGTTGTGACCTATGCGGTGCATAAGCAAACCTTGCAAAAGATGAAAGATTGGATTGTTGAAAATAAGACAAATTGTATATATCGCAGTTACTTTAACAGCATTTAATTGACCACTTGACAAAAACTTCACTTCGCATAGATTCGAACACGTAAACTGAATCTGCCGTTTTTAGTTTGCTTATTAATGTAGTCGTTACTGCATGGCCACATTGTAGATTTGAACACAAAGTTAAATAAATTTGTTTGTTGCAAAATAACAATATGCGTAGATCACTGCGATTGCAACACCAGAACTTGATACAAACATGCACGCTATATGATGCAGACAAATGCTCTGGACAAAGTTCAGAATGTTTGCAACCTGATACTTATGAAAGTGAACAGTTTCATTCCATGGCTGTCAATGAGAGGGAGAAAGAAAACTTAATTGTCTGTGTGGAACAAAGCTTAGAGATATAGTCATTGCTTAACACTTTCGAAATGAATAATTATACCTTGCTATCAATATTGAAGCAGCCTTTCGACAGCAAGAAAAGGAATCAGTTTTTCCAGCTCTGAACATTGAATTGAAGATAATGCAAGCAGGCCTCAAATT
The DNA here is from genome assembly GCF_050947875.1 of Dermacentor variabilis. NCBI lineage: Eukaryota > Metazoa > Arthropoda > Arachnida > Ixodida > Ixodidae > Dermacentor > Dermacentor variabilis. The sequence goes on along the minus strand of NW_027460313.1, from coordinate 8,859,583 downwards.
CTGCCAATAAAATCTGTTTCTGCAATTCTTTACTGCAAGGCGATGGACACGTCTGCAGTAGAGTGATTCTGAAAGTGAAGATATGGCTGCCCAGCTATAAATACCCGGCAGCCAATAAGCAGTTTCGATAGACAAAGTTCTTGTCATGTTCATGACCTCGAATAGCTCGCCCAAACCAAAAATTATGTTTTCCCGAGCTCATTACTTACAATGGAATCTGAACAAAGCTTAGAGATATAGTCATTGCTTAACACTTTCGAAATGAATAATTATACCTTGCTATCAATATTGAAGCAGCCTTTCGACAGCAAGAAAAAGAATCAGTTTTTCTAGCTCTGAACATTGAATTGAAGAGAATACAAGCAGCCATCAAATTCTGGCAATATAATCTGTTTCTGCAATTCTTTACTGCAAAGCGATGGACACGTCTGCAGTAGAGTGATTCTGAAAGTGAAGATATGGCTGCCCAGTTATAAATACCCGGCAGCCAATAAGCAGTTTCGATAGACAAAGTTCCTTGTCATGTTCATGACCTCGAATAGCTCGCCCAAACCAAAAATTATGTTTTCCCGAGCTCATTACTTACAATGGAAACTGAACAAAGCTTAGAGATATAGTCATTGCTTAACACTTTCGAAATGAATAATTATACCTTGCTATCAATATTGAAGCAGCCTTTCGACAGCAAGAAAAGGAATCAGTTTTTCCAGCTCTGAACATTGAATTGAAGATAATGCAAGCAGGCATCAAATTCTGCCAATATAATCTGTTTCTGCAATTCTTTACTGCAAGGCGATGGACACGTCTGCAGTAGAACGATTTTGAAAGTGAAGATATGGCTGCCCAGTTATAAATACCCGGCAGCCAATAAGCACTTTCGATAGACAAAGTTCCTTGTCATGTTCATGACCTCGAATAGCTCGCCCAAACCAAAAATTATGTTTTCCCAAGCTCATTACTTGCAATGGAATCTGTTCCGTGCTCACTGCAGGGGATAACTGGCCCCCTCTACTGTATAAAATATTAAAGGGACACTAAAGGTTAATATTAAGTCAACGTGGACTCTTGAAATACCATCCCAGAAACCTCGAAACGCTTGTTTCATGCGAAGAAGAGACTTATTTTAAGAGAAAATGCGTTCTGAAGCGTCTGCGTACCTCTAGCGCAGTTCAAGTCGCCCGCCCTCCAATCGAGGAGTGGTGACGTCTTGGTCTCATAGTGACGTTGCGCCGTCGGAGAGTGAAACGGCGCCCGCAGACGGCGCTACGGCTAACGCGCGGCCAGAAACAGAGTCAAGACAGAGCCGACAGCTGCGCGAAAGCGGAACTGTAGCGGAAGGGAAAGCGCGCGACGACAAGCTGGTTCTTTATTTTATGACGCCAACTTTGACGCTCGTTGCAATGAACGACCCTAACAACGACACATTGACTCGTGATGGTGGGCTCGACTTTAGCGATTTAAGCACTGATGAACGTGACCTGCTGCTGAGGGCTCGCGCTGCCGGCGTCGTTGCGTACTACTACGACGGCAACTGTATGTCATGGCTGTACATATTCGCACATTTGTAGCTTTTCCTTCGCGAAAACCAAATGCCGCACTCATCGCCCCGGGCGTCTTCGACCTGCAGTTCTTGCGCTTCGGAGAATGCAGGCAAGACTGAAGGAACGGCGCTACGCGAAGGCATTGCTTTGAAAGGCACTCCCCACGACTTCAGTAAGTCGGCGTTGAAGTCGTAATCCTCTGGATGAAAGTACAGCGAGCACACTGCGATTTTTCGACTCTTTGCCAACGCGTTGTGGCAGAGGTGCGGCACCTAACCACTTCGAACGGAGAGGTTCACTCGTTGGCACACAGTGATAAGTAACGTTGGATTCGCCACTGCAACTGCTCTTGGCAAGTTTCGCGGACCGTTCGCGCATCCCACGACATCACATGGACGTGGCATGCTCGCTGCTTGTTCCAAATGCATGTTTCGCGAGCCAGCAGAACCAGCGCATCACGACCCGATGACAACACGACTGAAACTCCAAAGCGCGCACGGCGGAGAGTCGAGCGAAAACGAAACCTTTCGACCGTAACGTCAAAATGTTATTTTTTCTTAGAATTGAACACAAGCAGACAAGTAGCATTTTCATCCGTGTTATAACCTAATGAAATGATCTTTTAATACGAGTAGTTGAGTGCTAGTGACATAAATTATGATGAGGAGTGCCTTCGTCATCGGGCTAGTACCGGGATGTCGCCGGGGGGTCTCAAATCGTGTCATGCATTTACCTCAATTTCGAGGTTACTAAAGCTCTGTTGGCGATTATATTGACGCCTTAGACGTTCTAGACCATTGCTTTGTCACTTTAACTTGACTTCATGGTAACCTTTAGTGTCCCTTTAAGCCTTAACTGGGCTCGGAATAAGAAAAAAAAAGTTTGTGTAGGCGAAACGAGTCCGGCTCATGCCCCCACATTCCAAATACACTTCCAGAGCCCCTAGCTCTAGCTAATATCACTCACGCTAGTCTCAGCAAGGTCAGTTAAGTCTACTGGTGTCCCCTAATCGAGTACGTTGAACTAGTATAGTATAAAATAGCACTCAACACTTTCACCTCAGAAGACAACAGCAACACAAGTAATGCGTCTACAAGAAAGTAATGTTTGCCATCAGAGGCCTTCTTCACATCTGCCTTATCCCTCTATCGCAAGAAATTGCACAAGTGAATATACACACACAAATATGTGACAGTATTACATGGCAGCATAGTTTATTTTGAGCTTTATGTTCCACACATGACAGAATAGATGCCATTTTTTTCTAACCCAGGAAGCACTGCGTCCCTTCATTATATAGAAACCAAACTGTGCAAGCAATTAGCTAGTAATTGAGAAAAGTGTACGAAAGCACCCACTTAGCCGGGGCGTGGGGAAAGGAACAGCTCTCAATCACAAGATGACAGTTACCTGCGTGCATGCACATTATCTCCCAAGAAATATATTCGTCTTCTCGTCACACAATACATGGAACAACCGGACAGCACATGAAGCTGATCAAGACAACCCCGGACTTAATCTTGCTTCTAACATACGTACCGTGGGTCGCACGATAAACACAAGGAAGAGAAATCAAAGCATGCATTGTGTCTGTGTCATCTACGCCTTCATTTCTCGTTCGTGTGTTTATCATAACAGCGCACTGCGTGAATCAGTTCCAAGTCGCTCAGCTTTCAGTTCTTGCTTCCAACAAATAACGACTTCTTGCTAGAAAGCATCAGGCTCATTTCCTTTTTGCCTTGTTGCGCAGCTTTGCTAATTGAGAGGAAGTAATACTGCATTGGCTCTGGTCGTGGGTAGCACTGACACACTTGAAATCACACAAATGTGGCAGGCAGCGCGTGAAGCAAGGCACATGAGGTATCTACGAGAGCTAGAAAAACGTGCTGGTACGTCCTACTGCAATGACTGTTCGTTTACATTGTGCTCACATCACCGTCCTGAACATGTAGATTTCTGCATGTTCAGGACTGTGATGTGAGCACAATATGAGCCAAAATACCACCACAAGTCAGTCTGCCGACTGGAATACACATGACAACTCTCAAATGCACAAAGGAGGCACTTAAAGCTGTCCTACAAGAGTGAATTGCTGAAAGACAAGTTATGACAAACACCTTCTTAGCTGATACCTTAACACAAAGGCCTTTAGGTGACCTTGCCAAATAGACATGAAGCACTGACATACGCTACCAGTTATAACCGTAGTCTAAGCTGAGCCACTAAGCTCATGGCTTTAAAACACTGCAATAATGTATGATTCAATGCAGGTGAAAATCAATGCTGGTTGAGCAATATGTTGCTTGGTCAGTCACTCAAGCCACCTCATTGAGCGTGTTTTGAATGTTACTCTGCATACCCTTGAGTAGCTGTGCAGCAGCACTGCACCAAGGAGTGAGTTATGTCTGGCATGCACATTCCTGTGCTTGAAAGTGACTGTCAATCAGTGCGCAATCATCGTTGAGTTCAATCTCCATCAACCTTAGCAAAATCGAACGTGTTGCATTGAAACAGGTCTACAGACATGACACACAGTCCTACTTGCTTAAAACAGTCAACAGTAGTTGAATGTCACTTCGTTTTAAATGCTTTTCTCTTGTAACTGTAGACAACAAATGCTTTAAAGCCCATATGAATGTGTTTAATATGGCTGCATTGCTTTGCTCTTTATGGTTTTGCTATGTCTTTACATTTACTGTGCAAGCCCAGCCAATTCAACTTAACTTAACCTCACCTGCTTCATCTAGGAAAACCCCAGGACAAGTTCATTTGATTATTTCAACCGGAGATTGCATTACAATGTGTTGGCTAAGATAAAATGAAACGGTATTAACAAAGCTGAGTTGGTCCAATGTTGCAAAGCTCAGGCTACATTGGCTAACAAAATCCAGAGATACAAGCTTCCAAACTTAAACTCACACCACCTACTATATAAACAAAGGCCAGATTCAGGGCTGTTACTGAGGGACATACCTATCATTATCCTATCATCAACATTGGTGGTGATGGTGATGACAGCCATCTTAACTTCACCATATTGTGCTCTATTAAAATTTGAAAATGTATTTGGAACTTGTGGCATTCCCTCTCGGTATACAGACTTGACAAAGGCTAAGCTAACATTATCAAACCCATTCAGAAATGTGCAGGAGGTTCTAATCCAAGTTGGCAGGAGCTATTGAAATGCTGGCCAAATAGCCCTAACCCAGTGGTGTACAACAGGGGTGCTGCAAGACTGCTGTGGAATGCCAAAAAATAACATGCATCCCACAGGACCTGTGAGCGAGCATTGCAGCGAAGCAGTGATGGGCTCCCAAATCTCTGTTCGGATGTCTGTCGACCCTCCCTCAAAAGTTACAATGCTCCTTCAATGCTGCTTAGCAGCTGCATGTTTTCATCATAATTCCATCGTGATCATTGCATGTTTTATCTGTCATTGATTCAGCTAGGTCGTTAAAACAAGATTGAGAGTCATATTAGGAATTCATGTATCAACCCATCCGCAGAATTGAAGCACGAATGGGACTGCCCTAATATTTGTCTTTCAAATGTGGTATACTTAGACAATCAGATATGGCCTCATGACAGTGACCTAGTTAGGTTCATGTACATGCATCTACATTGGTACTGAGCCTTTCTCTAAATACAGTTTTGACACCTTGTATGTGTATCTAGGCATGTACAACATAGGTTTACCGTGTGTGCATACAAAATAGATTAACTCGAGAAATAGATGAAGCTTTCTACATCCACAAAAATGACTCGAGTGTTAGCCACCCTTTGATAACAGTTAACTGTAATTCCCCAAAAGTTTGTGTCTACTATCAATTTGATCCTACCTGTCTGCCTTTTGTGCAGGCATATTAGCTCTGGCATGGTTTTCATGTTCTGTTTTCCTTCTTCTTTTTTTCTGAAGGTGCAACAGTGTGATAAGCCATGATTTGATGTTTTGGTGTTTTGAGGGCACATGAGGCATGATTTATTTGTGTTTATTGCTCTTATGTTTTTGTGATGGTGGTCAAAAGGTGCTTTTCATCACGAATCATCTTTAGTTTGATGTTAGCGCTTCATTGTCCTGTCGCTTTCTCTTTTGTGGTTGTCTGAATACCTTGCACTACTAGCGCAAACATGTATTCATAATATTCTCGCATGTTTATGATCTCTGTCAAACCTTTCATGTGTATACAAAAGCAGCAACCAACGAAGGCTCTATTCTTCACAGCTGTTTTTATAAGGTGTGCTCATAAGTGGGGTTTCAGCTTTTTAGCATCTTATGCCAAAAAGTACCTTCTGATATAATTTTTATTTTGCTTGGCTAAAACCAAAACATTCAAACTTTTCATGTATAGTTTTTCCTTAGTCTTACCGAACAATCAGAAAGCACATTCTCAAAAGCCTTGCTAGCACATCTGTCTTATTAGGTATCTCGAAACAATAAAAAATGTTATAATTGGAAACATGGGGTCTTTGTTTACTAAAGCTAATCGTATACTGCTAGTGTCAAGTACAAACTCATCTGAGGTAAGGCGGGCTGTCTGAAGTTGCTTCCTAGAGCAGACTCCATTGTTTGAGTTCAGCCTACTCTTTTCATGCTGTTTTGGTGTGATCTAACAGAAAGCAACGACACAATTCTGCCCTTCCTTATGAAATCCCTACACATCACCGAATTCTTTCAACAAGCATTTTGTCAGACATGACTAGTATGAGTAGTTCTCTTTGTTTTGCGTCACCAAAAAACTCTTAAACAAGACCACTTTAGAGAAAGGTTTTTAATTCTGCAAGATATCTACTAGCTTTTGCATTTCCTTTCTTCTCTAACACAAATAAAAAAAAGCTTGTTACCTGGTGACTACTATATAGAATTTTTTACCTAGAGCAGATTTATTGGGAACAAAGACACTGCTAACTGACAAGAAACAAAGTGCAAGGGGACACACTGGACACACACACACACACACACACACACACACACACACACACACACACACACACACACATATATATATATATATATATATATATATATATATATATATATATATATATATATTGGAAAATGAAGCATTTAGCAGCATACTTAACATCGGCTTGGAGAGCAGTTATTACGTTACTGGCCATTCTCAAATGCCTGCTCCTATTGGGAGATCACAGCAGAATGTATGCACTTGAATTGTTAGAAGTTAGTATTACAGTATATGGGGGAGTTCGCTGTGTTGTATTGCAGCTAGAAATAATTATTTTGAATCCCTTCGTTTAAGCAAGACACAAGTGCTGAAATACTTAGGAACAATTTCTTATTGGAATATGGAATGGGCCATAAAATAGGTAAAAATTAGTCCCATTAGGAATAATTGCCAATAAATGTGGAATTCAAGGAAAAATGACTAATATGGGTTACACAGATCACCAAAAGTAAATGGATTGTTCTGACTCCTATTTGTAGTTTCCATAGCCATAATGCCATGCACGCATCTCTATCCATAACGGACACTGTGATCAGGTGCCCATTATACAGCCTTATATTAGTCAAACGGTATTGCAAACAAAACAGCTTTATGAAAACTGCCTACATACGCCCTAGTTCGCACGCTAGCTTTTTTTTTAAATCAAGCATTCCAGCTTTCTTCAGTACTCGCGAGGACTAACAATGGAGAATGCACTTATAGTAGTAAATTTAGATAAAATGTTGCATTTTTCCTGCATGTTTGTCCTCAAGGGAGTGTCGTGTGCGGGACTACAATGACATGGCATTAGGGTCACGTGTCCATAGGCATGGGTGGAGGGTGAGGGGCTGCTGGGGGAACTAAAAATTGATTCCGGAAACAAAGGCGGTTAGAGGGCAATCTGTTCACATTGACACAATGCATCGAAATAGCAGAAAAGGAACACACGCCCCTATGGCTGGCATTTCTGGATATCAATGAAGCCTACAACAGTGTAATTCAAGAGGACTTGTGGTACATATTGGGCACACTAGATGTGGAACATGAAGTAACTAATCTCCTGAAAGATATCTATAAATGTAACAAGGTGCTTATAAAATGGGAAAAAAAGGTATTTGAGCCTATAGAAATACAACTGGGGCTTAGACAGCGGCTGTCACCTTTGTTGTTCACGCTATACGTACAAGAATTAGATGCTAAATTAGAGAGAAGTGGACTTGGCTTCAACCTTTCTTTTGTCAAGCAGGGAGAATAGATTGAACAGTTACTACCAGGACTTATGTACGCAGATGACTTAGTACTAATGGCTGACAACTAGGAAGATTTGCAGGGCTTGATGGACATCCGCAGTAAAGAAGGAGATAGGTTAGGTTCAAAGTTCAGTAATGAGAAATTGGTAATCATGATTTTTAATGAAAATAAAGGTGGCAAGGATAGGATAAAGGAGCTAGATTACACTGGAGCTAGTCATCATGATCATGATCATCATCATGATCAGCCTGGTTGCGCCCACTGCAGGGCAAAGGCCTCTCCCATGCTTCTCCAACAACCCCGGTACTGGAGTGGATAAGTACAAATATTGCGGCATGTGGATAAACATTGAAGCTGAGTACCTAACGGAAGACGAAAGATAGGAACTAAAGTAACAGGAATGCAGCTGTGAGGAAAAATAGGGCACTGTGGAATTAAAATAGGTACGAAGTGGTCGAGAGGGATTTGGAAAGGGGTGATGATTCCTAGTCCGACTTTTCGCAATGCGATACTGTGCGTGAGATCAGAGGATTGAGAAAGGTTGGAAATTAAGCCATGTGGGGTAGGTAGGCTTGCTTTCGGAGCACATGAAAATACACCAAATAGAGGGTAGAGGCCAGTATGGTCACCATTTGAGAGCAGAGAAGCTAGGAGCAAGATAAAGGAACGATTGAGAGAAATGGCGGAAAAACAGTGGGCTAGGAAAGCCTTCTGCTGCTTCTACATGAGGAATGTTGACACAAAATGGAAGAAGCGAACCAGAACTTTGTCAAGCAAATGTCTGGACAGCAACAGGAGGCCAAACCGGGAATAATCGGTTAAGGACAAGGTTTAAGAAACAGAGAGGAGTCTGTGGGAAATAGGGATGCAGGCGAAGTCAGCACTGGAAACATACATAACTTTCAAGCGGAAAATCGCCAAAGAAAATATCTACAGTAATTCTAGGGGAAGATCTTCGTTGTTTAAAGTCAGGACGGGAAGGGAGTATTGCGGACTAAGACTTACCGAACCAAGTATCAAGGGATAGACACGTTATGCGGTGCGTGTGACGAGGAATAAACGGCTGAACACCTGATATTTTTCTATAAAGGATTTCGCCCTACAGTTTAAAGCAACATTGCAGATTTTTTCAAAGCATTGGGGTTTAGGGGCAGTGCAGACAAGGTAGAAATGACGAAACAGAGGTTATCTGTTTGGGGGCTAAAATCAAGACGAGTGAAATGTAACCCTCCAATAAGTACTATTACACACATACTACTTCTCTGCAGTTACACATATTACTACAGTTACGGCCAGGTGGTGTGAGCCGCCGCCCGATCTAAATGGTTCAGCCATCTATCCATGGGGAAATCATATGGTGAGATGCGGAATGACGCGATGACGCCTCTATCAGACCGCAGCCGGCGCCAGCCGAGACGTGGGAGTGTTGCTTACGTAATTTATTAAACAGTTGTCAATTAACACTTGCGTCTCTTCAATCTCGTCACATGCTCGGCAGACGACCACGACATGGTGGCAGTGGCAGGATGCTCGACAACGCCGTGAGAAACGCACCATTGAAATATAAATCTTCAAACGCCTGCAGCGCAGGGGCGTAGTGCCCCGAACACGAAACTTCACTACACATGGCTTCGCCTTCAGTGCCTGCAGATCCGCTTCAGGTAAACTCCTCGTTGGCGTAACCTTCTGCTCGCACGGGCGCGGTACGTCGGATGGACTTTCTCGCGCCTGCGGCGCGAGAAAGTCCATCGCGGGCTGATTTTACTAATCATCGAGCTTGCACACATACAGAACACCAAGTTTGCACCACGGAAATTACAACACGTGCATAGACAGATTGGCTAAGATTTAAACTTGGTAAAACGAGGTCCGGAACTGAGGTATGACTTCGATTGAACTTACACGCACCACATTTTATGCATGTTTTATTACAATGCTAAACAATACTCAAAATTGGACGAATCAATGGGAACATTACTCAGAATTGTCGATATCGTGACGCATAAGAGGGGTGTGATGAGTAATTCCAGACGCAACGCCCTTGATTGCTGCGTACACAGGCTCTGCGCACGCTACGGCCTAACGTTTACAGTGAACTCTCGTTAAACAGAATTCAAGAAACCAGGTAAACAACTTGGTCATGCAGAAGAGTTTCATTTACCGAGAGTTCGAGCTCAATGGTAAACAACATGCTCATTTGAAAGGGGCACATGCTTTGTAGTCGGCACCATGTAATAAGTGCAGGCGGTTTCATTACAAAATTTAGACTTGCAACTCACCCGATGATCAGGGCATAATTGCATAATTACAGTACTTAAAGAAAAGCATCTCAGCAATAAAAAATGTGGCCCATATTAAATTTACATATATAAATATATATATATATATATATATATATATATATATATATATATATATATATATATATATATCTGTTGCATTTCCCCATGAGAAAACAATAGAAATAACGTTGCTTGGGCTAAGCAGCAATTCAATTTACCTTTGGCGCATTATAATCTGCACGGCTGCTGCGCCATAAAAATCCCAAATCATCATCATCAATTCAATTTACCAATATTCTATAGATTCAAAATGTACACAGTTGTGCGCGTTGTTTAGTACGCTGTCAGTTTTCCTTCGACGGCAATGACGCTTTGGACGCGTCGCGGCACGGATTCGTTCAGCGACACCACCACCTCAAGAGAATGTGTCGAAGACGGCTCCTCGCTCACTGCACGCCAAAATGTGTCTGATGTTGCGCTGGAGAACCGGCGTGCGGACAGGCGGCTCGTCATGATACCCCACACATTTTCGATGGGATTGAGATCGGTGCCAACGGGTGGCCGAGGAAGCGTACGGATGGCAAGGTTCTCAAGGACGGTGGTCACAGTGCGAGCTGTGTGAATGGTACTCCTGTCGTACTGCAACAGGTAGCAGCCATCCTTGAATGGTCCCTCCAGGGTGGGCGTAAGGCATCAGCACTTCCTCGAGCAATTCGCAGTAGGTTGATGCAGTGAAGGAGCCATCAATTCGAACAAGTGGACCGAGTGCGTTTTTGCTAATGGCTCCCCATACGCTGACGGCGCATTGGCCGCTGGACAGGACGCTGTGGCAGTAACATGGCTCGCATCTGGAGAACTTTAATTGAAAAAAAGTCGGTCTTCAGTCTGAAAAGGGTGCACTTAAAACTTAAGAATCGTGGTGTAAACTTGTAAATCTGCGCCAGGTTGGTCACAAATTATTTTGCCATGTGCGAAAAGAAACATAACTCTGGCATCGGAAGGAGACAAGCGCTCCCATTTGTAATAGGCGCATTCTCACTGATGGGAAATTTTGATACAGACCGATGCTGAGCTGGCACATGACATTATTCAAGTAAGGGTAATTTTTTTTACTGCGAATAATTCAAAACTGCTGTAAATTCTCACCTGCAACTCATAGGGCGCCAAACAAGACGCTGCTGATCCCATCGCGATGAGAACGTGGATTCATCGCTGAAAACCACTTGCCACCATTCATTCGCAGTCCAATCTTCCACAGAGCGCGCGAACTCAAGCCTTAGCTGCCTCTGGCGCTCTGTCAGATGAGGCTTCTGAGCAGCCACGCAGCTCTGCAGCCCTGATTCTCGCAGTCGCCGCCGGATTGTGCTGGACGAGACGCTTAGCCGCGAATTTTGTCGGCGTTCACCAACGGATCTGCCGCAACACAGGCAACGATAAGCAAATCGGTGAGATTGTTTCTTGCCCTTGGCCGCCCACTGCGCTCTTCGTCAGCAAAAGTCTGCCCCACGGTTGTGGTACGCCCTAATAATTCTACTCACTGCTGTCCTCGACTTCTCCATCAGGCGGCATATCTGACGCTGCGACCGCCCCTCAAGTGACAGCTCCACAATGCGTTTTCCTTCTTCCAGCGGTATGTATGGCGCCATTTCGAAAGATGAACAGAAGCACAACTAATCTTCCGAAGCCGCTTTCAAACAGTGTTTCACAGCTGTATTGCAGACGATTTTAGGAACCATTTCAATCATACGTCACTGACGGTTATCGTCTACGCTTCTCGCTTCCAATGATAACGGGGGCAGCGCGTCGGCTAAAGCGTGCGATAGGTGACCACGCAGTTCTTTAAAGAAATTCTCACAACACACCGCCCAAGTCTTCTGCGTCTCACTCCTGTCCATCCTGGGCAACAACATCGTTTAGGTAGCTTTTATCGACGCAAACTGTCCCAAGAGATCAAGCTGATGTTACATTTATGCCACAATAATTTGCAGTTCTCGCTACATAACTATGTTCTTACGTGTTTCCAAACCAAGCAAGGCGCAGATATTGTATAGCCTGGTTGTTCTGTGAGAAATTTATCTGTATAATTGATTTATGTGAAACTACATCACTGCCAAAAGTGTCCTATCTAGCGGCTGATGTGCCGTCAGCGTAAGAAAGGCTGCCAAAGTAGAGGCACTCAGTGCACTTGTTCGGATCGATGGTCTTTTACTGCGTTATACACCCCATTGTATTCCTTGCCCCCTGGACAGCCCGCTGCAGCAACAATGCAATTGGGACAAAATGCAAATGCGCTAGTGCACTTTAATTAAGCGCACTTAAAGTCCCATGGTGGTCAGGATCAACCCGGAGCTTCCCACTATGACGTGCCTCCTCATTATATCGTGATTTTTGAAGGTATAAGCTCAGAATTTATTTTGATTTTTTGCCCAGTCCGACATATGTCGGGTATCGTGGAGAGCCGCCTGTTAGCGTGTCACCTCTCCAGCGCCACAGCAGACGCATTATGCTGTGTACTTAGCAGGCGTGTCGTCATGGCATCGCGTTACGAGTGGATACCACGGCACCTCCGAGGCGTCATCGCCGCCTATGGAAAATAGACAGCGTAGTTTAATCATGCATACAGTTGTGAAAATTATAATCTCCGAAAATAACAGCAGCACGTTGTCTCGTCCTAAGTGCCCGCAAGACCGGAGTCTGTCGGTAGTCACCCCGACCAGTGATACAGGTCGGTCACTCCGACCCGATTCACAAGGGCGCAACTGTAGTTGGAACTACATGGCAGCGTGCGCCGCGCAGCTGCACCTGATTTTATATTCTCGTGCATGTGTCAAGGTTGCCGCAGCTGTCTGTAGTGACACCCTCGAGTGCATCTCTTGTTCAATCCTTGTTGAAGGGTTTGGAAAAATAAAGGCCAGTGCGGTGCCGCTAATTTCTCCTTTTAGCATCCTGCTGCTTGCGGAGCACAGTAGCGCCTGAAACTCAGTTCTACTTATTACGCGACGGCGGACACTGATTGCAAAACCTTGCTTCTACCGGTTGCAGCAAGCATTGGAACAGTTCGAGATAATACAACGCCGCACAAAGCTATTTTGCGCGAGTCATCTAAACACGTCAGAGAAGGCAGTGCAGCGCGCTGCCTTCTAGCTCCTAGCTTCCTTTTACTTCCAAGTTTCCAGGCAGCAAGGGTTAACCTTGTGTGAATAGCCAACCTGGGTTATTTCATATTTGGTTATAGTGATGACGTACAGCTGGCGTTTGCAAGACCTGTTTTACAGCTCCTGTAGCGTCCCCTCGTAGGGCTTCACGGTGGGTGGCTGGCGTTATTGGCGAAAACTACACATATTCTATGGCAAGCTCCTTTCCTCCACTTCCTGATCGCCCTCAAAAAAGAGGGCGCACCGAAGATGTGTTCCAGTTCTTTGGACGTCAAAGGCTGAAGTTACCGCGATATCATGTTATCAACTCAGAAAAATTCGATAACTAAGTACGAAATATCTCCCCTTTTCTAGTTTCCAAGTCCCTAGCTGATGTCCTTGATCCTGGCTACAAGAAATCAAGGATGGCAAGTGGTGATCTCCTCCTAGAGCTGCATGATCAGAAACAATATGGAAAATTGCCCAGTCTAGTGTCATTTGGGGATGTTCCATTGACAGTAACTCCACACCGCACTCTGAACACCACCCGCGGCGTTGTCTCGGATGATGATTTGCTCCAGCTGACAGAGGCTGAGCTCTTGGAGGGCTTCAGTGAGCAGAATGTTGTCAATGTCAGAAGAGTCAAGATGAGAAGGATTGGTAAAGAAATTCAAACGAAGCACCTAATACTCACATTCGGTTCAATTATTGTGCCCGAGTCTGCAGAGGCCGGGCACATCAAGCTCCGTGTCAGACCATTTGTGCCAAATCCCCTAAGATATTTTAAATGCCAACGTTTCGGCCACAGTTCGCAGAGCTGCCGGGGCCGCCAAGAATGTGCGAAATGCTGTGCCCATGAACACGCCACTGAAGCTTGTAAGAACGCTCTCCACTGTGTAAACTGTAACGGGGAGCACGCCCCGTACTCGCGGTCGTGCCCATCCTGGAAAAAAGAAAAGGAAATTGTCACAATAAAAGTAAAGAAAAATATCACTTTCAAGGAGGCACGCAGGCAGGTATCCTACCTGCCCAAGAAAACATTTGCCAAGTGGCGAAACCTTTGCCGAAGGGGGCAGCGCCACAACGGTCTCCGGCGGCTCTCCGACCCACACCCAGTGAGGCGGCAGTGACGTCATCCGCCCCCCCCCCCGGCAAATGCAGCTAGCGCTGCAACGCCAACCCAGCAGACGTGGCCATCGACCCCGAAGGTGGGCGCAGTCGAGGTTGCCCCAACCTCCCCGGCCCCTTCCAGCGCTGGCAACAGAAGGCGCAGCCAAATCCCTAGGGAGCCCCATCCACCTCCGGGCTGGTGGGAGCAGGGGTTTTGCCCTCCAAGGCGGGGCTCTCCCTGGTAACTTCTCGCTCGCAAGAGCACATGTCCGGCGCCTCACAAGAGGCAATGGACACTACGCCTTTCCCCACGGCACACCAAGCACCTAAGGAGCGGCGAGGCTCCCTCGAACGCTTCAGAAAGGGCAAAACCCCGATTACAGGGCCTCGAAAAGAGCTCTGTAATCTAATCCCTGAAATCTCTGTAATTAATACTTCTGTTTCTGTACACACAGCACCTATCTACTACCAACATGGATACACAGATAATTCAATGGAACGTCAGAGGTCTCCCTAGAAACCTTGATGATGTGCAAGAACTCATCCACAAACAAAATACAAAAGTGCTCTGTTTACAGGAAACACACCTAAAATCAAAGCACACAAACTTTCTCCGACAGTATATAACTTTTCGCAAAGATTGCGATGATGCTGCATCATTGGGCGGTGTCGCCATTGTTATCCATAAAAGCATTGCGTGTCAACTTTTACAGCTACAAACGCCTCTTGAAGCAGTGGCGGTTCGAGCTGTTCTCCTAAACAAACTGATCACCATTAGCTCTCTTTACATACCCCCACATTACAAGTTAACGAAACATGAATTTCAATCCTTTATAAATCAATTGCCAGAACCTTTTGTTCTTGGCGATTTCAATGTGCACCGCTCCCTGTGGGGCGACTCTCGTATACATGTGTGCGGTCGTCTTTTTGAACAGTTCATTTTTCTTCTGCTCCGTGCCTTCTGAATAAGAAGGAACCCACATATTACTGTCTTGCAAACAATACCTTTTTATTTTTTTATTTTTTATTTATTTATTTATTTAATATACTTTCAGGGCCCGAAGGCATTACAGAAAGGAGTGGGTGAACATAACAAAACATTTGTGCAATAGACAAAGACAGATTCAATGTGGCGTTTCATGAATGCTGGTTTTGAAGGTGTCGGTATCCAGGATGGCTGCAACGGTGGCGGGAAGGTGGTTCCAATCTTTGCTTGTGCTAGGGATGAATGCATTACTACAAAGTTTAGTACGTGAAGACGGCACACCAACTTTGAAACTATGGTCAGAGCGAGATGATATGTATGACGGTTGGGTGATAAGCTGTTCTTTCAACAAAGGGTTGTGGTGGTAGATTTTATGGAATAGCGAAAGGCGGAAGCATCTACGACGGAAAGAAAGTTCTGGCAAGTTAAGTGTTGTCTTCATTGAGGTAACGCTAGCATGTCGGGAGTAGTTTGATAAGATGAAACGCGCTGCACGATTTTGAATGGCTTCTATGCTGTTTATGAGTGTAATGTTAGCCGGGTCCCAAATGGCGCATGCGTATTCTAGTTTGGAGCGAACTAATGTTTTGTAGAGAATTAGTTTCAGTGAAGATGGTGCGGATGAGAAGTTTCGGCGCAAATAGCCCAACATGCGATTGGCATTGCTACATATAATGTCGACATGCATGTGCCAGGAAAGGTTGCTGGTGATGTTTAGTCCAAGGTATTTGTACGACGAGACAACTGGGAGAGGGCTATTATTCAGGAAATATGTATGGAGATTAGTAGTATTAGTACGCTGTGATACCCGCATGCATTTACATTTGCTTAAGTTAAGCTTCATAGACCACTTGTTACACCATAACAGAACGTTATTAATGTCGTCTTGGAGTTTACGAGAATCATTGAGGTCAGTAATTTTATGATATATAACACAGTCATCAGCAAAAAGTCTAATAGTTGAAAATTTCACACAGGAAGGAAGATCATTAATATAGAATAGAAAAAGTAGAGGACCGAGAACCGACCCTTGCGGCACGCCTGACGTTACCGCGAGGGGCGCAGACGACGAATTGTTAGCGATTACGTATTGTGTTCTATCAGCAAGAAAGTTTTTAATCCAGTCCAGTACTAGCGGGTCAATGTTAAGAAGACTAAGTTTATAGATTAGTAGGTTATGGGATACGGTATCGAAGGCTTTAGCAAAATCTATAAAGATGCAATCGGTGTCAAATCCTAAGTCGGTGTTAGAAAAGAGGTCGTTAGTAAAGCAAGCTAGTTGCGTTTCGCAGGAGAAGGATTTCCTAAAGCCATGCTGACTGTTGTTAAAAAAAGAGTTCGTCTCAAGAAAATCAACTATGTGGGAATATATTATATGCTCCAGAATCTTACAGGGAATGCTGGTTAGTGATATGGGACGGTAGTTTTCGGGAGAATGTGTGTTACCTGATTTGTGAACAGGAACCACCTTCCCCACCTTCCAGTCGCTTGGTAGTGATGAGCAGTGTAATGATTGTTGGAATATCCTAGAAAGAATAATTGATGAATACAGTTCAGTACACTTTAGTATTTTTGAATTAATTTCATCTGAACCCGCCGACGAAGATATTTTCAAATTACCGATTAGTTTTCTAATGCCCACCCAGTCTATAAGAATTGAATCCATTGGGGTATCATAAACTGTCGTTGGAGGTGGCAAAAGCATAGGTACAGCGTCATGAAAAAAGGAAGCAAAGATATTATTAAAAATTGTGCAACACTGATCACTTTGAACAGGGGTGTTAGACTGGGACAATTGTATTGCGGCTGGTGTATTACCACGAACAACATTCCAGAATTTACGTGGATTGACATTTAAGTATGATGGCTACGTATAGTTGAAAAAGGTTTGCTTAGCTTGGGAAATAGCGCTACAATATTCATCGTTGATGCGGTGATATTCGGACCAACGAATCGGGTTGTTAGAGTTTTTTGCGGAACGAAATAACCGTTTTTTCTTGTTCCGAAGACGGCGCAAGGCGGCCGTAAACCAAGGCGACTGGGGATTACAGTGTACTTTTCGTTGTGGAACATATTTTCGAATTAGGAATAACAGTTTGCATTTATAAAGGGTCCAGTTTTCTCAATTGATCTCAGCATAGTCTCCCCGTCTATACTACCCGAACTCGAATGGGAAGTTATGAACACTCCTTACGGGAGCGACCACTTCGCCATACTGCTGAGAACATATAAAGAAAACGAATATCTACCCCAGGCTCCTAGGTGGAAGATCGATACAGCCGACTGGGGGAAATTCCGAACTCTCACTAATATCTCATGGAATGACATGTCTTCTTTAGGAATTGATGCTGCTGTGGAGTATTTTACAGGGTTCATAATAGATGCCGCTACAGAATGCATATCCGAAGTAAGTGGTTTGGCATCCAAATGACGTGTACCGTGGTGGAACAACGAATGTACGATCGCCCGTAGGAAACAGAACAAAGCATGGGGATCGTTACGCGCCTCTCCCACTGCAGACAATCTTATTAACTCCAAGAAAGTAAAGTCTCAAGCCAGGAGAACGCGCCGACAGGCCAGAAGAGACAGTTGGCAGAAGTTTTTGTCGGGTATCAACTCTTATACAGATGAGGTGAAAGTCTGGAACAGGGTTAACAGGATAAAACGACGACAAACATATTCACTTCCCTTGGTAAACACAGAAGGCGATAGCCTGCTTGAACAGGCAGACTCACTTGAGGAGCACTTTCAGAGCGTGTCAAGTTCCACCAATTATTTAAAACCCTTTCTCAAACATAAACAAACAGATGAATGCAAGCCACTCATAAGAAAGTGTCGGCAGAATGAACCTTTCAACCGCCCCTTTAGTATTGCAGAGTTGAGAGCTGCCTTGAACGCATGCAAGAGCTCCGCGCCGGGATCTGATAGAATCATGTATGAAATGCTGAAAAACTTACACAATGACAAGCAAGTTACACTACTTACATTTTTCAAACCTATCTGGGACGCAGGGTACCTTCCGACCGCGTGGAAAGAAGCCATTGTGGTCCCTGTTTTAAAACAACGGAAAGACCCTCCCTCAGTGGCAAGTTACCGCCCGATAGCCCTCACAAGTTGCATTTGTAAGGTATTTGAAGAAATGATAAATCGACGACTCATCCATTTCCTTGAACAGAACAAAATGCTTCATCCCTATCAGTGTGGCTTCCGAGAAGGTCGCTCCACAACCGACCATCTTGTACGTATTGAAGGAAATATCCGTGACGCATTTGTACACAAACAGTTTTTCTTATCGATATTTCTCGATATGGAGAAGGCGTACGATACAACATGGCGCTACTGAATCTTGAGAGATTTGTCATAAATGGGCATTCATGGTAATATGCTAAACGTAATAAAGAGCTACTTGTCAAATCGTACCTTCCAGGTAAAAGTCGGCAATGTGCTGTCACGTCCTTTTACACAAGAAACTGGGGTACCCCAGGGAGGCGCGCTCACTTGCACACTCTTTATTGTTAAGATGACAGCACTTCGTGCTTCCTTACCACCGGCCATTTTGTATTCCGTCGATGTGGACGACATTCAAATAAGTTTCAAATCCTGTAACCTCGCAGTGTGCGAGAGATAGGTACAGCATGGTTTGAACAAGGTGTCAGGAGAGGCAGAGAAGAATGGATTTAAAATCAATCCTCATAAGAGTTCTTGTGTTTTGTTTACAAGAAAGAGAGGCCTGGTTACGGATCCTTGCTTAGAGCTGTGTGGACAACAGATACCTGTAAACGAAGATCACAAATTTCCAGGTGTTATACTTGACAATAGACTCACTTTCGTCCCACACATTAAACATCTTAAAGAAAAATGTCTGAAAACAATGAACCTAATGAAACTTCTATCACAGACTACGTGGGGTAGTGACACGAAGTGCCTAATGAATCTCTATAAGAGCCTTATCCGGTCACGATTAGATTATGGTGCCGTGGTATGTAACTCTGCCGCCCCGAGCGCGCCAAAGATGCTAGACCATGTTCACCATCTAGGTATCCGCTTAGCTACGGGCGATTTCAGAACATGCCCGATTGAAAGCTTATATGCTCAATCGAATGAATGGTCACTCCACCTGCAGAGATCATACATCAGCTTTACATATTTCCTTAAAGTGCGCTCTAATCTTGAACATCCATGTTTTGGTACCGTTACCGATATGACGTGCGCTACACTTTTCAGCAATCGCGCCTCCATAAGACAGCCTTTCTCGCTGCGTGTGAAGGACCTTAGCGATGAAATGCATGTCCCACTCCTCGAGCATCTCTTAATGCACGTAACCAAGCTCTTACCACCTTGGGAGTGGCAGGTGATAGAATGTGACAGATCGTTTATAAAAGTTACAAAGCACGCTCCAGAGGGCGAAATCCGAATGCATTTCCTAGAACTTCAGTACAAGCCCTCCTGCGCAGAGTTCTACACAGACGCTTCGAAGTCAAATTCCGGGGTATCCTATGCAGCCGTTGGCCCATCTATTTCGGCATCCGATGTACTGCATCCGGAAACAAGTATCTTTACGGCCGAGGCCTACGCATTACTCTCCGCTGTGAAGCATATAAGAAAATCAAAACTTCCAAAAGCAGCGATCTATACAGACTCTCTAAGCGTCGTGAAGGCCCTAATGTCACTCAGCAAACATAAAAATCCCGTATTTAATGAACTGTATTCGGTCTTGTGTAAAGCGTACTCATCTAACCAGAATATCTTGATAGGCTGGGTCCCTGGTCATAGGGGAATCGAAGGTAACGTTCTGGCGGACGAGATGGCCACGTCAATCACATCGCAAGCTGTTAACCCTACCGCTGATGTGCCTGTCACAGATCTGAGGCCTTCCTTACGAAATGAACTGCGAAACCACTGGCAGTGGACGTGGGACGCTCAAACAAATAAGAAACTGCACGTTATAAAGCCACAGTTAGGTTTTTGGCCCTCCGCAACAAGATCTCGGAGAACAGACGTCCTATTCTGTCGCCTCAGAATAGCACACATTTGGCACCCATAATTATCTGCTTACTGGAAGTGAACCTCCAACCTGTGATAGATGCGGCGAGAGGTTGACCGTCCTACATGTTCTCCTGGAGTGTCGGGAAGCCGAAACGGAGAGAAAGAAACATTTTCCGCTTGCATACCATTATTACATCCCTCTAGACCCGGCTATGTTTCTTGGTAAGGAACCACTTTTTAACACCAAGGCAGTCCTCAACGTTTTTAATGATATTGTCCTACATGTAATAAGCCCATTAAACTCGCGGCCCATCCTCTGTGATAGATGTTTCATATAGCACATGCCTCTAGGCCCTTGTGTCTCAAGGGCTCTAACGAGGCCGTGGTGCTCTAGTGAATTTTAGAACCTTACACATTTTATATGGTAACATTATTTCGCAATGCCCCTTAATGCTCATAGTACACGTCTTTTCTCATTGCCATAATCTTATTGCACATAGACTTTATGCACATTAGAACGAACATTTTTTAAGGCCCCTTTAGAGCCACGTTACATGAACTTCATAGAAGTGATAACTCCACTGCAAGCTCATCAACACTGGATTGGCGCTCTTTGGCCATACCTGGCCCTTGTGCCAATTAACAGCATTCATTCACTCATTCATTCATTCATTCAAAAAATTCTTGCTTTGTAATCCTTCATTACAGTGTTGCAGGGTACACATGAAAAAAAGGTTAACGTTTTACTGCACTGCAAGCTTTGTCTGGAGTACATGATTTTTCATCTTGTCGTCCTTCTCTGCTACTCACATACACATCCCCTCTATGCTGCAACGTTGCTCCGTTTCATGCATCAAGTGCAACGCTGTGGAGGCTAGAGATACTTTCTGCAGTGGCTTCGATCGCTCTCAGAAATAGTTCGGTATTTCTTGGCCCGATTGTTTTAAAGTTTTCATTATATAAGCTCAGTTCTGGATGAAAAAAAAGAATCTACCCTTAGAAACAAACAAACCATGCGCTCATACGGCTGCTAACACGTTTTTGTTTTTTTATTATTGCAGCCCGTCGCGGCTGCCTCACGTGCATGCTCGAGTGAGCAAACGAGCTGGCGCGCAGCGAGGCATATACGGGAGCGCATGGAGCTATGAATTTCGGTGACTGGACTTGCTGCGTAGCTTCCACAGCGTCGCACCAGATGTATAAAACGGAGTTTAGGCACAAAGCACCCATAAGACTCTCCTTTGTCATTTTCACATTTCCGGATAAACGAACCCTCTCCCTCACTTACCCCAACAAGAGATAACGCTGTAAATGATACGTTCTCATATCAGATAAGTAATTACCCGCTGCAGTTCTCTCATTGCAAGTTGCAAAACCAGGATGATGGTATTGTATTCCCCTTTTGAACAACGCGTAGGAACAGGCTCTTCTCAATATCATTTAACAAAGCAGTAGGCTGTGTATCATGCACAAGGTTGTTCCCATACAATACTGCTGTCAAATTTTAGGAGTGTTTGCATTCACAAAGGTGACCCTTCAGCTGCAAATATGCTGCATGCAATACTGCATTGTTCTGTTCCATACCTTATAGTTGAAGTACAGGCTCCCAGCTTTTCTTGGACGCTTGCCGTCAACGGGACCCAGGCAATTGGGAACTGCCAACGGCTGCAAAATCCTGAGGCCATGTCCCTCCATTCTCCCTCTGTTGGACCCCGCAGGGGAGTTGGCTTCAGCAGGTGCTTGGTATGTTGCGACACCACGTACCCGAGCACACGAGGGTTGGACCCTCCCGCGCGTAGCCATGCGCGGCTTAGCCGTGTCTGGGGAAAGGGGGATCCTGGGGGTTGAGCGGATGCCGTGTGTTCGGACCATTTAGGCCCATCGGCGGAGGCAACACACCTCTTTGGCCTCTGCTTCACACAGACGGCACCCCCGGACTGACCCACCTGGGGGAAATCGGTAGTTGCCTTTTCCTGTCTCTCGCTCTCTACAACCTGCTTCTTTCTCTCACTTTCCACCTTTCCTCTCTTCTCCTAGCTTCCCTTTACTTCCATTTTTTCTAGGCAGCAAGGGTTAACCTTGTGTGAATAGCCAACCTAGGTTATTTCATTTTTGGTTATAGTGCTAACCTACAGCTGGCGTTTGCAGGACCAGTTTTTGCAGTTCCTGTAGCGTCCCCTTGTAGGGCTCCACGGTGGGCGGCTGGCGTTATTGCCGGAAACTGCGCAGTCCTCTATGGATAGTTCCTTCCCTCCACTCACTGATCGCCATCGGCAAAGAAAGTACACCGATGAAGTTTTCCAGTTTTCTGGTCGGCAAAAAGAATACTTCCCCCATTTTCTTCTTTCTTTCTTTCTTTCTTTATTCAATACTGCAAACTTTGTACAGATCCAAGCAGGGTGGGTTAAATGGCAACAAAACAATAAACAATAATAACAAAATTTAAAAAACATCAAAGTGTGGCGAAAGGCAATAAGCAATCATTCCAGTCGGTTACAGTGCGAGCGAAAAATGAAAACTTGAATAAATCTGTTCGCGCAAGATACCGCGTCAGGGAATTAGGATGATGGTGGCGTGTATGCCTTGACGTTGAAAGCGACAGATATGGAGAAGGGTTACTAGCGAGATTTTGATTCCAAAGCAAAAAAAGAAATTGTGAACGTAAATTTTTTCTTCGTTGTTCAAGACATTAGATACCATTAATCTGCATTAATTCAGAGGGTGAGTCATACGGGGAAAATTTAGAGTAAATAAATCTTACAGCTTTTCTCTGTACCTTTTCTAGGCGGGTGATATTGTGTTTATTAAGTGGGTCCCCGACAACGCATGCATATTCAAGTTTAGGTCTAATTAGTGAATGATAAGCAAGTAATTTTACGCTAGGGGAAAATCTCTAAGCTTATGTCTTAAAAAGTTCGGTTTACGGAATGCGGAAGAGCAGATGCTATGTATATGTAAATTCCATGATAAAGTATTAGTAAGTGTGACACCCAAATACTTATATTTAGTCTCTTCCAGCAAAGGTGACGAACCTAACCTGTAGTTAAACGAAAGGGGAGCTTTTTTGCGAGAGAGGCGAAGAAAGACGGTCTTAACAGTGTTAAGTTTCATGTCCCACGTTTCACACCATTCAAAAATCTTAGCAAGGGAGGGATTAAGATAGATTTGGTCGTTAATTGAAGTTATTTTTTGGAAAAGCACACAATCATTCGCAAGCAACCTGATTTAGACATTCGGATCAAGTTCAGCAGTAATGTCATTAATATATAATAAAAACAATAATGGCCCCAGCACACTTCCTTGAGGCACGCCAGAGCCGACCGAAAGGCAACCTGATTGCTGCTCATTAACTGCTACAAATTGGTAGCGATTGGTTAAATAGTTTGATATCCATATGATCAAAATTTCTGGGAGGCCAATGCGTCTGAGTTTTAAATTTACTTTGTCATGGGGAACTCTATCGAAAGCTTTACTGAAGTCAAGAAATATTGCATCAATCTGCCCGTTCCTATCGAAACATGAAGCGATTGAATGTATTACTGTCACTAATTGTGTAATTGTTGAGTATCCTTTTCTAAACCCGTGCTGGAAATTAGAGAGGACTGCGTGTGCATCTAAAAATTCATTAATCTGTTTGGCAGTAATATGTTCGATTAGTTTACAACATGATGATGTAAGTGATATTGGACGATAATTTTGTAATAATGTGCGGTCACCTTTCTTGTGTATTGGCACAACCCTGGCTATCTTCCAGTCGCTCGGTAATTGTCCATGAAGTAATGAAATACGAAATATATTGCTAGAAACTTTGCAACAGATTCCGCATATCTCTTCAGAAACACGTTAGGAAGGTTGTCGAGACCACATGATGATTAAATTTTTAAATTTAGTAACATAGAAACTACGCCAGGGTATCAAATAAAGTTTACATCACAGGGGTGAAACACTGCGTCATTGGATGGACAATTACCGGATTTAGAAAACACTGTGAAAGTAGTCATTGAAGTGGTACGTAATATCCCCGTGTTCGGTAACCACAGTACCATCAACCAAAATTTGCGACACCAGTTTCCTTTTTTCACTTGTATAATTCCAAAACTTTTTTGGTTCCTCTACAATGAAATTTGGCAGCACTGTATTAAAATAATGTTCTTTCGAGGAGTGTACTGCACGTGCAAGACCTTCTTTTAAATCCTTTAAATGACCTAAATGCAAGCGCTGTTTCTTTAACCTTTTTATCTTTCGCTTTAAGTGGATTATTTCACGCGTCATCCACGGCGTTTGTCTACGAACAAATTTACGTTTGCTCGGCACAAACTTATCTATACAGTAGTGGCACATATCTTTAAAACGTCGCCAAAGTGTGTTCAAATCAGTGTCATTAAAATCGATAGGGCATGTTTCCAAATGTTCTATAGTGGATGCATCATCTGCACGTGAGTAATCTTTGAAAGAACAATGTTTCACAGTGCTATCAGATAGAGTACAAGCGACAATGAGTAAGTGAACACTGACAAGCAGGTGGTCAGAGATGCGTTTCACAACTTCAATAGTGTAAGCAGGTAATCCTCGTGGCAAAAATACCAAATCCAATACAGATTTGCTAGTTCCTTGTACACGTGTCGGTTCCTGAACTATTTGAATTAGGTCATGTGTTAACATTATATGAAGTACACTGTTTAAATTATTGCTGTTTTGAGGAAGGGATTCAAAACGCTCCCAATTAACGCCTGCCAGGTTTAGGTCACCAATAAGTAGCAATTTGTTTCTCTGGAACCGAGACATGTGCTCTTCCAGTTTTAACAGATAATCAGCTGATGCATCAGGAGGTCTGTAAATGGCAAACAGAATGAAGGTATGGCCCCAGCATGAGATCTTTATGCACAAACATTCAAGGCCGGCAATTTCTTCCAAGAGAACAGCCTGTATGTAGTCTTTAATTACAACTGCAACGCCGCCTCCCCTGAAAGGCCGATGCCTACAAAAAACTTGGTAACAATTAGGGAAGACATCCTCGTCGGCTATTTCAGTCTGCAGCCACGTCTTGGTTATGACGGCAATATATGGGGTCATGTTCTAGTAAAGAAACCTCGAGGGGTTCCGTTTTGTTTACTACACTACGAGCATTTAGAGTGATTATGCGCAAGTGCTTGTCACATTCTTCAGAAAGGCGTCAAGGCTCGGGCTGCTGAGAGCGTTGAGTGTTTATCTTGACGCGCATGTTTTTTGCCTGAACCCAAAAAGAACAAATCTTTGTTGGCCATAAGTTTATCATGAAGTAGGCGTACTTTTTTTCCTGCAGTTTCTCATCTTTCGCGCTTTCCCAGAGAAGCTTCCGTTTCTTTAGCGTTGCTTGCGAGAAATCATTTTGTACAGACGTGCCTGAATTCTTGAGCTTGCTGAAGTTTTCAAATACAAGTTTCTTTTCGTTAAAATCTTGCAGATAGATGATGATCGGTCGTTTGCTGCTTTGTCGGCCGAGCTTGTGAATGCGGCCGATTGATTTGGACTGTACTTGCAGCTTATCCTTCATTACCTCGGTGAGAACTTTTTCTTTGAGGGCTGCTTCCGTTTCGTCGTCACAATCAGAAACGCCATGAATAATTACGTTTGACCGCCTATTTCTGTCTTCGAGATCAGGCAATTTCTTTGACTGGAAGCCAATAACATTTTCTATAGACTTTAGAGAAGTTTGACCCTGATCCCCTTCCGTCGGAGAAGATTCAGATAACCTTTTGTCAAGTTGAGTGTTCGTCTGTTGAAGGTTATTTATCAATGTTTCTATGTTAGACAGTTGGACTTTCATTTCTGAAATATCGTTACGGATAGCAGTTTGACCCTGAAGCAACTCGTCAAACAATTCCTTCTGCGTGGGACCTGGGTTTGATTCAATGTCCCCACAGAGAAGCAACTTGCACACAAGAAGACATTCATGGGCAAGTTCTAAACAATTCTGTGGGCACGGCAGGACAAAAATGCCACGACAATCAGTCCGTAAAGAACTACTGTAAGGGCTAACCTGCAGAACGCAGAACAGAGTCCTGGTTAGCGTCATTGCCAGTCCGCGTCCGCCGTGGCCACAGAAGATGAACCGGTGTGGTGCTTCTTTTATAGTGGTGTTCTCAGGTGACGTCACACCGCGACTACCAAGTGGTGTCGCTAGTGGAGCCAGGTCTCCAGGAAATAACCATGGTGTCATCTAGCCAACAGGGTTATCCGGATGAAGTTGATCGACGTCGACGATATCTCTTGTATCCCGGCACATGTAGCCGCTCGCTGCCGAAGATGTGCCGATCTGGAAAATGCTCTGCAGAACGCAGAAGAGAGTCCTGGTTAGCGTCATTGCCAGTCCGCGTCCGCCGTGCCCATTTTCATGTCATTCATTCTGAAAAACCAGATAAACCAGTTCGAACAATTTCACCCTTCCTTGTTTCGAAGTCATTGACTGAAAGGTTTGGTCCAGGTTATAAGGCGTCGAGGATGGCAAGCGGTGATCTCCTCTTGGAGCTCCGCGATCGGAAACAGTATGAGAAATTGCCAAAACTAGTGCCATTTGGGAAAACCCAAGTAATTGTAACCCCGCACCGTACGATGGACACAACCCATGGTGTTGTCTCGGACGATGAGTTAGTGGAGCTCACTGAGGCTGAACTCTTGGAGGGCTTCAGTGACCACAACGTTATCAATGTTAAAAGAATTAGGATGAGGCGTGACACCAAATAAATCAAAACCAAACACCTGATACTCTCATTCGGCTCAAGTATTCTGCCCTAATCTGTAGAGGCCGGGTACATCAAGCTCCGTGTTAGGCCATATGTGACAAAACCCCCTCAGATCTTTCAAATGCCCACGTTTCGGCCACAGTTCACAGAGCTGCCGTGGCCGCAAACTTGTGCGAAATGCAGTGCCCATGAACACACCTCTGACGCTTGTGAGAACGCTCTCCACTGTGTAAACTGTGATGGAGAGCACGCCGCGTACTCGCGGTCGTGCCCATCCTGGAAGAAAGAAAAAGAAAGTGTAACGATCAAAGTAAAAGATATTATATCGTTCAAGGAGGCACGCAGGCGGTTTCATACCTGCACAAGAACATGTTTGCCGACGTGACGCGTCAGGGGCAGCGACACAACGGCTTCTGGTGGCTATCTGACCCACAAGCAGTGAAGCGGCAGTTACGCCATCTGCCCCCGCGGCGGTTGCAGCTAGCTCTGCTCCGCCAACCCAGCAGAAGGGGCCATCTACCTCCGGGCAGGTGGCCCGAAAGGTCTCGTCTAACGTGCCGAGGCCTTCACGTCAAACAAAGCGCACAGAAAAGCGCGTGCCCAGCGCCTAAGGAGCTGCGAGCATCTTTCGACCGCTTCAAGAAAGACCAAACTCCCGTCACGGCGCCTCCAAAGGGCACGTGAGCTAATCCTCGTCTCTTAAACACACAGAACCAAACACATTTATCATAATGGAAACACAAATACTATAGCGGAATGTACGAGGACTTCCACATAACCTCGACGACATTAGAGAACTAATCCACAAACACATACACAATCCCAACTTGCTGTGTGTTCAAGAGACACATCTTAAACATACCAACACATATTTTCTTCGAAACTACATCTTCCGAAAAGACCGTGAGGAGGCAAATGCCTCCGGCGGTGTAGCAATAGTAGCCGACAAGGCGGTAGCTTGCCGACACGTCGCCCTTCAGACACCCCTTCGGGCCATTCTGTTTAATAAGTTGGTCACTATATGTACCATTTATATACCCCCGAGCCATCATCTTGAAAAGACAGTCTTTTATGATCTCATTGACCAGCTTCCCGAGCCTTATATACTCGTGGGAGATTTTAACCCTCATAACACGATGTGGGGAGACTCGCGATGCGACGCGAGAGGTCGACTCATTGAAAATTTCCTTTTAACCTCCGGTGCGTGCCTCCGTAATAAGAAAGAACCAACGTAATATAATCCACATCATAACTCGTACTCATCAATAGACCGGGCGATCGGCTCCGCTTCCATCTTTCCTGATTTAGAATGGTGTGTAATTAAATACCGATTCGGAAGTGATCATTTCCCAGTAACGCTGAACTTCGTGAACAAACATGACTTTCCTCCACACTTCCCTCGCTGGAAACTGGCCTCAGCTGACTGAGAACGTTTTAGGGAATCCGCCCACATATCACGGCATTTTATAGATAATTTTTCTAGTGATCATGCTGTTTTATACTTCACCGCTTTTATCATGGACGCCGCTAAAAACTTCATTCCTCAAACCAGAGGCACTTCATATAAAAGGCGGGTCCACTGGTGGAATGACGATTGTAGAGAGGCACGGAAGAGACAAAGCTTGGAGCAAACTACGTGAAAGTCCTACAGCCGAAAATCGAATAGAATTTAAACAGGTTAAATCACAGGGAAGAAGGACGCTACGACAGGTAAAGAGGACAAGGTGGCAGAGGTTTCTGTCAAGTATAAATTCGTTACTCAAGAAGTTAAAGCATGGGATGTGCTGAAAAGGCTAAAGGGACAAGAAATTCATCCGTTGCCCCTAATGAACGGTGAAGCCAACCGCGTGGAAGATCAAGCTGACGCCCTTGGCGAACACTTCCAGCGTATTTCCACTTCTGATCATTATTCCAAGGCTTTCCTAAAACACAAACAAGTAGCAGAACACAAGAATATCGACCGCAAATGCAGACAGAACGAACCCTTTAACGCGCCTTTTAACATTGCCGAGTTCAGAGCCCCCCTGACTGCATGTCAGAGCTCTGCACCTGGACAGGACCACATCATGTACGACAGGATTAGACACCTCCCCAGTGATACTCAAATTATCCTGCTAGCACTTTTTAACGCTATATGGGCTGCGGGGTACCTCCCTACGGCATGGAAAGAAGCCCTCGTCATTCCGTTTCTGAAACAGGGCAAAGACCTCACATTAGTAACAAGTTACCGCCCAATTGCCCTCACAAGTTTTACATGCAAACTTTTTTGACAAAAATTATAAACTGTCAACTTTTACACTTCCTTGACCTAATAAATTTCTTGATCCATATCAGTGTGGTTTTAGAGGAGGACGATTTACAGCCGACAGTGCGCAATGAAGCAAACATTCGTGACGCCTTCGTGCAGAAACAATTCTTCTTATCCGTGTTTCTCGACATGAAAAAGGCGAACGATACAACTTCAAGCTACGGAATCCTGCGTGACCTATGGACGCTGGGCACCCGTGGCACTATGTTAAACATTATAGAAAGCTACCTGTACAACCGTACATTTCGGGTGAAAATTCGTAATGCGCTATCGCGTGCATTCATACAGGAAACTTGGGTACCCCAAGTAGGCGTACTGAGTTCCACGCTCTTTGTCGTTAAAATGAACATGCTTCGTAAAGCATTACCACCATCTATTTTTTATTCCGTCCACGTAGACGACATACAAGTAGGTTTCAAATCCTGGAACCTAGCAGTCTGTGAGACACAAGTACAACAGTCCTTGAACAACGTTTCGAAGTGGGCAGACGAAAACGGCTTCAAAGTCAACCCCAACAAAAGTTCTTACGATATTTTTACCAGGAAAAAAGTGCTTGCTGCAAGTCGCACTGTCGAAATATATGGGCAAGGAACGGAAATTCCCAGGTGGCATACTTGACTCTATGCTTCCATTCATTCCACACATAAAATATCTTAAAGCAAAATGTCTTAAAACAATCAACTTACTTAAAATCCTACCCCACAGAACATGGGGTAGTGACTGAAAGTGTTTGTTGAATCCTTACAGGAGCCTAGTTCGATCACGACTGGATTATGGTGCCGTGGATTATCACTCTGCTGCCCCGAGCGCGCTAAAGATGTTAGACCCCGTCCACCACCTGGGTATCCGCCTGGCCACTGGCGCCTTTAGAACAAGCCCTGTCGAAAGCCTATACGTAGAGTCAGATGAGTGGTCACTCCACTTTCAGAGAACATACATCAGCTTCACCTACTTTCTTAAAGTGCGCTCTAATAAGGAACATCCGTGTTACACGACAGTAAACGACTTGACGTGTGAAACAGTTTTCCGTAACAGACCCTCATGAGACTTCCTTTGTCACTGCGTGTAAGAGAACTTAGCGAAGAAATGGATGTCTCCATACTTGAACATAGACTAATGCCTGCAGCTAAGCTCTTACCGCCCAGGGAGTGGCAGGCGATAGAATGTGACGTATCCTTTCTAGAGGTCACAAAGCACGCTCCTGAGCTTCAAATTGCTTTTCATTTCCGTGAGCTTCAACCGGAGTACTCCTGCTCCGAATTCTACACATCATGATTATCATCATCATCATCCTGGTTACGCCCACTGCAGGGCAAAGGCCTCTCCCATACCTCTCCAACTACCCCGATCATGTACTAATTGTGGCCATGTTGTACCTGCAAACTTCTTAATCTCATCTGCCCACCCTACTTTCTGCCACCCCCTGCTACGCTTCCCTTCCCTTGAAATCCAGTCCGTAACTCTTAATGACCATCGGTTATCTTCCCTCCTCATTACATGTCCTCCCCATGCCCATCTCTTTTTCTTGATTTCAACTAAGATGTCATTAACTCGCGTTTGTTCCCTCACCCAATCTGCTCTTTTCTTATCCCTTAACGTTATACCCATCCTTCTTCTTTCCATAGCTCGTTGCGTCGTCCTCAATTTCAGCAAAACCCTTTCCGTAAGCCTCCAGGTTTCTGCCCCATACGTGAGTACTGGTAAGACACAGCTGTTATATACTTTTATAGTGGCAACCTGCTGTTCATGATTTGAGAATGCCTGCCAAACGCACCCCAGCCCATTCTTATTCTTTTGATTATTTCAGTCTCATGATCCGGATCCGCGGTCCCTACCTGCCCTAAGTAGATGTATTCCCTTACCACTTCCAGTGCCTCGCTACCTATCGTAAACTGCTGTTTTCTTCCGAGACTGTTAAACATTACTTTAGTTTTTTGCAGATTAATTTTTAGACCCACCCTTCTGCTTTGCCTCTCCAGGTCAGTGAGCATAATTTGGAGTTGGTCCCCTGAGTTGCTGAGCAAGGCAATATCATCAGCGAATCAAAAGGTACTAAGGTATTCTCCATTAACTCTTATCCTCACTTCTTCCCATTCCA
The DNA here is from genome assembly GCF_050947875.1 of Dermacentor variabilis. Classification (NCBI taxonomy): domain Eukaryota; kingdom Metazoa; phylum Arthropoda; class Arachnida; order Ixodida; family Ixodidae; genus Dermacentor; species Dermacentor variabilis. Next base: position 8,828,223 of record NW_027460313.1, on the reverse strand, counting down.
GGTCTCTGAATACCTCCTGTAAACACGCTCTGAATAGCATTCGAGAGATCTTATCTCCCTGCCTGATGCATTTCTTTATTGGGATTTTGTTGCTTTCTTTATGGAGGACTACGGTGGCTGTGGAGCCGCTATAGATATCTTTCAGTATTTTTACATATGGCTTGTCTACACCCTGATTCCGTAGTGCCTCTATGACTGCTGAGGTTTCGACAGAATCAAACGCTTTCTCGTAATCAATGAAAGCTATATATAAGGGTTGGTTATATTCCACACATTTCTCTATCACCTGATTGATAGTGTGAATATGGTCTATTGTTGAGTAGTCTTTACGGAATCCTGCCTGGTCCTTTGGTTGACAGAAGTCTAAGGTGTTCCTGATTCTATTTGCGATTACCTTAGTAAATACTTTGCAGGCATCGGACAGTAAGCTGATCGGTCTATAATTTTTCAAGTCTTTGGCGTCCTCTTTCTTATGGATTAGGATTATGTTAGCGTTCTTCCAAGATTCCGGTACGCTCGAGGTCATGAGGCATTGTATATACAGGGTGGCAGTTTTTCTAGAACAATGTGACCACCATCCTTCAACAAATCTGCTGTTACCTGATCCTCCGCAACTGCCTTCCCCCTTTGCGTAGCTCCCAAGGCGTTCTTTACTTCTTCCGGCGTTACTTCTGGGATTTCAATTTCCTCTAGACTATTCTCACTCACATTATCATCGTGGGTGCTACTGGTACTGTATAAATCTCTATACAACTCCTCAGCCACTTGAACAATCTCATCCATATTAGTAATGACATGCCAGGGTTAGTGCAGAGTATGAAGTCTAATTCATCTCTAGTCGCGCCATTCGGGTTTCTCCACGTCCACTTTCGGCTATCCCGCTTGCGGAAGAAGGTATTCATTATCCGCATATTATTCTGTTCTGCAAACTCTACTAATAACTCTCCCCTGGTATTCCTAGAGCCTATGCCATATTCCCCCCTTGACTTGTCTCCAGCCTGCTTCTTGCCTACCCTGGCATTGAAGTCGCCCGCCCATCAGTATAATGTATTTCGTTTTGACTTTACCCATCGCTGATTCCACGTCTTCATAGAAGCTTTCGACTTCCTGGTCATCATGAGTGAATGTAGGGGCGTAGACCTGTACGACCTTCAATTTTTACCTCTTATTAAGTTTCACAACAAGACTTGCCACCCTCTCGTTAATGCTATAGAATTTCTGTATATTACCAGCTATACCCTTATTAATCAGGAATCCGACTCCTAGTTCTCGTCGCTCCACTAATACCCGGTAGCACAGGACGTGCCCGCTTTTTAGCACTGTATATGCTTCTTTTGTCCTCCTAACCTCACTGCACCCTATTATATCCCATTTACTACCCTCTAATTCCTCCAATAACACTGCTAGACTCGCCTCACTAGATAACGTTCTAACATTAAACGTTGGCAGGTTCTGATTCCAATGGCGGCCTGTCCGGACCCAGAGATTCTTAGCACCCTCTGCAGCGTCACAGGTCTGACCGCCGCCGTGGTCAGTTGCTTCGCGGCTGCCGGGGACTGAGGGCCGTGGTTTGATTGTTGTATTCATATTGGAGGTTGTGGCCAAGTACTGCACCAGGGTGGCCAATCCTGCTCTGGTGAGAAAGTGCATTACCGGTTCTGGTCACCGGGATCAGGCCGCACTCCAGGCCTGTTTATGCAATTTTATCCACACGTGGGGTTTTTTTTTCGGTGGAAAATTGCGCGGCACCGGGATTCGAACCACGGTCCTCTTGCACGCGAGGCGGATGCTCTACCTCTTCGCCACCGCAGGAGTTGTACGTCTCATTTAATCTACAGTGGTGCCTTCTTCGATCAGTCAAGGTCGACCAATTTGATATCTGTTAAACCGCACAGATGGCACTCAACTGGAGAGACCTGGTAGCTTATGACCTGCACATGAGTGGCCCTAAATAATAGAGGAGAAAAGATTTTTTTAGTGATAAACTAGAAGAAAAGATATAAAAATAAAGAAACAGAAGAGAACAGGGGATTTGAACTCGTGACCCTTGCATGTTGCCCGGAGAGATAGCTCAGCCGGTTGGTCCGTCAGGCCCCAGGTTACATTGAAGCGGCATAACTCCTGTCCAGAGCCTCGTACTTACGTGGTAAGAAACTGATGTTGTCCGCGATGGTCGATAGTTAAAAGGCATACTTTCTTGGAAAAAATGGCCACCCGTCGATGAGAGGGAACTCGAGCGGCTCTAGAGACTAGGAAAAGCTTAAGCAGGTGCGAGCCGAGCACGGCACGCTTAGCGTGGGAAGCTGGCCCGAGTAACTATCCCAGGGACTGCTGCTCACGAGAGCGAAATGCCTTTGTCTAATTATAATAACCCTAATATGACTACTTTCGGAGAGAGAACGGCCCAGAGGGCTGTAGTACGAGTGCTATGACTGATAATTTTCCATATATTTTTTTTCTCATTTATGGGATCGAATGCGAGCGCTGTTCATTTGTTTGCGCGTGTAGTAGTTAAGAGAGCGAGTATAAAGGAGGGGGAAGAAGGAAAGGAATAGGAAAATTACTGAAACTTAATTGCAGCGCCGTGGTTCTAAAGCGCACCCGCGGTAGATGAACGGAAGGAGATATAAAAGTGCTTGGCCATGGTACGCACGCGAAAAACTGCCTTAATAAATTTAGAGACTTGAGAAAACGTTACGTTATCAACACATAACATGGCAATAAGCACTCGAATACAAACAGAGAAATTACTGAGACATACAAAATTCCCTTGAACTAAGTATGGTTACCGAGAGAAATGCTTCTAAGTATTGAACATTTTAAAAGATGAGGGAATATAGAATAATCTCCGCGCTTACCGAGAGGATGGCGTCCGCACGAGATTACACTACGCACCTTACTGAGACATGGAGCTCCGTGGACGGTTCGAAGCCCACCTCTCAGCCTGCCGGGCACAGATCACGTGCGTTCCGATCGCCCAAGCTTGCGCGGACCTGGAGCTCCGCGATAAGAAGCAATACGAGAAATTGCCTCAACTAGTGTCATTTGGGGAGACCCAACTAACAGTAACCCTGCACCGTTCTATGAACACCACCCGCGGCGTGGTGTCGGACGATGACTTGCTGGAGCTCACTGAGGCTGAACTCTTGGATGGCTTCAGTGAACAGAATGTAATCAATGTCAAAATAATTAAGACCAGGCGAGATGGCAAAGAAATCCAAACCAAGCACTTGATACACTTGATAATCACCTTCGGAACGAGTGTCCTGCACGAGTCAATCGAGGCAGGGTACATCTAGCTCCGTGTTAGGCCTTATGTGCCCGATCCGCTCAGATGTTTCAAATGCCAACGTTTCGGCCACAGTTCGCAGAGCTGCCGAGGCAGTCAAACCTGTGCGAAGTGCAGTGCCTATGAACATACTTCTGAAGCTTGCGAGGACACTTTCCATTGTGTAAACTGTGAAGGGGAGCACACCGCATACTCGCGGTCGTGCCCATCCTGTAAAAAAGAAAAAGAAATTGTGACGACAAAGTAAAGGAAAATATTAGTTTCAAGGAGGCACGCAGGCGGGTATCCTACCTGCCCAAGAACACATTTGCCGAAGTGGCGCGTCAGGGGGCAGCGCCACAACGGTCTCCGGCGGCTGTCCGACTCACACCCAGTGAGGCGGCAGTGACGTCATCCGCCCCCCCCCACCCCCGGCGGCTGCTGCTACGCCAACCCAGTAGAAGGCGCCATCTACCTCCGGGCACATGGTCTCAAAGGCCTCGTCCAACGTGTCGAGGTCTTCACGTCAAACAAAGCGCTTGGAAGAGCGCGTATCTAGCGCCTCCCAAGAGACGATGGACACAACCACCAGCCAGACGGCGCCATCAGCGCCCAAGGAGCGGCAAGGCACTCTCGATCGCTCCAAAAGAGACAAAACTCCCGTCACGGCGCCTGCAAAAGGCCCGGTATCTAATCCTCGTCTCTTAAACACACAGCAATAAAGACAAGTAGCATAATGGATATACAAATACTACAATGGAATGTTAGAGGACTTCTCCATTACCTTGATGACATCAGAGAACTCCTACCCAAACACAATCTCAAGTTGCTGTGTGTTCAGGGGACGTATCTAAAACGTACAGAAACAAACTTTCTTCGCCAGCACACCATCTTCCGCAAGGACCGTGATGAGGCTAACACCTCGGGCGGCGGTGTTGCAATCCTCGCAGACAAGTCTGTAGCTTGTCGCCACGTAGTCTTACAGACACCCCTCGAGGCAGTAAAAAGTAAGAGTTACCATCTCAATAAGATGGTAACTGTGTGTACCATATATATATCCCCAAGCTATCGCCTCCAAAAAGCCGATTTCTATAACCTCATAAAACAGCTCCCGGTACCCTACACACTTGTGGGCGATTTTAACGCACAAAACACGTTGTGGGGAGACGCGCGTTGCGACGCAAGATGCCGACTTATTGAAAATTTTATTCAGACCTCTAGTGCCTGCTTCTTTATTAAGAAGGAACCAACATATTAGAGCATTCAACACAACTGATACTCCTCCATAGACCTAGCAATAGGCTTTGCTTCTTTTCCGCCTCATCTTGAATGGAATGTGATCAAGAATACTTTTGGAAGTGACCACTTCCCTATGACTTTAAAATCAATAACGCAGCATGACAACCCTCCCCGGTTTCCCGTTTGGACAACAGCATCGGCTGACCGGGAGCATATTAAAGAATCTACTCATTTACCACTGAATTTTATAAACAATCTTAGTATAGAATAAGCTGTCGCATATTTTACCGCTTTTATATTGGTGCTGCTGAAAAGTTTATCCCGCAAACAAATGGTGGTTCACTTAAAAGACGTGTTCCCTGGTGGAATTATGAGTGTATAAATGCGCGAAAGAGGCAGAATAAGGCATGGGGAATATTGCGTAGGTCGCCGAATGCAGAAAATCTTATTGAATTTAAACACATAAAGTCACAGGGAAGCCGCATACGGCGTCAGGCGAAGAGAGAAAGCTGGGTGCGGTTCTATTCAGGTATCAGTTCTTACATACAGGAGGCGAAAGTTTGGAATGGCGTAAGGACGCTTAAAGGGCCGCAAATAAATCCGTTGCCTATGGTGAACGATCAAGTAAATACCTTAGAAGAGCATGCAGACACCCTAGGGGAGCACTTTGAGCGTGTGTCGAGCTCAATCCACTATCCCCAGTCCTTCCTTAAACATAGAGAAATAGAGGAACGTAAGCCAATCACACGAAAATGTAGACAGAATGAACCGTGTAACCGGCCTTTTAGTATAGCCGAGTTGAGAGCCACCTTGAACACATGCAAAAGCTCTGCACCGGGACCGGACAAGGTCATGTATGACATGATAAAAAACTTACATACTGACACACAAGTCACACTACTCGCCCTTTTTAACACAATTTGGGCTGCGGGATACCTCCCATCCACATGGAAGGAAGTGATCGTAGTTCCTGTTCTGAAGCTTGGAAAAGACGTTTCCTTGGCGACAAGTTATCGTACGATAGCTCTAACAAATTGTCTTTTTGAAAAAACGATAAATCGCAGACTTATACATTTCCTTGAGCTCAACAATATGCACGATTCTTATCAATGTGGCTTCAGAGAAGGGCGGTCGACAACCGATCATCTTGTGCGCATTGAAGGAAATATCCGCGATGCATTTACACAAAAACATTTTTTCCTTAGATATTCCTCGACATGGAGAAAGCGTATGACACGGCACGGCATGGCGTTACGGGATCTTGCGAGACCTGTCGGAAATGGACATCCATGGAAATATGCTGAACATAATTGAAAGCTATTTGTCAAATCGTATCTTCCGCGTGAAAATCGGCAACGTATTATCGCGACCTTTTATACAAGAAACAGGTGTACTCCAGGGAGGAGCACTCAGTTGCACTCTCTTTATCGTTAAGATGAACACACTTCGTTCTTCACTGCCACCAGCCATTTTTTATTCCGTCTACGTAGACGATATACAGATAGCTTATAAGTCCTGCAACTTTGCAGTGTGTGAAAGACAGGTATAGCAGGCCTTAAACAAGGTGTCCAAGTGGGCAGACCAAAATGGATTTAAAATCAACCCCCACAAAAGTTCTTGTGTTCTCTTCACAAGAAAGAGAGTTCTGGTCCCAGATCCTTGCGTAAAACTGGGCGGACAACAAATACCTGTGAACAATGAACACAAATTGCTAGGTGTAATACTTGACTCGAGACTTACTTTCATCTCACATATAATACGTCTTAAAGCAAGATGTCTAAAAACAATGAATTTACTTAAAATCCTATCCCACACAACATGGGGTAGCGACAGGAAGTGTTTACTGAATCTTTACAGGTGCCTAGTGCGATCAAGAATAGATTATGGTGCCATAGTATATCACTCTGCCGCCCCGAGCGCGCTAAAGATGTTAGACCCGGTTCGTCATCTCGGTATCCGCCTAGCCACTGGCGCATTCAAAACAAGCCCTGTCGAAAGCCTGTACGTCGAGTCAGATGAGTGGCCACTCCATTTTCAGAAAACATGCATCAGCTTAACGTATTTTCTCAAGGTTCGCTCTAATAAGGAACATCCGTGTTTCACAACCGTTAACGACTTGACGTGTGAAGCACTTTCGGAATACACTCTCTATGAGACTTCCTTTCTCACTGCGTGCAAGAGAAATTAGCACGGAAATGGATGTCCCAGTTCTCGAACATCGCCTAATGCCTACAGCTAAGCCATTACCACCCTGGGAGTGGCAGGTGATAGACTGTGACATATCCTTTGTAAAGGTCAGAAAGCATGCTCCTGACCTAAATATCGCTATGCACTTCCGTGAACGTGAATTGAAGTACTACTGCTGCGAATTCTACACAGACGCGTCAAAATCACATGGCGTTTCTTACGACGCTCTTCGTCCCTCTTTTTCTGAATGTGACGTGTTAAACCCCCAAACAAGTAGCTTCACTCCAGAAGCCTATGTAGCACTGTCTGCGGTAAAACACATAAACTAAAACTTGACAGAGCAATCATGTTCACAGACTCGTTAAGCCTTGTAAAAGCACTAATTTCTCTACAAAACTACACAAATTCTGTCTTCAATAAACTTTACTTACTCTTATGCAACATTTATTTATCCCATAGTCATGTAGTAATATGCTGGGTTCCTGGCCATAGAGGAATCGAGGGAAATGTGCTTGCCGACGAGATGGCCAAATTAATGGCATCGCAGGGGTACTCGTTCTGCTGCAGTCTGTGCCACAGACATGAAGCCTTTCCTAAGAAACAAACTGCGAAGTCACTGGCAGCGCCTGTGGGACGCAGAAACGAGAAATAAGCTTCACTTAATTAAGCTGCAGCAATGTTTCTGGTATCCAACAACGAAAACACGAAGAACAGATGTCCTATTCACTAGACTAAGAATATGACTCACATTTGGCACTCATAACTTTCTTTTGACTGGTAACGAGCCTGCAACTTGTGGTAGATGTGGCGACAGGCTGACCGTCCTCCATGTCTTGTTGGAGTGCCGGGAAGCCGAAAGGGAAAGGAGGAAACATTTTCCTTTTGAATACCGCCATTGCATTCCCCTGCATCCGGTTATGTTTCTCGGTGAAGAACCGCTTTTTAAGACCAAAGCAATCCTCGCTTTCTTGAAAGATGCTGTGCTCCATGTTACAAGCCCATTCATTTCGTAGCGCATCCTCTTTCCAGAGGATATCGCTAGGATAGATTCTCTGTATGGCACATGCCTCTGGGCCATTGGGTTTCAAGGGCTGTCGTGAGGCAGTACTGCTCTAGGCAATTTTAGCATCTCACGTATTTTATATATTGAATCATTCTTTCTCAATGCATTTTAATGTTCATAGTACACGTCAATAGTCATTCCCATAATTTTATTACTCGTACATGTTATGGAATTTCCATCAACTCTTTTAGGCCCCTTTACAGCCACGGCACATTAAGATCACAGAACCCATCAGTCCACTGCGAACTCAAACATTAGCATCGTGCTCTTTGGCCGCACCTGGCCCTTGCGCCATTGAACATAATATATTCCTTCACTCGTATGGACCGTTGACCATTACATCGGTAATATACCGGTTAGCAATGCAGGCAATCAAATTAAAGCCGCAAGCATGGGAGGGAATAATGGCATTTTGGGAGAACTTCAGAATGGCTTCAGCATAGGTAGGCGTTTAGGTGAAAACTTATTTGTTCCTACTCAGTGTATTGAAATATCAAAAGTAGAAAGCAGACCGTTGTATGTGACCTTTTTAGACATTACAGGAGCCTATGACAACGTAGACCGCAACATTTTGTGGAATATTCTGGAAGGGGAAGGTTTAGGTGACGATTGTCTACAGATTTTGAGAGATTTAGCTAGAAAATACCGTTTCGTTGAATGGGAAGGGATGAGGAGCGCGGCGAAAGTTGATATCAACAAGGGACTGAGGCAGGGGAGCCTTTTATCCCCGTTGCTGTTTTTATAATGTACATGGTGAGGATGGAGGGGGCGCTAAAAGGATGTGATATCGGGTTTAATCTCTCCTGCAAACAGGCAGGTACAGTAGTAGAGCCGCAGCTTCCAGGTTTAATTTATGCGGACGAAATTGTGTTGCTAGCTAACAAGTAAAGTGATTTGGAACGTCTGGCTAATATCTCTGGACAGAAGGGCAACAATTTAGGCTTGAAATGTAGTGTTAGAAAATCAGTTGTTATGGCATTTAATGAATACAGTGAACAGGCAGTGGCAATGCAGCGTCAGGAAATACCTCAGGTAACAGAATATAACTACCTTAGTATATAGAAAAACGAAGATAATAGATATATTGAAACACAGGGAAAAACTATAACGGTGAAGGGGAAGAGAAATGCAGCCATTATGAAGCACAGAGCGCCATGGGGGTACAATAGGTACGAGGTGTTCCGAGGTGTTTGGAAAGGTGTAATTGTTCCGGGACTTACTTTTGGAAATGCGGTTGTACAATCAGGACTCGATGGGAACCAAAGGTCAGGGGGACGCCTCGCTTTGGGCGCTCATTGGAAGACTACAAATGAAGCGGTGCAGGGTGTTATAGGCTGGACTATTTTTGAAGTGAGGGAAGCTCGCATTAAAATTGATTATGAAGAACGACTGAGGAATATCGAAGAAATTAAATGGGCTGGGACATTGTTGATGTATCTGTACAGGAAAAACATTGATTCACAGTGGAGGAAAAGAACTAGGAAGCGTGCCAGCAAGTATGCGGCGTTAAGGTAGGCAACGCAGCAACAAAGAACGTCAAGCCGAAAGTAATAATAATAATATTTGGGGTTTTACGTGCCAAAAGCACTTTCTGATTATGAGGCACGCCGTAGTGGAGGACTCCGGAAATTTTGACCACCTGGGGTTCTTTAACGTGCACCTAAATCTAAGCACACGGGTGTTTTCGCATTTCGCCCCCATCGAAATGCGGCCGCCGTGGCCGGGATTCGATCCCGCGACCTCGTGCTCAGCAGCCCAACACCATAGCCACTGAGCAACCACGGCGGGTGAGCCGAAAGTCAGAGAGGCTGAAATAATCTCATGGGTGGCGGCAATGGAAAAGAAACCTGCCATGAGTAACTACTTAAGAGGAAAAACTAAATGAGGAAAGGAACAATTTATGGTAACTCAAAGGGAAGCTCATTACTTTTCGAAGCGAGGTTGGTTTCGAAGCGATACTGGGTTTTGCAATAGGCATTGAAACTCGTCCATGAAAGCCAGGCCACACGTACGCTTGCCAGTGCATGCGACCTAAGGCCCGCGCATCTACGGTTGTGAAGACAGGGCAGGACAGCTTGTGCAGTTGAAGCGTCGAGGTCTGTTCCACACAAATATTGAAGCACGGGCTACTTCGCGTCGCTGCACAGCTATCGCTTGGAACAGTCAATTCTCAATGAGGCTGATTTATGTTGAGCAAAAACTGTTTTTTATGATGATTAAGAACTTGAAAAATGAATTATGTTTACAAATATTCAAGAATGTCAAAGCACTGTCAATAGGTCTATTTGATTCGCCTGCATCACGTGAACTAGTTCACGAGGTGCTGCACCCTAACATTCATTTGAGGGGTACAGCAATGGTGCAGGACTGATTCAAGATTTTGTTCAACTGTCGGTGCCGATTTGGTTCAGGTGTACAAGTGGGACATAGCAGCGCAGCATACAAGCGCAAGTGCCGTTAAAAGCCTCCTTTGCATCTGACGTGGCTACGCAAGTGTGGATATATAACCTGAAAAGCCGATCATAACTGCCGTTCGAGAGCGTCAAACTTATGCACATTAGTCAGCCAAAACATAAGGCCTGCACCACGTCTCTGTCTCAGTAATCCGTTCGAGTGTCTCGTTGTTTGTACACTGCTGTGAACTGGTTCAGAGTGGTGCAGGCGAATGAAAAGGACCTAACAGCTCAATATGCAACACTCTCCGGCAAGGCGTATATAAGTGTGAGCGCCATCACTCTGTTTAAAAAAATGCAATTAATTCTTTAAAGAATTCAGGCAAGCCAAAGTATTTAAGTATGAAGTGATGTCAGATTTCTGAACTGAAACCACATCAGACTGCCTACTATACACAAAATAAATTTAATGTAGCTTCATTCAGTGCAGTGTCATCTATATATATATATATATATATATATATATATATATATATATATATATATATATATATATATATATATATATATATATTATAATGAAGGCGTTTGGAATCTACTCGCTTTATAAAACAGACACTGTCGAAGTCAGCAGACCTACATTGGCAGGGAACAGCGCAAGTCGCGAGCTTCGCGACCGTCATCGTGCATGCGCCGCGCACTCTGTTTCTCCTCGTATCGGTAATATTCTTCACTAACAAGTATATATTTCATTTCCAAATTAAGCACACTTCATCCATTTCAAAAATGCGTATTCTTCACTCAACTTTCGCAAAGATCTTATTTTGGGTCAGGTTAATAAAGAATTTCTTCTTAACCAAATGAATTGCGCTCACAAAGAAAAATTTTGTGAACGGCTAGAGTATTTCTCACTTCGGGATTGAATTGTCACCATCATTTTGACACCTTCACAGGTATGAAGTGCATTGTCGAGCACAGGAAGGGAGCAGCTTCTGGAAAGTCTAGAAAAACTCGGAAGACGCGTGGATAAACGGTACCACCCGAGCCTGTAATAAACTTATTTTGGTCTACATCCAGCATAGTAAGTATTTTATAATATAAGCTACACAGAGTTCGTGTGCTGGGACATTTAGGTCATGTAATGCACGTATGTATTTTTGCCATGAAGCAAAAATATAACTTCAATCAATAGTACAGTCACATCAAAACGAATGTGGGACCAGGTGAGGAAATTTAGAGGAGAGTACTCATCATACACAATACCACTACTTACATGTCCAGGCACACAAACAACACTACAGGATCAGGCCAACTTATTAGCTGAACACTTTTATAACATATCCAGCTCAGCAAACTATTCAAATTCATTTTTAAAATATAAAGAATCTTCTGAGAAAGAGAGACTGCCTACCACTGGGGCTTCAGCTGAAATGTACAATAACCCCCTCACAATACATGACTTGAACAGAGTTCTCTCTGCCGGTAAAAAACGGCAACAGGTCTCGACCGTGTGCACTACACAATGCTGGCACACCTATCCCAAGCATCGGTAAGGGCACTTCTTAAAATTTTCAGTAAGATATGGGAGTATGGGGTAATGCCCACAGATTGGTAAAAAAGCAGTAGTAGCGCCTTTTCTAAAACCTGGTAAACGCGCAACATTCCCTAGCAGCTATAGACCCATTGCACTAACAAGTTGTCTAGCGAAATCCTATGAGAGCATTATAAACATAAGACTCACATTCATCCTTGAAACAAGAAACCTAATAGACAAACACCAGTGCGGATACAAGAAGGGCTGCTCCACCACTGACCATCTTGTGCGACTAGAGCATGAAATACGTGACGAGTTTCTTCACAAGCAATACTGCCTCGCGGTTTTCTTTGATTTTGAAAAGGCGTATGGGGGGGATACCACATGGCGATACGGAATTTTGAGAGACCTGGCTGACATGGGAATTAGCGGAAGAATGCTAAATTGTCTATGCGATTTCATGCCAAATCGAACATTTCAAGTACGTCTCGGCAGAATACTCTCGCGCACATTCACACAAGAAAATGGCGTTCCTCAAGGTTGCATTCTGAGCACGACGCTCTTCATAGTCAAAATGAACTCTGTAAATAAGATCATCGCATCATCTGTTATGCACTCAATATATGTCGACGATTTGCAAATGGCTTGCCGCGCCTCAAACTTACCCACCTGCGAAAGACAACTACAAATAACGATAAATAATCTTACACAATAGGCTGACAAAAATGGTTTCCGGTTCTCAACACACAAAACTGTTACAGTTCTCTTTTCCCAGAAGCGAGGGCTACACTGCACTCCAGGTCTCACATTGCATGGTACAACGCTACCGGTCAAAGAACACTATAAATTTATAGGCGTAACGTTTGACACTAAACTGAACTTCCTGGCCCACATTAACGCAACTAAAATTAAAGCAAACAAAGCGCTAAATATCATCAAGGTTTTATCACATAAGCACTGGGGATCTGACCGCACATGTCTACTACGTATATACCGGTCCCTTGTACGTAGCATCCTCGACTACGGCAGTGTAGTTAATGGTGCAGCTAGGCAGTCCTACATTAAGCGACTTGATCCAGTTCATAATCTCGGCCTAGAACTGGCAAGTGGTGCTTACAGGACATTGCCTGTACAAAGTTTATACGTTGACTCCAATGAGCCTTCAATACAGCACCGCAAAGCACAACTTACACTTTGCTATGTATTAAGAATTCGGTCATCACCACAACATATATGCTACAACATCGCAAGACAGTGCAAATCACGAATATACTACACAAATAAACGAAACATGATTCCGCCACTCATCTTAAGACACAAAAAATACTGTCAAACTTATGATGTCCCTCCTGAAGCCCTGCAGGTTGCCGAAAGGCCACCAAGATTGCCTCCGTGGTGCAATTCTACACAACTATATGACTGGACGTTAACACATGTAAAGAAAAAGACATTCCACAAGAACACATAATACAAGAGTTCCGAGCTATTCAAGAAAAATACAAAAATTACACTGAACTTTACACTGACGGCTCTAAAACACTAGAACACGTAGGTGTTAGGATCGTGACGAAAAATTGGAAAAATAGCATTCCGATAAAGAATTTTTCTTCAGTGTTTACCGCCGAAGTTTATGCCATATGGATGGCAGTTAAGAAAATTACTTCCGACATGCACAAGAATGCTATTATTTATACCGACTCGTTAAGTGCTCTAAGAGCACTAAACTTAAACTCCGCGTCTAAGCCCCTGCTTGGCGATATCCTAAACATAGTACTTAACAAGAAATACGAAGGAACCATACGATTCTGCTGGGTTACAAGCAATGTTGGGATACCAGGGAATGAAGCAGCAGTAGAAGCGCGTCCATGGCAGCGCACAAAAACATAACACACATAACACTTCCATACAAAGACAGTATCCGATCGGTTCGTAAGGCCCTAGCATAAAAATGACAACAAGAATGGAACTCGTGCGTAAATAACAAGTTACATATGACTAAACCCCTCCTTCGCGAGTGGAAAACATGCATTCACCAAGACCGGTTCTATGAGGTAATGTTATGTCGATTTCGAATTGGACACACGCATCTAACACACAATTTTTTACTTCGGAACGAAAACGCACCAACATGCGAGAAATGTCATGAACTGCTTACAGTAACCCACATCATTATATCATGTCCACACACTGAAACGCAGAGGCGGAAACATTTCAAAAATTTGTATCACTTACATATACCTTTGCACCCTGCCTTAATATTGGGGGACGATCTACTATTGCCCCCCGCAGGGGCGTCTGCGTCAGCAGGCGTTTGGTGTGTGGCGACACCACGTACCCGAGCACACGAGGGTTGGACCCTCCCGCGTGTAGCCGTGCGCGGCTTAGCCGTGTCTGGGGAAAAGGGGATCCTGGGGGTTGAGCCGATGCTGGGTGTTTGGACCTTTAAGGCCCCCCGGCGGAGGCATCACACCTCTTCGGCCTCGGCTTCACATAGACGGCACCTCCAGACTGACCCACCTGGAGGACATCGGCAGTCGCCTTTTCCTGTCTCTCCCTCCTCGAATCTTCGTCTTTATCTCTCACTTTTTGACCTTTCCTGTCTCCTTCTCTCTTCTTTTTACTTCCTTTCTCCTGGCGGCAAGGGTTAACCCTGTGTGGCTATCCAACCTTGGGTACACCATATTCGGTTATAGGGACGGCGTACGACTGGCGTCGTGTAGACTTGTATGCAAGCTCTGCCGCGTCCCCTCGCTCGGCTCCGTGGTGAGCGGTCGGCGCTGTTGCCGAATGTATATATTTTTTAACGCAAACTTCTTTCCCCTCCCTTGTTGATCGCCCTCAGAAACGAGGGCGCACCGAAGATGTCTTCAAGTTTTTCGGACGCCAAACCCAGAATTTTCCCCGCTTCCACGTTATTCATTCTGAAAAGCCAAACAAAGCAGTGCGAAACATTTCTCCCTTCCTTGTCTCAAAGTCCTTGACTGATGTTTTTGGTCCAGGTTACAAGGTGTCGAGCATGGCAAGCGGTGACCTCCTCTTGGAACTCCGCAATCTGAAACAATATGAGAAACTACCGAAACTAGCGTCATTTGGGGAGAACCACATAACAATAACCCCGCACCGTACAATGAACACCACCCGCGGTGTTGTGTCGGATGATGATCTGCTGGACCTTACTGAAGCGGAACTCCTGGAGGGTTTCAGTGAGCAAAATGTTATCAATGTCAGAAGAATTAAGATGAGGCGAGATGGTGAAGAGATCCAGACCAAGCACCTAATAATCACCTTTGGTTCAAGTGTCCTCCCCGAGTCAATCGAGGCCGGGTACATCAAGCTCCGTGTCAGGCCGTACGTGCCCCAACCTACTCCGAAGTTTCAAATGCCAGCGCTTCGGCCACAGTTCGCAGAGCTGCCGAGTACGCCAAACTTGTGCAAAATGCAGTGCCCCCGAACACACCTCTGAAGCTTGTGAGAATGCTCTCCACTGTGTAAACTGTGATGGGGAGCACGCCGCGTTCTCGCGGTCGTATCCATCCTCGAAGAAAGAAAAAGAAAACGTAACGATCAAAGTAATAGAGCATATCTCATTCAAGGAGGCACGCAGGCGGCTTTCATGCCTGCCAAAGAAAAGTTTTGCCGATGTGACGCGTCAGGGGGCAGCGACACAACGGCCACCGGCGGCTGTCCGACCCACAACCAGCGAGTCGCCAGTTACGCCATCTGCCCCCGCGGCGGTTGCAGCTAGCGCTGCTCCGTCAAACCACCAGATGGCACCACCGACCCCGAAGGTGGGCGCAGCCGAGGTTACCCCAACCTCCCCTACCCCTTCCAGCGCTGGCAACAGCCGGCGCAGCCAAATCCCCCAGGGAGCCCCATCGACCTCCGGGCTGGTGGGCGCAGGGGTCTTGCGCTCCAAGGCAGGACCCTCGCTGGTAAATTCTCGCTCGCAAGAGCACGTGTCCGGCGTCTCACAAGAGGCAATGGACACTACACCTATCCTCAAGGCGCACCATGCGCCTAAGGAGCGGCGAGGCTCACTCGAACGCTCCAGAAAGGGCAAAACCCCGATTACGGGGCCTCGAAAGAGCTCTGTAATCTAAAGCATAACTACCATTTCCGTACGCACAGCACCAACTTACTTTTAAAATGGATACACAAATTATTCAATGGAATGTCAGAGGTCTTCTTAGGAACCTCGATGATGTGCAAGAACTCATCCACAAACACAATCCAAAAGCGCTGTGTTTACAAGAAACACACTTAAAACTAGAATACACACATTTTATTGGACAGCACGTTACCTTTCGCAAAGATCGCGATGATGCTATCGCATCATCGGGCGGTGTTGCCATTGTAATTCAGAAAAGCATAGCGTGTCAACGTTTACAGCTACGAACGGCCCTCGAAGTAGTGGCGGTTCGTGTTGTCCTGCTAAACAAATTCATCACTATTTGTTCGCTTTTCATACCCCACATTACAAATTAAGCAAACCTGAATTTCAGCCCTTCATAGATGAATTGCCAGAACCTTATGTTGTTCTTGGCGATTTCAATGCACACAGCAGCTTGTGGGGAGACTCTCGTATCAATTCGCGAGGTCGTCTCGTTGAACAGTTCCTTTTTTCTTCTGGAGCCTGCCTTCTCAACAAGAAAAAACCCACATATTACTCTCTTGCAAACAGAACCTTTTCGTCAATAGATCTTAGTACAGTTTCCGCGTCTATACTGCCCGAACTCGAATCGGAAATTACGACCAATCCTTACGGGAGTGATCACTTCCCCGTACTGCTAAGAACATCTAAAGAAAATGAATTTCTTCCGCAAGCTCCTAGGTGGAAGATAGATACAGCCGACTGGGAGAAATTTCGAGCTCTCACTAGCATCTCATGGGCTGATATGTCTTCTTTCGTAATTGATGCTGCTGTGGAGTACTTTACAGCGTTCATAATAGATGCCGCATGAAAATGCATATCTGAAGGAAGTGGCTTGGCATGCAGACGGTGTGTCCCGTGGTGGAACGACGAATGTAGGATCGCTCCTAAGGAACAGAACAAAGCGTGAGGGCTACTACGCGCTTCCCCCACTGCAGAGAATCTTATCAACTTTAAGAAAGTAAAGTCCCAAGGCAGGAGAACCCGCAGGCAGGCCAGAAGAGAAAGTTGACAGAACTTTTTATCGAGTATTAACTCGTTTACAGATGAGGCCAAAGTCTGGAACAGGGTTAATAGGATAAGAGGGCGACAAACATACTGCCTCCCTTTGGTAAACACACAAGGCGATACACTGCAAGATCAGGCAGACTCACTTGCGGAGCACTTTCAGAGCGTGTCAAGTTCAAACCATTATTCGCAATCTTTTCGCAAATATAAACAAATAGAAGAACGTAAGCCATTAACAAGAAAAAGTCGAGAGAATGAGCCTTACAACCGTCCTTTTAGTATTGCCGAATTGAGAGCTGCCTTGAGCGCATGCAAGAGCTCCGCACCAGGATATGATAGAATCATGTATGAAATGCTCAAAAACTTGCACAATGATACACAAGTTACACTACTAACACTTTTCAACACCATCTGGGATGCAGGGTACCTTCCTACCGCATGGAAGGAAGCCATTGTGGTCCCTGTTTTGAAACAAGGCAAAGACCCTTCCTCAGTGGCAAGTTACCGCCCGATGGCCCTCACAGGTTGCATATGTAAGGCGTTTGAAAAAATGATAAATCGGCGACTCATTCATTTCCTTGAACAGAGCAAAATGCTTGATCCTTATCAGTGCGGCTTCCGAGAAGGGCGCTCCACAAACGATCATCTCGTACGTGTCGAAGGGACTATCCGGGACGCATTTATACATCAACAGTTCTTCCTATAGATATTTCTCGATATGGAAAAGGCGTATGACACAACGTGGCGTTACGGATCCCTGTCAAAAATGGGCTTCCCCGGTAGTATGCTTAACATAACAGAAAGCTATCTGTCCAATCGTACCTTCCGAGTAAAAGTCGGCAATGCACTCTCACGTCCTTTTACGCAAGAAACGGGTGTACCCCAAGGAGGCGTGCTCAGCTGCACGCTCTTTATCGTGAAGATGAACACGCTTCGTGCTTCATTACCACCGGCCATCTTTTACTCTGTCTACGTGGACTACATTCAAATAACTTTCAAATTTTGTAACCTCGCATTCTGCGAGAGACAGGTACAGCACGCCCTGAACAAAGTGTCCATGTGGGCAGACAGGAATGGATTTAAGATCAATCCTAACAAAAGCTCTTGTGTTCTTTTTACAAGAAAGAGAGGACTTATCCCAGATCCTTGCATAGAACTGCGTGGACAACACATACCTGTAAACAAAACACAAATTTCTAGGTGTCATACTTCACTACAGACTCACTTTCGTCCCCCACATTAAACATATTAAAGAAAATGTCTAAAAACAATGAACATAATGAAACTTCTATCCCAGACTACATGGGGTAGTGACAGGAAGTGTTTAATTAATCTCTATAAAAGCCTCATTCGACCACGACTAGACTATGGTGCCGTGATTTATCACTCTGCCGCCCCGAGCGCACTAACGATGCTAGACCCAGTCCACCATCTAGGAATCCGACTGGCCACTGGCGCTTTCAGAACGAGTCCCATACAAAGTTTATATGTAGAATCAAATGAGTGGTCACTTCATCTGCAGAGAACATACATCAGCCAAACATATTTTCTGAAAGTCTACTCTAATCGTCAACATACGTGTTTTAATACCGTTAACGAGATGACATATGCTACACTCTTTCGTAATCCTCCCTCCGTAAGACAGCCTTTCTCGCTGCGTGTGAGGGAGCTTAGTCATGAAATGCATGTCCCACTCCTCCAGCTTCGCCTAATGCGTGCAGCCAAGCAGCTACCTCCTTGGGAGTGGCAGCTGATACAATGCGACATATCTTTCATGCAAGTTACAAAACACACTTCAGAAATTGAAATCCAAATGCATTTCCGGGAACTCCAGCACAAACACTCCTGTACGGAGTTCTACACAGACGCATCGAAGTCACACGACGGGGTGTCCTATGCAGCCGTCGGACCATCCTTCTCGGAAACCGATGTACTGCATCCAGAAACTAGTATCTTTACGGCTGAGGCCTACGCACTGCTGTCGGTCGTAAAGCATATAAATAAATCAAAACACCAGAAATTAGTTATATATACTGACTCCCTTAGTGTTGTGAAGGCCTTGATGTCTTTCTGTAACCACAAAAACCCGGTAATTAATGAACTCTACGTCGTACTGTGTAAAGCATATAAATCTAACCAACATGTGATTATATGCTGGGTGCCTGGACATAGGGGCATCGAGGGTAACGTTCTTGCGGACCAGATGGCCACATCAATTTCATTGCATGCAGTTAATCCTACAGCTTCGGTCCCTGTCACAGACCTGAAGCCTTTCTTAAGAAGGAAACTGCGAAACCACTGGCAACGTATGTGGGACGCAGAAGTAAATAACAAACTGCACGTGATAAAGCCACAGTTAGGCTCTTGGCCCTCCGTAACAAAATCACGGCGAACAGATGTCCTATTCTGTCGCCTAAGAATAGGACACACATTTGGCACGCATAACTTCTTACTCACTGAAAATGATCCTCCAACCTGCGGTAGATGCGGGGAGAGGCTGACCGTCCTCCACGTCCTCCTGGAGTGTCGGGCAGCCGAATCTGAGAGAAGGAAACATTTCTCTCTAGCATACCGGCAGCACATCCCCCTACATCCCGTAATGCTACTCGGTCCAGAACCTTTATTTGACACCAACACAGTCCTACGTTTTCTGAAAGATGTTGTCTTGCATGTTGTTAGCCCCACATGTTCGTAGCAGGTCCTCTCTTCAGAGGATGCCGCTGTGACAGCTCTTTCGTACAGCACATGCCTCTAGGCCCTTGTATTTCAAGGGCTCTGGCGAGGCAGCAGTGCTCAAAGTAATTTTACCATCTTATATATTTTCTATTTTGCATCATTCTTCTACGATGGGTTTTAATGTTCATAGTATTCGTCATTAGTCATCGCAATAATTTTATAGCACGTAGATTTTACGCACTTTACAGCGACTATTTTAGGCCACTTTACAGCCAAGTCACATCTTCCATAATACATCGTCAACATTACCACTTGTCACGGCGCTCTTTGGCCAAACCTGGCCCTTGCGCCATAAAACACCACACATCATCATCATCCACTATTGCCATTCACTAACTTGTTCGAGTTTTTAGATGAAACCGGTTATCTACATCGACTTTAAGATAACACAGCTAATGCTGCAGTAACAATGGATCTTATACTGTCCTGTGACTGGCGCAGCATGGCCTTAGTCGCTTTTGCGCAATTAAACCCGAATTAACTAACACCCCACCGACGCCGTACTAGCCGCAAGCTCATATTTGCGGTGTGGTACAGCGTTTCACTCGCCATAGCTGCAGACTAAGCGATCGTAAATTCTCAACACTTGTAAACATTGAAAAATGGTGTGCTTATTGTATTTTGAAATAATAATAACAAAATTCTAATATTTGACTAATTTCCATGTTGTTCTTATTTATCAATGCAGGCAGGGATACTTCGTGAGCAGACGGAAACCTTAGGCATCGCTGCGACGGAAATCGCGCTGCTGCAGTCGCATGTGAAAGCTGTCAGCGAAAATCGCTCTGCGACGTGCGCGGCAGAGCGATTCTTTTCGCCCCAGTGGCGCCATTTGAAATAGCCTTATCTGAAGCACAGGGCAAAGAGGTGTGTTGCCTCCGCCGGGGGGGCCTTAAAGGTACAAACGCCCAGCATCAGCTCAACCCCCAGGATCCCCCTTTCCCCAAACACGGCTACGCCGCGCGCAGCTATACGCGGGAGGGCCCAACCCTCGTGTGCTCAGGTACGTGGCGTCGCACCACACCAAACGCCTGCTGACGCAGACGCCCCTGCGGGGAAACCCTATCGAAAGCTTATACGCAGAATCAAATTAATGGTCCCTCCATCTACAAAGAACATACATCAGCCTCACATATTTTCTCCAAGTACACTCTTCTCAAGAACACCCATGTTAACGTTAACGATATGACATGTGCTTCACTTTTCCGTAATCCTCCCTCTGTAAGACAGCCTTTCTCGCTGAGTGCGAAGAAACTTAGCGATGAAATGCATGTCCCATTCCTAAAGCACCGCTTAATGCATCCACCAAGCTGTTACCTCCTTGGGAGTGGCAGCTGCTAGAATGTGACATATGTGACATATCCTTTATCATCATCATCATCATCATCATCAGCCTGGTTACGCCCACTGCAGGGCAAAGGCCTCTCCCATACTTCTCCAACAACCCCGGTCATGTACTAATCGTGGCCATGCCGTCCCTGCAAACTTCTTAATCTCATCCGCCCACCTAACTTTCTGCCGCCCCCTGCTACGCTTCCCTTCCGTTGGGATCCAGTCCGTAACCCTTAATGACCATCGGTTATCTTCCCTCCTCATTACATGTCCTGCCCATGCCCATTTCTTTTTCTTGATTTCAACTAAGATGTCATTAACTCGCGTTTCTTCCCTCACCCAATCTGCTCTTTTCTTATCCCTTAACGTTACACCTATCATTCTTCTTTCCATAGCTCGTTGTGTCGTCCTAAATTTGAGTAGAACCCTTTTAGTAAGCCTCCAGGTTTCTGCCCCGTAGGTGAGTACTGGTAAGACACAGCTATTATATACTTTTCTCTTGAGGGATAATGGCAACCTGCTGTTCATGATTTGGGAATGCCTGCCAAACGCACCCCAGCCCATTCTTATTCTTCGGATTATTTCCGTCTCATGATCCGGATCCGCCGCCACTACCTGCCCTAAGTAGATGTATTCCCTTACGACTTCCAGTGCCTCGCTGCCTATTGTAAATTGCTGTTCTCTCCCGAGACTGTTAAGCATTACTTTAGTTTTCTGCAGATTAATTTTGAGACCCATTCTTCTGCTTTGCCTCTCCAGGTCAGTGAGCATGCATTGCAATTGGTCCCCTGAGTTACTAAGCAAGGCAATATCATCAGCGAATCGCAAGTTACTAAGGTATTCTCCATTAACTTTTATCCCCAATTCTTCCCAATCCAGGTCTCTGAATACCTCCTGTAAACACGCTGTGAATAGCATTGGAGA
Source organism: Dermacentor variabilis (assembly GCF_050947875.1). Taxonomy (NCBI): domain Eukaryota; kingdom Metazoa; phylum Arthropoda; class Arachnida; order Ixodida; family Ixodidae; genus Dermacentor; species Dermacentor variabilis. The sequence goes on along the minus strand of NW_027460313.1, from coordinate 8,806,389 downwards.
TATCGTATCTCCCTGCCTGACGCCTTTCTTTATTGGGATTTTGTTGCTTGCTTTATGGAGGACTACGGTGGCTGTGGAGCCGCTATAGATATCTTCCAGTATTTTTACATATGGCTCATCTACACCCTGATTCCGTAATGCCTCCATGACTGCTGAGGTTTCGACTGAATCAAACGCTTTCTCGTAATCAATTAAAGCTATATATAAGGGTTGGTTATATTCTGAACATTTCTCTATCACTTGATTGATAGTGTGAATATGGTCTATTGTTGAGTAGCCTTTACGGAATCCTGCCTGGTCCTTTGGTTGACAGAAGTCTAAGGTGTTCCTGATTCTATTTGCAATTACCTTAGTAAATACTTTGTAGGCAACGAACAGTAAGCTGATCGGTCTATAATTTTTCAAGTCTATGGCGTCCCCTTTCTTATGGATTAGGATTATGTTAGCGTTCTTCCAAGATTCCGGTACGCTCGAGGTCATGAGGCATTGCGTATACATGGTGGCCAGTTTCTCTAGAACAATCTGTCCACCATCCTTCAACAAATCTGCTGTTACCTGATCCTCCCCAGCTGCCTTCCCCCTTTGCATATCTCCTAAGGCTTTCTTTACTTCTTCCAGCGTTACCTTCGGGATTTCGAATTCCTCTAGACTATTTTCTCTTCCGTTATCGTCGTGGATGCCACTGGTACTGTATAAATCTCTATAGAACTCCTCAGCCACTTGAACTATCTCATCCATATTAGTAATGATATTGCCGGCTTTGTCTCTTAACGCATACATCTTAACGCATATCCTTTATAGAAGTTACAAAGCACGCTCCAGAGGTCGAAATCCGAATGCGTTTCCAAGAACTCCAGTACAAGCACTCGTGTACAGAGTTCTACACAAACACTTCCAAGTCTCATGCCGAGGTGTCCTATGCAGCCGTCGGTCCATCCTTCTCGGAATCCGCTGTACTGTATCCAGAAAGAAGTATCCTTACGGCCGAGACCTACGCACTATTATCGGCTGTGAAGAAGATAAGAAAATCAAAACTCCAAAACGCAGTTATGTATACAGAGTACCTTAGCGTCGTGAAGGCCTCGATGTCACTCTGTAAGCACAAAAATACTGTACTTACTGAACTCTATTCGGATTTGTGTATAGCGTATAATTATATCATTATATAATGTAATAATGACTTGTGTAAAGCATATCATTATATGATTGGTGCCTGGCTATAGGGGCACCGAGGGCAACGATCTGGTGGACGAGATGGCCACGTCAATTGCAGCACACGCTGTTAATGCTACTGCTTCGGTCCCTGTCACAGATCTGAAGCCTTTCTTACGAAAGAAACTGGGAAAACACTGGCAACGCATGCGGGAAGCAGAAACAAATAATAAGTTGCTCGTAATAAAGCCACAACTAGGTTTCTGGCCCTCTGTAACAAAATCAGGCCGAACAGATGTCCTCTTCTGTCGTCTCAGAATAGGACACACATTCGCACCCATAATTTTCTACTTACTGGAAATGAACCTCCAACCTATGGTAGGTGTGGTGAGAGGCTAACTGTCATTCACGTCCTCCTGGAGTGTCAGGAGGCCGAAGCTGAGAGAATAACATTTTCCTCTTTCATACCTTTATTGTGTCCCTCTTCACACGGCTATGTTTCTTGGTCAAGAACCACTCTTCAGTCCCCGCAGGGGCGTCTGCGTCAGCAGGCGTTTGGTGTGTTGCCACACCACGTACCCGATCACACGAGCGTTGGACTCTCCCGCGTCTCACCGTGCGCGGCTTAGCCGTGTCCGGGCAAAAGGGAATCCTGGGGGTTGAGCCAATGCCGGGTGTTCGGACCTTTACGGCCCCTCGGCGGCGGCAACACACCCCTTTGGCCTCGGCTTCACGTAGACGGCACCCCCGGACTGACCCACCCGGGGAAATCAGTAGTTGCCTTTTCCTGTCTCGCTCTCTCCCTCTAGCCTTCGTCTTTCTCTCACTTTCCCCCTTTCCTGTCTTCTCCTGGCTTCCCTTTACTACCAAGTTTCCAGGCAGCAAGGGTTAACCTTGTGTGAATAGCCAACCTAGGTTATTTCATATTCGGTTATAGTGATGACGTACAGCTGGCGTTTACAAGACCTGTTCTTACAGTCCCTGTAGCGTCCCCTTGTAGGACTCGACGGTGGGTGGCTGGCGTTATTGCCGATAATTCAATTCCTTTATGGCAACCTCGTTCCCTCCACTTCCTGATCGCCCTCAAAAAAGAGGGCGCACCGATGAAGTGTTCCAGTTTTTTGGTCGGCAAAAAGAATCTTTCCCTCGTTTTCACGTGATCCACTCTGAAAACCCAGATAAACCAGTGCGAACTATCTCACCGTTCCTTCTTTCTAAGACATTGACTGAAGTCTTTGGTCCAGGTTATAAGGCGTCGAGGGTGGCAAGCGGTGATCGCCTCTTGGAGCTCCGCGATCAGAAACAATATTAGAAATTGACAAAACAAGTGTCATTTGGGGAAACCCAAGTAATTGCAACCCCGCACCGTACGATGAACACTAGCCGCGGTGTTGTCTCGGACGATGACTTGCTGGAGCTCACTGAGGATGAACTCTTGGAGGGCTTCAGTGAACAGAATGTTATCAATGTTAAAAGAATTAGGATCAGGCGTGACAGCACAGAAATCAAGACCAAACACCTTATACTCACATTCGGCTCAAGTATTCTGCCCGAGTCTGTAGAGGCCGGTACATCAAGCTCTGTGTTAGGCCATATGTGCCAAATCCCCTCAGATGTTTCAAATGTCAACGTTTCGGCCACAGTTCGCAGGGCTGCCGAGGCCGTCAAACCTGTGCGAAGTGCAGTGCCCACGAACATACTTCTGAAACTTGCGAGAACACTCTCCATTGTGTAAACTGTGAAGGGGAGCACGCCGCATACTCGCGGTCGTGCCCATCCTGGAAGTACGAGAAAGAAATTGTCACGATCAAAGTAAAGGAAAACGTAACTTTCAAGGAGGCACGCAGGCGGGTATCTTACCTGCCCAAAAACACATTTGCCGAAGTGGCGCATCAGGGGGCAGCGCCACAACGGTCTCCGGCGGCTGTCCGACCCACACCCAGTGAGGCGGCAGTCACGCCATCCGCCCCCCCCCCTCGGCAGATGCAGCTAGTGCTGCTACGCCAATCCAGCAGACGGGGCCATCTACCTCTGGGCAGATGACATCGAAGGCCTCGTCCAACGTGCCGAGGCCTTCACGCCAAACAAAGCGCTTGGAAGAGCGCGTGTCCATCGCCTCGCAAGAGGCGATGGACACAGCTACCAGCCAGACGGCGCCGCCAGCGCCTAAGGAGCGGCGAGGCACTCTCGATCGCTCTAAAAGAGACAAAACTCCCGTCACTGCGCCTTCAAAGCGCCTGTGAACTAATCCGTTTCTTAAACACACAGCACCAAACACATTTATCAATATGGAAACACAAATACTACAGTGGAATGTACGAGGACTTCTACATAACCTCGATGACATTTGAGAAAGAATGCACAAATATAATCCGAAGCTGCTGTGTGTTCAAGAGACACACCTCAAACCTACCAATACAAATTTTCTTCGAAACTACACCATCTTCTGCAAAGACCGTGAGGAGGCTAATGCCTCCGGCGGTGTAGCAATAATAGCCGACAGGGTGGTAGCTTGCCAACCCACAGCCCTTAACACGCCCCTTGAGGCAGTGTCTGTTCAGGCCATTCTTTTTAATAAAATAGTAACTGGATGTTCCATTTATATACCGCCGAACCAGCGTCTCGAAAAATCAGACTTTTATAACCTCATTGACCAGTTTCCCGAGCCTTATATAATCGTGGGAGATTTTAACGCTCATAACACAATGTGGGGAGACTCGCGATGCGACGCGAGAGGTCGACTCATTGAAAATTTCCTTTTAACCACCAGTGCGTGTCTCTTTAATAAGAAAGAAGCAACGTATTATAATCCACATCATAACTCGTACTCATCAATAGACCTGGCGATCGGATCAGCTTCGATCTTTCCTGATTTAGAATGGCATCTAATTAAAAACCCATTCGGAAGTGATCACTTCCCAGTAACGCTGACCTTCGTAAACAAACATGACTTGCATCCACACTTCCCTCGCTAGAAACTGGCCTCATCTGACTGGGAACGTTTTAGGGAACCCACCCACATATCACGAGATTTTATAGATAATTTTACTATAGATAATGCTGTTTCATACTTCACCGCTTTTATCATTGACGCCGCTGAAAAGTTCATTCCTCAAACAAGAGGCACTTCATCCAAAAGACGGGTCCCCTAGTGGAATGACGATTGTAGAGAGGCGAGGAAGAGACAAAGCTTGGAGCAAACTACGCGAATGTCCTACAGCGGAAAATATTATAGAATTTAAACAGGTTAAATCACAGGGAAGATGGACACGACGACTGGCAAAGAGGGCAGCTGGTAGAGGTTTCTCTCTTGTATAAACTCGTATACTCAAGAATCTAAAGTATGGGATGGGCTGAAAAGGCTTAAGGGGCAAGAAATTCATCCGTTGCCCCTAGTAAACAGTGAAGCAAACCGCTTGGAAGACCAAGCTGACGCCCTTGGCGAACACTTCCAATATGTTTCCAGTTCTAAACATTACTCCAAGGCGTTTCTAAAACACAAACAATTAGCAGAACACAAGGCTATCGACCGCAAATGCAGACAGAACGAACCCTTCAACGCGCCTTTTAACATCGCCGAGTTGAGAGCCTCCCTGACTGCATGTCAGAGCTCCACACCTGGACCGGATAGGATCATGTACACTCGCCCACAAAATATTGCGGTGTGCGCGAGCGCGTGGCGAAGCGACCCTCCTCCCCTTCTAGCGGTGAACCCTTGGTGTCGAGACAGATACCTAAGTGCATGCGCGTCCCTCCGACACTGCAAGCGTGCATGTTTCCGCGCTTCCTCCTTGCACGCCGGCGATATTCAAATGTAGTCGCGAGGTGCCCCTCTTGCGATATGCGCCATGCCGCATATCGGGCAGAGCTTCGTTTATACGGGCAAAACGTAACGGGCAGAACTTCGTTTATACAACCGAAATCAACTGTTCATTTTAGTCTTGCGAGTCTCCTTCTATAGATTGCGTTTTCTGCCACGCTCTTTTGCGGGAGAACGCCCCGTTGGTAAAAAGAAAGAAACGACGAAGATTGGCCATGAAAAGGTGCAGTGCAGAAAAAAACATGACTTCTTGCGTTCGCCACCAGGCCGGCCCTATGCGTCAGCGCTCGTGACTCGACAAAAAGCGGCCGCAGTGGCGCGCGCAAACTCAGGCTTCTAAACACGTTTCACACGCCCGTCGAAGCCGCCGCAGCGCATATCACAAGAGGGCCACCTCGCGGCTACATTCGGATATCGGCGGCGCGCAAGCGCACTACATGCACACTTGCAGTCTCGGAGGGACGCGCATGCGCGCAGGTGTCGTTCTCGACACCAGGGGTTCAACCGCTAGAAGTTAGAGGAGGGTCGCTTCGCCACGCACTCGCGCACCCCGCAATATTTTGTGGGCAGGTGTACGACATGATTAAACACCTTCCCAGTGATACTCAAATTACTCTGCTAGCTCTTTTTAACGCAATATCTGCGGGATACCTCCCTACCGCATGGAAAGAATCGTTGGTCGTTCCGATTCTTAAACACGGCAAAGACCCCACATTAGTAACAAGTTATCGCCCAATTGCCCTCACAAGTTGTATATGCAAACTTTTTGAAAAAAAAATGATGAACCGTCGACTTTTACACTTCCTTGGATTAAATAAATTTCTTGATCCGTATCAGTGTGGCTGTAGAGTAGGACGATCTACAACCGACCATCTAGTGCGCATGGAAGCAAACATTCGCGACGCCTTCGTGCATAAACAGTCCTTCTTATCCGTGTTTCTCGACATGGAAAAGGCGTACGATACAACTTGGCGCTACGTCATCCTGCGTGACCTATCGACGCTGGGGATCCGCGGCACTATGTTAAACATTATAGAAAGCTGCCTGCACAACCGTACATTCCGAGTGAAAATAGGTAATGCTCTGTCGCGTGTATTCATACAGGAAACTGGGGTACCCCAGGGAGGCGTACTGAGCTACGCTCTTTGTAGTTAAAATGAACACGCTTCGTAAAACATTACCCACATCTATTTTTTATTCCGTCTACGTAGACGACATACAAGTAGAATTCAAATCCTGCAACTTAACAGTCTGTGAGAGGCAGGTACAACAGTGCTTAAACAAAGTCTCCAAGTGGGCAGACGAAAACGGGTTCAAAGTGAACCCCAACAAAAGTTCTTGCGTTCTTTTCACCAGGGAAAAAGGGCTGCCTGCAGATCCCACTCTTGAAATATATGGGCAACGAATACCCGTAAACATAGAAAACAAATTCCTAGGTGTTATACTTGACTCCAGGCTTACATTCATCACACACATAAAATATATTAAAGCAAAATGTCTTAAAACAGTGAACTTACTTAAAATCCTATCCTACACAACATAGGGTAGCGACAGAAAGTGTTTATTGAATCTTTATAGAAGCCTAGTTCGATCACGACTGCACTATGGTGCCGTGGTTTACAACTCTGCCTCCCCGAGCGCGCTAAATATGTTAGACCCCGTCCACCACCTGGGTATCCGCCTGGCCACTGGCGCCTTTAGAACAAGCCCTGTCGAAAGGCTAGACGTAGAGTCAGATGAGTGGTCACTCCACTTTCAGAGAACATACATCAGCTTCACCTACTTTCTTAAAGTGCGCTCTGATAAGGAACATCCGTGTTACACGACAGTAAACGACTTGACGTGTGAAACAGTTTTCCGTAACAGACCCTCATGAGACTTCCTTTGTCACTGCGTGTAAGAGAACTCTGTGAAGAAATGGATGTCCCAATACTCGAACGTCGCCTAATGGCTCCTGCTAATCTATTACCGCCCTCGGAGTGGGAGGTGATAGAATGTGACGTATCCTTTGTAGAAGTCTCGAAGCACGCTCCTGAGCTTGAAATTGCTACGCATTTTCGAGAGCTTCAATCGAAGTACTCCTGCGACGAATTTTACACAGACGCGCCCAAATCCCATGCTGGCGTATCCTACGCTGCTGTTGGTCCCTCTCTTTCTGAATCTGACGTGTTGAACCCCCTAACAAGTATCTTCACTGCGGAAGCCTATGCAGTACTGTCTGCAGTAAAACATATAAAGACACTGAAACTTGACAGAGCAATAATATTCACAGACTCGTTAAGTCTTGTAAAAGCACTCATTTCGTTACAAAAGCATACAAATCCTGTCTTCAATGAACTGTACACACACTTATGTAGCATCTACTTATCACATAGACATGTAGTAATATGCTGGGTTCCTGGCCATAGAGGAATCGAGGGAAATGTGCTTGCTGACGAGATGACCTAATCAATGGCATCGCAGTGTACTCGTTCTGCTACAGTCCCTGCCACAGACATGAAGCCTTTCCTCAGAAACAAACTGCGAAGCCACTGGCAACGCTTGTGGGACGTAGAAACGAGTAATAAGCTTCACGTAATTAAGCCTAAGTTAGGTTTCTGGCACCCAAGAACGAAAACACGAAGAACACACGTCCTGTTCACTATACTAAGAATAGGACACACGTTCGGCACTCATAACTTTTTCCTGACTGGTAACGAGCCTCCAACTTGTGGTAGATGCGGCGACAGGCTTTCTGTCCTCCACGTCTTCCTGGAGTGCCGGGAAGCCGAAAGAGACAGGAGGAAACATTTTCCTTTTGCACACAGCCATCACGTCCCTCTGCATCCGGCCATGTTTTTCGGTGTAGAACCGCTTTTTAAGACCAAAGCAGTCCTCGCTTACTTGAAAGATGTGCTACACGTGAAAAGCCTATTAATTCCGTAGTGCATCCTCGTTCCAGAGGATACCTCTACGATAGTGTTCTTTGTATAGCACATGCCTCTAGGTCCTTGGCTTTCAAGGGCTCTGGTGAGGCAGAAGTGCTCCAGACATTTTAGCATCTCACGTTTTTTATATATTGCATCATTTTTTTCTCAATGCCTTCTAATGTTCATAGTAGAAGTCAATAGTCATTCCCATAATTTTATTACTCGCACATTTTATGGAATTTGCATCAACTCTTTCAGGCCCCTTTACAGCCACGACACATTAAGATCACAGAACCCATCTGTCCACTGCGAACTCGTTAACATTAGCATGGCGCTCTTTGGCCACACCTGGCCCTTGCGCCATTAAACATCAAACATCATCACCATCATCAACCACTCTTCACTACCAATGCAGTCCTCGGTTTTTTTAATGATGTTATCCTACATGTTATAAGGCCATTAAATTCGTAGGGCATCCTCATTCCAGAGGATGTCGTTGTGATAATTTTGTATAGCACATGCTTCCAGGTCCTTGTGTTTCAAGGGCTCTTACAAGGCAGTAGTGCTCTAGCCAATCTTAACATCTGACATAATTTGTATATCGTATCGTTCTTTCGCAATACATCTTGATGCTCATGGTACACGGCAGTTGTCATCTTCACAATCTTATTACACATTAATTTTATGCACTTTATAGCGACTATACTTAAGGCCCCTTTACAGCCACGTCACATCAACTTCATAGAACTGATAACTACACTGCGAACTCATTACCACGGGCAGGGTGCTCTTTGGCCATACCTGGCCCTTGCGCCAATAAACACCACACATTCATTCAACATAGCACCACTACACGCCGCAACGCTTGCTACAAATAGAACATTTTTGCGCATGTGTGTTCAATGTAGATGCTGATGTACTGCGGTCGTTATACAAGAAGTTTTCGAGGTCAGAAAGGTTTAGGGGCTCTTTAAGGCCTGAGGCCAAGTTGGGTATCAGATTTTTTACTAAAATATAACTTCTTATTAATACCTTAGACGTGCTGACTCTCAAGTTTGCTCTAGTGACACTCAATTACTTCAACATGGCGGTACTGGCACACTAGATATCATGAAACACATTCGCTTAGAACTTGGCCTTCGCCCAATTAAAAATTTTCTCGCAAATCGCTTGCCAAAGGGCTTCTCCGACCGCACTGGTGCTGCACAAGCTAGAAAAAGAAAAGGTGCCGAACAATTAGAAAACAAGAACAAAGGTTTGAAGAAGACAGATTCAAAATCTGTGGCAATTTAACTCTTGAAAGTCTTTCGAACGTAAAGCAGTTGTTTGAACTCTTTTTCGTTCTCCTTAAATCATTTTTTCTGCAATTCTATCATACACCCAACAAGCACAAGTTTTCGAGAAAACGCGTTTATGTGACGCTAAACATCCATCTTTTAGACAGTTGGGCGAGCACTGAACAGCAAAAAGTAAACTTTCCTATAGCAAGGTGTACCTATTAAAGTAGTACGTTTTTTGTTGCTTCACCATTAAGCTCCCAAAACTCTTCAGATTTTACGAACTTTTCATTCAGAGATCAAAGGATGACTTATGTGACTGCCAAAAATTGGTTTCTTGATGAACTAAATTAAAGTTATTGGGCTGGTGTGCAATTCACATTTGCTAAGGAATGCTTTATACATGACACACTATCCATCTCTATTCTTACTTTTTTTAAATGTTTGCCAGAACTATGCCTCATACTTTAACTGTGCAGCGAATTGAGGTAAATATGCAAGGTTAGGGGCTCAAGACCAAATTAGTTGGATACCTGCGAGCCTTAGAGGCAGGTGTGACAGTTCGCCAGAAGAGCACTTGATACATCCGTGGCAAATTCTGGCAGTACAGTTTTTGATTTTAGCGGAAATTAATAACTGCAAATAAGCCAGCAATCTACCCAAAACCCCATTCGAAAGCTTGGCGCTTTGCTCGTTTCCTTGTTGAACAGCAACTGGTGCCCACTAGAAGACGTTCCGCTGTAGGGCTTCGGCAGCAGCGGCCTCAGAGGATATATGCAGGATCACCATAGATGCAATAGATGTGGCCCTGGACGAGCTTTTCTAGTTCTTGATAGGTTTTACTTCTTGGGGTGTACCTGCAAGATCATAAAGTGGTTTTTGCACTCAGAATACGCTCAAATCTCCCAAAACCGCTGCAAACAAAACGAAACAAGCAATAGTAGATATAGTTTGATCAGTTGCATCACCTCATTCTACATGTCGCATCGTATTATCTGTGCTGTCTCAAACGACACAAGGTAAACCAACCTATATGTCTATTGGTACAGTCTGTGGTACAGCTGTGCTGCCTGCAACTGGTTCTTCGATTGCACGGGGTGCAAGGCTAGGTTGCTGTAAGGTGCTGCCGCGGTGCAGTATACCTTTGACCCTTGCAGCTTCTGCAACCCGGCCGACAACAACCTGCACAGCTCGCATATTTTCTCAATATAACAAACCTTATTACTCCTCACAAATGTGCCAGTCACACATGCTGTAAAATGTATTTGCTTTGAACTTACACTTACTAATAAGTAATATTGAAATAAACAAGATCACAGAAAGTTCTCAGGAGTTGTTGCAAATGAAAAATGCAATGTTCATATTGCTTTAGTCATTAGGAAATAATTTGGTGTTGTCAAAAGAGCCCTATTTAAATTTCGTTCAGTATTCGTCATTACTACACTTCTCTAATTTACCACGCATTCATTCATGCACACATTGTATAACTACATTTGCTTTATCAAACAACATTCCGCTGTCACAATTTGCTACAAATTATGACAAATTGTCTGTTTCAGTGCCAATTCTAAACAATCTATAGTTACACTTTAAAATGTTACCGTAAAGTGGTTTGATATTTTTTTGAAAACTTACTTGCTTTCATCTGTCTAATAATCATAATTATTACCTTCTTGAAATACATGTGTTACAGTTGATGTTCTTGCCGATGTACTTTGACCACATACATTATTTTGCTAACCTTATTTCATTTCTGTGTTTATTCAAAATGTACCGTCCTTGATCTATATATTGTGAATGCAGTTATGCTAATAAACATGACACTAAACATGACGGCTGCGTCGATCACGACCAGTCACAACTTGCGAATAGGAACTCTCGTCTCTATTGTATCATCTCACCAGCATCATGTCGGTTGCCAAAGTACGGTCCATTTAGTTGGCAGATTATGCCGTTTGGACTCATGATAGACTGGTGTTTTACAGCATGTGTATGCTTGTGGCTGCAAACAACATCTTTTGATTTTTCGACGCGCGGCAGATAGCCCTCGCAGGGCCGTCGATGAAGCCTCAACCGTTATCAAGGGGTGCACCTTTGGAATGCATGGCCTGCAAAGTTTACGTGTGAAAAAATATAAATAAATGAAAAGGAGTGTACCAATATATATTCCCTTTTCCGTGCTACACGTTCAACTCACTTGAGCAATTTACTGGTGTTTGTTGCTTGAGAAGTATGCATGACGAATCTTTTTGGCGAACTGACACAGGCTGCTCGACCCAATTTTTTTAGTGAAATATCCCTTATAGGCTGTATGGCTGCAGCCAGAAAGAAGCCGAATTGTCATTCATTCGTAGTATGGGACATATTGAAGCTATAATTCGATGCTGCAAGGTCAAAATTTAAGTGAAATATGTAAGGCTTGTGGTGTCTTCCTAATGAAGGTTCGCGAGGTTCTTTCTTATGTACTGGCGAAGCGAATAGTTCTCCGTTTATAATTAAACAACACTGGATCGAGACATGGCGAGGAAGAAGGTGCTTGAATTTTTCTTTTCTAGGCACCGTAAGCTGCGCTGTGGTACCTCGAGTATACTTTAGGCATTGCAAATGGCGCTGTAGAAAACGGCTTGATGGTTTCAATTCGAAGTTGTAGTGAACTGATGGGTTTAGCGAACAATGCGTGTCTCACCATAACGACAGTCGGTTGCTACCGTTGCATGAGGGGTGTGCCATATTTGCGATAAAGCCTACTGAGGGCTAACATATAACATTTCATCGCTTGCAATTAATCGGCTCTTGATCTTAACCACGAACCTTTTCTTTCAGGTGATTGCAGCTATGGTATTCGTGAATTAACTATATATGCAAATACTCTACATATATGACGCGCCGTCGTGTTAGCAGCCATGAGCAATTCGTTTTATGGGGCCTATTTAAGAAAGCGGTGAAAGTAGCAGCTAACTTCTCGATACGAAATGCGCGCCTATTTCTTTTGCGCATTAATAAAGTGGCAATATTTTAATATAACTCACCAGAGTAATAAGAATAATGATTACCGCTTCGCTGGGCAGTGTGTCTCTAACACGGATAAGATGTTGATACCAAATACCAAAATTTTTCTTCCGTGTAAAATGCAGTGTCTCTCATAGTTAAGTACTGAGTGAATGTTAACTGTTTAGCGAAGCATCATATACAGCTTCGCGTGTTGAATTTGCAGTCACTCTTTTTACGCAAAATTTATGGACAGACACGGCGCATATATGTCCCTTCAACGCTACATAGCTTGCGATATCCAAGCCGCAAATTTTCTCGACTCACGCGCTTTTGAAGGAACTCTGGTTCAGGCATGGCAACAGAAAGAAGCCGACATATCCTTCAACAAGTACGTCTCGAGCCACCTATACCCCAAGCATACGCAAAGGGAACGAGCGTGCGCGGCAGCCGGGCGAGCCGGAGCGATCGGTGTCCTGGCCATGACGTCACTCGCGGAAGGGCGCTACTCCAAATTCTCGGTCAATCGCCTGCACGCCGAAAACTCCGGCACTACCCCATGAGCATGCACTAAAAGAAAGTGACTACAGTGACGGGGCCCGGTAGTTTAACATCAGCACTACAGTGATGGGGCCCGTAACAACACTGTAGCGACAGGGCCGTCACTATAATGATTTCGGTATGCGGGGCGGGCATAGAGTTTTATACAAATATAGGGTCGAGGACTTACGGAGTCTCCATCTGTCGGAAGCGCCTCACTTGCGTAGTCTGAGGGATAACGCGACGCGCTCCGCATAGGTTTGGCTATCGGCGCTAAATAAAGATATTACGCGGGAGCCCTCCTGGACACTTCTGCAAGTACTCTCGAAATGACGAAAGTATTTTACCTTCAAAATATTAATCTTGGACAAACAGAAAGCACAGAATGGTTTAAAGACGTTATCTCCTTACCTACTACGTGCAGTAAGCTGGGACACTGCACGCGGTCGCCGTAATCCATTCCCCCGAACCGGTTTCTTGCGCGAAAGGTAGGCAATCGCTGAGAGAAAGCGATGTGAAATATGTTCTTATATTGATCTGTCTGTGTAATCAAATGGAGCGACGCAGAACGAAGCTTCAATGCAGCGATCGCACGGGTTCGCGGTGATTGACTGCGCGTCTGCATGCATCTCCACGCACAATATTTTACTTTCGCTGCGAGCGCGTTGTCGCACTGTGCCGTGAGCTTTATGCTGCCGTATATGATCAATCTACAGTACGCAAGCAACCATTGTTACATGGACACTATCGGAGCTGTTCAAAAATAATTTCGTTATAGCTAGGCTTCGACGCCTACGTCGACTTGTGATGTGCCGTCGCGACGATTCCAGTCTTTTCTTTCTCTTTTCTTCTGAAGTCTTGGAACCTTCAATGTAAATATTTCTCAAGTTGCATCGCACTGTATCTTTATCGGTATTCTAAGCGAGCAATTACCGTCTGCTTCTTTTTCTTAATCCAGTACAATATTCATTGTCTGGTGCTACAGAAGCATGATATGCCATGCCTTTTTTTATGTGCTTTTACCGTTCACCTTCCATTCTAATGAACTTTCTTTTTCTTTATTGTTATCAGCATAGGTGTTACAGTGCATACGCAAAAGACTGTTGGACCCAATAACCGCAGGCTAGAGGATGGGTGCGGATATCCGAAATATAATAGACATTCGGTAGAAGCATAGGGGGATCAACACAGGGGATGAATACAACATATTAGCCCGTTGAAAACAGAAAAAAAAAGGAATTTTTTTTACGGCACGCATAGAAATTATCACCATGCACTTACGTAAATTATCAAACTGCAAACAACAAAACGCCAAGCAAGAATACAGGCACAAAATCAATGGTTTACAGCTAATAAATAGCGCTTTGCCGAGATTTTGTGTTTGTTATTTTGGAGGGTATGTTGTCCCATGTCTTAACTCCAATACATTCAAGTAGTCTTTTGCCATATACATTATGTAGAGGAGGCAGGTTGAAATTTCCAGCGGCAGTACTTCTGGTAGCACGTGATGAAAAAAATATGGACACAGGGAAAGGATGATTACGTTTCACAACACTGTTAATGTAGCTAGCTGTTTTATGCTCACATCTAAGATCGACTGGCACCCGCTGTGGTTGCTCAGTGGCTATGGTGTTGGGCTGCTGAGCACGAGGTCGCGGGATCGAATCCCGGCCATGGCGGCCGCTATTCGATGGGGGTGAAATGCGAAAACACCCGTGTACTTAGATTTAGGTGCACGTTAAAGAACCCCAGGTGGTCGAAATTTCCGGAGTCCCCCACTACGGCGTGCCTCATAATCAGAAAGTGGTTTTGGCACGTAAAACCCCATAATTTAATAATAAGATCGACTGGCAATATATTTAGTTGATTGAACAGTGGCCTGCTGGGTGTATCGGTTCTCAAGTGCGTCATGGTTCTTAATGCCCACTTTTGTATAACCAAATGGAGCATGACAGAGTGAATCCTCAATGCAGGCGGGCCCCGTCACTGCAGTGTAGATGTTAAAGTGCCGGGCCCCGTCACAGTAGTGACTACCAAAAAAAAAAAAACAGGCGCGCGTTTGACTGCGCCACTAGTGACGTCGTTGCTCTCCGTCACAGTTACTCTCCGGCTCCGAAATGGGTAGGCCACGCTTCATACGTACTCTTTAGGACCAGGCAGCTTTCGATCAGCAACGCCGCGAGCAGAACCGGGAACGAGCTTGTCTACGTCGTGCCAGTGCTTCAGCCCGGGCACAAGAACAGGCCCGCGCAATGGAGCGCAAGCAGCAACTGCGTACGGAGGATCCGGCAGCCTTCCAAGCCGCCGTTTAATGAACCGTCGGGATTAACCCAGTGATGAACACAGGGGCCGCACGTTTCAGCTTCGCTGGTTAACCGTATGTACAGAGTGCTTTGGCGGTGATTTTTTAGTTTAGCCTATAAATAATCGCGAACATTGCGCACCGCAGACGAGCAAGTGTTAAAGAGAAACTGGAAAGCACGCGTTTTCTTGACGCACGCGGAGCAAATAAATTTTGCTGCGTAACGTCACATGGCACCCGGCGCCATAGCAAATGACCTGGAAAAGAGCGCTCCCCTTGCTCATGGCACTTGCTCTGTGCCTTGTCAAGTTGTTTCTGTACGAAAATAATGAACCACAGAAGCACAAATTCGCAACCACTAATAACTTGTTTTTCTTACCTTCATCGCATCAGGGACCGCTCTTCCACTCGACGCCCCGTCACTCCCCTGCTATTACTGCCCAGCCCAAATTAGAAACATTTACAAATCATTTAGAAGAAACAGGCTCGATTACAACTTAGTTTTATTTTTGAAAGAGCAGTTGTGTGAAGACCAATGTGTTACTCAATGAATGTAAGTGTCCATGTTTTTCTATGCTAACTTCTTGTTTGTTCAGTGTTATTTTGCTCATATTGTACTTTTTTGATGACCATGTGCCCACTCCTGTTATAATCCCTATCGATATTGACAGTACTGTGAAATAATAACAGTCGGCGCAGCTGACCACAACGGGGTTGCGACGAGCCCGTGACTTTGCGCTCGGAAGCAGAATAACACAGCTTCTGCGTCATCATGGTGGGTAGCGCAATGTGAAATGGCTGAGTCGTACCATTATAAAACATGATGGCACGCGCATCAACTAGGCATTGATAATGTTTTCAAAAGATGAAACAGAATTTATTGATGTCTCACTATTTATCAATTTTTTCGTGTGACCTTACGACGAGTTTGTTCCAAGATTGTTCTTTTTAGTTTCACAGGCTTTTCTGAATAAATCTTCAGTCGATAGGAAGCGCTCGTCCTGTCTTCACGTTGTCCACTTTTTTACGTCAGCCTTATATAACTGAACGACAGTAAGCTAGACCACACCAAGAAATTCATAACTTTCTGGGCATGGATGCTAGCGAATCTTACAAGCAGACAACCATACGGCGTATGAAAACTTAACATATATGTGCAATACTAACACACCTAGTTGACTTTGGCAATAACTTGCGTTCGTCATTTTCATCATTCTTAGCGTCTCATAAATAAAACAATTGTCCTCGTGGCACACACATATACACACATGCAGACACACTGTGCTCTCTTCAAATGTCAGCCGAGAACTCGGGTGGGTGGGCCACACCGCTGACATGCAGAGCTCCAGTCACTGCAGACTCATGTCAAGTCAGTGTTGGCACTATACTACTAGATTCGGCAGCAGAAGCCGGTAACTGTGCGCTCCCCGCAGTCTGCAGGGCAGTCCCAAGGAGTGGTGGAATGGGTGCCTCAGTCGTTTTCGTGGCGTCCTGAGCACATCCGTTGTTATCCCCATTCTCAGACTTGAAGTAAAGCTTGGTATACTTATAACAGGCTGACACATCAGCAACCGTCTTGTCGAAGTACTTGCACTCGAAAGGCTTGATGTCGTAGTGGCGGTTGGTGTGCTCATTGAGTGACTGCTGCCACGTGAATTTCTTTCCACACTGAGTACACGCATAAGTACGTTCTGTATGTGTCCGTTCGTGACGCAGCATGGCAGCCTTGGTGAGGCACTTTGAGGGGCAGATGTTGCAGGAGTGATGGGGCAGCCCTGATGCCGCTGAATGTGCAGGTCCATCTGTGGGTACTGCCGGAATGCCTTGCCGCAGTGCTCACGCAGGTGCGACTTCTGGCCCAAGTCCATGGCCGTGTGCATGTGCAGAACATCCGTGTGTGCAAAGCGCCCGTGGCACAACTGGCACTGGTAGGGCATCTCGCCGGTGTGTCGTCGCATGTGAGCTACTAAAGTCTTCTCGGTAGAGCACTGCTCATAGTGGCTGCACTTCCAGGGCTTGACGCCTGTGTGTGTCTTCACATGCCGCTTGAGGTGTCCTCGTGTTGAGAATCTGGCATATTGCATTCGTTGCATCCATATGGCTTTTCCCTGAATTAGTCTTTTGGCGGACTAAAACGTTGTTTTTTGTCGAGAAACGAGCACTGTACTCTGCGCGAGCATCGGTCCACGTGTGGGTCGTCAATGAAGAATGGTTAAGTAGCTCCTTCAGGCAGACCTTGCACTGCCTGTCCTTTTCCTCTTTGGATTTCTTAGGCCTCGTCCAACTCTGAATCAAAATTACGTCAGTAATTTCGACGTCCTGAGTGCTTTCCAACTGAGTATTTGATGCTGCATAAGAAGGGGGGGTCTCAGATAAGTGTCAGCTCGCATCCCTGTAGCCTTTCTGAAGCCCGCTGTGGCACTTCTTTTGCCAGAGCTCTTTGCAAACGCTTTCCTTGCCTCCAAAGGCCGTAGTTTCCTCTGAACCTCCGGCCTGGTGGCATACTCTTGACGGGGCTGCCATTGTTCAGAGCCCTCCTTTTTCATTCATAAGTTTGCTGTCTGCTAGCAACTGAAGGACTAGACTGCTGCTTGCGCCATACTCATGCTGCAATGAAACCGGAGGATTGTGGCTCTGCTTATGTGCAACATCAAACGTGGTATCTGCAGGGCAGTCCTCTGCTTGAGTTGGAATGAGCAGCACTGTCGAGTCTTTGGAAAGTGACCGTTCAGACACATGGAGACTCCCCTGGTTCAAAGGGGCGCTGTTTAAATTTGCATGCGCAGACGGCTGTGACGAACGCACTTGCTCAAGCTCGGCGGACCGTGCCAGTAGTTCCTGTTGGTGGCCTTCAGATACGACCTTGACAAACTCCTCGACGGCTTCCGTGTACAGGTTTACCGATCTAGTCATGAGTTCAATGTAGGGCTGTGCCATTATTGCTTGGGATTCTTGTTCATCGTGAGGTGAAGCCACATTTATGTCCTCGCCATGCATGTTCAGTGCCAACGCGTTGATTTTCGGCAGCTCTGTCATTGCCAATCTGTCAGAGCCTCTTCGAAACAACAATCCAAAACTGAATAGCTTTCAACTTCGGCCACCATGTCAGGCACCAGTGCAACCGACTCTTCAATCTTCGCCCCGCAGGGGCGTCTGCCTAAGCAGGCGTTTGGTGTGTTGCGACACCACGTACCCGAGCACACGAGGGTTGGACCCTCCCGCGTGTAGCCGTGCGCGGCTTAGCCGTGTCTGGGGAAAGGAGTATCCTGGAGGTTGAGCCGATGCTGGGTGTTTGGACCTTTAAGGCCCCCCGGCGGAGGCAACACACCTCTTCGGCCTCTGCTTCACATAGACGGCACCTCCGGACTGACCCACCTGGAGGACATCGGCAGTCGCCCTTTCCTGTCTCTCTCACCTCAAATCTTCGTTTTTATCTCTCACTTTTTGACCTTTCCTGTCTTCTTCTCTCTTCCATTTACTTCCTTTTTCCACGGCGGCAAGAGTTAACCTTGTGTGGCTATCCTACCTTGGGTACACCATATTTGGTTATAGCGACGGCGTACGGCTGGCGTCGTGCAGGCTTGTACACAAGCTCTGCCGCGTCCCCTCGTTGGGCTCCGTGGTGGGCGGTCGGCGCTGTTGCCTAACATACTCATTTTCTATGGCAGCACAAACCTCTATCGTCTATGATCGGCGTCTGAAAAGATGCCGCACCGAAGTACCATTCCATTTCTCCTTTCGGAGCAACGCTCCGTCCTTCCCCAAGTACTATGTAGTACACAGCGAAAGCAACATGCCAGTAAGAAAACTCTCACCATTCGTTGTAGCCAAATGCCTGAAAGAAAAAATCGCACCGGCGTACAAAGCCTCCAAAATGTCTAGCTGGGACCTCCTCCTAGAACTGAATGATAAAGACCAAGCAGAGAAGCTCACTCACCTTACCAGTGTTGGCGACGCCACAGTGACGATTTCACCGCATAGAACACTGAACACAAGCCGGGGAGTGATATCTGAAGAAGACTTTATTGGATTGAGCGATGAGGAACTCCTTAAGGGTTTCTAAGAACAAAATGTGACAAAAGTACAAAGAATAGTAATCCGCAGAAACAACCATGAAATCCCCATCAAACATGTTATACTCACCTTTCGAACAAGCGAAATGCCTACTTCACTCGATGTAGGTTATGTTAAAGTCAATGTCAGAGCATATATCCCGAACCCTAGACGATGTTTTAAGTGCCAAAGGTTCGGACATGCTTCACATGCATGCCGAGGCCAAGCAACTTGTGCTAAATGCAGCTCCAGTGATCACCAATCAGACAACTGCACCTCTTCGCTACATTGTGTTAACTGTAAAGGAGATCATCCAGCTTACTCGCGGTCTTGCCCTTGCTGGAAAAAAGAAAAAGAAGTGATTGCGCTAACTGTTAAGGAAAAAATCTCGTTCTATGAAGCCAGAAAGCAGCTATCGTACCTTCCGCGAAGAAGTTATGCCGATGTGACGCAGATAGGGGCAGCGTCACAGAGGCCTCGGGAGTCCTCCGAGACTACGCTCAGTGGTCCCGCAGTGACCCCTCCCGCCCCCATGGTGGAAGCAGTCATTACTGCTCCACCCTCTTTCACGGCCCTGCAGACACCAGTCCCACGGGGCCCTAAAATCAAACGAACCCCAAGGCCCGAGGCACGTGTCTCGGCGCCTAACTCTCGGTCCTCCAGCGCCTCAGAGAGAGCGATGGAGGTCGACACAAAACCCCGGTGTCATTGACACCGAAGGACAAGCGCTCTCTTGAGCGCGGTAAGAGGAACAAAATCCCAATAACAACTCAAAATAAGAAAGCGTTAACCTGATGGTTATCGCTCATTTGTATTAGCCTTTTTTGTCCATGTCACCTATACCTCACCTCTCAATTTTTCCGTAGTGCCATTTCTTATCTTTCCATTTTAAGATGGCTTTTATTATCCACTGGAATTGTAGAGGGCTTTTACACAACTTAGGTGACATTAAATACATGTTAATAAACTTCTCTCCTGTGGCCCTGTGCTTACAGGAACCAAACCTAGGCGAAACACACAAAAACATTTTGAAAGGTTTCACTGTTGTACGGCGCAACCGTACTCAGGCGAACCGGCTGTCAGGTGGTGTAGCCATTGTCCTGCCAGGTGGTATAGCAGCCAGAGAAGTTCCTATCAACACTCACATAGAAGCCGTTGCTGTCACCGTTTTAGCTCGCAAAACCATCACCATTTGTTCAATATACATTGCGCCGCATTCACATTTTACCTAAGAGACCTAGAGTTAATTTTAAACCAGCTACCTGAACCATTTTTAATAAGCGGTGATGTTAATTCACATAACACGTTATGGGGTAGTAAAACTACTGACAACAGGGGTCAAACGCTTGAAGATTTTATCCTAACAAATGACATATGCCTTTTAAACACCGGTGCGGCGACTTACTGCTCCCCAAGCACAGGAGCGATGAGTTGCTTAGATCTGGCACTGTGCTCGCCATCTCTCTTTGGCGATTTTCAATGGACTGTTATTGACAACCCCTATGGTAGTGACCATATGCCTGCTATTATTAAAAGAACATCTCCTTCTCCTACCATACCATTAAGACCACCCCGTTGGAAACTCCATCTAGCAGACTGGCCTCTCTTTGCTGAAAAGGCCACTCTGGATAACATATCAGATGAGCTAACCATCACTCTAAAAACTAAGGGAGTGCCGGGCACTCTCTTTGAAGGAGTAGCTGCCTGTCCCATATTTCACTCTCTTTTCGAGAGTAGATCGACCCTCTTTGAGAGAGAGTAGGTCAACTCCTCCTGACAGAGTTTTGTTACTCCACCGCAAGGGATTGCTAGTACTCTTCCGCAGAGTGATAATACTCTTCCCACAGGGAGTGCTAGTACTCTTTCGCAGAGTGCTAATACTCTCCCCGCAGGGTTAATAGTACACCGCCAGACCGAGTACTTCTACTCCCCCAAACAGAGTGCTTGTACTCCTTCAGAACAGAGTGCTAGTACTCTTCCCAATACCCTCTTAGCCAAGTCCTGGTCACGCATGCAGGCAGGAAATCAGATCAAATTAGGGCCGCTGATATACTGTTCCCTAGGCGGCTCCTCAGAGACACTGGCCCGATTCCAAGCGGCCTTCAGAATAGGCGTGAGCAAAGTTATGCAGGATTTTAAAGTCATTTTTTCCTGGCTATTTGCTGCCTACCGTGAGGCGTGACTGCTCTGAAGCGGCCTATGCGTATGCGTCACGAACGCCACTGAGGAGAAAAAAAAAGCGAATTAACACTTAATCTGCAAATATCTTCGCAAATTTTACAATCAGGAGTCACACAATCTAATTAGAATACAATTGTCAAGGGAATCACATACTTATTAAGAATCACAATTGTCTATACATCATGTGAATTCGAACCCGCGTACACTCGCATTTGTACAATTCAAAACACACATCATAACCATTACACCACAGCGCCACCACGCCCAGTCCTGTTCTTTTAGAGTTTATATATATACCAAACGTATTTGATGAATCGGCTGTGGTGGGTGGGGTTTCTCTGCAGTGTGCTGTACTGTTGTGTACTGGAATACGTGTGCGTTTGCATCATTTCCATTCCTTGCTACGACTAACGAAGGAAGACAACGTAGACGACAACGTGAGAACTATTCACGGCTTGTCGTCACCGCAGGAAAATAACAAATGTGCCGTTCAGCTCATGATCGAGTGCTTCTCCAGTCCACGTTCTCCAAAATACGCGGATACAAAGTATTGCGCCAACCATCCACGTATGTGAATTTAATTCGCGCGTATACTGGTGAGCAACTGCGACGCCAGTACCAGGCATTTCGACGTGCCTCACGCTGCCGTGTAGGCGTTCTTTTCAAGTGCATTAGTTTAGAGTTTGGTTCAGTCCGCTGTGAGCTGTTGTCCTGCATTAGCAGCGGATCGTTAGCGTTTTGAAGCGCACGCATTCCAACATTTGGAGACTGCTTATGCCGATAGCCGCGTCAAATGCATTGGCACGCATGTTTAAATGACTAATGTGTCCACTTGTTACGCGTGCACTGCTCGTATCCTGTGGCAGTGCTCGTTCTAAAAGCTTCGAAGACCATCTACACTCATGCGTGTGTTCAATTTATATATGCACAGGATGGACTTGCCGGCTAGTTGGTTGAGCATTTTAGAAGAAACAGCGCAACACAAGGACGACGCAAAAA
The DNA here is from genome assembly GCF_050947875.1 of Dermacentor variabilis. Taxonomy (NCBI): domain Eukaryota; kingdom Metazoa; phylum Arthropoda; class Arachnida; order Ixodida; family Ixodidae; genus Dermacentor; species Dermacentor variabilis. Next base: position 8,784,168 of record NW_027460313.1, on the reverse strand, counting down.
CATGCCACACCACGAAGCGCTGGTGTGGTTGATGCTTTTTTTCGTCCTTGTGTTTGCGCTGTTTCTTCTTCCACGATACACGCACACCACAGGTACGCGAAAGTTTAGGAGCATAAGTGGTTAATTCTGTTTTCCCCGTTTTCTGTCGGTGTCAATGACACAGTGCGTTGCCCGGAATTGTGCACGCTTACCCCCATATGCAGAAATGCATCATAACTTGAAGCCCATGCTTGACTTGATCTAAATGACGCAAGTCGTGAACGCACCAAAAGAAAGGCAGAGAGCGTCTGGGGGACGTTCGCACCAGGCGTCGTTTATATAAAGTCAAGCATGAGCTTTGTATTAAGATACATTTCTGAATACGGGGGCTAGACATCTGCTTCTTCCAGAAAATGTCGAAGAAACGCCCGCCAAAACCAGGCACATTCGTAAACTTAACTAGGCAATACGAAGCTCCATAGAAAAAAGGAAGAGTGGTATTAAAAGCTTTCAGTATTTTTCTTTACTCCAAAATAGTTGCGCTCTCGTGGCTTCACTGTACAGAGATAGTGCAGCGTTAGCTAGAAAGCATGAATTTCCTAACTCCATGCCAAAATAAGCTTGTAAAATTATTTAGGTGCTAGAATCCAGGGTTTGTAGCGATCCTTGAAAATCCTTTATTTCTAAAATGCCATTTTCAAGGCATTGAAAACCCTTGAATTTTTAGAAGTACTGGAAAGTCCTTAAACTTGTACACTTGGCTAGACTTAGCAGACATTGCCAAGCGCTTTTTTTCCCTTCTGCGACACTCTTTCGCATGTCACAGAAAATTGTCTCTGGAGGTAATAGAAGGAAAGCGACATCCTTAAAGTTGAAATTACAAAGGAGCTGCAGATACCAGTTTTATGCACATGGAACCGGCGACAAATGTGCTTGGAGGAGCAGAAGCAGGAAGCTCAACAGTTGAGGCATTCGAAGAGAAGCCGTGAAGAGTAAATTGAGAGCGACAGACACAATAAAAAGAAATTAGAAATGACTGTTGCTTATTTGATGGTGAAAAAAGCTGAGGCAACAGATGACATCACATACACTGTCAAACCAAACAGTATTCAAAAACTGCAAATGTTGCAGGTCCAAGTAGTTAATTGTGCTATTGCAGAAAAACAGCGCTTTCTTGAAATGCTTCCTTGTGTGCGTTTAGTGGTGGGCGGTGAAAGGCAAATTAGCAGTCTTTCAAATGTTTGAAATCACTGAAATGCGATTTGTTTTGTTTTCTTTTGTTTGCATTAAAGTTAACGGTGTTCTTGAACAAGTTATTGCCTGTCCAAACTACTACACACATTGCACGAGGTCCTTGAAGTTACTGTGTCGGGGCCTCGAAAGTCCTTGAAAACCATTGAATTTTTTTCTTCAATATTGCTACGAACCCAGTAGAACAACTGTCATGGAGTAAAAACCTTGGCTGAACAGGGGCTTATACGCAGAGCACAGGAAGACTAGAAATGCAGTAGTAGGCATGGAGGGCCCTGAAAAAAATGTGCCACATCCGCTCGTCTGCCTTATGTTTCTGCACCGACTGTCGCATTTTTAATGGAAGTGCACTTTCTGTTCTACTCCAATAAACGCAACATTACGAACTCCAGTGTGGGGCAGATCTTCAGCCAGTGCAGCACTTTTTCTGTACATCCGAGTCAGCTCTGTCATTTTTCCATCATTGTAGTACAAGATTTGTTAAACTGGTTTAGCAGAATATGAGCAGTATACTCTTAAATTAGCTGTTTATTTGTATGCACAAGTTCAGGTCCTCAGTTTGGTTGCATGACAAATTGCCATACCTCAATAGATACAAGAAACAATTTTATTACAGTTTAATAAAATCCAAACAGTAATAATTACAACAATATAATGACATACATTTCTTTTGGTACGTATACAGCCCATGTCTTGGCAGTAAATTCAACTATACACAGCAAGTACTGTGTCCTGACCACTATTATTCACATGTGTAAAACCATCACAGCAATTCAACAAATATCACAGTAATTAGTGACATACACTTTGTAACTGCTTTACATGAGCATAATGTATACAAATGGTCCCTGTGTACCTACACATGACTAGTGCCACCCGAGTACTATTACTCACAGGTGTAAAACCAACAAAGCAGTTCTTTAAAAAATATCACAGCGCTTAGTGACGTACATGCTGTAACTCCCTTGTAGAAACTTAATACAAACACGTGAGGACACAGAAAGCTAGCAGTGGGCATACATGGGAATACCACCGCCTCAATACTAATTCACAAGTGTAAAACCAACCAAGCAGTTCTTTAAAGAATATCACAATGCTTAGTGACATACATTTTCTAACTAGCCTATATAAGCTTTATACAAACATGAGAACATACACAAAGCTAGCGGTGCACCCGCATAGAAGTGCGGCCATCTGAACACGATTATTTGCAAGTGTAAGCTCAACAGAACAGTTCATTATAGTGACGCACATTTTGTAACTGCCTTATACAAGCTTAGTGCAAGCACAAGAATGCAGAAAAATATAAATTAAAAACTTGCTCTATGCATACACAAACAGATCAACAAAAATGGTAAACACCGCTTTGAAGACAAATGTGACTGTGGCAAAGCGCAGTGCTGTGCCGGTTGAAATTGCCACCCACAAAAGTATTGAGCAATGCTTAAACCACAGGCAATAAAGTGCTGAAAGACTGCGTCTCTAACGTAACTATTTTAATTCAAATTTCTTGAATATAGGGCTCGCTTGCAGATAAGGCATCTGATCCAACTGACCTGATTTTACACCTGCTACATACATACAATGCACTCAGATATAACTGGTAATAATAATTATAAAAGGCATTTAAAAACTTGATAGTATGATGAAGATGCATGACTAGAAAAGTTCTGTCCCCCTCGTACTTGTTAAAAAGGTGCAAGTACGACACATGTTTTTTTCCTCAATTTTTGCATTAATGGACAGCCGGGAACCTCGAACCGACACAAAAAAAAGATACTGCTATGTTAATGGCGTTATGAATAATTTTTTGTGAAAGCTTTTTTACAGACAAGTTGCAGTCTCGTTTCTGGAGGTTGAGCTGTATCTTGCAAAATAACTTGAAAAGTGGTCACATGGGAGCATGACACTATATCATAATGTTAGTTTCAGTTGACTCTCTTGCCCTACAAGTCGCTGCTCACTGTGGCCAGTGATGCAACAGCAGTGTCTGTGTGATTTTCATCACACTTCTGTTATATGCCATTCTTACCAGAGTTGGCGGCACATAGATACCCAAATTTCGATAGTGTTGCTTTCTCAGGTGGTTGCTTTTGATTTGCTCAATATCAGTTGGCACTTCAGCTGCATCAAACTTCTTTTTTACCTCTTCAACAACAACATCAACAACAATCTTATGACACCTGTGTTGTCCTTCTAGTTGCCTACAAAGACCAGTCAATCTAGCAACAACACTGACAGTTTCTACTATCTTGTAATGGGGGAGAGTTGTGTCCCACCATGTGTTCCACATTGTTGCCACTATGTGGGCTGGCTGGGGAGGCAACAACTGTAATATGTTTGCATTTGCATATATTAAAGTGATGCTTGTACTGTGTTATAACACCTAACTTAGTCTTGCACTTGCTGCACAATAACACTGGCTCACAGTCGTGGTGAAAAGCTTTTGTATGTTGAGCAAATGAGTTGTATCCACTACAAAAAAAGTCAGTGATAGCACACATGTCGCTCTACCAGGCCTGGTGTGGTTCCTTCTGACACTGCTGCTGATGCTGACGCGCTGCTGCTTGCCTCGTACACTGTTGCAGCTGCAGTAGATGTGGCAGTCTCTGTATCTATTGCTGCCGTGTCATCTGTCATGGTAACTTCCAAGTGGTACCGGGCTCACTTCTGCAACAGAGATGTTGTTTGCCCCTTGAGGGCTCTCATGATCAGGGCCAATAATTTCGTAGGCATTGTCTCCTGCATCGAAGAACCAATAAGAACAGCATGAATTAATAAACATAGCTCTAAAAAGTACGGACATCAAGACTTAACCACAAGCTTTGCACATAAGTGACCGGGCTTAATGAATAATACTTGCAGGAGGAGTTACAATTGTTTGTGTATATTACAGTAAAGCCTCATCAGAAGATATTCAAGAGGCACGGGAAACATGTCTCTCGAAACCAAAAATTTTGAGACACTGAGGAGCCAGACTAGATCACTTTATTATGCATCATCACTAAAGTATGTTTTGATATATCTGAAGGAATAAATGCTCAGGGTGGCTTAAAGGGCCCCTAAACCACTTCTCGACATTTTTTGAACATTTCAAGTAAACACGCGTATCGAAATCAGAATGCCGTCACGATCGACGAAGCCAAATGCCAGAGTGCGTAGCACTGCCGGAGCACCACAATATGAAGAAAATGACCCCGTGCGCCTCTCTGGACCTATCCTACACCCCCCAGTTTGTCCTGACGTCACCAGGCTGTCTCTGATGATGTCACCAGTTTCCGGTGCTGTCGATTGGTCGAACGAAAGTGTACGACTGCCGGCAAGGCCTGCAAGCAAATACACACACTCCTTCTTCCTCGTCGCGTTGCGCGCGATGCCATTGTGGGCAGCCAATGGGGGCAAAGAACAGAAACGCCAACAGAAGGGTCTCCCTACGAGGCTCTTCAACACGAGTCACCATATAGTTCCGTTGTATTAGCGCCACCCCTCGCAGGACGACGGGCCAGCGCGGCAGCAACAGAGCTCGTTGGTGTTGGCCTGTCCCGTAACATTTGGAGGTGTACTAGGCAAGGAAAAGACGATACTGTCCATATGGCGTGTACCAGATGAAAGAGTAAAATGAGTGGGGACTACTTTTCGATAATCAAACACACGTAGCTCCACTATTACTGCACCGTTTCGAAAAATTCTCATGGCTACCTGTTCATTGCCTTATTGTGTAGAACTGCAACACCGCAACTAAATTTCAACCTCGGTAGTTTAGGGGCCCTTTAAAGAAGACATTCACAGCTTTTTAGTGACTGTAGATTGTGTCAGCTTCCTTCCCAACTTCTGGAATTTAAACACTTCACTTTGCAAGCCTTGTTGCTCGCAGTACCTTTGAGGTGCTCTTAGACGCTCGTCAGCTTCAACTGCCGACACTTTCTGCCCTGCACTGTCCTCGTTGCCCTGCTTTTCTGGTTCATGCTAAAAGAGACATGCGCGATTGACTTGTGTAAGGATTGCGTGATCTTTACGCCCTTCGGAGCACACAAGGTGCACAAAGTGAATGTGTCTGGGTTGTCTCCCTTCCAAGTAGTGAATACTTAAAAAGTCATCCTTAGTAACAAAGGTGTCTCTTGTATACAGTATTGTTAACGTGGCAAACATCGGAAAACCAACCAAACCATTTTCAGATGTCTCTTACAACCAAGTGCATCTTGTAATGAGATTCTACTGTACTGAATATTTTTCAACTATGGATCATCTGCATGTATATATAGTCACAAAGACATGTTGTGTGGAATGGCGAATCGGGAAACAGTTCGTACTCTTACTTTTTGTCCCTAACATAAGCAGCTGATAACAATACGATAAAAAAGCAGGCAGTGAGGCTAGAATGGAACATAATCCTTCAGCTCTAAACAGTTTTTTGGGCCCACATCATTCCCTCATATGACATAAGGAAACAACTTGATTGCAGTAATGGCTGCATGTGATCTGAGTTGATTGAAACAAACTATACGTAAGGTTGTCCTGTATGTAATTTTATCAGAGTGCTTTTTAGATGTCCTGCTGGTGATCCTGGCTGCGCGATGCTTCTCATGCTTTTTGGCACGATTCCTTTTTTTCCACTCTACTTTTTTTTCAGATTTTCTCCCCTTTCCCTTCCCCCTTGTGTAAAATAGCACACTTGAAGTATCAAATCTGTTGAACTAACGTGTGTATCAAACCTGTTAACATGTGTGCTTCTCTGTGGTCTGTGTTGTATTTTTGCGCTGCACAATTCAATTCAAGATGGAAGATGGAACGTCCCTGCCTTTAGTTTAATTGTGTGTGTGTGTATATGTCCATCTCATGTTTTGAAATATATGTACATTCAGGAGTGCCTGCATGCCCTTCTCTCCTCCTCCAGTGACGAAAAGGAGAGCCTGTTTATGTACCATAGTAAAAAATTCAAAGGTTTTCGCTGTGCTCATTACATCCCTTATCATATGGATCTGTCACAATACAGAGTAGCAGTGGTCCATAATACTAGCCCATCCCAACATAATTATAAATTAACACATACCGACATGCTGCGAAACAGCTGTTGCAAAGCCGCTGGTGAAGGCAATTTCCGCAGCACTGCAGTGGTACAGCCGAGTTTCACCTGTATAGTGAGAAATCCATATGCGTGTTAGCAACTCAGTAGTTGCTGATGGTTTCATAAGCTTTACACTACACAATAAAGTAATCTAGACAACTTTGTTGGAACAAATGCACATAATTAGGACACCACTTAAACACTAACACGATTAATTGCCCCCAATCTCTCACTCACTAAGGGATAATACTATGGAAACATCGGTGGAGAGCTCAGATTAACACAGCCCATAAAGGACAAGCGTTCTTTGAGGAAAACAGCTATAACAGCGGTTAGTTTTCTTGATCATTTTATGTGGTAGCTTTGATTTAAATGTCATGCAGTACTATAAAATACGAAGTGCCGCATTTCTAGCAGCAGAAGGCGTCGTCAGGCTCATGGTACAACAGATTTTTGCACTGTTTGTCAGTGAGCAGACACATACAAAGAAAACCGAATTCACACATACATATACAGTGTCAAGTGCACTTCTCCTTCTGAAAACGCAGCCACCAGTTCCAATGTTGCTGAAAGGAAAGGTTATATAAAGTGCGAGACTGCATGGAACTGCCACTTATGGCTGTAAATGTATGGTCTGCTGATTGCAGAGGTAGTCACATGCTATTTCTAGTCTCTTTTAGAAGCATTACTAAAGAATAAATTAAAATTATTCATAAGTCACGAATTTCATGCATCCACAGTTTGGCTAAATAACCTGTGAGAAAAAGACATGTTTAGCTGGAATAGCAACCTTTTTTCCTGCTGCAAAACTTTCCTTCGAATTAATGAAATAACTTTACAGCGTCATAATGCGTTTCTCGCAACTACTTGCTGGCAGTGGCGAGTTAGTGTTTATATCCGACTCATTGGGCGACAATACTGCAAAACACAAATGCTTCACGAACACGAGAACACGTCCCTCGCAGAGAATAGCAACCATATATGCCTCTGTGAGACATGATCGCACCTTTGTGGTCAAAATGTACATTAGAACGACATCACCATCTCATTAAAAAAAAAGCCTCCGTACAAGGCAGCCGCCAACTGTATAATGTGAAATTGCAACTGATGTCCACTTACTGGTGGCCTGTGTTTGAGTCACTTTTGGCAGTTGATTGGGTGCTGAGAAATGCACGTCCTGGGTTGTCCCTGCAAAACATACAGGGTTATGTCAAATGTTGAAAATATATATATGCCGGCATTTCATCAGTCACAAAACAAACGAGTAAACTAATAAACAACTGTAATGTAAACAGAGTACACATCATAAGATAGGCTGTCAACTGTTAATGCATTACGCAAAAAACCTGATGCATAGGAAAGACTATATGTATACACACGAAACTGACACACAATTTAATTCGCTCTAGGTTTTTCCGTGCAGTATATTGAAATTATTATGTCTCGTGGTTAGAGCAAAATTAGTGTAAATTACGAACTAAATTATCTACCCTGGAAACTTTTCTTCAATATGCACCTGTGCGCGCTTCGAACGAGTAGTGTTGTAAAATTTACGTACATGGCATTTAACATAGTTGCTGAACACGGATTTCCTTTGCCCTGTGTCGTGTACAGTGAGCTACATATATCTGCCCCCCCCCCTTTTTGTACTAGCCACACTGCGTGCCACTGCACCTATACGCACGTCAATAAACCTCACGACACAGAAATAAAAAAAGCGCCAATCACCCATGCCTGCATGTTGTAGTGGGCCTAACCTAACCAAGCATGGGCTGTTGCTTTTTATAGTAAACACAGGCACCGTGCTCATTGCACGGTGCCTGTGTTTACTGCCTGTGTTTACGTCGATAAGCAAATATGCAATTTCATTGTACCACTATTTTTTTATCACATGGATATATCTGTTGAGAGGCAAGACAAAAACCAGTCACTTCTCAGAACTAATCAGCTTTCTTAAAACACATTTTTAACTTTTCAATGACACTTGCTGCTATGTGTTTGTCTCCAGAGAGCATACTTGATTTGACTTTCCAATCAGAGACATTACATAAATATACCATGTTAAGATGACTGCCTGGAGCACGTGAGAATTTTCATCTTCGTGTAACATACTGTATCTTGATTTTGTTGACATTTGGTCAAATGGTACACCCAATATACCGACATACTAGTTTTCTTGTCCAAATAACATGCCAATGTATTTTGATTTTTTGGCATTGGCTCCTCTGCACTACGTGAAGTCGCGCTGCACTGGCTCTTTCACATCCTCGTGTCCTTGCAGCTGCCTTCTTGCGTTATATAAAGTGGGTGCCTGAAAAATATCGTATGCAAAAGTCAACACAAGGGCATGGTCTAAAACAACATCAAGACAGTCAAGGCCATGGCAATAAAAAAGTCTTAGCTCTTAGTCTTCCTAGTGAAATGCATGCAAAACATCCAAATGACTGCAACAGTCAACTGCTAAACTTCAATTTTTAGATTTAAGCAAAAAAACAAAAAACCACAGTTCATCCTTGTTTTTCATGAATGTTAGAATACTCCTGCTAATGAATAGAATATTGGTCATTTTCAGACGTCATAGGTCTGTCATGAGTCTGGTGTATCGCAAACACCACTTGTGACGCATCCTAAGCACGTGCCCAGTGTGCCCCCCCCCGCACCATCCCTGGTTGTGCCACTGCTGAAGCCATAATTTGAGGATTATAGCTGCAAACATGATGCTCAGTAGGGATGAAAATATTGTCCTTCAGCTCAATGGATATATGGATGTGCCTATAAAAAAGGGCAACAAGGCTTGTTATGGCAAGCTTACCCACATTTCAATACTAACAAGTTCACTGTGGCCTGCATCTAAGCTTACTAAAAGGCATGAACTTATTTTCATGCATGAGGTGCGCAGTGGAGTTCATTTTTGACAGACCCGACTACTGCTGCAGTTTGAAATCTAGCATTTTAGATTCTTGTAGGCATGTAAAAGTTGCAGTTAAACCGCAGTTATTAGTTTATTACACCAACCTATTGTTCCGTGTACGACAGACTGGTAACACGGAATTAAAGCAACATTTTATTTTGATATTTTATTTCTCTACTAAAAATATTCAAGCGATAAACACATCTTGATCTGCCATGCTATAGCAAAATGCACACATTACGCTTGTAACCCCCAGAGGAAGGCTGATTTAGCTGTTCATATGACATAACTCTGACACGCCAACTCATATTAGCAAATGCACAGGCATGTCCAAAACAATAAGCGTATGCAAAGCGCCCCTGCAATTGTTTTTCCACACAGCAGCCGTTATATTCGATGCCGATGCGTAACTAGCTGCTCGACAATTCACCGAGTTCGTAGACATAAGCATCCTTTCAGTTTCGCACCGTGCACGAAAACCGCAACAGGAGACAAAACCAGACCTATAATCACACCATTTCAACATGAGCAAAAACAGTTCAGTCTTAGGGATAAACACTGCGAGAGCGATTTAGTGCGCGACGGCGACGAGCGACGGCTTCGAGCGACAAAACGGGCCGTCGCTTGAACAGATGGCTCGGTTCTGGAAATCTAGAAATCGTCGCTCGTCGCCCAGAAGTGCTATGAGCGACTAGCCAATAGTGCGAAGCCGGAACTGGATGTACATACATCGCTCAAATACTACCGATTGTCGCGCGGAACGAGCAAATGATTCAATTTTTATATGTGCAAGGATAAGAACGTACTGCAAGACCTCCGGAAATATTTTATGCTACTTTTTATAGTAAAATACATCAACGTAAATTACTAAAGCACGCGTCACGCGTGACTGCAGCCCTCATGCCGGCAACACCGGGGAGGCGTCTCTCAAAATCGTCGCTCGCACGGAGTACGACTTGTAGGCGACGAGCGAACGCGACAGCCATCTCCGTCGCGTCGCTTGTAGCTGCCGCGCGCAAGATCGCTTATATGGGGTTTATACTTTTTTCAGCATAAAACATGGATTCCTCATGCGTTTTCAGTAAGTTCAAGATAACGCGCCCAACTGACCTCTTGCAGCATGCAGCTGAATGCCTGCGGCAAAGTTTCTAACTAGCACTGGTGCTGCACGTAACTTCAGTGGTCGCAGATTCCCCCTGCGCGAGACACCGTCAAGCGCGCGGTTTATTTATAAAAAAAAAAGCATGCTGCCAGCAAAATGACGCCTTCTGTTATGTGATTCCTTAGTTCAACAGCGTTCCGTACACAGTAGACTGCCAAACTGAATAAATTCAAACACACAAAACGCACGCTAATCACGCTCCGCATAGGCTCGGAATCACGGGCTGGTGAACTAACCATTTTAAGCGTCCTCTCGCCTGGCGTCTTATTGAACATACCATAGTTCTGGCAGCGTTTGCGATTTTTAAAGCTCTTACGGACAACGCAAAGTGATAAAATCACATGCAGTTATCGCGACGACTGGCTTTTTCGATTGACATCGAGAGACAGCGCGTACGCCTAGTCCTTTGTCAATCGCGTCGGCTAAGCGCAGCGACGACTTCGTGGCGATAGCATGACATATACGGAGAATGTGCACCTAAGTTAGAATTCACTTACCGTGGAGGATTTGTTGTTATATCCAAGGCATGACGAACGACTGTCGTGTTTTCGTGGCGCCGCGAGATGGCTGAAACACGATCTCCCTCGGCTGGCCTTTGCTCGCTGGACGGTTCACCTTTCTCCGGTGCTGTGTTGTTCCGCGATCTTGAGCGCGTGCGCGCGCGGTGGAGCCACTCCGAGTGAAAAAGTAGAGCGCTCGCTACGCGTTCCGTTGAACTGCGGCGGCCTGTTCTCTTAGAAGCAAAACGATGTGTTCTTTGCTCAGCGTGCATGAATGATACATTGCCATGTTCGGGGCCAGCCACCTACAGTTGAAGCAGAAGATTACGCTACGTTTTGTTTTCTATTGCCGCAAGATTCTCTCTTTTCTAATGTCGCAAGAGTCTTTTCACTCTCTCTCTCTGAAGGGGAGAGTGAAAAGCACATTTCACTCTCTCCTTGGTGACAGAGTGAACAATGCATTTCACTCTCCTCGACATTTTGCGAGAGTAAAACGACGCTTTGAAGAGTGAACCGGCAGCTTCACTCCTGCGATACCCTTCCTAGTTTTTAGAGTGATAGATGAAATGAATGATAAGATCACCGCCTGTATACTTGCTGCAGCAGCAGAAACAATCCCACAATCGTCTGGTTTCCTAAGGAAAAACCTAAAACCCTGGTGGACGAAACAATCTACGCAAACAAAAAACTCCAAAACAAAGCGTGGGGTATCTTTCGGCGATACCCACCACAAGATAATCTACTCTCTTTCAAAAAAGCAAGAGCAAAAGCCAGGTACACACGCAGACAAGCCGAAAGACAGTCATGGAAAAATTATGTCTCGTCTATAAATGGCTCAGTAACATCCAAACGAATGTGGGATCAGCTTCGCAAGTTTAGAGGCGATTACGCTTCTTACACTATCCCCATACTGTCACCTCCAGGCACACAAACAAATATAGGAGAACAAGCAGACATATTAGGGCAACATTTCCAGGATATATCAAGCTCGAAAAACTACTCTGCTGCATTTCTGAAACATAAGCAATTAGCAGAAAAACTAAAGCTTCCGACCACAGGAAGTTCAGAAAGACTGTATAATGGCGCTTTAACACTTCCAGAAATCAACAGAGTACTTACTAGTGGCAAAAAAACAGCACCTGGTCCGGACAGGGTACACTATTCAATGCTAGCTCACCTATCCCCTAAAGCAGTTGAGACCTTGCTTCACTTCTTCAACATAATCTGGGAAACGGGAAAAATGCCCAAAGAGTGGAAGAAAGCTGTCATAATCCCGTTCTTGAAAGCTGGAAAACCTCCCACAACAGCAACCAATTATAGACCCATAGCACTCACAAGTTGTCTGGCAAAGTCCTATGAAGCCATTATCAACATAAGATTGACATACGTCCTTGAAACAGAGAACATGCTAGATAACCGTCAGTGTGGATACAAGAAAGGTTGCTCCACAATAGACCACCTAGTCCGGCTAGAAGACGAGATACGTGCGGCCTTTCTACACAAGCAATATTGTCTGACAGTTTTCTTTGATCTTGAAAAGGCGTACGACACAACATGGAGGTTTGGTATCTTAAGGGACTTAGCAGATTTAGGAATCCGAGGTAGAATGCTGAAATGTCTAGCCGATTTCATGTCGGACCGAGCATTGCAAGTGCGTTTAGGAACGGTGCTGTCACATGTGTTTATTCAGGAAAATGGTGTGCCACAAGGATGCGTACTAAGCACAACACTCTTTATAGTCAAAATGAACTCTGTTAACAAAGTCATTCCCCCCTCTGTTATGCACTCCATATACGTCGATGATCTGCAAATAGCGTGCCGCGCCTCAAACTTACAAACATGTGAAAGGCAGCTCCAGATAACAATTAATAACTAACCGAATGGGCTGAGAAAAATGGCTTCCGCTTCTCTACCCAAAAAACCGTTACAGAGCTATTCTCGCAAAAAGGAGGATTGTACTTAGACCTGGTTCTAAAATTGAATGATGTCGGCTGCCGGTAAAACAAGAATATAAATTCTTGGGAGTAATATTTGACGAAAAACTAAACTACCTAGCCCACATCAAAACCCTAAAGATTAAGGCAAATAAAGCATTGAATATCCTGAAAGTTTTATCTCATAAGCACTGGGGTTCCGACCGAACCTGTCTTTTACGTATTTACCGGTCCCTTGTGCGTAGTCTTTTAGACTACGGCTCCGTGGTTTACGGGTCAGCCAGGCAGTCCTACATCCAACTACTTGATCCAGTACATAACCTTGGATTGCGACTGGCAAGCGGTGCCTACAGAACGTCACCTATTCAAAGTTTATATGTTGAGTGTAACGAACCCTCATTACAGCAGCGCAGAGCATTACTAACATTCTCTTACCTACTCAGAATTCAGTCATCACCGCAACACATATGCTACAACATCCTCACACAGTGCAACTCACGCTTACACTACACAAATAAACCGAACATGATTAGGCCACTTGTCCTGCGGTATGAACAATACTGTCGGGATTATGACATCCCCCACGAAGTACTCCAGGTTGCCAAGAAACCACAACGGGTGGCCCCACGGTACAATTTCACACAGTTGTGCGACTGGACACTAACACATTTAAAGAAAAGAAACACTCCACACGAACACATCATACAAGAATTCAGTGCCCTTCAGGACAAGTATCAAAATCACATGGAATTCTTCACGGATGGCTCCAAAACAAAAGAACACGTGGGTGTAGGGGCCGTAACATAAAATTTGGAAACAAGTATCCGTCTACCAATACATGCTTCTGTTTTCACTGCGGAAGTTTATGCTGTATGGGTTGTAGTTAAAAAGATTATCACTGGCAAGCACAAAAACACAGTAATATACACTGATTCCTTAAGTACACTGAAGGCTCTAAATCTGAAATCTGAGTGTGAACCCCTGTCAGGGGACATACTAAACATGGTCGCGCTTAACAAATATGGGAGATCAATTCGCTTCTGCTGGGTACCAAGTCATGTTGGGATACCTGGTAACGAATCAGCCGATAGATGCGCATCGATGGCAGCATTAAAAGACATAATAAACAAAACACTTCCATATAAAGATAGTATCCGTGCCATTAGGAAGGCCTTAACGTCAAAGTGGCAACACAAATGGCACCATTGTAGAGAAAACAAACTATATCTCACTAAACCGGTACTTGGTGAGTGGAAGTCGTGCAACCATCAGGAGCGCTTCCTTGAAGTAGTTCTATGGCGACTACGCATTGGGCACACACATCTCACACACAATTATCTACTTACAAAAGAAGACGTGCCAACATGTGAAAAATGCCAAGAACAACTAACAGTCATGCATATACTACTCACATGCACACACAATGAAGTACAAAGACTAAACTTTTTGCACAACCTATATCAAATGCACATACCTTTACATCCTGCTTTAATTTTAGGTGATGATTCGATAATCCCATTACCCGACCTGCGTAAATTCCTATACGACACTGGCTTTTTAAACAAAATGTACATTAACACGGCCTTTCTCCACTTAAATAGTATTATAAAACACCTCGTGTTTGGCGCAGCATAACCTTAGCCGCTTTTGCGCCACTAAACCACATTTAACTAACTAACTCTTCAATCTTTGCTTTGAACGCAAGAAGCAGGGACGACGCTGTCGGTGGAGCCATGTCAGACACACCATGTCAAGTACTGGGAACCCTGTTCCGAATATACATGAATAACTTGCCTTCACGTGTGGCATGTCACACCATATGTTTGCGGACCAACGCGTCATTTATCGTACTATCACTAACCCTTCAAAATGATCTTAACTGTTTTCACGAATGGTGTGACCAGTGGTTCATGACACCCAACCCCACTAAATGTAAATCAGTTTTTTTTTCGCGTCGTCGTAACCCCTTATCTCTTCCTAACGCTGTCGGTAACGTTAACGCTGAGAGTGTGGAAACATAAGTACTTAAAAGTAGCATTGTCCTTTGATCGCACATAGTGCGCACATATCACTAACATAGTAGCGTCTGCTAGCAAAACATTCGGCTTTATAAAACGTCATTTACGTCACGCGCCTGGACACTTAAAGTTGCTGACTTACAAATACATTGTCAGACCAAAACTTGAGTACGCCGCTGCCATCTGGAGCCCGCATCAGGTGCACCTTGTAAATACACTTGAGGCAGTGCAGAATCGAGCAGCTTGAGTTATTCATTGATCCTATTATACCACTGTATCATCCTTAAAAGTAGAACCATCTCTATTGTCTCGCACTTCGTCACCGCATCGCATCTCTAGCCCTGTTCCACGAGTGTTATTACAGCACTCGTGACCGTCCAAGCTTTATCATCCCACCAGCCCGCATATCTCATCGTACCGGCCATGCCCTTCAAGTCGCCCGGCCACACTGCCACATTCTCCGCCTCCTTTATTTCCACGCGCAGCATCTGATTGGAATTACCTTTCCCACAGTATTGCCGCTATCACCGGCCCGACAATATTTCTTCAAATTGTAACAGGCTACCTGTCGCGGAATTAACATGTAGTTACCTTAAGTAAAAAAATTCTGCATGTCGACCCTTTATGTAACACCCCCTACAGGGGTCCTTAAGGTAATAAAATGACATAAAACTTGTTTTGGTCGGGTCGGCGTGGTCCGTTTCTGTGAAGTGGTCCGAGCAGAAGTGGAAGCCATTGCACATCTTCTCCCATGTCAGTCATGCCAGGACTCCCCATTTAGCGTATTTTCACCATGTTCCACATCTGAAAAATGGTTAAAAAACCGCGTGTTCCTCATTAAGGCACACCTAAAAGTGAAACCAAAGTTGACAGTACGAAGAAGCGACGAAAAAATTATGACCTAGACACAGCTTGCAATTTGACGCGAACTTAGGTCGTCACGCAGGTAACTCTGAACTTCGTGTGATTCAAAACGCAAACGATGTCTGCTACGTAAATGATTTTTTGGGCGGCTTCTGCCGTGTTCATCAACATTCAAAAGTGGTAACGTAACGTAAACTTCATGAAGTAGCGACACTCGCTTCCTCCGCCTTCATTCCTTCTCGTTTATCCTCTCTTTTATGCTCCCTCTTCGACCGTGGCGCCACCTACATCACTCAAGCTTAGCAGACGACCTTTCGCAGAGTGAATGCACGCATGGCAAGGCGGTGCGCTTTAAGCGTTCGCGTTGGCACTCTAGCTCCGAGTAACTTCGTGTACAGCATAGAATTACTAAACGGACGGTTATGCAAATTCAGTGACGGTAGCTTTTCGCTTTCTGTTTTGATAGCTATTATTTAAAAATGTACCTGAGCGAGCACTGACGATGTGTCATGACGGTTCCGAATGCACAGCGTGCGCTACAATTAGGTACGCAGCATTTGTCAAGTGCGTATCACAAGATCTCGTTGCGAATTGTTGTAAATAGCACATGTACGATCGAATGCGAACATCCTGACCGCCAGCAAGCCCTCAGTAGCCTAAATAATCCGCGCCGTCCTTCCCATGTGAATTCGCGGCGCGTATCAGCTATGACGTACAAAGTGTACGATGTAGGGCTCTGACAGACGTCTACCCAACTGACTCGGAACCGAGTTGACCGAACGAATGCCCACACCTTTATTGGACGACACGATATATACAGAACGCATGGCGCGTAGCGCCCTCTACATCTCTCCCCCGAGATATGGACACAAGAAAGACCGAACACTTCACAAGTCAAGTATTCTCGCAGTCTTGACTCCCGAACCTGGTGACTCTCACTCCACAATCATTGGAGACTTGTAGTGTGGCTGTCCGTGGTGTCTGTTACCGTGGTCTGCTCTTCGTGCTCCTCGCAGTTTTCACTCCGAGCTCGCTGGTTGAGCTGGCTCATCGTTGGGTCTGAATAGAGCACTAGATGCATCCTATTACGCACAAGTACCGCGTTGGCTGTTTGCAGGACGTACGAGCGGGGCTTCGAGGCTCTGCTGAGGACACACGCCGTATCCTTGATGTCTTGAACCCACACCCTATCTCCCAGCTGCAGCAGAGGAAGGACGGTCGCGGCATGACGGTAATGGAGGTGTTTCTTCTGCCGCCTTCTCACCTCTTAGTCTTGGCACTCGACATCGTCTGGCGCAGGCCACTTCTGTCCCAGGCGGTCCACTGTCTTGGAAAACCTGGTGCGCAAGGTGCGACCCAATAATAGCTGCGCTGGGCTGAACCTTGCGACTCCTGCAGTGCTTTTGTACGACAGAAGAGCCAGAAAAGGATCGTCTGCTTTCGCAAACAATTCTTTGATCGTACGCACCAGCCTTTTCACTTCCCCGTTTGACTGCGGGTAGTTTTGACTTCAGCTGATGTGTTGGAAGCCACAGCGCTTTGCAAAAGCTGCCAAGGCATATCAAGCAAATTGCGGTCCATTATCCCTTCGTACTACTGCGGGAATGCCAAAACGAGCAAAAATGCTTTTGACTGCATGATGACCGCCTTCGCATGTATATGATTTCATAATAATAATATTTGGGGTTTTACGTGCCAAAACCACTTTCTGATTATGAGGCACGCCGTAGTGGAGGACTCCGGAAATTTTGACCACCTGGGGTTCTTTAACGTGCACCTAAATCTAAGCACACGGGTGTTTTCGCATTTCGCCCCCATCGAAATGCGGCCGCCGTCGCCGGGATTCGATCCCGCGACCTCGTGCTCAGCAGCCCAACACCATAGCCACTGAGCAACCACGGCGGGTTGTATATGATTTCAGGGTAGCGAGAACGATAATCAACTACTAGTAGGTAGTTGTGTACCTTGTAACTAAACAAGTTCATTCCTACTTCTTAAGAAAATTAAATTATGGTGTTTTACAAGCCAAAACCACTTTCTGATTATGAGGCACGCCGTAGTGGAGGACTCCAGAAAATTAGATCAACTGGGGTTCTTTAACGTGCACCTAAATCTAAGTACACGAGTGCCCCTAAGGGGCGTCTGCGTCAGCAGGCGTTTGGTCTGTTGCGACACCACGTACCCGAGCACACGAGAGTTGGCCCCTCCCGCGTGTAGCCGTGCGCGGCTTAGCCGTGTCTGGGGAAAGGGGGATCCTGGGGGTTGAGCCGATGCTGGGTGTTTGGACCTTTAAGGCCCCCCCGGCGGAGGCAACACACCCCTTTGGCCTCTGCTTCACATAGACGGCACCTCCAGGCTGACCCACCTGGGGGAAATCGGCAGTCGCCTTTTCCTGTCTCTCTATTCAATCTTTTGCTTTCCCTCTCGCTATCTCTTCTTTCCTGTCTTCTTATCACTTCTTCTCACTTCCGAATTTCTAGGCGGCAAGGGTTAACCTGGTGTATGTATCCAACCTTGGGTATGTTATATTAGGTTATAGTGGCTACGTACAGCTGGCGTCTGCGTTTCCTACCGGACTCGTGGCATCCCCTTGTTGGGCTCGCTGGTGGGCGGCTGGCGTAGCTACCGAAATAAATGAATTCTTCATGGCTAACACGTCATTCCCCCCCCCCCCTTTTCCGATCGTCCCCTTTCAAAAAGAGGGCGCACCGAAGAAACTTTTCAACTATTCAGCCAGCGCAAAGAAACTTTCCCCCGCTACCATGTAATACACAGTCAAGATCCTGAAAAGACAGTCAGAACTATCTCACCTTTCATCGTAGCTAAATGCCTTACCGGCACACTAGGTGCTGGCTACAAAGTGACGAAACTGAGCAGTGGCGACCTTCTTCTTTAGGTCCGCGACACTCTACAGCATGACAAACTCTCCAGTCTCTTAGCGTTCCGTAATGTGAAAATCACTGTTACCCCCCACCTATCACTGAACACGTCTAAAGGAGTCATCTCTGATGAAGATCTGTTGAGCCTCAGCGAGGAAGAGCTCCTGGAGGGCTGGAAGGAACACAATGTGATTCAGGTGCAAAGAATAAAGATCAAGCGAGACAACCATGATATCCCAACTAAACATCTAATCCTCACCTTTGCGTCCACCGTTCTACCAGAAACCTTAGAAACAGGATATACCAAACTTCCAGTCCGGCCTTACATCCCAAACCCCCGAAGATGCTTCAAGTGTCAGAGATATGGCCATGGTTCGCAAAGCTGCCGTGGCCGACTGACCTGTGCAAAGTGTGGCGAACACGAACACGAATCCAATAACTGTAATGGCACACCCTACTGTCCCAACTGTGAAGCCTTTCTTAAGAAGGAAACTGCGAAACTACTGGCAACGCTTGTGGGACCTGGAAACAAATAATAAGCTGCATGTAATAAAGCCACAATTAGGTTTCTGGCCTTCTGTAACAAAAACATGCCGGACAGATATCCTATTCTGTCGTCTAAGAATAGTACACACATTTGGCACGCATAACTTTTTACTCACTGGAAATGAGCCTCCAACCTGTGGTAGATGCGGGGAGAGGCTGACCGTCCTCCACGTCCTCCTGGAGTGTCGGGAAGCCGAATATGAAAGAAACATTTTCCCTTGGCATACCGGCAGCACATCCCCCTTCATCCTGTTATGTTACTCGGTGCAGAACCGCTCTTTGATACCAGCGCAGTCCTAGGTTTCCTGAAAGATGTTGTAATACATGTAATTAGCCCATACGTTCGTAGCGCCTCCTCTCTATAGAGGATAGCGCTGTGATAGTTGTTTCGTATAGCACATGCCTCTCGTCCCTTGGGTTCAAGGGCTCTGGCGAGGCAGTAGTGCTCTTAGAAAGTTTAACATCTCACATATTTTGTACATTGCATCATTTTTCCCAATGCATTCTAGTCTCCATAATACACGTCATTAATCATTGCCATAATTTTATTACGCGTAGATTATATGCCATGAGCACCAACGTCTTTTAGGCCCCTTTACAGCCACGTCACACTAGCTTCACAGATCCCATTAGATCACTACAAACTCATTAACACTAGATTGGCGCTCTTTGGCCATACCTGGCCCTTGCGCCATTAAACATCAAACATTCATTCATTCATTCATTCATTCATTCATTCATTCATTCATTCATTCATTCATTCATTCATTCAAATCGACGTAGATGTTTCAAATGTCAAAGATTTGGCCATGGCTCACAAAGCTGCCGAGGCCGTCTCACTTGCGCAAAATGTGGTCAAGAGCAGACTACCGACAACTGCACTCCACTGTGTGAATTGCGACGGTGATCACGCCACATAATCCCGAGCACGTCGGACGTGGAAAAAAGAAAAAGATATTATTACACTGAAAGTTAAAGAGTACATATTGTTTCAAGAAGCGCGGAAACGTGTTTCATTCATTCATACCGCAGGCCATGTTGGTGCGGCGCGTAAGGGGGGCCCGGCCCACAAAGAGTGTTGCCGAGGTTCTGCCACCAGCCCCCTCGGCGACAGCCAGCGCTGCCTCGCCGTCAGGGAAAGAGGGCCCATCGACCTCAGGGTTGGTAGACACGAAGGTCTCATCTGCTCAGGTAAAGCCTTCACGACAAACGCGCCGCTCACAAGAGCGGACGTCCAGTGCCTCTCAAGAGGCAATTGACACTACTTCAAGCCAAACGGCGGAGCAAGCGCCGAAGGACCGCCGCCAGTCTCAGGACTGCGGCAAGAAAGACAAACTCCGCATTACGGGGCCCGGGAAAGGCCCTGTAATCTAAATCAACTTTCCTCTCTAAACACCCAGCATACACACACTCTTAACTCTGGAGACACAAATATTATAATGAAACGTAAGGGGACTCCTACATAAACTCGATGATGTCAAGGAACTCCTGCGTAAATATAATCCAAAGGTGCTGTGTGTCCATGAGACCCATATAAAACTTACACAGACAGGCTTTCTACCACAATTTAAACATTTTCCGCAAAGACCGGGACGATGCTTTCGCTTCGTCCGGTGGTGTCGCGATTATAGTTGATAAGCGTGTAGCATGTCAGGCTTTGGAACCCCGAACGCCTCTTGAGGCAGTTGCGGTCCGAGCCTTACTGTTAGGAAAACTCGTTACAATCTCTTCTGTGTACATGCCACCCCACTATCGACTCCATAGAACAGAATTTCTTAGTCTAATCGATGAGCTGCCTGAGCCCTACCTACTCGTTGGGGATTTCAACGCACACCATCCTCTCTGGGGTGACTCTCGATGCGATGTCAAAGGTCGCCTAATAGAATATTTTCTTGTTTCTTCAGGTGCATGCTTATTAAATAAAAAGGAGCCGACATTCTATGGCATAGCACATGGCACGTACTCTGCGATAGATTTAGCTATCTGCTCGGCTACACTTGTACCATGCCTAGAATGGGAGGTGGTTAAAAACCCACATGTGAGTGATTATTTTCCCATCTGCCTCAAACCTTTAGAACAAACTGAATTCCTACCACACCCCCCTCATTGGAAAGTTGCATCCGCAGATTGGAAAAAATTTGAGGAAATCACCCAGATGCAGCGAAATGCTTTTAAAGATTTTAGTGTGAACGACGCTATTGCTTATTTTACCGCTTTTTTAATTGACGCTGCAATAGAGTGCATTCCACAAACGAAGGGGACTACAAAAAAGGCACGTGCCGTGGTGGAATGAGCAATGCAAGAATGCGCGTAAGGAGCAAAACAAAGCCTGGCGTTTACTACGTCAGTCTCCGACGACAGAAAACCTCATCAACTTTAAGCACGTGAAATCCAAAGGCAGACGAACGCGTCGTATCGCTAAAAGAGAAAGCTGGGGAAAATACGTCACAAGCATAAATTCCTATACGAAAGAAGCAAAAGTCTGGAACAGGCTAAGAAAATTAATTAGTCGACAAACCTACAACATGCCTTTGGTTGATGATGAAGGCCACAGCCGTCAAGGCCAGGCGAACGAACACTCTGGGACAACACTTCGAGCGAGTTTCGAGGTCTGAAAACTACTCACAGTCATTCCAGAAACATAAACAGACAGCTGAAGGCAAGGCACTGAACCGTAAAGGTAGCGGAAGTGAACCATACAACCATCCTTTTAGCATTGCCGAGTTCAGAGCTTCCTTGAACGGCTGCACCAGGAGCCGACAGAGTCATGTACGTAATGAAAAAACATCTTCACCCTGACACGCAGATGGTTCTGTTGTCTAGTTTCAACATTGTCATTGTCTAGTTTCAACCACAAAATGCGGAGTTGCTTTCCTAAGAAGAGTTTTCATGCTCGAGCCTCAAATTTTATCAAAAGGAATGCGCTGAATCCTAAAGGTTTCGTAATCACGTTTCCGCACGCAGCCTTGCGTGCCCGCGAATTCAAGCCTGCTGGCGTACAATACGATTAAGGATACCAAATGCAACCACGTACTGCTTAAATAAACAAACTACACGTCGTGTAGGAATAGTGTTAAAGCGTGCAGACAAATGGCAACCTCCTCAGTGAACTGTGCAATACCTACTACGTTATGGCCCGCAACAAATTACACAAGCCTGACACCTACTATACTAGGAGAGATTCGCAACTACTTCTGTAGTCGTGTGGAGAACATTGATCCGAAGTTCTTCCTCCGAATACGGTGAATCCATGCATCCTTAACCCGTAGCGCTTACCGGACGGTATCGAGAACAGCTTCTTGTTTTTGCTGAAACCATTTTGCTATACGAAGGCGCGCAGCAGGTTATGATGATAGAAAATGCCGTGAAGCGACGCAGGACTTGCCACAAAACTTTGTTCTAGGCGTTCGCAAACCAAAACAGCACGGAACAGCAACGGCGCCATCATGCGCTCCTCGCCACTCCGTAGATGCTTCTCAAGCGAAGATGGCGCTGAATCGCGACTATAAACAAAGGAAGCCGGTGCGAGGGCCCACGTGATGCTATTGGGCCAATAGCGACGGGGCGTCAGCCAGAGCGCGCGAGGAGGAGGCGGCATTCTTCAAAGCGGGGCGCTAGTTTACGAAGTTCAAGGGGTTTTGTTTTAGTCGACGGCGCTGCCTCCTCTCAGTGCGAAACATTGTCAGCCGTACTCTGGCGGCGGTTGCGTATGGCGCGGTCGCGCGGGCCCTACTGGGATCTGCGGTGGGTACAGAGTGCGGCGAGAGGAGATAGCTTTGTGTGCGCAGTATTCTCGCAGCTTCGTTCGCGGTGAAGCGAGAGGCGGCACGAAGGTGAATAACCAGCAGTGGTTGCTTAGTGGCTATAGTGTTGGGCTGCTAAGCACGAGGTCGCGGGATCGAATCCCGGCCACGGCGGCCGCATTTTCGATAGGGGCGGAAATGTGAAAACACCCGTGTACTTGTATTTAGGCGCACGTTAAAGAACCCCCAGGTGGTCCAAATTTCCGCAGTCCCCCACTACGCTGTGCCTCATAATAAAACCCCATAATTTAATCATTTCAGTTGAATTCAATCGCTGCTGCGGGTCCTATCTTGAAAGCGATCGTGTTACGCGACGGACGGACGGGTTTCCTCGTTCGGTAGGCATACAAATGCTTACGCGTTTAAAAGGTTCATCTGCGCGAGCACAATGAGCCGGTTACATTAAGTGGCTTTGTTATATTCTGGTCAATGGGGGAGATGGGCGTCCCTTTCAAAGCCGTTCGCTGATTTCTCTTTGCGTGAAGAAACGGAAAAATAACTGGGCAACTGCGAAAGCAGCTATCGTCGTAACAAAACTATATCAGACCAAAAGGCACTTCCGGGTGCAAACGTTAGCGCGACGCGCCTGTCGTCTACGAGCTGCTCCTGGACCAAACCATGGGCGCACTGAAATGATTTCCCAGCTGCGTAGCTCGGCGGCGAGACGAAAGCCTTCCGCTACGTTTCCAAGACCCGAGGTCTTTAACACAAAGAACACAGTAGCGCCTGTGGTGTCCAGTGTTGTGTACGTTTTATTCGCGCTACAATGGCTTCACCGAGTCTCATGTAGCCGCGGTGTTGCTGTTGGATGTTAACCGCACGATTCCAACATGAGGACGTGAAAAGCATTTATGTTCTGCTAACGAAGCAGCAAACACTGCTGAATCACTTGTCGAGGCGTATGTATTGCCGCACATCCCTGCCTCCTATTTGAGCTCAGGTATGGGAAAACAGACGAATTTCCATTATATTCGAAGAAAAGCAAGCGGCTTCGCAATTTTATTTGCGTACAAACGGCATTAGGATAGATATTTTTCTGGAAAAATACTGAAGCATACTGCCTTTTCGTATAATGCAAATTCCTGCAACAGCTGCAGTATGCTTCAGTATTTTTCTGGAAAAATACTGAAGCATACTGCAGCTGTTGCAGGAATCTATATTATACGAAAAGGTTCTTTAGTCACCGTGCTACTCTCGCTTAATCACGACAACGAGCGGTGCTCCTGTCAGTAAGATGCGAATTCATGCCGCAGACAAGCCGCAGAATCGCGAGAGCTTTTCTTCAGCGGGGCTGCGCACAATTCCACATCACGTAGACAGACATTCTTAAAAAAGTTTGCGCCCTTTGGGGCTTGGCTTGTCCCACAACGATAACTTTCATCTATTTTTCGCTCATTTTCTTTCTAGGAGTATTCGTTTCTTCAGTTCATAAAGGATCACCCCGTACACCCGTCTCATAAAGAAGACACTACAAACCTCACATGAATTCACTTGATTTTTGACGTCCACCGTTGTATAATGATATCTTCAAAATGCCCCTTACTACAGATATAGTAATGATTAACGCTTCTGTTCCGGCTTCTTGCTGGCTGCAGCCATACGATCCAAAGTCCGTATGGCTGCATTTGGGCCGAGCAGCCTGTGTCAGTTCGCCAAGCAGGTTGGTCATGTCTGTTCCTCAAGCAGCAAGCACCAGCAAATTGCTCAAGTTAGTTGAACGCGTAGCACGGAAAAGGGAATAGATATTGGCGCATTCCTTTCCGTGTACTACAAACAGCTGTAAGCCTCAATTAGCTTTACTTCAAATTAGCGGTACTTAAAATGAACCGGTGAATAAGGACCTCATTTTGTTAAAAAGCAGAATCTAAACTGCCGTGTTCCTGCCGAGCGTTTCTGTGAAGAAATGCAAAAAATCGATATACCATGAACTACTCGCCTTGAGCAAACATGTTTTAGCTTGTTAAAACCAAGGTAAATGTTGTAGAAGTCACATATAGCAAGCGTTTGGGACATGCTTGTCGCATCACTGTAGGTATGGTATCCTAACTTGATTCTTATGTGATATGTTTTTGCCTTTATGCTTGTATTATTGATCAGAGCTACCACTGCAAAGTGTGAATTTGCGAATAAAAAACCCGCAATGGACAGGTCTGAGCTCCTTCGGCTGGCACTGTAGCGTTGCCTTTGAGATATATATTGATTTTATTTTATTGTGTTGATTTCCATTTACACACACACACATACAGAGGAGTGGTAAGTGGAGTTGGATGAGGGAAAAAAGCTGCACAGACGCGGCTTGAGGTAGCCTCATCCCCTTAGGTACAATATGGCTGCATGGGGTAACACATCAAGCACCATATACATTATATTTATACAGTGGCCATAAAACATTGCAGTTATACAATATGTGCAAAACAATGAAATATTTCCACAAGTAATTACAAAGCAAAAAACACTGTGGCATTGAAATAAATGATATGCACTTGCTAACATAGACAAAATAAGAACATAAGTACATTATTAAACATTCACAAATGCGCGCTAAAGAGGTGAAAGCAATATAGCTTTAATTTCTGACAGCGATAAATCATGTAAATTGTAGCCTTCTCTATCATATGAATTCGGTAATCTTGGAAGGTTACTACACAGCATTTTACAACCGTAGTTAGTTCTAGAGCGCGGAACCTTCCATACTCCAGTTGTACGACTTGAATAACGGTGTGTATTGACAGATAGTTTTGCAAGTTCTACAAGTAAGGTATTGCTACGTTTGGCACTAAAGTAAAATTCGTGTAATAATCTGCAGTTATAGATGTTATGGGCTCTAGCAATGTTGTATTTCTGAAACAGGTTTTCAGTATGGGTGGCATGCGGTACATTAGCGATGACACGTATTATTTTCTTCTGCATACGAAATAATTTATTCAAGTTACACTGAGTCGTGGTACCCCATACAAGATCCCCATAATGTATGTGAGACACAAGTAGAGCATCATAAATTAATAATTTTACAGAGGCGGGTAACGTATATCTGTAGCGATTAAAAACACCTCTTATGCGGCTAAGCTTCTGGAGTACAAAGCTTACATGGTCGTCCCATTGCATACACGCTTAGACAGAGGTACACCCTTTGGGGTGTATATCTGCCACACAACAATAATCGTAATTTGCCTTGCTTGCGTTTCCTTTCTTGAAAATGCCGCGCCCGCTACTTTCCTGTCGGGAATGCTAAGCCATGCTGATAACGCACATGCCATTCGTTAGTGGGATGCACCGGGCTCGCAGCGTTAAAGAAAGGAAATGCGGACAAGACAAATGACATTTATTGCTGTGGGGCAGGATACAAGCAAAAGGGTGCAATTTTGTTTTAGAGTGTAGAACTTGTAAAGTGTACCCCTAACATCTTTGCAGAAAGAGCAAGTTCTATATTTGTGGATCTATACGCTAATGTTAGATCTGAAGTAAGGCTCATGCCTTTGGTATGAAAAATTACAGCCTTTGTTTTCGCCGTATTTACTTTTAAACAGTTATCTGTGGACCAATAGGATACACTGCACAAGAAGTCATTTGCCATAGTAATTAAATTGGTGTAAGAACGGGACGAAATGAAAACACTTGTGTCATCTGCGTAAATTATAAATTTCGCCTTTTCGTTGATGGAAGTAATATCGTTAGCGTATAAGTTGAAAAGCAACGGAACCAAACTGCTAACCTGTGGGACCCCACAAAATATTTGTTTGGTTACCGATGTATTATGGCCTACAGAAACAAACTGGCGTCTGTTATTAAGGTAAGATTTTAATAATTGAAGTGGAATGCCTCTAATTCCATATTTATCTAGCTTGCCGAATAAAATGTGATTAATATGGTCAAACGCCTGTGTAAAGTCGACAATTTTGCCTATTGTTAATAGCGTATGTTCGAAGTTCTGTAATATAAATTCTTTTTGATCAAGAAGAGCTAATTCAGTGGACCTGTGTTTACGAAAACCGTATTGAGCATTTGAAATTATCTTGTATTTTTACAGAATGAAGACAACTGCCTTAAAATAATTTCTTCAAGACGTTTTGAAGAAACAGAGTGCATCAATATCGGGCGATAATTTCTTATGTCTAATTTATCACCCTTTTTAAATAATACTACCACCTTAGCAACCTTCATATTTTCTGGAAATGCGCTTGTAGAAATGCACAGATTATAAATATGTGTGAAAATAGAGGCTATATCATATATCGCACATTTGATAGGTTGAATCTGTAGACCATCGGCATCGCAGCTGCGAGATGTTTTGAGTCTTAGGTATACAGGACATACATCCGAAAGCATTAGTGGCTGAAAAAATATTGTGTTTGCGTTTGGAGTAAGGTGCAAATAATGCGGCATGGAATGATTGAGGTCAACGTCTCTGTGTACAAAATAATCATTGAAGGCGTTTGCCAAATCCTCCTGTACCAACAATCTACCGTTCAAACTAATTTGTTCAATAGGATCGCTCATCTGATTTCTATTCATGAGAACGTTTAGTCTATTCCATAGTTTCTTTAAGTCATTCATACAATACCAAAACATCTGCAGAAAATAAGCATCACGTGCTTTCCGTAATTATTTGGTTAATTTGTTACGAAACACTTTAAATGCTTTTAAATCCAGAGGCTCTCGGCTTTTGATAAAGTTAGCACATAGTTTGTCACGCTTCTTCTCTTTTTTACAAAGAGCATTCGTTAACTATGGCTTTCTAAGGCATTTTTTTCTACTGTTGATTTTGTAAACGAAATATTTTTTATACACGGCAACAAACCTGATAAGAAATATATTGTAAGCTGATTGAGCATCATGTTCCTGTAAAACATCATCCCAGTTAATTTGCTTCAACTCTGTTTGAAAAGATGTTAGGGTATCCTTGGTTACCTTCTGGAAGGTTCCGTTTGTGTCTCTGTGGGAGGTGCTAGCTATGCTAGTTTTCACAAACACGCAAATAGGCACGTGGTCACTTATAGTACTACTCAAAACAGCACTTGTGATACACAGAGGACAGTAATTCGTTATAAACAAATCAAGCATAGTTTCCGTTATTCCAGTGCTGGAGTGAATTGTATTTTTACAACCATTTGAAATGAATACCCTTTCAAAATCAGACCGCCTTACTGTATCCGCGCCAATACTTACATTAAAATCTCCAATAATTAGGTTTAGGGCATTTTCATTGGCGAATAATAACAGCTCATCAAACAATTCAAGAAAATGGGCAAGAACACCATCAGGAGGGCGGTATCGTGCAGTAAAGATGCCTTTATCTCAATGAACACATAGCACTTTGTAATGCATCGTTGCACGCGAAAAATTAGGAAGTATATCACAAGGTATATGATCAGACATTAATAGGGACACACCTCCACCGCGTCTTGTTAACCTATTAAGGTAAAATGTTTTCTTCTGCGGAAGCTGAAAAAAGTGACTCTCATCCTTATACCAGGCTTCGCTTATCATGACAAGGTCACACAGTTTATCTATCTCCGCAAAAAAGCTTTCGAGTTCTTCTGTTTTGCTAGAAACGGATTGTGCGTTAATATAAACACAACTAATTCCTTTTTGTTCAGCTTCTATGTGGGCAAACCATTCGTGTTTAGAAAGAGACCCTAAGTGATTCGTGGTGCTGAAGAAAACTAAAATCAACAGCAAGGAACATTAGCAAGGAATACTAAGCAAGATTCAAGACCTCATCCTCTTGCTTAATGACTACGGCGTGGGCAGCATTTCCTTTGCGTACAAGTACATGCCCATTCGCGTGCCATGCATACTTGTACCCGGAATGTTTCACCCATTCCTTAGCGGCAGCCAGGAGTTATGTTCTCGGCAATGAAAACTTTCATCGAACTATCTCTGAGTGATCGTTTCTTAGCAAGCCAGGCATTTCGCAACTCCTGACTCGCGAAACGCACAATAATGCCGCGGGTCCTTCCCGACCTAGCTGGCAGCCTGTGGGTAGCCACAGCACAACAACTTAACATTGAATGTTTATTGGAGCAGGACGTTATTTCGTTCACCTGACATAGCAAGTTCTCGCCCCCAGTCTCAGGAACTTCATGTGTGTCTGGGTTCAGGCGCCTCCTGTGCCATTCAAGGGCGTTAATGCCATCCCAAAGCTTACCAAGGTCCTGAGGGGCTCGAGCTTTTTCCATCTTTTCCGCCCTACGATTTACATTGTTGGTGTCTTTTTCGTGACAGTAGAGACGTCTCTCAATTTCATCAAATTGGTCTGACAGCATATGGATAGATTGCTCAATGCCATTTACTGTACTTGCCAAGTCCAAAAGCAAATTAAGCTTCGGATCCAATTCTACCAGCTTCACCATGATTTCCAGATCTTTTACCTGACCCTGTACTGGCGCAACAGTTTTGCCCCCTTTCGCTTGACATGTCTCACACTTCCAATTTTTCTTGAACGCTCCTCGTTTGGCCTCATTCACGCCCGAACACTGACCAATATGAAAAAAAAAATCCCCAGTCGGGCCACGTCAAAACTGAGTCATGCTCGCCGATTACTAAACGGCACGCGGAACAACGGGACATTGTTGGCAGCAAAATAAGCCGGGGCATGCGAGCGACAGCCGAAATCGGATAAAACTGCATCGCCGCGCCATCTGACGTCGAGCGTCTGGTGTCGAGACATCACAATGCGCGCGCGCGTCCTTTTTTCGCTCGCACCCACACCCTTTTACTCATAGAGTTAGTATAGAACAACTCTAGAGGAAAATCTGGGCCGGAAAAGTGGGAACCTCTAGGGCGCCGCCCTGTTGCTACTGGGCAATGTGGCGAGCGCAATTACTATTGAAAGAGCTAAAAACAAGTACAGCTCACCTTATGGTTTCTCATCTAAAAACGCATACCTGATGGCTTTATGAAGGTGGTGCGTCAATATTAAGTTTACAGAAAGCGATCACTAAGTCCGTGACTTATGTAAATCACGATGTACGCACTCATGCAATAAAGGATGACGCGAATTTCGGTTTCGAATCTGTTTTTTGGATGCGTAGTAGTTTCGTACAGTTTAGGTGTGACATGCGATCGCGCGTCGACATCGGACGCTATGGCACACTCGTGCCTTATGTGCCATCGAAGCCCCGAAGTGCTCTGGCATATACCTTCACATGTAAGTAAACGAATGTATCTCCTTGTTCAGAATAACACGCGAGTAGGCAGCTCTTGTGGTGCATCACAATCGTTTGAGAAGCGTCACAGTAGAGCATTTTTCTACATGCGGAGCGGTGTTTTTATTTGCAGGTTTCCATTCAGTAGGAAATTGCTGGACAGGCGGACCAGCACACCGGACTTGTACTGGCGAAGCCACAAGCAACTCAAAGAATTTGTTTAATTGTTGCACTTTGAACAATCATGCTTCCACAAAGGCCATAGCAGAAAAACAGCCTGATGCCGAGTATTTCTCTGCCACGAAGTAATCAAGAGGCGAGTGCCTAATGCGGACGAAATCGAGTGCATCGAGACTTAGAACGACAGAAAGCTGAGCTAGTTGGTAAGAATTCATTATGCAAAACAGAGGTGAGGCGTGCAGACAGGACAAAAGAGTAGAGAATTGGGCGGCGCTCGTGTTGTTTGCTTGTAGATACTCTACTCTTGTGTCCTGTCTGCACGCCTCACCTACGTTTTGCATAACGAGTGCATCAACCCGCATATTAATAGCGTAGGCGTTTTATTAATTGTGCAATATTTTCAACACTTCCTTGCATGCCATTTCATGTGGAATATCTTTTCTGGTCACAAATTTGTGCAGCGAATCTATTTGCATGATCGACTCCGGGCCTGTGCGACCGTTCACTTGCACTTGATGCTGAGTCTTTTACATGTATTAATAAACTGCAGATATGCACATCAGATCCCTACGAGCATTTTCAACATTCAATTATTTTAGACAACAGGCACATATGCAATACTGACATAATCTCAAATACCACTAAGCAGCTGGGACACATTTTTGTTGACCATACTCGCAGGTAAAATAAGTAGATCATGTGGACAGCTCCAGTTCATTTTCCTTAAATCAGTGTGTACAAGGGGTATGCAAAAATAATTTTTTATTGCGCACAGATTATTTTGCTGTATAAGCAAGAGAACCCACCACGTTAGTGTAACGTATCTTGTACATCACACTAAAATGTGCTTTAATTTACCAAGTGAGATGAGTTACTTTTATGGCTCATTCAGTCATATCACACATCAAGCTGCATTCATCAATCTTCAATTGTATTTTGCAAATGTTTAATGAAACATGTTTCCCTTTTATGCAGATATGCAATGGCAAGCCCTTCCGTGTGTTCCAGAGGTAACATTTAAGCTCTAAATTAAAGAAGACATATTTAGTCAGAAACAAGCAAAAATGGTGAATGCAGAGTATCAGAAGCCCAAGGTACAGAAATTATGAGAAGTGTCGAATGATATTAAGGAAAGAGTCGTATTTGAAAATGCAAGACTCCTTAGTGGAGGTCAAGCAAGTCAATATAGGTAGAATACTCTGCAAAATTATGCGAGTGAGGGGATGTCAAACAATGGGTCAGGAAATGCGTTGTTTTTCTGCAAAACAAAAGCTGATTACCATTACATAAGTCACTTTAGCATCATGAGACTGCTGCTTGATAAATTCAGAAATAAACCAAAAAACAAGACACGCAAAATAAAAAAAAACAATTTAATGATGCTCTCTCCACACTGGGATAAATAAAAACAAACACATCACATCTAATGTGGACATATCAGACGCCTTGTGAAACACTAAAGGAAAAATTCAGTTTCGAGCTATTGCACTTGCCGCATAGATGTGGGGGGCCTTGCACTAATAGTGATAGTTACCACTGCATTTAGAAATTGAAACCGTTCATGCAGACAAGAATGATTCTTTATATTTTTGGCTACCACTTCTAATGCCTCCACCAAGTGTTACAATGCTGCACGCAGCCATACTAAGGATCTCGCAGCAACACCTGCAGGTAAAAAGCAGAAGCAGTCAAAGTGCTGGTGTGTACTGGACACTATGTTTGAAAACATTTAGGCAAGAAGAGTGCAAGAAGCAGACATAACTGCATTTATTTCCATAATTCCCCATTTGAATGGCCTTTTCTTTTTGCTTAGACAGTGCCTACGCCTAGCCACAGCAGCTCCCTCATACAGACTCCGCAAGCCAAGAGGCCGTGGAGGCAAATGCAGGTAAGAGGCAAGAAGCAATAGCACAGGTATCAACATTCATCTAATTTCTTTCTTTTTCTTTCGTTTAGGCAGCCAGCACACCCCGAACAGCCACCTTGACTGCAGGTGTGTCACCCTAGTCACCAAGGAAACATTTGAGGGAAAGCGACAGGCAATGTGAACAGCCACTTCTCCATGTAAACGATACTCTTTCTCTCGGATGACTCCTACGCCTCGCCACGCCAGCACACTTGTGCACAAAGATGCCGTGGAGGCACGTGCAGGTCAGAGGCAAGAAGCAGTGGCACTGGTGTTGACATTCACCCAATTTCTTTTTCTTACACTGAGGCAGCCAGCACACCTCGAACAGCCACCTTGACTACAGGTGTGTCAGCAGATTCCTGTTGTACATATGCTCATAATAAACTTCAGTAAACTTGAACTTGATAATAAACTTGAAGGCCAATGGGACATTGATGCATTGCTTTTTGGAACATTTATTGTACACATACAGTATATGTTATACTTTGCAGTGCTACAGAGCGTATTTTGAAGCTTCCCTTATATTTTGCACCTTTAATTACGTATGTGTTGTGTGGCCCTCAATGTAGTTCATGTTGTAGCAGCTGCTTTGTTTGTGTATCTCACATTGGCTTAAGCTCGTGATATCCACATACTTCTCTCACATATACAAAATAAAGTCCTATGTAGTCCTCAGTGTTACAACAAAAAATGAAGGTAAGCAATCCGATCGTGGAATTGTGTTTATTACAGTGGTTCCTATGACAGTTACTGACAAGTTGACAACTTGAACTGGTCAATCAGTCCATAGCCTCCTCTATTTTTTCAAAAATAATGGAGGCTATGATCCGTCATGGCAAGGAATTGTATGTATACATAAAAAAAGGGGGATATGTGTGTGTGTTTGTAGTGGGGGGTATAGGATTAGGGCGGTACAAAAATATACACCAACACCGTCCTCTAGACCCATTTCGTTAAGGTACCGTAACAAAGCGTATTATGCATGAAGTTCGTACAACCAACTCTGATACTACTACACACGCCGGGCGACGCGAGCTACATTTGCCATGACGCATTCGCGACTGCACCGGATGCCCTCCATATTATTCTCGTTAATCGTGTTCACTGCACAGAGGCAAAAGAAAGATCATGGGCGCAGGTGCCTTTAAAGTATCTCTACCTTGAGAGGCACTGCTGCGCGTGCCAGGGGAGCTGTCCGTGCGAACACTCCCTGGCACACACCTGCCTCGGCGGCCCCAACCTACGTACCGTTCTGCTTCGAGCTTTGATCCCCCCACTGTCCCTTGAGTGCCCTGGAGTTCCTGCGCCGCCTGCTTTATTATAATCTCAGGTGCTCTCCTGAGACTTCCGTTTGTCGGTTACATGTGCCCTAAAGCTGGATCAGTACTTATAATAACAAAAAAACCCGATCTATCGTCGCGACGATAGATAGCGAAAGCGGCTTTTGTAACATACCGCGCGTCCGTGCGAAGAGAATTACAGAACGCCAACGAGGAATCTGACCACAGCTTCAAGCTCGTAACCTCGTCGAGTGACACTCCTGCAACAAGCGTGACCATTGAAAACCGCATACCGCCGGAAACTTCAACAGGATCATCCCTCGGTGGCAGAACTGCCACCTGTACGGCCAACGTGGACCACACCCACACCGTCCCGCAACATAGAATAAAGAAACCAACTTATAAAGCCCAAACACACGGCTGCACGCACGCCACATCACGACACTACAAGCCAGACGCCATGCTGCTACGCTGCTACGGTTGCCGGATTAAAACTGACTACTGTCACCAAGTCTAGCAAGCGTCTCAGGAGCTGGCAACCTCGGCGCCTAGCAACATGGCGGCGCTCTTGCGGTTCCCGGTTTCAATGCATGGGACCTATGGGTAGCTTGTCCTCTAGAGTCAGTATAATAACTCTATGCTTTTACTCGCTCGCCGCCTACCATCTGATCGCATGCAGTGCTTGGCCTTGGTGGTAGGGGTCGCTCTTTTTGTTCAATCCGTAACGCTCTCAGCCTGACGGGGCCACGGTGAGGGCGAAGCGTACGCTGCTCGAGTTGCCCTGATTCCAGAGATAACGTACCTTGTCTCGGCTGCAAACGGTGCCACATACAGCGTTAGTTCGCCTGTTTGTATTTTCTGTTCGGTTGAAACGCCCCGCGTGATCATGAAATACGAACGAGGGCACCGAAAAAGAGGCATTGAGCCGAAGAAATCAGTTTATTTAAATCAAATGAAACGAGATAGGCAGGTCACCAAAGAAATAGGTAAGTAGACGAGTCAAAAATAACGCGAGCAGATATCGGCGCAGTCATGGGTTGGCCATGAAAGAACAAAAAGCTTCTTAGCCTGAGGGCACGCAAAATATACCATCGGCAAAATGTAATATCTGCGCCCCCGACATTGCTGCACAAACTTAGTAGTGGGTGAAGTGACCGCCCGCGGAACTTATCTCCGACATCCGCCTTGGCATCGAACTGTAAAGCGAGGCGACATATTCGCTGTTAGATTCGAAGGAGATCGTCACAAATGCCGTTCCAGAGTGCGTCCGCCCTGGACAAGTTGCGTTTGGACAGAGCCCATTTCATGAGCGCCCACACATTTTCGATGGGGTTTACGTCCGCGCCATCCGGAGGCCACAGCAACGTGCGCACGCCAAGGTTCTCAAACACGTCGGTCACCTTACGAGCCATGTGCACGGGGCTATTGTCCTGCTGGAAAAAGAAACAGCCGTCGGGTAAGCGTCCATCAAGCACATGTGGGAGCATGGTGTCTTGAAGCAGAAAACTAAGATGACGCCGTGAATTTCCCATGAATGCGGACAAGAGGCCCTAGCCCATCTTTATCCATGGCACACGCCACGGAGACTGCACACCGGCCACTTGAATGAACGCTCCGAGTATAGCGAGGGTGATACCTGCAATTTTAAAAGAACCAGAATGGACAGAAAAAAAATATGGAAAGAAGTGATTTTGCAGCCGGTAAATGAAACCTTACAATGCGCGTTGTGCTACATACACCTCGCAACCATAGCATCGTACAAGTAACTTGAAGCACGCGTATTCGAGGTGCTGCTAACAGAAGTTGTTTATGGACATTTATGTTAATTGCCATGTATTTATTTCTCAGTTGATATCAGCAGATAATTTCATTCGTGTGGATAATTTTGACAACTCAGTATTATTACAGCCAAGGGAAATTTCCGCATATGCGAAGGAGCAAGATATGTTAACACGGCGATAAAGTGAAGGCATTGGCTACCTGGAATTCAAGGGCCGCCAGACCCTCCTTTTTTGATCCCAACGAGTGCAGAAAGTGGACTCATCAGAAAAAACTAGATTGTGCCACTTTTATGCGCTCCAGTGCTGGGGGTCCAGAGCGAAGTCCAGGCATTGTTGGCGTTGTCTCTCAGCCAGGAATGGCTTTTGCGCCGCGGCACAATTTGAAATTCCAGCGGCTGTTAAACGACGGCGAACTGTCGAAGGAGAAATATCCAGTGACATCTCGTCGCGGATTTCTTTAGCACTGAGGAAAGGGTCCACGACAGATGCGGCCACAGTCAATATGTCGTCCTCATGCGTCGTGGCTCTTGGCCGGCCGGACCGCTTGGCATCCGCAAGTGTTCCTTCATCTCGAAAGGCACGGATATTTCTGCTCACCGATGTCTTCGACCTACAAGTTCTTCGGCAAATGTCTCTCTGCGGTGCACGCTCAACGAAAAATCTGGCACGAGCTTCCGTTCAACTGGGACACGTGGTATCATTTCAGCAGACGCCCCACCTTTGGTCGGCGCTCCGCATTTCTGAACCATTCAAAAGTATTGCTGGCCAATGAGAAGCCAGAACACATGACGAGCGGGTAAAGATGAAGAAACGCCATGACAGCCGATGTCTGGTCGAACCGTTAAACATCAGCTCATTCACTGTGTAGATAAATCTTCTATATTCGCGTGGTGCCCCTCTGGCTTGCTTTTTATATTTTTTTATCAGCGACATAAAAGAGCCGGGCAGACACGTCACCTTCAGATTTTTTAGTGCGACACATGTGCTTAATAATAGAGAACTAATGACTGCTGGGGTTTTACGTGCCAAAACCACGATGTGATTATGAGGGACGCCGTAGTGCAGGGATCAGGAAATTTCTAACCCCTCGAGTTCTTCACGTGCACTGATAACGCACAGTACACGGGCCTCTAGCATTTTCGCCTACATCGAGAATGCGACTGCCGTGATTAGGATCGAATCTGCGTCTTTAGGGCCAGCATCCAAGCACCATAACCGCTAGGCCGCCGCGGCGGACACTAATAGAACACTCGTCCCCTTTAATACTTTACGCTGCATTGAGTTGTCATTGAAAGCAGACAAACCGTTCCTTCGCGTGGTGAAACTCAAACTGATCTGCAAGCTTTCAGGCAGGAGGTCTAACGATGCAATTCTTTGTTGTGTGATGGCGCTCCTTCAGGCATTGTGAACGCCTATAGCAAGCATGGAAATCACAACGCGTTCCGCGTGGTTAAATAAACAAAAACACGTGCCAGCAACGCTGAACGATAGCACGCTAAAAAAAAAATAAAACGTCTGGCTGCTATGCGTTATCTGTCTGGTCGGGGCAAGGCAAGAAGTGTAGGCTTCACACCTACCGCCACGCCCCCAACGTGCTCCCATCAAAATGAGTGCGTGACGGATTAAATAAAGAAAGCGACCCCTACTAAGGTAAATATACCTGGTAGCGAAGCTTCCATAGGAGCCCATACGTTCAAAACGTGGCAGTTCATCGATGGTTCATGGTTCATTATGTGGAGGGAACACTTCCGGCGGAAAAAATAATGTGACGCTATATCCGTTAAAAGCAGAAGTGACGTCACTTTGTTTTCGAAGGCGCGAAATTTGTTTTTTTGGCCTGCCTTTAGAACTATATATCCAAATGTCCCGGCATTAGACTTGAGCGTTTCGAGCGTTCAGCGCGGAAAGCGATGCACGAAAAGGCCAGCCGTACGGTTGTCGAAATCACGCCCCTGCAAAGAACATACTTTCTTTGGATTCCGACAAAAGCTTTAAGTGTAGTGCTTGGGTGCGATCGGAGATGGTTGTTCGGCGCGTTCGTTCGGTTACCGGCGCGCGCGATTGGCCTACTCCGCGCCGACGTCGCCAGCCGCGGGGCGCCGCCCCGTTTTTGGTGACGTCAAAATGACGACACGCTCCTGTCAATCATCCGCCCACCGAGCATTTCGTCCGAACGCGACGGGAGTTGAGAAGTTTGGAGCGATCATACGGCTTCGCATGGCGCGTCTGGTGGAATGGATTGGATCCAAAAGGCGGCCTTTTCGGCTGCGGAATGGCAGGTTTCAATCCAATTCATAGTTTAATTCTAGAAAATGGCGCTTCCGTTGGAAACATAATAGTGAGAAACTCTATGGTTGGAAACTTAGGTTGTTGCGCTGGCTTTTCTAGAGGAAGGAGGAGAGCGGGTGGCGGTGCGAAACGCGTTTGAAGAGATGGCAGAAAGTGAATTCCGGCGTCGTTTTTGTTTCTCGAAACAAATAATTCGTTGGTTGTACAGAGAAATCGACAAGATCATCGGTGCCAGCGAGCCACTGGGATGTTGTCGCTGCCTCTTGAAAAGTGCGCCACTCTTCCCGTCGTTTTTTTTTTCTTTTTCCTTCTCGCTGTGCGCGACACCACCTAGGGACGATGCAAAGAACCTAATAGTTATAAATTGCAGTAGTCACACGTACTACTATTTGAAAACGTGTTTGGGCTTGAGAAGAAAAAAATAAATTTCTTTAGATAAAGATTTAATTCACTTGGAAGACGAGAAACATTTGGTTTTGTAGTACACTGTTTGCAAGCAGACGACAAACGACGCAAGTAAACTTCCGGGGAGGTCACCGCTTTCTGATTGGCTGCTCTCTCCGCCCCGCTGTCACAAATTTTGCATACTGCAACTCTGTGACGTTGCAGCAACTGAACAGAACGCGTATCGAACAAAATATCTCCGATCGCGCCCCTGGTTCTACCGTCGGACGCCAAGCCTGTTGGCCTGCGCAGTCGCACGAAAACAACTCAGCAATTGTCTGGCGATCGTAACTCACTACGTTTGACTGAACAGGTTAAGAAGCGATGAAGCTAGCCGCCTGACCAAATCAGACAAACTTCGACAAGCAAAAAGCACAACGGGTGAGGGCGGCGTATTTCGACAGGTGAACTTTACGAGCGCGTCTTTGTGCACATTTCAAGAGCTGCATTGCATTGCGAGTGATAGCGACGTCAATGCCCCCTGTAACGATGGCGCTGAAAAGCAGCGTATTTATTAAGAATAGAAGTATATAAACTTGGATTTTCTTAACTCGTCACAGGGCGTAATGTTACTAGTCAAGAAGCATATAATCGACGGCATGACCAGAGACACCAGAGGCATACTGGCCCTGGACCTAACAAAAGCGTTCGACACGATCAAGCACAGATTTCTAATGGAAACGACATCGGTGATGGGGCTCGGCCGGAAATTCCGCTCTTACATAGGCTCCTTCCTCAGACAGGAAGGCCACGATCAAAATAGGTCAGGCCACGCCCGATTGGTACACGCTGGGCGCGAGGGTCACCCCACAAAGGGCGGTGCTCTCCCCACTATTATTCAATCTAGCAATGAAAGCGCTTTTGGACCGGCTGACGAGACTGACCAACGTCAATCACGAACTGTACGCAGACGACATTACGATGTGGTGCGCGGGAGGGTCCGACGCAGAAGTCGAGCGGGCTCTTCAAGAGGCGCTGGTCACAGCGGAAGAGTACCTGAAGGAAACGGGACTCCGCCTGTCACCCAGCAAATCGGAACTGTTGCTGTACAGGCGCTCGAAACAAGGCATGAGGAATTTGACGCCGATCGATCAAATACCGACCAAATTACACACGAGCGACGGCCAGCCGATCCCCAGAGTGGACACTATAAGAATCCTGGGGCTGCTAATTAAGACTAAAGGCGGTAACACGCAAACGGTCAAGAAAATCACGTCCAAAACGGAGAACATGCTCCGGCTGATACTCAGGGTGACCAACCGCAGGGAAGGACTCAGCGAGAGCAATCTCGTCAGACTTTACCACGCCTTCCTCATGAGTCACGTAAATTAAAGGGAAACTGAAGAGTCTGTCGAATTCAATAAGACGCTCATATACGGATGCGGGAACCTTATAAACGATGAAGGTAAAATTTTGGCGGGGATTTTTCACTTAGGAGCGACGCAATCGTCGGTTAAAATTGCGCTGTAGCTCCGCCCCCCGTCGAGCGCCGCGCGCTGCTGCTGACGCTGACGATGCGAGCGGAGACCGGAAACCGCGGCTTAGTGACGTCAAAACTGGTGTTCCGCTCCTTCGCATTTTCCGCGATCGTGCCTGACCGGGCTTCTTTCTGCGTGCGTGCCGTCCTAATCTGCTTCGCTCGACCCTACATTCCGTTATTTGTGTGTACATAGGAGTGGTAGTTAACGTGCGCAGCATCAATTGAACTTGTAAGCCGATCATGCCGGCGTTCTGTGCAGCCTACGCTTGCACGAACACCAGCGGCTGCGGCGATGTTCCGATGTTCCATTAGTTCCTGCAAGACAGGCGCTCGAAAAGGCGCTTCACAGCAGCCTCCCACTTAGCTTTCAGCTAAGTGGGAGGCTGCTGTGAAGCGAAACAACTTCAAGCGCTCAAGAACAAGTGTTGTGCTCTAACCACTTCCGTGACGATTACAACCGGAGTTTATCAATAATGCGTGCTTTGAGTTCTAAAAAAATAGTTAGCACGCTGAACGGAAGGTGCATGTTTATCGCCCACCCTTGACGCAGGCTTCATCGCCAAGCGCCGCGAATTTTCTATTCGCACGTGTGTTGTGAAACAGTCTGCATGCAGCTACCATAACGCAGTGCAAGCGTAAAGTTTGCATATGTTGGAAAGCCTGCTCACGCCAAGACGCTGCACTGCCCCTTCTCTCGCACACATAAGAAACCGACCGTCTCACGTAGCCGACGGAATTCACAGGTTACGAGTAGCGTGCGCATGGCGCGCTGATGAAGGTTCTATACTACACGTGCTACAACAGCCGGTAAACTTTTCCCGCGTTTAAACCGTCTGTGTAGATTGCAGACAGCTTTGGGGCAGCGCACAAATGCTGAAGATCGCATCACCGCTTACGTTCTACGAGGAGGCATGC
Organism: Dermacentor variabilis; assembly: GCF_050947875.1. Lineage (NCBI taxonomy): Eukaryota > Metazoa > Arthropoda > Arachnida > Ixodida > Ixodidae > Dermacentor > Dermacentor variabilis. Next base: position 8,743,830 of record NW_027460313.1, on the reverse strand, counting down.
AGGTACATAACACTAGAGTTGTTTGCCCGGAAACGTACTCACTGGAACGCTGAATGCAGCTTAGCAAGAAACATACTCGCCGAAGAACATTTCCAACACAAGGAGATGCTAACACAGCCTTCGTTCGCGTGGAAAGCAGTGCTTGCACCAGCATTTTTTGCTTCTTGGGGAGGCCGGCTCTTCGCAATCGGCTCCTACATGTAGTGTGTACAAGTATGTACGTACGTGTAGCATGTACAAGTATAAACCCCTTACAAGTGATCTTGCACGCGACAGCGCTACAAGCGAGGCGATGGCTGTCGCGTTCACTCGTCGTCTGCAAGCCGAACTCCACGCGAGCGACGGCTTTGAGCGACGACTTCCCGGTATGAGGGCAGCAATATACGCGCCGAAACTAGCGTGACGCATGCTTTATCAATTTAAGTTGATGTATTTTACTGAAGAAGGATCATAAAATATTTCTGAAGGTCTCGCACTAGGTTCTTACTCTTGCACGTGTAAAATTCAATAGTTTGGCGTTCCGTGCGACAAACAGTAGTATTTGAGTTATGTACATCCAGTTTCGGCTTCGCACAATTGGCTAGTCGCTCATAGCATTTCCGGGCGAAGAGCGACGTGTTCTCGATTTCTAGAAATGAGCGATCGAGCGACAACACCGAGCGATTTGTTCAAGCGACGGCCCGTTTTGTCGCTCGAAGCCGTCGCCCGTCACCGTCGCGCGCAAATTCGCTCTCGTAGAGTTTGGACTTAACGCCGAACTCCTCAGAGAAACGCAAGCTCTCGAAAATTTCCATGACCGTCTCAGCAAAACACCACCAAACTACTTTGCACCGTGCTTCGTGTGTAACGGCAGCAGTCGGTCCGGACGAACACCATTGTTGACGTCACGAGGCGCCCGACCAATCACAGGCGGAAACGAGGCGCGCAAGCTGGGCGTGTCTGCTGCTGCACTTTTCGTCGAAATAAAATATGTTTGTGCTTTCTTTCGCTCAATTTCGATGCGATATTCGAATTCAGAGGGTTGAAAACCACGGCGTACTGCTCTTCACTCATTTTTTCTGGAAAAGCTTTCAGCTTCCCTTTAAGTAGCCTCGGCGCTAAAATGGACCAAGAGAGACGCGGCCAAGATAGAGACACTGATACGCAAGAGAATCAAAAGAGTGTTAGGTCTTCCGATCACTACAAGCACGCAGCAGCTCGATCGGTTAGGGGTCGACAATTCGCTAGCAGAAATAATCGAAGCACACACCAAGGCACAGGTCGTGCGGCTGTCGACCACCATGGCGGGCAGACGCATCCTAGAAGAAGCAGGCATAAATGCAGAGGCCAAGTGCAAAGCACGCAAGGTCGTGCTCAGCACGGCGGTCAGGGCACTTTCAAGGTAGAACCGCTTCCGAAAAACGTCCACCCGCAATTCAACGAGGGGCGCCGAAAGGCGAGGGCCCGAGCACTGCTTAAATCGGCCGCCAACTGCCCGGGACTGGCGACATTTGTAGACGCGGCCCAGTACGGGCGCAGCGACCGGTACGCAGCCGTCTCGATACGCTGGGATGAGACGATCATTAACGCGGCATTCGTCAAGGGGGTAACGTCCGAAGTGGCCGAGTGGTAGCAATAGCCATGGCAATGAGGGACCCCGAACGTCCTTAAGTGTACACAGATTCGCGATCGGCGGCCAGAACATTCGCCTCGGGCTCAATATCGCGGGTCATCACATCGTCAGATGTTTTCCGGCCCACATGGAGGGCAGACGTGCACCCCGACTTTCCCAACGCCAACGAGCTGGCGCGCACGGCCGCGCGCGAGGACTCGCGCACCGCAGGGATCGTGGCGAGCGAAGCGGCGGGAAGAGAGGGGAGCACCGAGACCCGCTGCTCACCTTCAACGAAATAACGCACTATCAGCTGTCGAGGAAGACCTTACCGCTCCCCCACGCTAAACTGACTAGAACACAGTCGTCCATATTCAGAATGCTTCAGGCAGGGTCGTTCCCCTCGAGAGGCAGATTGAGCCTTTATTCAGCAGAGGTAGAGCCGCAATGTCCGGATTGTGGCGAATCGTACTGCTCGCTAGTGCACATGCTCTGGCAATGCTCCGTGTTCAGTAAAGAAGACTGGGTGGACGCGCTGCGAAGCGACGACCACCAGACCCAGCTCCGAGCAGTCCAGAGGGCTCACGAAAGGGCGGAGGCTCATGGGCTTCCCGTCCCAACGTGGGTGCGGCCCGCGACCCCTGCCGACCACTACACCAAGAGTGGGTGGGGAAGGGTCCCTCAGGACTCAATAATGTTATTTCCACCTCCCTCTTAACTTGTCACAAATATATAAATTTGACCATGATTTTGAATTGCGTTGAACGGATCTAGCTCGCTTCAATTTAAAGAACATAGTCGCGCTTCAATCGCTGCTCCCATAACCACCCTTGCTGATGTCGGTGACAATTTGTACTGAACCGCTTTTCGCCCGAAGCTTCGCGATCTATTTGGATCGACTTTGCCCCTACCACCAAACGCTACATGTAGTCAGCTAGTACGCGGCGAGCGAGTAAAAGGACATGGCTGCGAGCCGGAAAGGACGCGCACGCGCACCGCGATGTCTCGACCCCAGACGCTCAACGTCAGATGACGCGGTGATGAACTTTTATCTGATTTCGGCCGCCGCTCGCGTGCTCAGGCTTATTTTGCTGCCGGGTGTACAACCACAATCACCAGCACACGTCGGAAACGGTATGGCTATAGTGGCTAAACGCATTAAGGATCAACGCAGACAATCAGTTTGGCAGCACACACAGACAAGCAGTTTGGCAGCAGCAGCAGTGGAGCGTAAAAATAGGAAGCGTCAAATTAGAGATAGACCAACCTGTAAAACAGAGGACCGTTCAAGCTTTCGTGCACGATGTGCCCCACCGCTGCAGCCAAAATGACGCGAGACGCCCCCCCCCCGCCCCCCCGCTGAGCTGGCCGTGTTATCTGGTCGTGGTTTGCGGATTTCCAGGAGAGGTAGCAGCACAGGCAGCCAGGTCATCTCGAGGCGCGCAGATCAAGCACCAGGTTTCCCTGTTGATAAAAGGCAGGAGTGTCCTTGATAGGTAGAAGCACCGAAGATAATCCTCAAGGGCAGCAACAACACAGCCCTCGACGTCCAGGCAAGTGATCTGTAGCAGTACCTGAAAAACAGAGGACCGTTCAAGCTTCCGTGCACGATGTGCTCCACCGCTGCAGCCATATTGCCGTCTAGGAAATAAGCTCTCTGGATAAATTTTTGAGAAAGGAGACGTCTTCACATATTGAAGGGGACCGTCAATAGTATACAAGCATAGGGAACGAAAAAGAACAAACGGAAACACTGCAGGAGGCGCCCGGACACCGCTCGAACTGCAGCAGACAACCGACGCGAGTTCGTGCACTGACATCACGCCAGCGGCGCTCGCAGCGCCCCTGTCGGTGCTGATGACGTGGGCGTCTAGCAGTGATTAGCGGCAGAACGTAGCTGTCCGCATATATAAACGGTAAGAAGGCTGGCTCTCCGGTGTAGAGGCGCTCGTTCGCCGGCACATACACTAGCGTCTCTCGTCAGTGGTCCCACTCGCCTCCGTTGCGGTGGTGTCACGTGCATGCGCTACCAGCGAGCTTGAAGATGCCGGAGTACACGCTGACAGGATTCGATGAGTTCCTCGAGGGGCGTCGCGTCTCCTTCGTTGATCCCTTTCCCAGCATTCGAGTGTGCAGCGTGTGCGGCGTCGTGCCGTCCAGGTCCATGCTTCTGCCCTGCCGCCACGTCGTGTGCTACGCCTGCAGGGCTCGGATAACGAGCCGTTCGCTGGGGCTGCCACCGCTACCAGCATGTAGCACGTCCCACGGATGTCCCCTCGACGGCAGCACCTTCACTCGGAACAGCCTCGTCTTGTTGCAGCTGCAACAGAGCGAGCTGGAGCAGTGTCGCGTGTACTGTTTAAACGGCGTTGGGCGTTGCGACTTCGTCGGCAAGCTGGCCAACCTGAGAGAACACTTCTTCGCGTGTCTCAGCGCCGAGGTCGAGTGCGCCGCATGCAACCAGCGCTTCCGTCGCGGCGACGCCGTCACCCACTGCCGTCTTTGCTCCGGCGCGTTGAAAAGGTCAACCATCGGCAACGTCGAGGGATTTCAGAGCGCCATCGATAGGCTGTCGGGAATCAGGCAGGAACTGCAAGAGCTGCAAGAACGGTCGACAGCGAGAGTGGGGAGGGACGCGGTCGTTTGCTCCGCCGATTCGATGACTGTACACCTCACTCGACTCCAAGCGGAACTGGAGTTGATGACGTTAAAGGCGAACAGCAACGACAGCGTTGAACATGTGTGCCCCTTTTCTCCGCTCGCTCCGGGACCGTTCCGCGCTGCCCGCGAAGTGGGCGTGTTCGTCATGACGTGCGCCTTCGATGAAGTGTACGAAGCGCGCGGCGCTGTCCAAGGCCTCAGGTACTACAGTCACATGAGCGACGCCTATGTTCTAGGTGGCTACACGTTCAAACCTGTGATCGAGTTCTACAAAGAAAAGGACAGCGAGCTCGCTGTAACCTTTCGCCTGAACTTGGTGCACGGTGTATTTAATGACTGCGTCGCGTGGCCATTCAACAAAAAGGTCGCGATAGTTCTGGCTCACCCCACCAACGAGGACAAAGACTTGCGCTTTTCCGTCCCAATGAACGATTTCGACATGATCAAGAAACCGGCACCTGATGCGAGAAACGTTGGAGCGCGCACGGCCCCGAAAGTGCCCTGGAAGAAAATAGAAGAGGACGGTTTCATTCACAGTGGGACCTTGTATTTGACGGTCGAGTTTAAGTGAGGTACCTGACATGTAAAATTTGTACGTGACCTTCGTTCTACGTAACTGCTTTTATCGAATAAACGAGCCGTTCTTAGGCAACAAGCACTGAGGTGCAAATTTAGTCAGGATGATATTGGAATTGTAGAAAATCCCCCATATATGAGCTTGTTTTCGTTCTTTTTACTCAGAACAGCAATAATACGCTTCGAATCGGGCGGAACGTGTCCGTCCGCTTTCGATGATTTCAAACGATAATGAAAAGATAGTGCGGTTGAGTAGGGAATCCAACCAGAGTCCACTGGACTTCAAGCCTAGTACGCTAACTGCTGTGTTATCCACGCCTCTAACTTTTGATTAACAGTTATAGGCTAGGAAGCGGGCTTAACGTACCTGTCCCCGGCTCAGCGGAGCGACATTGGCAGAGTTCCATGAAAGCAGCACAGTATGCCGCCTAGGAAATGGGAAAACTCTGTTCATCGGACTGGAGGATGGAGAGCCGAAACCTTTGCTCAACTACTGTTCGCAGTAATTATTTAAAGGGAATCTTAACTGGAGTCTGCCAGCCTTCTTTCTACAGCAAAGCTGTTGTGGGCTACTTTCCCCCACTCGTCTGCGCGTGTAGAAAAAATGACAATAGTGCAATGCCGGCCCGCGGCGGAGGCGAAGCAGGCGTTAAGCACTCCCCAAACGTGGGCCAGTCCCGAAAGTAGTGCAATAGCGGGCCGACCCGTGTCGGAGGTTGGAAGGGCTCTGAGTTTCCTTTTTCCCGAGGGCTTTTTCTCTTACGAATACTGACCGTATTCGGAGTAGATGCCATTAGAGGAGAGCTGCACAATTCCAATACAGCGAGGTCTAACTTCTTTGTGAGTCATAGGGATCGTACTTCAGTGGGAACCACTATACTTGCGGAGAAGGAATCGACATTTGGAATCGTAGTACTTGTTAATAACCTTAGAAAGGGTGGCACTGTTCTGACGGTCCTTTAAGCAATTGAAGACGGTAGGTTGCTATTGATCAAAGCGATATATATATATATATATATATATATATATATATGTATATATATATATATATATATATATATTGTGTGTGTGGGTGCGGACACACACACACACCTTACAGCCATAGTGTTTTCTTGCAAACGTGGTTGCTGCCGAGGAGCGCAGCTCCAATGCATGGTTAGCTACGTTTCCGTATTTCTTCTCATCAAGATTTCTATCAGCCCCGAGGGCGACCGTCGGGGGTGCTGCGTGCAGCTCGAGTGACGTCAGAGCCAGTACTGGCGTCTGTCGCCAGCTGCAGTCTGGCTGGCGTACGCGTGCCTCCCAAAGTTTTTCCGTTTGTTCGCTCTAGTTCTTTCTTCTCGTACATTTCTTTGGGTCCTTAGAAATTGTATTGTTCGGCTGTTTTCGTTTGTCAACATATATGAAAATGGCTCAGCAATCAATTTCTCAAAGGCAGCGTCTACAGTACCGGCCGATGGGCATCAGTCGGTCCAGCGCGTTGCGAATATTTCATGCGCGGTTCTAAACGCAAGTGTGGCAGTTCAGGTGGATGACAAAAAGCATAAACTGGAGAAATAAGTTAGAGCATGTGATGAGCAAAATGAGAACAAGGTGAAAGCAGGAGCCAACGTTTCGACAAGTGGACTTGCCTTCTTCAAGGCGACGTATGCTTTCCTCGCCACAGTATATATAGGTGGGGTTCTTCTAAAGGGGAGAGGGTGTAAGGCCAGAGGAGTATTTTCTAGGGTGCAACAAGCTAGTAAGAAATGCTTGATACATGTAACTGCTATTTGCCTTGATTTTAACCGGCTAGAACATTGCTTTGTCGTGACTAGTAGTACGGTGGAACACCGAATTTTCTCAAGTGCCGACTCAAACGTCTGCAGTAACACGAGCACTGAACTTGCACTTCAATGAAGATAATGCCGGCGCCGTTTGGTTTTGAACTGCTTACGAAAGCTAGGTTGCTTGATGCCGGTTATAAGAGACAGTAACGTAGAGTTAAAGGAATTGAGACTGCCAGTTGTCAGCATGTGGAAACTTCAGTGGGCCGTAATCATTTCTTTTTAATGCTGCACGTTCAACTTAGGTCACTGATGTAAAGGTTTATATCGCTTAAAGAACAGTTTTTACAGGTTAGTTCCGCGAATCTGTCACAGCTGCTCGGCTCAACTTTTTTGGGCCAGATATGCTTCTGAAGCCGTACGGACGCACCCACAAAGAACTCCGAATCCTCCTTGGTCACGTGGGACATACTGAAGTAACAATTCTCTGATGGGGGTAGAATAAAGCACACCTATAGGCGGCCTGTGGTCATAGTTGACGATCGGCGCTGTTGGTGTGACACAGTAGCAGGTATAAAGAGCTTCAAAAGACGAGGCCGAAGGAGGAGGACACAATTAACGGGAGCGCTAACTTACAAGAAATGGTTTATTCGAAAACTCTATACATCTATACATAGACGACGCTCGTAAGCCATAGCTAGTTCCATGCGCAGAGGTGTGGAATTTTTCTTCTTTTTACAAACTTATACGTTCGGAAAACAGTCGCACTTACAAAGCACAGACTGGGGCACATTTAAATATGCTGGAACACATTTGTGCTGGGACAACTATGCTGGAACATATTTAAATTTGTTATGTTGTCTCTGTGTGTCTATAACACCGCGGCCATTAAAGAAAACTATTTGCATCCGCGCGTGCTGCAACGCAAAGCCAGCCACACATCGCGTCCTTTCCAGAAATCGTTACACAAATTGCTGTCTTGAATCTGTCATTCCGGCCATCGTCTCGTGGGCCCACCGTACTGCTTGACACTGGACGGAGTGGTATTCTCCACAACCGATTCCCTGCAATTAACGAACCGTGACCTAGGCCGCTTTTTGGTGTCTTCTTTTTGTGGCGGCGACTTGTGCAGCAACGAAGTGAACAGTTCTATTTGTACTTAAACCAAGGTTCGAAGCAAGGTGCTGCACAAGTCACTTTAGTGCTCCTCTTGAAGGCAGCACAAGCTCATCTCTACTACCTAGAATAAAACATGAGCACTCCAACTGGCGCTATAATTGACTGCGTCGTGGCTTCAATTCGAAGTTGTGAACGGATGGGTCTCACGAGCAGTAGCTGCTGTACGTTGCGTACTCCAGGGTAGCGTATCGTACTGCTCCCGAGTTGTAGCGACGCCTGCCTATTGAAGCTCGACCGATGTTTCTGATTAAGTAGCGTGGCGTTGTCGGCGGGCTGCAGGCATCCGGTAGACCATGGCGACCAAGCAAGGGCGAAACGATTTCTAGTGCGAAACTTGTACGGTTTATTTAAAGTTGGTGAAAGAAAATGAGAAGAGCATGAAGTGATTAAAAGTACAATTCGGAGCCCCTTAAATAGGCTATCTACAATCGTGGGCGGGATCTTGCTTCCGTCGACGTCACGTGACCAGCACAGAAAGAGGGTCCCTCCTCCTCTGGTTATACCGAGCCTGCTGCTTCGGGAATTGTAGACGCTTGTCCGTCCCTTCTGCGCGTCACAGGTTCGTGGAAGTTCTGTAGTTTGTTCGAGGAAAGGGTCTCTCTAAACTGGCACGCACGCACGCACGCACGCACACACACACACACAACACAAAAGAGGCCTGTACACTGCGGGGCTCCCGCCAGTCCGGCGGACACTCGAAATGCTCATGGCGAATTAGGAAGTCACGCTTCATTTCGACGAGGCCTGGTGGAAGAGAATCGGGTGAGCGAAAGTTCTTTCTGCACGTGGTGCGGGACGCCAACCATCGCAGGAGAAGTCACGCCTCATTTCGACGAACAAGGTCGCGTGAGAGATGGTCGGTTGAAATTCCTTTCAACACGTGGTTCCAGACGCCAGCCCTAACACTGCCTCGCCGTAACGACGGCCGGTTGATGCACCTGTGAAAGGTGCGCATAGTATCGTCGAGTGAAAGGCTGCTGCAGGCTGTAAAATGTCCCATCTCCTTTAATGGTTTGGCTTTAAATTTTAAAGGAAAGCTTTAGCTCGTGAGCTCCTATCTAAATGCACGGCAACGGAGAAATCGCTTTTTCGCAACCACTGCACCGATTTTTATCAGGTTTGTTGCATTTTGATCAGGTTTGTTGCAAGATTCTTTCGAGGTCCGTAAACATTGATTATGAGTTCACTCAAGGCTAGCATTTTACCATGCACTTACCGGCAATTGTTATCGAACACAAAGAGCTACATTCAGTGGCGGTCCCAGACATTGCTTTTGAAGGGGGCGGGATTAATATAATGTGGGAAGTTGGGCTAGTTGATGATTGATCATCATACCTTGCTGGTGAAGCAGCGCGCTGAAACCTACACAGAGAAGACACGCAAGACGACACTCGCTGCCATTGTGGAAAGTTGGGCAAGTTGGTGATTGATCATCATACCTTGCTGGTGAAGCAGCGCGCGGAAACCGACACAGAGAAGACACGCAGGACGACACTCGCTGCTAATGTGGAAAGTTGGGCTACTTGGTAATTGATCATCATACCTTGCTGGTGAAGCAGCGCGCTCACACCGGCACAGAGAAGACACGCAAGACGACACTCGCTGCTAATGTGGAAAGTTGGGCAAGTTGGTGATTGATAATCATACCTTGTTGGTGAAGCAGCGCGCTGACACTGACACAGAGAAGACACGCAAAACGACACTCGCTGCCATTGTGGAAAGTTGTCCTAGTTGATGATTGATCATCATACCTTGCTGGTAAAGCAGCGCGCTGACACCGACACCGAGAAGACACGCAAGACAACACTCGCTGATTATGTGGAAAGTTGGGCAAGTTGGTGATTGATCATCATACCTTGCTGGTGAAGCAGCGCGCTGAAACCGACACAGAGAAGACACGCAAGACGACACTCGCTGCTAATGTGGAAAGTTGGGCTAGTTGGTAATTGATCATCATAACTTGCTGGTGAAGCAGCGCGCTGACACCGACACAGAGAAGACACGCAAGACGACACTCGCGGCTAATGTGGAAAGTTGGGCAAATTGGTGATTGATCATCATACCTTGCCAGTAAAGCAGCGCGCTGACATGACACAGAGAAGACACGCAAGACGACACTCGCTGCTATTGTGGAAAGTTGGGCAAGTTGGTGATTGATCATCATACCTTGCTGGTGAAGCAGCGCGCTGAAACCGACACAGAGAAGACACGCAAGACGACACTCGCTGCTAATGTGGAAAGTTGGACTAGTTGGTAATTGATCATCATACCTTGCTGGTGAAGCAGCGCGCTGACACTGACACATAGAAGACACGCAAGACGACACTCGCTGCCATTGTGGAAAGTTGGCCTAGTTGATGATTGATCATCATACCTTGCTGGTGAAGCAGCGCGCTGGCACTGACACAGAGAAAACACGCAAGACGACACTCGCTGCCAATGTGGAAAGTTGGGGTAGTTGGTAATTGATCATCATACCTTGCTGGTGAAGCAGCACGCTGACACCGACACAGAGAAGACACGCAAGACGACACTCGCTGCTAATGGAAAGTTGGGCAAGTTGGTGATTGAAAATCATACCTTGCTGGTGAAGCAGCGCGCTGACACCGACACAGAGAAGACACACAAGACCACACTCGCTGCTATATATATCGCGTGAAAAAGTGTACATCGGCCATACGGGTCGGTGTGTAAACAGAAAAGGTCACTGGGGGGAAACACTCATCCCCACATTAAAGGGCACTGCTCAGAACATGGGTTCTGGCCGCTTCACAATGACACTAGTTTTATCGCACCATAAGGATCAGCTGACCAGGGAAATAATCGAAGCCTTTCGCATTCACAAGAGGGGAGAAGGTTGTATCAGTCAGCCATCTGTACATCTAAGCCATGGTGAGGTTGCCTTTTTGGAAGTGCACTAAAGGAAAAGAATTGTGTAAAAAAATATTTGTTAGGCGTGCAACAAACACGATAGGATTGCACACCATGACAGATAGGTGCCATATCTTTGACGCCCGAGTATGCGCGGGCAAATGATTTTTTTTAAAATGACTTTAAAAAAATTAATAAATAAAAGAAAAGCAGCGAGTATCGTCTTGTGTGTCTTCTCCGTGTCCGTGTCAGTGCGCTGCTTCACCAGCAAGGGATTAATATATTTTTTTAAAAACTAAGAAAAGGATCATAACAATTTCTTGTACAACCTAATGCATATATATAACAAGTGTTGATGAGCTAGTTGGTACATGACATGGAAAAACTAACAGTGCTAAAAACGGGACGAAACAAAATTAAAACAGCGCTCTGCCTTCTTCTTTATGCCCATTTTTGGCTCTGTTTTTCCAAACATATAAGTAGCAACCTTTAAGAACACATAGTGAGCCACATAACCCATTGTGGCCCACTATTTGGAGATATATTCTGCGCATGCGCAAGAGATGTATATTCTCTTCCACAGACTAGTAAAAAAAACGATGAATTGTTACCATTGAAGAGCTTCGCCTGTGCCACTCCAAACCGCTGCACTCTTCTAGGTTTCGGTGGCAGCAAAGGCTGTTGAATGGCACCACTACATTCTCTCTAGGCGGCTAGCTGTGGCTACAAGTTTTCACGGGAATTCTAGGAAAGCCTTTGCGCTCACGCACCTTCTCTTGAGGGACCGCACTTGGAGGTAATTCCAAGTGCGGTCTGTGGAGGAGACACTCTGTGGAGGAGAGTTCTTGCCTAGAAAACGTCGAACAGCCGGGCAAGACATTAAACAGATTTCGCAAATGGGCTATAAGAAATCCGTTCCGCATTTTATTCGTTTTTCGTGAACGGAAAAAGGAATGGCGTTTCCTTTACCTATTACTTGTTGCAGAGAAAGTAAGGAGAAAGAAAGACCCTACAAAGAAAGGCAGAGCCAAGAAGAAGCCTGTTGCAACCCAGGTGACAGCAGAGATAAGCGTTGTTTTCCAACCAAATCTTCAAGTGAGTGATTCGGCCACGGCTACGTACGGAAGAGGGCGCGCACTATTCTGCAAATCGCCTATTACTCAATCGCACTTCCTGCGCTGCGCCCAGGCTCTTTTTTCTATATTAAAAAATACAGGAATAAATGTTTTCGTCAGAACTTTCACAGTAACATGTGATTCAACTTTCACTTGTGACAAGTCACTTTCACTTTCACAAGTCGGACACCAGTGACCTGGTGTCCGACTTGCGATCATGCTATTGTGTTCCTCATCATGCGATGCATATCGACATTGAATGAATACATTGTTGCACAAAAAAAGGAAAAAAAGACTTGGGAAGGAAGAGTACGAAAAATCTGTCCTTTCTACTCTTCCTTCTGTCGTTTCGTACTCTTCCTTCCCAAGTCTTTCCCCCCCCCCTTTTTTTTTTGCGCAACAATGTATTCATTAGATCCCAACCAACTCGCCCAGCAACAAGTTCTACTCATATCGACATTTGATCACACTCAGGAATCCATACGAGAGATAGTCCGAAGCAGGGCTGCTTTCTGTATTAGAAGCCTTTGTCGAAATTTGCGCATCGGACGTGTTCGTCATGCTCTCCTCCACAATTAACAGTAAAAAAGAAGAAAGGCCTAGCAGCTCCGAGAGATTTACAAGTGTGCTGTCTCTTGACACCGGCTGTTCTGAAAACTGCAGATATGTTTGTTTTTCCTTTTTTTAGGATGGGCTCTCTAGCAGCAAGTAGCACGTGTTACGACGGGCTATAGGCGAACCGCAGCTAGGCGGCTGGCCACGGTCCTCTGGACTCTGGTGTCGAGGGATCGGGCAGGGATGAGACGTTCTTCTGACGTCCTGAATTTCTCGCCACCTTCGTTCTTGGCGCCATTTATACGCGTCGTTCCCTTCCCCCCCCCCCCACCTTTCTCGCATCCTTAATCCGAGCCTCGTACTTAAAACTCTTTGCAAAGGGAAAATCAGGCATCCACCCGTTCGTAGCGATTGCTACAAACGGGTGGAGTATTAATTACTTCTCTCCACCTTGCGGGTTTCCGCCGAACTACCAGGTCAAAAACTCTTTGCCGTAAGATTGTCGCACTCTACAAAATTCACCTGGTGATAGATTATTGCTCGAGAATCTCTAAGGCGCCAGTATTATCGCGAACAGGGCCTTAATAACTGAGAAAATGAGGTAACTGCAAGACATTATTGGAGACTCTCCCGTGACATGCAAGCACTTGCCCGATGACGAAAGCACTCCTCAGTTAAATTGTCACTAGTATTCAACAACTCGTTGCACTAAACATCCTTGTGCTGTAATATAAGACGAAATAAAATGCTGCTTGTCCAGTTCTATTTCATTTCTAGAAAAAGAACTCATTGAAATAACCCTGACAACGTCGAAATGTTTCGTTTTCGTTCGACTCCGCGCCTTCCTCTTCCTCTTAAACAATTTGTCGAGGGTTCAAATACATCAATAATAACTTCATTGGCTTCAGCAAAGATGCTGCAAATGAATTCTTGAACGCTACGCACTGTCATAACAAGTAAAATATTTAGTTTTTTTATAAAACAATATACTCTAATCTGCCGAAAATTGTGGCCAAACTAATATCAATGCTTCCATGTTTTTGTCTATTCAATAAGTAAAGAAAATATCACACCAACTTTATAACTATATCAGTTCGAAACCAGCAAAGCATTGCATACTGCTGATATGAAGAATGTAAAGGTCATGAAATGAACAAGTTGAGGACAGATATGTTAATGAAACTTTGTCATTCAAGAACCCTGTTTAAATTCTTGCACACATGCAACGGCCAGTGAAAAATCTCAATGACGCTGTCATTTGCTCCAATGTATTACGCAGGAGCAGCTGTCACCGGTCCCCTATCATGAGTAATTGCGCCGAAATTATAGTCGCAATAGAGAGCACGCATAAAAAGCAGGATTTCTGCAAAATATACGAGGGCGAGTATATTGACAGACGGGGTACTTTATTTAAAAGTAGTCTCCATGAGCATTTAGACATTTCTCCCAGTCGCGTGATTCCGGTCTCATAAAGTTCCTTGGGTTGCTGCTTCAAAAAGTCTGCAATTGACTCTTTCACGTCATCGTCCGACAAGAATCTGGTTGCCTCGTGCTGTTTTTTTCAGTTGCCCCAAAATGTGGAAGTCGCAAGGCTACAGATCTGAACTGTATGGCGGATATTGCAGCGTTTCCCACTTTAACTTCGCCAGTTTTATATTAACCACATCAGCGACGTAGGGATGGGCATTGTTGTGGAACAAGATGACTCCATTCGTCAATTTTCCACGTCGTTTGTTCTTGATTGAGACACGTAGCCGGACCCGCATTTCACAATATCAGAAAAATTTATAGTATTTCAAGATTTATCAACTTTTCCGGCGAAAATGATGGCCTTTGCTTTCTTGGGGGTGGTGAATGCGAATGTTTCCACTGTAAGCTTTGCCGTCGTGTTTCAGGCTCGTAGTAGTGGCACTAGTAGCACCATGGTTCGTCCCAGATCACAATTGCAGACAATAAATCGTCACCCTCATTGTGACACCAGATCAGATGGGTCAAAGCAGCGCCGAACTTCTCCGTCTTCTGGCGGTGGTTCACAATCTTGGCCATCTATTGCGCGCACAAGCGCCGATAACCGAGATGTTCATGAATTATGGCGTGAACGGAACCCTGACTAATGTTGATACGCTCGGCCGGTTCATTTATGCTTATCCTCCGTTCTTGTCTCATGAGCTCATAAACCTGTGCAGTCTTGTTGGGGATGATTTCATGGTGGCTTTGGCCCGGTCTTGGATCGTCTTTGCAAGTTCCACGTCCTTCCTTCAACAGTTTGCTCCAACGCTTCACAGTGGCCAATGAAATGCAATGTTCAACGTACACGGCAGCCATACGGCGACTAATTTTTTGGAGGGAAGCACCTTCAGCTGTCAGAAAACTCACGACACCACGCTGTTCAACATCTGGAGCTTTCATTACGTCACGCAATTATGTTCAACCCAGAGTATGAGAGCATTAATGAACATTTATCCTCATACCTACTTGTCACTTTTGTAAATGAGAGATGCCTATGTTCTACGCGCATGCCTCGCAGATAATGAACCGAACCATTATTGCGTGGGGTGGGTAGACGCACTTACATTTGACTCGCCTTCGTAAATTAGAAGTGCGAAGATACGATAGAATATACAAATGCGAAGATACAGATTGATAAAGGGCAAAAAAATGTCACTGGAAACAAAGTTCGCTGCACGTATACACAAAACCTCGCAACACGATATTTAAATATACGTATAAGTCTCCAATAAATCTACGTTTCTAAGAAAAAGTCGGGGTATATAATGCATCAAATAAGGCAAATAAGCCATGTTGCGCAATCACAGATTCACGGAATCCTAGATCCCGCCCCCATTTCATCCACTCTCCTCGATGTATTGCGCGCGACGGAAGGTGGCGCGCTTCCTCCCCGCTTTGCTCCTTTGTGCACACAATACTGAGCCACCATCGTCGGCCCCCCCATGCCACCACCCCCCTACGCTTTCACTCGCACATACAGTATGCGGCGTGCGGTGCCTATGTTGTCGCCTTTGAACTTTATACGGAACGTGAGGGTGACGGCAGGAATGCGCCCGTAGCGTCCGTATAATTGAATAATATAATAATAGTATCCGGCAAGTGAAGCGTCCCGTGGCCCATTGCTTTTCTTTCCGCAAAAGAAGTAACAAAATCGAACTTTCACCATGCGACAATTCGCTGCGCCGCAAAGTCTTTCTTTTCTTGTCCTTCTGTGGGGCGGGGCACCGAAATGAAAAAACGCGAAGTATCTCCACAATCGAATGCCTACTTTGGGCCCCTAATGTGGCTACCGAAGGAATATCGAAGAAAACGTGAGACGTTTGGTCCACCGGGAATATTGCGCATACGGCTTGGTGTCCTACACCGGCTAGACAAGACTTTCCGGCGATGTTGCTCTCAAGCGAACGCGGTGCAATCCGTCGAGTCCCCCAGTGATGGCAGCGAATGATCATTGTTCCCTTTCCTCGTCTGCTAGGCAGAAAGCGTACAAAACCCTGCCAAGCAAATGTTCACTCGGCCAGCGGAAACCGAACGCGCACCGAACTCCGCCGCGCGGTCCATGGTCGGGGCAACATGAGAAAAACGCATGCGCTCTGGCTGGCGCTGGCAGCCCGCGAGTAGGGTTGCGAGAACGAAAAAATTGAAGAGGATCAATGTGTCCTCGTGAATAAAAGTCAAAGTAGAAAAAATAGATAAAAAAGCAGCTACCTTTGCTGGCTTTAGTGTCTTGACATGGATGCTTTGGAGTAGGTGAAAAAAAAATGATATTTTTTGTGTGAGATGGCGGCACAAATGAACCACCTCAACGCTTCGTCTCATCGGACCTCGCTGCGTGCTTTGCCAACTTGTCTGATTGGCTTGCCTTATTGTATGTTCCGATGTACGACTTTAAAAAAGTCAATACACCTTAGGCGTCAAATGTTTATAACAGCACTAAACCAACAAAGTTCCGCAATTGAAAATCAAAAGCACAACTTTGATATTGCCAATGCACGTTTAACATCAAAAGTTTACGAGAACTTTATACCCATAAATATTCGTAATTGACATACGTGCGCTCCGTAGATTCCGCGGCCTCCGCGAGATGCCGCGGCGAGCCCGTTCGCTATCAAAACGCCCTTGAAACTTTGTGCTCGGAAGGGGCTGCTTGCGTTTTGTAACTCCTGGTGCATGGACGTTGTCGCAAAATCACGCCCGAGTTCGCAATGTTCGCGGTGAAATATTTTTTTCGAGCGTGAAAAATACCATTCTAGACAAAATCCAGAATGATTTCCGGCGCCGGGGGTTGCTTTGGTCGGCGGTGCATGGACAGCACGAAAAAAATTTCTGGGGGGGGGGGGGGCTGAAGCCCCATAAGCCCGCCCCCCTGGCTACTCCCCTGCTTGTAACCTATTTGGATATCATCCACGTATACGGAATAAAACATTATACGTGGTATGATAGTATGGAGCGAATTCATTTTTACAAGAAATAAAGTACAGCTCAGCACTCCACCTTGTAGCACACCTGTTTACTGAGTAAATAGATGAGACAGGACGTTACCAATTCGAACATGAAATGTGCGGTTGCACAGATAACTTTGAATCACCTTTAGCAAATTGCCTCGGACGCCCATTCCAGCTAGATCACGAAGGATTCCGAAACGCCAAGTAGTATCATATGCTTTGTCCATGTCTAAAAGTACTGATAAGAAAAACTCTTCGTGCACAAAGGCATCCCAGATATTTGTCTCGATAAGGACAAGTTGATCTGTTGTGGATCCATGTTCCCTGAAGCCGCACTGCAAGAGATCTAGTATCTTGTTACTTTCAACAAAATGCACCAGCCGACGGTTAGCGATGTTCTAAAAAAACTTACATAGGCAGCTTGTTCGGGCTATAGGCCTATAGCTGCTGGCCAAAGACGGGTCCTTGCCCTCTTTCAGAATAGAAATTATGACTGCTTGCCTCCAGGATGACAGGATCAGCTAGCAGAGAATATGGCGTTAAAAAGAGAGGAGTGTTTTGTGTGCTTCAGGAAGTAGGCGTTGAATCATCTCGTAAATTATTCGATCGGTTCCAGGAGCTCATTTATTAAAACTATGCAGTGCAGCCTGAAATTCCGCCATATTAAAAGGACGATTGTAGGATTCATCGCTCTTTCTTTTTAGGTCCAGAGGCAGTCTCTCAGCTTGTTGCTGGTATCTAAGGAATGCATAGGAGTAATGCAATGAGCTAGAAATGTTTTCAAAATGTGCCTATAGGGAGTCAGCTTGGTCCTGAAGAGTATTTCCTTGCGTGATTACTAATGGCAGAGGATAAGTTTGCTGACCTTTGATTTTATTCACTCTGTTCCAGGCTTTTCGTTCGTCAGTATAAGAGTTAATGCTAGAAATATATTTTGCCAGCTTTCCCTTTGGGCACGGCGCCGCGTTCTTCTACCCTCAGACTTTATTTTCTTGAAAATTATCAAATTCTCCGTAGTTGGAGAGTCTCGAAGGTTGTTCCAAGCTTTATTTTGATTTCTACGCGCTTTCTTGCAGTCATCGTTCCACCATGGAAAACGTCGCTTACAGGACGATCCATTTGTTACGGGGATACATATTGACGCCGCATCAACTATGAACGCCGTGAAATATGCCACTGAATCTTCGATAGAAAGATTACAGATATCATTCCAAGTCAAATGTGTCAGCTCCCTGTATCGTGTCCAGTCGACACAATCGACTTTCCACCGGGAGACATGTGGGGAGCACTCATCACCTTTTGTTAGTTTTATGACAATGGGGAAATGATCGCTTTCGTAGGGATTCTTAATCACGTTCCACTCCAGATGCGGCGAGAGTAAACTCGATGAGATGCTTAAATCGATAGATGAAAATGTTTTGTTTGCGACACTGTAAAATGTAGGTTCTTTCCAATTTAGCAAGCAAGCATCTGTAGTGAAGAGGAAGTTTTCAACTAAGCGTCCTCTGGAATCACAACGACGGCTTCCCCAAAGGGTGTTGTGTGCATTGAAATCTCCAACGACAATGTAGGGTTCGCGCAGTTCATAGATAAAGGCGTGAAATTCTGTTTTTGAAAGTTGGTAGTTCGGGGGGATGTATACCGAGGTAATTGTGATCAACTTATTAAACAGTACCGCACGGACTGCAACTGCCTCTAGAGTTGTTTTAAGCTGTAATTGCCGGCAAGTAACACCCTTATCTACTATTATTGCCACACCGCCAGACGAGGCGAGGGCGTCGTTGCGGTCTTTTCGATAAACGGCATACTGCCGGAGAAAGTTCGTGCGTGAAGGATTAAGATGTGTTTCTTCGACACACAGCACCTTAGAACTCTACTTATGTAAGAGTTCCTTAATGTCGTCTAGGTTGTGGAGTAAACCCCTGAAGTTCCATTGTATTATCTGTGTATCCATAACGTATGTGTTTTGTGCTGTGTGTCTAAGAAATATACATTAGATTATCTCACGAGACCTTTCCAGGCCCCATGAAACGAAATCTGTCTATCTTTCGGACGCGCTCGAGGGAGCTGCGCCGTTCCTTGGGCGTCTGAGACGCCTGATTTGTGCTCGTGTCCATCACCTCGTCTGAGGCGGTGGGCCGATATTGGGCCGATCTGCTTGGGCAGTAGCCGTGGGTCCAACAGCCCCGAATGTCTGCTGGTCCTCCTTTGCGGGGGCCGGTACAGCACTGGCTGTTCCAGCCGGAGGGGGGGGGGGGCTGATGGCGTGACCGCCGTCACACTCCGTGTGACTTGGGCAGCCGCCGAAGGATGTGGCGTTGACCCCGGCGCGCCACATCGGTGTAGGATCGACTAGATTGATTGATGCGGAAGCGTTTGCGCGCCTCTTGGAAGGAAAGGTTCATTTTTACTGTGATTTCGATTATTTGTTTTTTTTTCTTTCTAGGGTGGGCAAGACCGAGAGTATGCGGGGTGATCCCATTCACAGTTAGCGCAACGTGTGGTGGAAGTGCAAGTGTCAGGCGAGTGCTCGTTTGATGCACGTTTTGCACACGTAGTGCACCCTCGGCAGCTTTGCGAACCATGCCCGAACCACTGACACTTGAAGCATCGGCGTGAGTTAGGAATGTATGGCCTTACCCGCAGTTTGCAGTATCCTCTTTCTATTGAGTCTGGTAAGTTGCTAGTTCCAAAAGTGATGATTATATGCCTGGTTGGTATTTCTTTGTCATCTCGCCTTATTTTTATCCTTTGTACCTTAACGACGTTCTGCTCTTGCCATCCTTCTAATAATTCACTTCCGGTAAGTTCGAGAAGGTCATCTTCCGAGATGACACCGCGCACTGTGTTCATCGACCTGTGTGGTCCTACAGAAATGGGAATATCCCCAAACGCTACAAGTTTTGAGAGTTTGTCATATTGTGGCTTGTCGCGAACTTCTAGTAGAAGATCGCCACTTCCCATCTTCGTTACTTTATAACCTGTGCCTATTGCTTCAGTGATAGATTTCGCTACAATAAATGGTGATATCATTTGGACTGTCTTCGTTTCGTGCTTACTGTGGACAACGTGGTATTTAGGAAAGGACACTTTCGGTTGCATGAAAAAGTTGAATTGTTCATCGGTGCGCCCCCTCTTCAGGGAGCGATCAGGTAATAGGGGAAAAGCTTCAGCAATAAAAAATTGGAAAATTCGGCGGCGATGGTGGCCACCCACCACCGAGCCCAACAAGGGGACGCTACAAGATTGGAAGCCTGCAGACGCCAGCCATGCATCGCCACTATAACCTAATATAAGATACCCAAGG
Organism: Dermacentor variabilis; assembly: GCF_050947875.1. Taxonomy (NCBI): domain Eukaryota; kingdom Metazoa; phylum Arthropoda; class Arachnida; order Ixodida; family Ixodidae; genus Dermacentor; species Dermacentor variabilis. The sequence goes on along the minus strand of NW_027460313.1, from coordinate 8,723,755 downwards.
TTGGATGATTACACCAGGTTAACCCTTGCCGCCCAGAATACGGAAGTGAGGAGAAGTCAACAGAAGACAGGAAAGATGAAAAGGCTAGAGAGAAAAACGAAGATTGACGAAGAGGACAGGAAAAGGTGACTGCCGATTTCCTCCAGATGGGTCAGTCTGGAGGTGCCGTCCATGTGAAGCCGAGGCCGAAGAGGTGTGTTGCCTCCGCCGGGGGGCCTTAACGGTCCGAACACCCAGCATCGGCTCCACCCCCAGGATCCTCCTTTCCCCAGGCCGGGCACGGCTACACGCGGGAGGGTCCAACCCTCGTGTGCTCGGGTACGTGGTGTCGCAACACACCAAACGCCTGCTGACGCAAACGCCCCTGCGGGGCGTGAAACTTTCTTTTCCACATGAGAGGGGAGGGTTCCATCGGCCGGGATTTGATCCCGCGACCTCGTGCTTAGCAACGCAACACCATATCCGCTCAGTCACAGCGGCGGGTGTTATTTAGTCTTAACGCTGATATATGATGTTCTTTCTATTTAACTATTACCTAATGCAAGAATTTATACATCGTCTTTTTATCCTATATGCTCTTAAGCATGTGAAAACGAGTAGCCGTATCCTGGAAACGCCCGACAACTCCTTTATTTCCATCGAAAAAAAATTCACCGACGATTACGACACGGCCTAATGCTAATTTTGAGCGCAGCTGTCATGTGTTTTGAATTAGCGATATATTGTGGCAAACAATTTGATGCTGAACGGCAGGGTCCTTTTGGCGGCGGCGCGGAGCCTCTGCTCGGCCAGCTCGTTTAGCAGCAACGGCAGACGAAGCATTTCCACCGGTTCCGTCGCTCATTATTCAGAAAGCGCGAACACAGGAAAGCGTGGCCCGCTGAACGCGTTCTCCATCGGCAACTGCGTAGGCGAAGTAGCGCATGCGCAGTGGGTCCGAAATCCACGCCAACGCTTTGTTAACGTAGCGCTCGCCGCCGTTTAGCATGTCTCATACGGCACTCTGCTTTCCTACTCGTGCTTCCGCTGCACTCTCCTCCTCCGCTTTTCTCCTCGCGCTCTCTTCGCTCTCGTCTTTCATGTCCCGCTGAGACTTTCGTCAATCGCTGTGGTCGTTCGCTCGGTTATGAGGGACGCCGACGCTCAACGCAGGAACGGGAGCCTGAGCTGCGCTCTAAAAAGCATTCGAGGTCACTCGGATGCACCTCCTTACACAGGGTGCTATTCTGGACATTGTCGAATTCTGGCCATATTAGCAAGTGTACTTGTTCATCTTTCTCCGCTGGCCGCTTTTCACCAGCTACAAATAAACGTTATCGTTGGGCGCAGGACACGCCTTCATGTACCGGAAATTTCTCAAATGTTATCGATGGCTTTATCCGTTGTTCGCTATCACCGGACCTTGCGTAATGTCGTATGCGCGACGAGAACTGTGTAGTAAATCCTGGAAGACACGCAGGCACCAGCGATAACGCCGGAACCTTCGACGAGTCATGTATAAAATCCGACGCCCTTGACCCGCTGATCAGATTTCGACGATCACCGAGTGCGCTAGCCGCTATTGTTGTGCTTCGAGTGTCACGTACTTTTAGTCGGCACAGAACGCCCAAAAAAGTGCGTTTCGTGATTTACAGTTTCGCTACTGTCGTGTTCGTCACTTTCTTTACTACAATGTGAATTGAATTGCGTCGAATTCTGGCGTTTTACGTGCCAAAAGTACGATTTTATCATGAGGCACGCCATAGTGGGAGACTCCGGATTAATTTTGACCACCAGGTCACCAATGCACGGGACTCGGGCGTTCTTGCATCTCGCCCCCATCGAAATGCGGTCGCGCGGCCGGGATTTGATCGCGCGATCTCGTGCTTAGCAGCACAACACCATAGCCTCTAAGCCACCGCGGTGGGTGTTACTACAACATGGCATCTGGTGCAGGTGCTTGTGCGTTCATGCGCCACACGCCCCCGCAAAGCCGTGATCGAAGCCCGAACTGCGAAAGCAACATCAACGACACCCCGGGCCATTGAGCAAGCCGCAGAGTACAAAAAGCCGTTGCTCATGGAGAACGAAGTTACGATCATCAACTCAGCAGCCACGATGACGCCAGTGTCGCTCTCAACGGACGTGCTTCAGCAACCCAGGGAGCCACCTATATTCCGTGTAGCTTCATCGGAAGGCGCGGAGACCTCGCTCGAGACGTTCGAGAGGGTATCAACCTCCAACAAGTGTAACCCTGAAGCGGAGCTGCGTCCCGTCTATTTTTCATTAAACACTTCGCCAGGACTTGATTCGGAAATGGGGAGTCCTCGGTAACGACATGGCTCCTATTTTGCAGCGAGTTTCTAACGGCTTTCACAAGCGTCGTTAGAAGAGGAAGGGGCTAACTTCTACTGCAAGCCCGATGTACAGTTCCATAACCATAACTTCGCTGTATTCACGGAAGAGGTGACTCGTTTTTTTGCCGTAACGCCGACCCGGAAATGTCTGAAAAGAAGAAAGTGCCTGTTCTCCTGCACGCTATAAAACAAGAACTCTTCGCTGGTCTGGTGCGCAACCCACCGAAGACCGTAGCAGAGTTTCTTTCAGAGGCCAGCATGATCGAGAAGACCCAGGAAATATGCACCAGACAGTTCAATCGCCGCTCGATGGCCAACTTTGCAGAAGTACAAGCCCTCTGCTGCGACGACTGGCGGCAGACAGTCGTCGGAGTTGTGCGCGGACAAGTTGTGCGTCGGACAAGTTGTGCGCGAAGAACTACGAAAGATGTTCCCTGTGACTCAGCCATAGAGGTATTAAATTTCTGACATCGTCCGCCAAAAGCTTCAGCAATCTATGAGAGTTGCTGAACTACCGCATCCTCAGCCAGAAGCAATGAGCTAAACCACCGTAGCCCGGCGTAGCGTTGCGCTTCCGCACCCGCGCTAGGACCCGGTAACACCACAGTTCCGTCGTCCGCCGCCGCCGCCAGCTTGCTCACCCATCGCGCCGCGCAGCGTTCCAAAGAAGACCGACGTTTGGTGTGCCCCTGACCACTGCCTGCTTAGCTACCACTGAGGAGAAGTGGGCCACGTCAACCGCCAGTGCCCATACCGCGAAATGGGACTACGAGGATTCGCCGTAAACGCGCCGCGTCCACAGCTTAGCGGACGACCTAGTGAGATCGCGGCCTACCTCGCAGCCACTCAGTAGAGACCTTTAGAACAGTCCGGTTCGCCGTCGCCCGGACGGTACCTGTCAAGGCAGCGCCGAGCACACGCTGGGCCAATCCGGGGTCGGTCCGTAAGCCCGCATCCGGAAAACTGAAAGCAGCAACCGATGAAGTTGCGGTCGCTGCAGGAATGCCGCAGATGCTCCGACGATGACAGGACGCCATCCCGACGAAGTCTCGAAGCCAAGAGTACGCCGAAAAAAGAAGACCTGACGATGCGACGTACCAGCCATAGATCAAAGCGATGCCGCCATGATCCGACGCCGCGACCTAACCGCAACGCAAGGTGAAGAACCACCGTCCTCGATGTGCTTAATCGATGGCCACAAAGAAACACAACTCTAGTGAACAAAGGAGCCGACTACTCCGTCATACGTGGATCATTCGCCTCCCAATTGAAGAAAGTCAAGACTGCATCGGACGGCCCTAAACTTCTGACAGCTGGATGACACCTGATAACGCCGACTGCAATCTCCACCGCAGGAGTTACAGCTCATAACTAGACTTACCCTACGACGCTTGTTATTCTCCAGCAATGCTCACTGAACATTATACTCGGCATGGACTTCCCGAACCAAACGCCGCGATCATCGACCTGAAGCCCAAGTCGACAACGCCGGAGAGTTCACTGAATCACCGTGGCTTGAAGTGCGCTCGAAAATCAAGTCAGCCGTCCCACCTCGTTCTAGTATCATTATTTCCGGCCGCACCGAAACACGCGCAGACGTTGAAGCCATCATCTAGGGTGACCAATATCTACAGCTCGACCGTGAAATTTGCGTCACAAGAGGAATCGCTCGACTGCGCTGAGGAAAAGCGAAAGCAATGCTGAAAAAGCTTCAGTCAAGAAATTAAATACCTGAACAAGGGTACGAAGAGTGCCCGCGTGGAAGCATTTACAACACTCAGCAATACGTTGGTCCTCTCGGATTTAGCCGAACCTACAACAACGGTCCGTGTTATTGAACCAGCCTTCGATATTATTCGGCGTCTTCCCAGGCATAAGCAATTATAGCAAAAAGGTCTGCTCAAGCAATACAAGGTCTGCTTCTCGTCCTCATCAAAGATTCGAGAAACACGAGTTGCTAACCATCGCATAATAACCGAATAATGCGCTCGAACACTCTGCCAGAGCCCTTACAAAGTTTCGACGCGACAACGTAAGGATATAAGGCAAGCTGACGAAATGCTGCGCGACATCATTCAGCCACCGAAAACCCCGTGGGCGTCTTTTGTTGTCTTGGTGAAAAAGAAGGATGAAACTGTGCCTTTTTCCGTCGATTATCGTCACCTCAGCAAAGTCACGAAGAATGACGTATACCCGCTCTCACGGATAGAGGACGCACTGAACCGGCTCTGCAATGCAAAGTACGTACCCGAGCACACGAGGGTTGGACCCTCCCGCGTCTAACCGTGCGCGGCTGAGCCGTGTCCGGTGAAAAGGGGATTCTGGGGGTTGAGCCAATGCCGGGTGTTTGGACCTTTACGGCCCCTCGGCGGCGGCAACACAGCCCTTTGGCCTCGGCTTCACGTAGACGGCGCCCCCGGACTGACCCTCCCGGGGGAAAGCGGTAGTTGCCTTTTCCTGTCTCTTTCTCTCTCCAACCTTCGTCTTTCTCTCACTTTCCATCTTTTCTGTCTCCTTCTCATTTCTTTATTACTTCCGAGCTTCCTGGCAGCAAGCGTTAACCATGTGTGCTGCAATCAACCTTGGTTGTACATATTTGGTTATAGCGGAAACGTACAGTTGGCGTCCGCAGGACTTGTTTCTTTATAATACCTGTTGCGTCCCCTTGTTGGGCTCCATGGTGGGCGGCTGCCGTTACTGCCGAAAACTGAACATCCCTTATGGATTATTCCTTTCCGAAACTCCCTGATCGCCGTCAGAAGCGAGGGCGCACCGAAGAAGTATTCAAATTTTTTGGCCGACATACTGAAAACTTTCCCCGCTATCAAGTGATTCATTCTGAGAAACCAGGAAAGACAACGAGAATGATCTCGCCTTTCCTCGTACCCAAATGTCTAACTCAAACTATTGGCCCAGGATATAACGCATCTAGACTGGCAAGTGGCGACCTCCTCTTAGAACTGCATGACAAAAACCAGTACCAAAAACTAAGTAACCTAGTGTCTATTGGGGACACCCCTGTTTCAGTGACCCTACACCGCACCATGCACACCATCCGCAGTGTGATCATTGAGGGCGACTTGATGAACCTGACCGAGGCTGAACTTTTGGAAGAGTGGAAGGATCAAAATATTGTGAACGTAAAAAAAATTAAAATCAGGCGCGACGGGAAGGAAATCGATACCAAACACCTTATTCTCACCTTTGGCTCCAGTGCACTTCCAGAAACGATAGAAGCAGGTTACATTAAGATCCGAGTAAGGCAGTACATGCCTAACCCTCTCCGTTGCTTCAAATGCCAAAGGTTCGGCCACAGTTCACAGAACTGTCGAGGCCGGCTGACATGTGCCAAGTGCAGTAACAATGAACAATCCTCTGAAACGTGCCAGAACACTCCACATTGTGTTAACTGTGATGGCGAGCATGCCGCATACTCGCGGTCCTGCCCGTCTTGGAAAAGCGAAAAAGAAATAGTGACAAAGTCAAAGAAAACATATCTTTCAAGGAGGCACGTAGGCGGGTGTCATACCTGTCTAAGAGCAGCTTTGCCGATGTGGCGCGTCAGGGGGCAGCGTCACAACGGCCTCCCGCGGCTGTCCGACCCACAGGCAGTGAGTCGGCAGTTGCGCCATCTGCCCCCGCGGCGGTTGCAGCTAGCGCTGCTCTGTCAACCCAGAATAAGGGACAATTGATCCCGAAGGCGGGCGCAGCCGAGGCTGCCTCAACCTCCCAGGTCCCTTCCAGTGCTGGAAACAGCCGGCGTAGCCCAATCTCACAGGCAGCCCCATCGACATCCGGGCTGGTGGGCGCAGAGGCCTTGCCCTCCGAGGCGAGGCTCTCTCAGGAATCTTCTCGCTCGCAAGAGCGTGTGTCCGGCGCCTCACAAGAGGCAATGGACACTACACCTATCCTCACGGTGCACCAAGCGCCTAAAGGGCGGCGAGGTTCTCTCGAACGCTCCAAAAAGGGCCACATCTCCGTTACAGGGCCTGGAAAGAGCTCTGTAAACTAAGGCATAACTTCTCTTTCTATATACACAGCACCAATTTACTTTAAATATGGATACACAAATCATTCAATGGAACGTCAGAAGTCTCCTTAGAAACCTTGATGACGTGCAAGAACTCATCCACAAACACAATCCAAAAGTGCTGTGTTTACAGGAAACACAGTTAAAATCAAAACACACGAACTTCCTCCAACAGTACACCGTTTTCCGCAAGGACCGTGATGAGGCTGACACCTCGTCCGGCGGTGTAGCAATCCTTGCAGACAAGTCCGTAGCTTGTCGCCAGGTAGCATTACAGACATCCCTCGAGGCAGTGTCAATTAGAGGGATTATTTTCAATAAGTTGGTAACCGTCTGTTCCATATGTATACCTCCAAGCTATCACCTCCAAAAAACCGATTTCTAGAACCTCACAAATCAGCCGCCGGAACCCTACAAATTTGTGGGTGATTTCAACACCCACAGCATGTTGTGGGGAGCCGCGCGTTGCGATGCAAGGGGGCGACTCGTTGAAAACATTATTCTGACCTCTAGTGCCTGCCTATTTAATAAGAAGGAACCAACATCTTATAGCATTCAACACAATTCATATTCGTCCATTGACCTAGCACTAGGCTCCGCTTCCCTTCTCCCTCTTCTGGAATTGAATGTGATGAATAATCCATATGGAAGTGACCAGTTCCCTATAACCTTAAACTTAATAACGCAGCATGAAAACCCTCCCCGTCTTCCCGTTTGGAAATTAGCATCGGCTGACTGGGAGCATATTAAGGAATCAACTCATTTATCACCCGATTTTCTAAACAATTTTAGTATAGACGAAGCTGTTGCATATTTTACCGCTTTTATTTGTGATGCTGCTGAAAAGTTCATCCCGCAAACGAATGGTGGTTCATCTAAAAGACGTGTTCCCTAGTGGACTGATGACTGTAGAAATGCACGAAAAAGACAAAATAAGGCATGGGGAATATTGCGCAGATCGCCGAATACAGAAAATCTAATTGAATTTAAACACATAAAATCGCAGGGAAGGTGGATACGACGTAAGGCGAGGAGAGAAAGCTGGGCAAGGTTCCTTTCAGGTGCAACTTCGTACACACAGGAGGCGAAAGTATGGAATGGCGTAAGGAAGGCAAAAGGGCAGCAAATAAATCCGTTGCCTCTGGTGAACTACCAAGGGAATACCTTAGAAGAACAGGCATGCACCCTAGGGGAGCACTATGTGTCAAGCTCAATGCACTACTCAAAAACCTTCAACAAGTACAGACAAATAGAAGAACGTAAGGCATTTGAGCGGAAATCCCCACAAAACGCACCATACAACCGTCCTTTCTGCATTGCCGAGCTGAGAGCTGCCTTCATTGTATGCAACAGCTCTGCACCAGGACCTGATAGAATAATGTACGATTAAGAATGTACACACTGGCACACAGCTGCCACTACTTGCACTTCTTAACACTATTTGGGCTGCTGGATATCTTCCACCTGCATGGAAAGAAGCGATCGTGGTCACCGTTCTGAAGCAAGGTAAAGATAAAGATCAAGCAAGGAAGGTAAAGATCCTTCGTCAGCGGCAAGCTACCGCCCGATAGCTCTCACGAGTTGCCTTTGTAAGCTGTTTGAAAAAATGATTAAGCGGCGACTCATACATATCCTTTAAATAAACAAAATACTTGATCCCTACCAGTGTGGCTTCAGAGAGGGTCGGTCCACAAACGACCATCTCGTGCGCATTGAGGGAAATATTCGAGACGCGTTTGTACACAAACAGTTTTTCTTATCGATATTCCTCGATATGGAGAAGGCGTACAACACAACGTGGCGATACGGGATCTTGCGAGACTTGTCGGGAATGGGCATCCGTGGCAATATGCTAAACCAGATAGAAAGTTATCTGTCGAATCGCACCTTCCGCGTGAAAGTCGGGAATGTATTCTCACGTCCATATATACAGGAAACAGGTGTACCCCAGGGAGGTGTGCTCAGCTGCACACTCTTTATAGTTAAGATGAATACACTCCGCGCTTCATTACCACCAGCTATATTTTATTCCGTGTACGTAGATGACATACAAATAGGTTTTAAATCCTGTAACCTTGCAGTGTGCGAAAGACAAGTACAGCAGGGATTGAACAAGATATCTAAGTGGGCAGACGAAAATGGGTCTAAAATCAGCCCCACAAAAGTTCGTGTGTTCTCTTTACAAGAGAGGCCTGGTTCCAGACCCGTGCCTGGAACTGTGTGGACAAGAAAAACCTGTCAACAAAGAACACAAATTTCTAGGTATAATACTTGACTCTAAGCTTACTTTTATCCCACACATAAAATATCTCAAAGCTAAATGTCTAAAACAATGAGCTTACTCAAAATACTATCACACACAACATGGGGTAGCGACAGGAAGTGTATAATGAATATTTATAAGAGCCTCATTCAATCACGGTTAGACTATGGCGCCATGGTTTACGACTCTGCCGCCCCGAGTGCACTAAAGATGCTGGATCCCATCCACCACCTGGGTATCCGTCTGGCCACAGGCGCATTCAGAACTAGCCCCACTGAAAGCTTATATGTAGAATCGAATGAGTGGTCACTCAATCTGCAGAGATCTTACACCAGCTTCACATATTTCCTTAAAGTGCACTCTAATCCTGAACATCCATGTTGTGAAACTATTAACGATTCGACATGTACTGCACTTTTCCGTAATCGACCCTCTGTGAGACACCCTTTCTCACTCAGTGTGAGGGAGCTTAGCGTGGAAATGAATGTTCCACTCTTCGAACACCGCTTAATGCCTCCAGCGAAACAGCTACGGCCTTGGGATTGGCAGGTGATAGAATGTGATATATCTTTTGTAAGAGTTACAAAATACGCACCAGAGCTCGCAATACCAATGCATTTCCATGAACTCCAATTGAAGTACTGTTGTCCGGAATATTACACCGATGCGTCAAAATCGCATGTTCTTGTGTCTTACGCGGCTGTTGGACCCTCTTTCTCTGAAACAGCTGTACTGAACCCCCATATAAGCATCTTTACTGCAGAGGCCTACGCAGTACTGTCTTCGGTAAAACACATAAAGAAATTAAAACTAGAGAAAGCGATAATATTCACGGACTCGTTAAGTGTTGTAAAAGCACTAATGTCCTTAAGAAAACACAAAAATAATATTTTCATTGAGCTTTACTCTCTCGTGCGCAATATTTATTCGTCTCGTAGACATGTCCCGGAGTCGCCGAGCAAGTCGCCATCGCCCTCGCCCTGCTAGACGGTCGTGGGTCCGAAATTTATAGTGATTCCAAAACGGCAGTTAGGGCTTTTCAGAAGGGTTGCATCGCCAAGGAAGCTGTTCGTCTTCTTAGCGGCTCGAGTCCACATGCTCTCACAAACCATTCAATTCACTGGTTTCCCGCTCACGTAGAATCGGTCGAGGGTGCTCCCCCGAACCTCAGTGAGTCTGCACACGAAGCTGCGCGTGACCTCACCGACCACGCTTCCTCTATAAGGAGCACTGACTCCCCTCCTCTCTGTGGTCACAGGGACGCTCCCGCTACTCACAACGAGATTATTAAATATTTCTACATGTCCAGAAGGGTCTTTCCACCCCCTCACCCAAGTTGAATAGGGCGGAAGCCGTTTCGCTTAGGCTTCTACAGACCAGCACATATCCGTGTCTGTCCGCTCACCACCAGGCTTACCCCGACGTGTATCGCGACGACACCTGCCCGTCCTACGGCCAGACCTCCACTCTACCTCACATGCTCTGGGAGTGCGGATCGACATACCCCAAGTTCATCAACGAGGAGTGGGACTCGCTTCTGCGTAGCCCCGCTCTAGAAAAGCAAATCCTGGCCGTCCGGCGTGCCCGCTACCGGGCCGATGGGCTAGACCTGCCGGTCCCGACGTGGGACTAGCCAGGTACGCGACGAGTTCGCGTCCTCGCCGGACCTGCAATAAAGTTTATTCACTCACTCACATGTGACAATATGCTGGGTCCCTGGTCATAGATGCATCGAAGGCAATGTGCTGGCCGACCAAATGGCCACATCAATTACACCCCCCCCCCTCCAAGCTGCTAATTCCACCACTGTTATTCCTGCCACAGACCTCAAGCCTTTCTTGCGAACGAAACTGCGAAGCTACTGGCAACGCATGTGGGACAAAGAAACCTGTAATAAGCTGCACTTGATTGGGCCAAGGATAGGTTTCTGGCCCCCCGTTACAAAAGCAAGACGGCATGATGTCCTATTCTGTAGACTCAGAATAGGACACACATATGGTACTCACAATTTTCTGCTTACTGGCAACGAACCTCCTACCTGTGGTAGATGTGGTGAAAGGCTCACCGTCCTCCACATCCTCGTGGAGTATCGGGATCCCGAAAGAGAAAGAAGGAAACATTTTGCTCTAGCATACCGATATTGTCTCCCTCTCCATCCCGGTATGTTTCTTGGTAAGGAACCCCTTTTTACCACCAAAGCTGTCCTAGGTTTCTTGAATGATGTGGTTTTACATGTTAATAGCCCAATAGTATCGTAGCGCATGCTCTCTCTAGAGGATACTGCTGTGATAGTAGTCCTTGTAGAGCACACGCCTTCAGGTCCTTGCGCTTCAAGGAATCTGTTAGGCCAGTAGTGCTTTTCGAATTTTTATCCAAATGACCAATGGTACATCGTAACTCTTTCACAATGCACCTTTCGCGTCCTTGGCACACTTCATAGTCATTGTCATAGCTTTATTACATGTAGCTCTTACACACTTTACCATGACCATCTTTTAGACCCCTTTACAGCCCTATAACATCCATTGCTCGTAATATATTGCTTCACATTGATATAATTACCACTGGATTGGCGCTCTTTGGCCAAACCTGGCCCTTGCGCCATAAAACTCCACACATCATCATCATCGTCAATGCAAAGTAGTTTTCTTTCATGGACCTGAATACAGGCTACTGGTAAATAGAAGTCGAAAAAAGGGATCGGAAGTAGGTCGCCTTTATCACTCCAGATGGCCTCTATGGATTCAAGGTCACGCGAATCGGTCGTTGCTCAGCCGCCGCAACTTTCGAGAGAATAATGGACACGGTATCGGCTGGCTTGAAATGGCAGACCTCTTTAGTCTACTCTGATGACGTCATCGTCTTTAACTCAAACTTCGACAATAACGTTAAGCGCCTTGCGACAGTACTAGAGGACAGCAAGTCATCTGGGCTGACCCTGAAGCCGGAGAATTGCCGCTTCGCTTACGAAAAATCTTTCATGATTATATTGCGCTCAGTTTTACACTCAGTTTTACAAACACGATATTAAGGAAGGACAGGACGTGGACGGACGTTGAGCGCTCCCAGTGACCCGCCGCCGCAAGAAGAACAGGACGACAACGCTTTCCTACGAACAATAAGTACCGACGACTTCGCCGAACAGCAGCGAGCAGACCCGGCGCTAAGATGCCTTGTCGAGTTCATGGAAGGGAAGACCGACTTTCTCCCAAGGATATTTAAGCGCAGATTGTCTTAGTTTTCGCTTCAAAACAACCTACCCGTAAAGAACTTCTCGCCAGTCGACGCCAAATACCTTCTTGTTCCCTCTGCAGTGCATCCAAAGGTACTGCACGCCCGACATTAGCATCCGACCGCTGGGCACCTTGGATTCTCCCAGACGCTATCGAGGATACAGGAAAGGTATTACTGGCCGCGCCTGACCGCCGACGTCGCCCGTCACGTCAAAACATGTCGAGACTGTCAGCGACACAGGACACCACCGAAAAGGCCAACTCGATTGCTACAGCCGCTCGAGCCCCATGCCGACCTTTTCAGCAGATCGGGATGGACTTGTTGGGGCTCTTTCCGATGTCAACATCCGGAAACAAATGGATCGTTATGGCCAGCGACTACCTTACCCGATACGCCGAAATGAAAGCCCTGATGAAAGGTAGTGTGGTGGAAGTATCAAAATTCTTCGTCGAGAACACCCTGCTGCGACATGGTGCCTCAGAAGTCCTCTTCACTGACAGAGCAACGGCTTTTACAGCTTAGCTTACTCAAGCCATCCTGAAATACAGCCAGATAAGTCACCGGAGCACAACCACCTACCACCCGCAAACGAATGATATACCGTAACGTCTGAACAAGACGCTCGCAAACGCGTTAGCCATGTACGTACGTCGACGTCGAGCCCCCCAAGACGTGGGATGCCGTACTTTCGAACGTAACCTTCGCATACAACACGGCAGTGCAATAAACAACGCAGATCCCGCTGTTCAAACTGGTTTACGGCAGGAACCCGACGACGACTTTCGATGCCATGCTGCCACACGTCACCGACGAAGAAAATCTCCACGTTGCCGCCTATTAGCAGCGCGCCGAAGCCCGGCAACTTGCCTGCCTGCGTATCAAGAGCCAGCGAAGGACGGACAGCCGACGCTATAGCCTTCGACGACGCTACGTGGAATACCATCCCGGCGACCGTGTTTGGCTTTGGACCCTGATACGCCGGCGAGGACTTTGTGAGAAACTTTGCGACGTTATTGCGGACCCTACAAGATCATCTAATGTATTCGAGCACTGGACTATGAGGTCGTGCCAGAGGGTATTTCACGATCGCAGCGGCGCCGCTCACTACCTGAAGTCACCCGCGGGTTGCGTAATAAGCCTTTCTACGCCCGCTGACGAACTTTGGAACTTCCTTGCCATGTAGTTTTATTGCGATAGCAATCCGCCTTTGGATGGAAGGATGGATGGATCTTATGAGCGTCCCCTTTGTAACGGGGCGGTGGGTTGCGCCACCAAGCTCTTGCTATTATACTGCCTAATGTCCTAACTAGGTTAAACAAGAAAAAAAGAGAAAAACCCTATGAACTCCCACAACCAAATTTTCTTATCCCTTATTGCGAACTTTGCAATTGTAGGTCTCCGTTTTTTGTCGTTTCCCTACTTCCACCAATCCTCCTATCGCCTCTTACCAATCTCTATTGCGCAGATGTTTACTTTTCCACTGCTCTCGCTGAACCCAAGGTCTTCAAGGAGGCCAGTGGTGTCTAAATCGACCGCTGGGCAGACGTCTTCACATTCTAATAAGACATGCTCCATAGTTTCCCTAGCTTTACCGCAGCAAGCACATGCTTCTTCTTCCTTCTTATATCTTGCATTATAGGTGCGTGGGCGTACAAAGAAGAGGCAGGCGCTGTCCCAGTAAGCACTGGGTTCGGCCGGTCTGGTCGAAGCCAGCGGAAGAACGCGAGTTCTTAACAGCGGTGAGAGACGACGGACAAATGCGTCAACGTCGTACAACGTCATACGCTATCATTGCCTTTTACAGATGAAGCTCATGAAGAACGGCGACGACTTACTATTCAAATTCTACAGGATGTCGCCGGAGACATACGACTATGGTGGCTAGAATCTTGACTGTTTCGCCGTTCACCACGTGCGTGGAGTGCCGCACAATGTATTGTTCTTGGAAGTGACGCTTACAGAGGGATGATTTCGCGTCGACAAATTTGTCAGTCCGGGGGACAGCCCGCCGCCACGTTTCAACCCGTTCGGGGGTTCTTTGGCACAGAAAACAAAGGGACACGCTTCCCATCTTCCTTGACGATACGTAACCGGGCGTGTAGTGAGGCGCAAAGCAGTGCGTTTGCTTCGCTTTCTTTACACGAAGATCCATTTGGCTCGAACAAGGCACGGAACTCAAGTCTACATGCTAACGAGCAATCTTTCACCACAAAAAAAAAAAACAACGCGAAAATCACATGCGCGCAACGTCGAACCGAGATGTCGACAATCACACGTGCTCATGCACAGGTAGCGGGGGAAAGAGGTGGAGGGGCTAGGAGAGACATTGATGGATGGATGGATGTTATGAACGTCCCCTTTGGAACGGGGCGGTGGGTTGCGCCACCAAGCTCTTGCTGTTATACTGCCTAATCTTCTACCTAGGTTCAAAAAGAAAAAAAACACTATGAACTCCCACAACCAAATCTTCTTATCCCCTTTTGCGAACTTTGCTTTTGTACGTCCCCATTTTTTTTTCGTTTCCCTACTTTTCTTCCACCAATCCTCCAATCGCCTCTTACTAATCTCTATTGCGGACATGTTTACGTTTTCACTGCTCTCGCTGAACCCAAAAGCTTTAAGGAGACCAGTGGTGTCTAAATCGACCGCTGGGCAGACGTCTTCAGATTCCAACAAAACATGCTCTCTAATTTCCCTAGCTTTACCGCAGCAAGCACATGCTTCTTCTTCATTCTTATATCTCTCTTTATAGGTGCGTGTTCTAAGGCATCCCGATCTCGCTTCGAAAAGTTATGAGCTTCCCTTTGAGTTATCATAAATTGTTTCTTTCCTGATTTCCTTTTTTTTCCTCTTGAGTAATTACTCATGGCAGGTTTCTTTTCCATAGCCGCCACCGGTGAGATTGGGGCATTTTAGCAGTGCTACGGAAAGTACGGTATACGGTACAGTATTATTAGATTTGTCTTACCGTACGCGTCGAACGAAAACGTTTTAGCTGCGCAGGTTGTTCGACACGGAAAGGTAATATGACGATGATGATCATGTCTATTGCAAATTAAAAGTGCTGCGTGCCGAGACCAAGATACTTACTTGATATATATTGTAATGAGTGTACTGAACAGTTCCGAGGGTAACGTCTGTTCGTAACGAGAAGGAAGGTGACGCAGAGCAGGAACAGCTGGTTGCCCGAACGGCTCACACTCGTGCTAAGCACTGGCGATCCGGCTGGCCCACTGGTTGCACAGCAGGCACAGAACAGACGATCTGGCTGCCCTTGTCCTTGTGCTCTTCTTCTTCATTACAATTACCCCCGGTGCAAAAGCGGAGCCATCCTGGCGACTTATGAAGTGGAGATGAGCGGGTCATAGAATTCTTTCAGGCAGCGAAGGTGAACAACTTCCCGTCCATGGCGGCGCTTGTCGGATGTCGATGTAAGCGGCTCTATGACATAGTTGACCGGGGAGGTGCGTTCGACGATGCGGTATGGTCCATCATAATGCGACAGACGTTTTGTCGAAAGTCCAGGCGTCGTAGAAGGCACGGACAAGACAAGTGTGCCGGGAGCGAATTTCGAATTCGTAGCGTCGCCATCACGATTTGCTTGTTGTCGTTGTTCGTCGGCGGGGGTGAACTTTCGGGCTAATTGACGGCATTCCTCGGCGTATCGGGCGACGACTGAAACGGGAACACACTCTGACGTGTCTGATGTATAAGGCGAAACCGTATCGATGGTATTGGGAAGGATCGCGACCGTAGAGAAGAAAGTATGGAGAAGATTCTGTAGTACTTTGTGTAGCCGTATCATGTGCGTACGTGACAAATGGGAGGATGATTTCCCAGTCTGTATGCTCCGATGAAACACACATGGCGAGCATATCACCAAGGGTGCGATTGAAACGCTCTGTAAGCCCGTTAGTTTGAGGATGGTACGCCGTGGTGGTCCGGTGAACTATGCGGCATTGAGCAAGCAGAGCTTCAACCACCTGCGACAGAAACACACGGCCTCTATCACTCAGCAGCTCCCGAGGTCGGCCACGACGAAGAATGAAACGATGGAGCAGAAAGGATGCAACGTCACTGGCGGTCGCTGCAGGTAGAGCAGCGGTTTCAGCATAGCGTGTAAGGTGATCAACTGCAACAATAATCCATCGTTTGCCAGTGGGTGTTAGCGGTAACGGCCCGTACAGGTCAATTCCCGCACGGTCGAAGGCACGAGCAGGGCACGGAAGCGGCTGTAATAAACCGTGGGCCGGATGAGGCGGAGATTTGCGGCGTTGGCATCGCGGGCCCGAGTGGACAAACTTTTGGACAAAAGTAAACATTCCTCGCCAGTAGTAACGTTGCCGCAGGCGCTCATACGTCTTCAAAACGCCTGCGTGTGCACGTTGTGGGTCAGTATGGAAAGACGCGCACATGTCGGAACGCAAAGTCCTAGGGATAACCAGGAGCCACTTGCGACCATCGGGCTGGTAGTTGCGTCGATACAACAGGTTATCCCGGACAGGAAAATGGACAGCCTGGCGACGCAGGGAGCGGGGATGGGAGATGCAGGCGAGCCAGCAAGGAAATCCAAAAGAGAGGCCACCCAAGGATCCTTGCGCTGTTCTGATGCGAAGGCGTCGATGTCGACCGAGGATACCGCCTTAATGGTGGAGAGGGAGGCCGTGTCGGCCGGCAGCGGAGAGCGGGACAGAGCGTCAGCGTCAGTGTGCCTGCGACCTGAGCGGTATATGATGTGTATGTCGTATTCTTGAATACGCAGAGCCCAGCGGGCAAGGCGTCCAGACGGGTCTTTTAAAGAGGATAACCACCAAAGGCGTGATGGTCAGTGACACATATTGAAAGGCCTGCCGTATAAATAAGGGCGAAACTTCCCGAGTGCCCAAACGATGGCCAGGCATTCTTTTTCTGTGCCGCGGTAATTTGCGTTCCGTTATGGTCAGCGCACGACTGGCGTAAGCAACGACGTACTCGGAGTAGCCAGACTTGGCGCAAGAACAGTGCCAAGGCCAATACTACTGGCATCGGTATGCACTTCAGTTGGCGCGGTAGGGTCGTAGTGTCGCAGTATAGGCGGAGACGCGTAAGGTCACGAACGCGGTGTCGCATGCCGGAGACCAGGAGGATAGGTCGTTGGCGCCACTTAAGAGTTGTGTCAGAGCCGATATTATCGAGGCAAAATTGTGAACAAAGCGTCTGAAGTAAGAACAGAGGCCCATGAAGGCGCGGAGTTCTTTCAGTGTCTTAGGTTTCGGAAATTCTGCCGCAGCGCGAAGTTTTGATGGGTCGGGGCAAATGCCGTCTTGTGATACGACGTGACCTAGAATCATGAGCTTGCGCGCGGCGAACTGGCACTTTTTCAGGTTCAGTTGCAGGCCTGCGTTGGTCAAGGACTTCAACACTTGCCTAAGGCGAAGACGATGCGTGCTGAAATCAGGGGCGAACACAACGATGTCGTCGGGTAGCACAAAGACGTGCTCCATATTAGGCCGCGCAAGATATTGTCCATCATTTGTTCAAACGTAGCAGGCGCATTGCATAGGCCAAATGACATCACATTAAATTTGTATAAACCATCTGGCGTAATGAATGCAGTTTTATGGCGATCAACAGCTGACATTGGGACTTGCCAGTAACCTGAGCGTAAATCCAACGAAGAGAAGAATTTAGCGCCTTGCAAGCTGTCCAGAGCGTCGTTAATGCGCGGTAGAGGGTAGACGTCTTTTCGCGTTATCTTATTGAGACGGCGATAATAGACGCAGAACCGAATGGAACCATCTTTTTTCGTGGCGAGAACCACCGGTGATGCCCACGGGCTATGGGAAGGTCGAATGACGCCGCGCTGAAGCATGTCGTCCACGTGCTCACTGATCAGCTGACGCTCATTGGCGGATACGCGGCACGGGCGCTGCCGCAATGGCGCGTTGGAGCCAGTGTCGATGTGGTGGCTGACGGTTTGACGTGCGACCCAGAATAGGCTGAGCGACATCAAAAGAAGAGCGGGACTGGGCAAGCAGGTGAAGAAGCTGCCAGCGCTGCTCGGAAGTAAGGTCATCGGCAATGAAAGGTGTGAATAAGTCAGGTGATGGCGGAGCAGAAGTGGAAAGTGCACAGATGTTAGTGAGCTCTGCATACGAAGCATCCGGCACGACGGTTATAAGCATGTCATCAAGAGGCTGAACACGGCCAAGTGGTTCGCCGCAACGAGCTATCAGGGCTGTAGGAAGCGGATTGCAGACAACGATGGCGCTGAAACCGGCTGAAATGTCAAGCGTGGCGAAAGGGAGGGGAACGTCTTCGCGGGTCATGAAGAGTTCTGAAGGTGTGAAGAGGACAGCGCCTTCAGAGACAGCGCCGCAGAAGACGGGAACAACGGCAGACGAGTACGGCGGTATGGCGATGTCTTCTCGAAGAACTAGCTTAGCGGGATGAGAAGTGGCGCCGACGAGGGGCACGTCACACAGAGGCGATAATTCGACTTCAGCGCGTGCACAACTGATGACGGCGTTATTTCGCGAAAGAAAGTCCCACCCAAGTATCACGTCGTGAGAACAGGACTGCAGAACTACAAACTCCACAATATAGAGAACGCCCTGGATAACAAATCTAGCTGTACATGCTGCTGAAGGCTGAACTGGCTGGGCGCTTGCTGGGCGAAAAGAAAACCCGGAAAGTGGCGTCGTAACTTTTCGTAAAGCGCGAGAGAGGCGATCGTTTAGAACAGACACGGCTGCTCCAGTATCAATTAGCACAACGGTAGGGACGCCGTCAACAGTAAGGTTGCACATATTGTACTTGGACAATATGGCGAAGCAGTTCCTGCCTCCTGAACCGCGGCGCTTAGTTTTCCTTTGCGTTGGTGAAGGGCGCCGACGAATGTGGGACAACGAGCGGCGACGTGGGGAAGGTGAACGACGTGTAAGGACCGGGCGCTCGGCTGGTGGCCTGTTCGACTGCCGACGCAAATAAGTGTCGTGGAAAGGCTGCACGGCGGCGTAGGGAGGCGACTGCACAAACTCATCAGAGTGCAGCATGTGGCGGCGGCAGAGTCGTGCAACATGGACGGGAATACCGCAGGCATAACGTATGGGTCTGTTGTCTTGCGTGCGCCAAGGATTAGTAAAGGCAGGAGCAGGTCGACGAACGGAATGATGAACGGGTTGTAGCGGCCGAGAATGTAGCGCAACGAGTGGTTGACGAGGAGGCTGCGCGGCGACGGATGCGTAAGTAGGTGGCGCGGCGACAGGGTACTGCTGATGCTGCATTGTTAGAGCCTCAGCAACTTGGTCTTCAATAACCCGCCGGAGATTAGGAGCGAGCTGTGTAGGAGGCTGTTGCGGCAGCGGCTGCTGTTGGGGTAGCTCAGCGAAGGGTAGCAGAGAAAGCTGACGTGCAACTTCTGCCGCACGAAAGCTTGGATTTGTGTGAGCAAGGGGGAGCGATCAGGGAGGACGGTCATGGAAGAGAGGGCCTCGTCAGCCACTGAGGGGCGCCTGGTCAGAGCGCGTTGCCTTCTCAACTCGTCGTAGCTTTGGAACAAGTGTATGAGCTCTGCTACGGTGCGTGGACTCTTGGCGATTAACATTTGGCAAATGTCATCGGCGATGCCCTTCAAAATGTACTTCAATTTGTCATTTTCGGCCATAGAAGCATCCACACGTTTGCACAGGTCGAGAACCTCTTCAATATAACAGGTGAATGTTTCACCGGGTTGTTGCGCTCGCTCTCGTAACCGCTGCTCGCGGCGCAACTTGTGGACGGCAGAGTGACCGAAAACTGCAGCGAACTGGTCTTGAACGCGGACCAGGACGGAAAGTCGGCTTCGTGATTTTTAAACCACAGGTGAGCCACTCCCGCTAGGTAGAATATGACGGCATTTAACTTGGCGGTATCATCCCATCGATTGTGCAAGCTCATCCGTTCGTACGTAGACAACCAGTCATATCCGTACCGCTGAAAACCGCTGGATGGCGTGCGGGACAGCGCCAGAGCAGGCAACGGGAGGTGGCGACGACGTCGGCTGGGGAGAGTCAGGCATGACGGGAGACAGAGTCCGAGACCGGAATTCCAGGGTGTAGATGTTCTTGAATACCCCGCACCTTCCACCAATTGTAATGGGTGTGCTGAACAGTTGCGAGGGTAACGTCTGCTCGTAACGAGAAGGCAGGTGACGCAGAGCAGGAACAGCTGGTTGCCCGAACGGCTCACACTCGTGCTAAGCACTGGCGATCCGGCTGGCCCACTGGTTGCACAGCAGGCATGGAAGAGACGATCTGGCTGGCCTTGTTCTTGTGCTCTTCTTCATTGCAATATATATATATATATATATATATATATATATATA
Source organism: Dermacentor variabilis (assembly GCF_050947875.1). Classification (NCBI taxonomy): domain Eukaryota; kingdom Metazoa; phylum Arthropoda; class Arachnida; order Ixodida; family Ixodidae; genus Dermacentor; species Dermacentor variabilis. Next base: position 8,703,548 of record NW_027460313.1, on the reverse strand, counting down.
TATATATATATATATATATATATATATATATGCAATACGTGTATACACCTTTGACGAGCAGCATTTAACTTTGCTGTCAAGCCCAAGCCTTGTCATAGGTGCGTGCATGCGCCCGTGCTTAGCCGGTTGGCTGTTGGGTCACTGCGACGGCTCCCTGTACGTGGTTAGGCTTCTGCCGGACCGCGTTGCAAGCCTGCGTTGTTTCGAGGTTTTCTCTTTGGGCACGGCATAGGTGAAGTTAACTAAGTGCAAATGTCACATCGCGGCCTGTTTAGCGACGATCTCCGAATGCGCTCTCTGTCATTTGTCCCCTACAACCGGAGCCACCGCCACGCCGTAATTTACACGACCGCGGTTTGCTGGATGTGGAGGCGATGGACAGCGACGAGTTTTATCACTTGTTTCGCTTTCGAAAGAGTGACTTGACAGACCTTGCATCGGCTCTGCTAATTCCCGAAGAGGTTGTCAGCGCCCAGCGCGTCCGGGTTCCAGGCAACGAGGCGCTCTGTATGGCACTTCGACGCTTGGCCTACCCCAACAGTTTGTGCGAGCTGGAGCTCTTGTTTAACAGGCACAGCTCTGTGCTGTCAAGCGTCGTGTGTTCAGTGCTAGCTCATATAGAGCACTACTTCGACCACCTGCTGGCTGACATGACTACGCATAAGTGGCTAAACTTGCTCGCCGTCGAGAAATTCTACGTGGTGAGTCGGCCTGGTATAACTCCTTCAGGCGCGAGTCACGATGAACTATCGATACATGAGTCACAGTTGCGCAACTTTATTCGAAGGCACCGGACGCTCCATAAACAGACATGCAGTAAGATGTTGGTTTGTGCATCGCCTAATGATTCATCATAATTACAGTCTATCTATTGTGAAGTCAGTAAAGTTGCTTTTCTGCATAACATTCAACAGCTCGAACTACATGCGCAGCTTAAGCGTTACGAGAAATGAAAAGATCTGTCGAGCGCGGTACGTTGAACGCGCCATCCGATACCTCGGCCTCACGGGCACTCGATCGAAATCAAGCCCAGTCTGCATCGAAATTCTTGAGAGAGAGATTCGCTTTTTTGCGGTACTCACTGGATGGAGCCAGTCACGATCGAGAAACTTGTAGTGCCTTCGGCAGAATGGTTGCATGTAGCAATATGCAGCACATGGAAGTGAAAGGATGCAGGGGGCTCATTACATCCAAAGTTCGATGCACGTTGCGTTTTATTTGCTGCCAGTGGACATGGTGGGCAAAACAAATGGCGACACCAATGTGCACACCATGCGTGAAGGAAAAAAGTTAAGCTTAATTTTCTTGAGGACCTCGCTCAAATAAGTCAGTTAAGCTGTTTCACCTTGTCTGCTTACATTTTTAACACATCAGAGATGTACGTCAAAATGTGCTCGTTACCCATAAGAAGAATTGGGGAGGAGGGAAGGGGGGAGGTTATGTTAGCATTGCAAGTGAGGAACTCACTTTGACAAGGCGTGCTCACTTTACCACCCTTACCTTCTATGCAACAACATCTTTTCAAGCTTCCTCCTGTGCTCAATTTCCAGCTGTTATTCTTTTTCTCAGGCTGTCCATGCAAAGGGTGCCCCGATTGATAATTGCTGGGCCTTCATCGATGGGACGGCACGTCACACTTGTCGCCCAACGGTGGACCAGCAAGAACACTATTCAGGGCACAAGAGGCACCACGTGCAAAATATCAAGCTGTGATGTGCCAAAATGGCATAGTTTGCCAACTGGATGTGCCTTTCAAGGGGCGACGTCATGATGCGGGCAAGTGCGTGCGATCCAAAAGCTCGAGAAACTCTCTGTATGTGGTTGCAGAGGTAATTGAACCTCTGTGTTAATTTACTGGCGGTGTGCTTTCAGACATTGGTACCAAATTTGCCAATCTTTTTATTTACTTTATGACAAAGTAGCTGCTTTCATTTATGATTACTGACAGCTTTGAACTAAGTTTGTCGGCATTGTACACATCAGGCTTGCTGTACGATGCCACAGAAGTGGATATCTTTGTGGTTTGAAACTTGACCCTTAGGTTGTTGGCCTTACAGTTGAAATACATGGAGAGATCATAAAACAGAGCCACTTTTCAGCCCATGAGTCAAGAATAGTGCATCACTGTTGCATGAAAATTAGTGTGGCAACAAATGGCTTGAGGCAACCTAAAATGTCAAGTGAAAAGTGAATTCGTGTCTGGATCGAGGAAGACTTCCCACCTCGAATTCAACTGATTAGGACAAAACTCAAGAGATTTTGCACGCACTGAGCGGCAGTCCGACTATGAAAAGTACAAATTGCTGTTCGATAAACTTGTTTTCAGTAAAAAAATATATGCCTTCGATGCTGCAACTCAGTAAGTTATTCCTCTTCCAGGATACGAGGGGAAAGCTAGTTCGGACTGACGCAAGAAACATGGTGCAGATAAACTTTCATTCGTCGTGTGTAATTTTCGGAGTTTGCTTGGCAAGCAAGACACCCTCAACGCACTCATTGAATGTTGTGAAGCGGATATAGTGCTTGGAACTGAAACGTGGTTGCACCCTGATATCGACAATAGCGAACTTCGTGTTTCGTAACTTTTCTGTGTTTAGGAAAGACAGGTGCACCTCACGTGGTGGTGGAATTTTAATTGCTGTGAAAACTAATTTCCAAGCCACCTTGCTATACAGCCCTTCGCGTATTGAAATCTTGAGGCTTGCATTGCGACTGCGTGATTTTATTACCTGCATCATCGATGTTTGCTGCCGTCCGCCGGATTCACCTGCTCAGTTTCTTAGGGACCTGAATGAATCACTGAGTTTTATACATGACAAATATCCGACCTCAGAAACAATTTTTGCCGGCGACTTCAACTACCCAGGTATAAATTTGCGGACGTACACAGCCGAAGGCAATGCAAGGAAAAATGAATGCAAAGAATTCCTTTGTTTAATTTCTCAGTTCAGTTTGGGGGGGGGGGGGGTGTTCACAGATTCTTCCTGCTCCGACACGTGGCGAGTCGGTCCTAGATCTTGTCTTGACAACGAAACCTGAAAAAAATGACAGTGCGTGTTTTGGAATGTGTCAGTGACCACAATGCTCTTCACTGCGAATATACATTAGGAAATAAGGAGCCGGAAATTCTTAGGAAAATTATTTACAATTACGCACGGGCGAATATTGAAGGATTGGTTAGTGAACTGTCATTGTTCAGTGAGCAGTTCCTGGAATCAATATCAAGGCGCTGTTCAAATGACAACTGGAATCTACTAAGCGCTGAACTGAAAAAATTAAAAGAAAGACACATTCCAAAAATCACGCTCACAACGTCATCACAGAGCGTATGGTTCACCTCCAACGTTAAACGTTGGAAAGAAAAAGCGCCTTTACACTGAAGCAAAACTTTCGGCATCTGAAGGAGATTGGAAAACTACCGTGCTCAGTCGAGAACCATGCCAAGCAGAAATTGAGAGAGCCAAAGATAATTTCTTTAATCATGACATATCAACTTTGCTTAAAACCAATACTCAAAAGTTTAGGAAAGTAGGCAATCCTAAGCCTCCTTCATTTAATCTGATAACAGTAGTAAATGACGGTGATTTTATTCAGCCGTCTGAGGTTGCCACCGAATTGAACTTATTTTTTTAGCTCCGTGTTTACTAACGAAACACCACTTCCCACAGGTTTTAATGCTATTAGTATAAACGCGGACATGAATGACATCCTAATTACGCAGGAAGGCATTGAGCAAGCTATTGATCGTTCTCCGAGCAATTCAGCCCCCGGACCCGATGACATATGTCCAAAACTGCTCAAGTTAACGAAACCAGTGATCGCTCGCATACTCGCCCAAATTTTTCATCAATCCATTGATACAGGAATTGTGCCTGACGCTTGGAAAGTCGCACGCATTATACCTATATTTAAATCTGGAGATTCTTCGGTCTTTTCAAATTACAGGCCCATTTCATTCACGAGTATACCTTGCAACATTCTGGAACACATCACATTATCAGCAATAATGAAGTACTTCAGTCAGCAGAACTTTTTTTTGGAATCCAACAGAGATTCTCGCGTGGCCGTTCCTGCGAGTCACAGTTATTTGAACTCGTGGCCGACCTGCACGACGCTATACACCATTTAAAGAGAGTTGATGCCGTATCCGTCAACTTTGCAAAAGCGTTCGACGAAGTTGCTCACAATCGTCTTATATTTAAACTTGAAAATATAAACGTAAACAGCAATGTCTTGAACTGGATTGTTAACTTTTTAACTAACAGACAGCATTTCGTGTCTGCCAATGAATTTTGCTCCGCACTAACCCATGGTGTGCCTCAAGCTTCGGTGCTCGGGCCGATCCTCTTCCTTCTTTACATTACTGACATAAGCAGCAACCTCACTTCGACAATTAGTCTATTGCGGACGACTGTGTTATTTACAGAAAGATTATTGACCCTCATGACACTAATGCTTTGCAATCGGATCTTGACAAAATCACTAAGTGGTGCGAACGATGGCATGTGGAAATAAACGTTTCGAAAACGAAACTTGTAACATTTCCGACGGCTGGAGCCACTGAACCCATCTTTTATTCTATCGGTAACGTGACCATTGAAAAAGTTTCTGCAATCAAATACTTAGGTGTCCACATTTCTTCTGATTTGACATGGCACAAACACATTGAATATGTAACCGCCAAAGCATCCAAAACCCTCGGTTTCATTATGCGTAACTTGTACTTTGCAAATCAGGCGACCAAACTCTTAGCATACACAACTTTAGTCAGATCACAACTAGAATATGCCGGTTTCATCTGGAATCCGCATCAAGCTTATCTTGCCGATAAACTGGAATCACTTCAAAATTAGGCTTCTAGGTTTATCACAAGAAAATACGCTCGCTACTCCAGCATCACAGATAATAAATAATCTGTAAATTTAAGCTCATTTGAAAAGCGAAGACTCGTCACCCTGCTATGTCACTTTCACAAGCTCTATCACAATCCTTCGCCGTTCACAGAATCTCATATCAAACCAGCACATCGCATCTTCCCCCGATTAGGCCACTGCTTCAAAGTGCAACCCGAGATAGCTCATACCAAACTTATGCGTCATTCGCCATTGTTCCTTGCCATTTATAATTGGAATAAACTACCTGCAGAAATCGTTTCCGAAAATAATTACGACGCATTTGTGAACAAACTGAAGTAAGTGCTTACCCTGTGCTGGTCCTTAATGGATTATTATCAGAAGTGTATTCTTTTTTACATTGTCCTGAGTATTATGGTCCACGTGTGTGCGTGTTCTCAAGCACTTCTTTTATCCAGATATGTTCCCTATTTTCCTGAGCGCATGTTTGATTATGATTTTGACTGTGTTATGCAATATGATCACTTTATTGGGTTTTCTTTTTTAACCCCCTATGTAATGCTCGTAAAGGGCCCTTAGGGTATGTGAATAAAAAAAACAGAAAGAGGGAAACGGGCATCGGGGGTTGTGGAAAATTTAATGCAGGAAAACTTCATATCTGCACGTCTGTCGTGCTTTGGCTGTAGCAATAAATCTATCGTATAGCACGGTGAAGCAATGGGCCACTTTATTTCGGCAGGAATAAAACAGTTGTTGGAGTAACTGTGTGCTGGCGGACCTGCAGGTGGAACATTCAGATATACATGCATCTTCTGCGCATTGACTTCTTGACAAGCACAACAGTTGGCTTCTAAACAACAGACCTGGCAAAATGCCACATGGGAACTGTAGTGTGTCTTCAAATCAAATCAAAGAATGTTTATTATTTGCAAAGGTGGTACATATCGGGTGAAATATATGGAATGAGGTCCCATAGCTCATAGCTGCAAGGCGACCTCCTGTTTTGAGGTGCATGAAGGGAGTAAGCAACAGTGAATACACATTAGCAATGACTAGTAAGCACAGCTATTAAACATAATTCAAGTACAACAAAATAGTAGCAGTAAACACAACGACCATCAACTTAACCTTCTATTAGAAACAGGGTTAGTTTTTTTTCGTAAATGTAACGTAGCACCCGCATAGCTTTAAATCATTAGGCAGGTTACTCCAAAGTATTTCAGCTGCAAATTTGGCTATGTTTTCCATAGTTGCTGCATACTTCTTGTAGCAAAAACTTGTTATTCAAAGCGTGTTATTGGAATCGTAAAGGCATACCTTTTCATATACATTGATTGGACTGAGGTTGTTTATATTCGTGAATGGCATGATAATTAGGTGTATTTACCCATAAGTCATAGCCATAAGATTTAACCATAAGCATTTACGGAAGGATTTGATGTTCCCGAAGGAGTGCAAGGGCGTTGGCATGGAAAGAACTGAAGGTGATTAAGTGGATTAACCGAATGGGACACGTATTACACCAGGATGATACATAGTAATAAAATGACTGTGAATGAAGGTGTAATTCAATGATAGTAGCGTAGGGCGGCTATATTATTGTCACTCTTTTATTAGGATTATTAGCCTATAGGTAATTTTTCGGTTTGTGCTAAATCGGTATAGAATATTTTAAGTTGGAGTCTAAAATAACACATAGGAAGGAACGTTGCGCAACAGCACATAATTTAATTTGTTAAAATGTCACTGCTAGAGAGTAGGCTGAAGTTTTAAAGGTAGAGTTAAGGATCATAAATGTAGTTTTAGATTTATTAATCTGGAAAGTTGAGATTCCACCATTCTGTCAAGTTATTGAGGTCAATAAGGTATGTAGTTTGGGAAAGAATTGATTAGTCTATTCCTACTGTTGTCCTGTCATCTGCATAGAGAAAAGGTGTGGAGTTAAAGACAGTTGGCGATATCGCTAATGTAGATGAGAAAAAATTCATGTAGAACTTCCTCAGGTAGCTCTCTAAGTATGCGTAAGCATTGTGCCACTTGCTTATCTCCACGCAGCCTGGTGTCATTATCAGCATTATGGAACTTCATCTGACCAGTATAAACTTTTATCAACCTTCATTGATTGCTCGCTGCACGTTTCGTAGCGAACATGATAAGGCAGGTTTAATTAAGGTAGAGTTCATTACAGCGCTTAAATGCACGACCATTGGTGTTAATTACGCCACTAGAACCCTCAAACTTTGGTGAGAGTCAAACCCACGACCTTTGGTGTTAATTAACTTATGGTTAATTTAGCAAAGGTATTATTGCAAAACCATCACTACATTTGCTGAGGGGGATATGCAATTTTTTATTGATGGTTTGCATGCTTGTTTTGAGCTTGTTCTTTATTGAAACATATGTTGTTCTGGTGTCTTGTATGGGTGATTTGAATGAATGTACCACTGTTCGCCTCACTTTGCTGAGTGCTTGTAGTCTCTTCCTTACGTAGGTATGAGCCGTTGAATTTTTTGCTTGCTTAAGGGGGTATGAGCCATTCATTGTCTTATGTTTGGATTGTAAAACTTTATTTGTCCAACAGATGTAGGGAAGGCTTTAAGTCTTCCCACCTAGACGACGGCCAGGAGTCCTTGGACCCTAGCGGCGATTTCGGCCAGTTGGACGGTCTTCAGTTGAATCTCCAGATCGGAGCTGAGTAATAAGGTCTCCCATTGTTCTAAAGACTGTATTCTTCCCTCAGAGGGAGCCTGTGGGCATTCCCACAGAATGTGATTAAGATTAGCCCTGGCTTCACATAGCTTACACTGGCTGGAGTACTGACCCGGGTAGTAGAGGCTGCACGACACCGGGCTTGGAAACGAGTTGGTTTGCAGGCGACGCCAAGTGGAGGCCTGGCTCTTGTTTAAGGATGCATCAGCAGGAGGATATTTAACCCGCCCTAGTCTGTAGTGTTGTGTGATTTCTCTGTAGCACACTAAGCGGTCTCGCCCCGTGAAGCCTTCGGCTAGCCCACCAGCTCGGAATGTAAGTCCTCGAGCTAATTCGTGGGCCGCCTCGTTCCCAGCGAGGGAGGCGTGCGCAGGTGCCCAGATTATTTCAATTTTCCTGCTATCTCTGCAGGTCTGCAGGATTCTGTTCGCCTCGGGGGAAATTCTGCCTCTGGCAAAGTTCATCAGCGCAACCTTAGAGTCGCTTACTATAATTTTGGCTGAAGTACTTGCAATTGCAAGTGCTATGGCAGATTCTTCTCCAATCTGAGAGCAATCCGTTGGAACTGTGCCACTGGCTATCAGTCTAGTTTCAGCGCTCGCTACAGCTAGGGCCATGCGGCCGTTGCCATAGTCTGCAGCATCAACGTAGAGCACGTCCTTCGAGTTTTTGAAACGCTTCTCAAGAGCCTCAGCCCGTTTCTCTCTGCGTTCCTTGTGATGGATTGGGTGAATGTTTTGAGGTAGTGGTGGGATTATTAGTCGGTTCCGCACGCTTCGCGGCAGGTCGACTTTGATGCCTTCCTGCCCCTCATAGTTTATGCCTAGCCTAGCTAGGATTTTCCTGCCCGTAGGGCTTCCCGCAAGTCTCTCATACTGCGAGATCCTCACTGCTTCAATAATCTCCTCAAGAGTGTTGTGGAGCCCTAGAGCTAAAAGCTTTTCATTTGCAGTGCGGATGGGAAGCCCCAGCGCCTGTTTGATACTTTTACGTATGATGCCCTCAATCTTCTTCTTCTCGAATGACCTAAAATTGAGGAAGGGAGCAACATAAGCTATTCTACCTATCACAAAGGCCTGGACTAGCCTAACTAGATTCGCTTCTCTCATCCCGGACCTCCTGTTGGCGATCCTGCGGATCAGCCTCATGGTCTGCAGTGCGCAGCCATCTAGTTTCCTTATTGTTTCGCCATTAAAGCTGTTGGCCTGAATCAAAAGTCCCAGAACTCTGATTTTGTCCACTTTTGGAATGGGGATCCCCCCAGCTGTGAGAGAGATTTGCGGTTCCTCCTTACTGGCCCTGCCTTTCGGCTGGTATAGAAGCAGTTCCGATTTTTGCGGTGAACATTTAAGTCCCCTAGGTCCGACGTAACCTTCAACTGCCTGGATAGCCCTTTGGAGGGTCTCCTCTATTTGGGCATCGCTGCCCCTAGCTATCCACAACGTAATGTCATCAGCGTATATGCTGTGATTTAGTCCTTCAATAGCCTCCAGTCTTTCAGGGAGTTTGATCATGGCCACATTGAAAAGAAAGGGCGAGAGCACAGAGCCCTGTGGGGTCCCTTTGCTGCCTAATTTAATGTCATCCGATTGGCATTCTCCAATCTGGATTTTTGCTTCTCGGTCTGACAAGAAGTCCCTAATGTAATTGTAGGTTCGTACGCCTACTCCCAAGTCCTGAAGGTTCTCAAGAATGGCTTTATGTGTGACGTTATCAAAAGCCTTCGCTAGGTCAAGCCCTAGGATGGCCTTTGCGTCCCCCGTTTCCGCATCGATGATTTGGTGTATTAGTTGCAGCATCACGTCCTGGGTGAAAAATTTCTCGTTGGGTAAGCATAGAAATGCTTATGCACTTAATAGAAGTCGTCCACTTGTAGAGCCTTTAAGTAAGCCTTTTGTCGTGACTTTGCAGTTAGAGATTACTCCAGGAATACAAACAGTTATACCCCTGTCAAACGGGCAAGTTAAATGCACTTATGGGGACGGGACTTTGAGTGACACTTTAGGCTACGTGGTGCTAAACGGGAAAACAGAGCGCACTCACAGTAAAAAAAATGGCGACAGCCTAAGAGTGTGTTTTTTGAAAGTGTAGATTAAAAAGAAACATCTTCTAAAAAGTTACTGTTTTACACTGTGTTGTAGATACAACTCAAATTTTAATATTTTATTTGCAATATTGGATGACCCAGTTTGATTTAATATCGGTCAAAAGGCTTTGTCGGCGCTCAATATTTCCCGACCAGACGGGTTTCTGTTGAACCGTGGAATCAACATAGGTCTACTTAATAATGAAATATTTGTTTTAGTATGTGACTGTAAAGTGCATCACCACTGTTTTTGCACGATCTTAAAAAAACATTATTGCATTTCAGGCATTCTCGAGGAAACCAAGCTGTACGAGAACCTTGAGAAGGTCACAATGGGCAGGAAGTTCATCATATATGGCAGCCCTGCCTACCCTTTGCTCCCACTCCTATGCAAGCCATTTGGAGGCACGAACCTGCAGTGTTATGAAGAATTTTTTAACAAGGGCATGAGCAGGGTGCGACAAGCTGTGGAGTGGAGCTTTGCTAAGGTTGCCACATAGTTTGGCTTTGTGGACTTCCACAAAAATAAAAAAATGTCACGTCAGCGAGTGGGGCGCATGTACCGTGTGGCAAACCTTCTTGCCAACTGTCATAAGTGTCTGTATGGCAGTGTGTCTGACTTTATGTTCGCCCCCCCCCGTCACTTGACGAGTATCTGGTGCCACATTTCACATGAGATTTTACCGCCAGAATCCCCTTTAGAATACTTGAGCAAATGTACTTAGCATTTACTTGCGCAACAGGGCATCGCTGAGAATGTTAAGGATGGCATGTTAAAGGGACACTAAAGGCAAATACTAAGTCAGTGTGGTCTGTTCAAATACCATTTCATAAACCTTTCAACGCTGTTTTGAGCCATGATAAGACTTAGTTTACGAGAAAATTGCATCTGAATGGCCCGAATACCTTTTTCGAAATTAAAATCTTCCACCACCCAACCAGGGGAGTGGTGACGTTACTTACGCCATCACCACCGTTTGCTGCCGTCGGTGAGTAAAACGGCACCCGACAGACGGTGGTACTGAGCCAAGGCAGAGCAGTGGATTTGCCGCTGCAGCTACTTTTTGGTCAAGTGGCGTAGACCCTTCGGAAATCCCGCAAAATCACGTGGAAGGTGAATTCTCTGCTACTTGCATTTTGCGCGAGTTTCGCAAGCAAGCAAAACCAGCGCAGCACAATGCGATCACGAAACTACTGAAACGAGAATGCGTGGGCGGGGCAGAGTCGAGCGAAAACAAGACCTTTCGACCGCCCCTGTCATTGTCACGGGCAATTTCAATTAGTTTTTTTTTCTAAAAATGAAATAGGACTGTACAAGTAGCACTAATCTATCACTTTAGCTTGGCTTAATACTTGCCTTTAGTGTCCATTTAAGTACACGCAGACAGCAGATGTTTAGTTAGTTATGTCGTTGGCTGATTTTACGTTTGAAAGATGTTGCAGTGCCGTCTAGTGGTGCTGAATAATTCTTGCTCCATCGCTGAACCTTTCCGTCAACAGCACAACGGCATCTGCGTAGCATGATTCGGACGTGGGCAAACCAGAGATCGCTGCTGCTGCATCAAATCTTTGAGGCAGATGGTCTGTTCATATTTTTCCCAGAAGCCTCTCCACCTATTGAGGTCCCCCTTGAACGTTGTGAGAAGAGGTTTATTAGCGGCTTATTATGCAAAGGGCATAGCGACCTGGATTGGCGAGGCAGGCCGAAGCACCGTCCAAAAAGACGCCGGAACCAGCAACGCGAGCAGAGCCGAGCTGTGCGTTGGCGATGCAGCTGTACAGCAAGACGCGTCTTCTTCACAATCCCCCCCCCCCCAGACAGAAAGAGCCATCCCCTGATGATTTAAGAATCGGGGGGCAGAGGTTCGTGGTAGGGCTTGAGACTCGAGACGTGGACAATGTCACGTCCAGGCCGGTGCAAGTCGTCAGGTGGTTACAGTGGCTCGATGAGAAAATTCACCGGGGATGTTCGCTCCATGACTCGGTAAGGCCCTTCGTATTTTGGGACGAGTTTCGAGGAAAGTCCCGGCATTTGAAAAGGGACACAAAGCCACACAAGAGACCCTGGAGCATAGGTGGTGTTCGGAAGCGAGTCGGTGCAATTTTCTCTCTGGCGCTGCTGTTGCGGTGCCGTAAAGGTGTGCGCGAGCTGGCGGAATTCTTCGGCTTGTCGGGCGACGTCGGACACAGGTAGACACTCGGAGGCATCAGGACGGTAGGGAAGGCGTGTGTCGATGGTATGCGTGCGGCCTAGTTGAGGTTGTGAAACGTCGAATGTGTTGTAGCCAGGAAGGAAGAGTGAGACAGCCAGACGAGGAGTCACATACGCACACGTTTAGTGGTCTCTCAGACATGTTCTATCTCAAGAAGAAGCACACGCGCTGCCCGATCACCAACCACTCGCCGTCACGGGGAACTATGTCTCCCCTCTTTGACTATACGGCAGTATGTACAAAATCTCCCCAACAGAGCAAGCGAAGTTCGCTGCAGCAGGCGGCTTCACGCACATCCCACTTCTATTATGCATGTCGGAAGTACCTTCGCAAAACGAACGGGCGTCTGCTATACCGTCACTGATACAAACACTTGCTGCTTTGGTTTTATCAGGGGAATAGCGAACCAGCTGGGTCCTGTTCCTGCGTACAGCACCAGTGTCGGTGTTAACCCAGTACCACCGAGGCTTATCGGCTGGGGCTTGTACTGTCGCTTTGCACTTGAGGTCTGTCAACCAGACATCTCCGTAGAATAGCTCCGGCAAGTCATAGACTCTGTGACATCTGTAGAAGTCTTTTCTTTGACGTTTCCGGTACTGTTCCTCGAACTTCCGAAGGCTCTCTTGTTCCGGCAGTTGGATTGTCAGCTTGGTGGAACTAAGAGGAAGCTTCGTTCTTAGCTGACGATCCATCAGTAGTTCCACAGGGCAATACTGATTCTTTAAAAGAGTCCACCTGTAAGCTAGAAGGGTCAAGTAAGGGTCTTTCGTGTTTGTCATGGAAGTCTTGATTTTTACCGCAGCCTCAACAAGTCCATTGCTCTGAGGATAGTTAAGGTTAGAGGTAATTTGCTTGAAGGCGTAGTCCTGAGCGAAGAGTGAAAACTCAGTCAACGACAACTGCGGGCCGTGGTGAGAAACCACTTCCTCAGAAATCCCGTGGCGTGCAAAAAATGACTTGCAGTGGTTGACCACAGCTGCGGACGCAAGCTTCTCGAGCCGAGCCAGTTCAGGGTATCTTGAATAATAATAATTCATTGCAATAAGTTGTGTCACTCCTGCGGCTGTAAGAAGCTTTCCGTCTGGACCATGTAGCTGGCAAGGAGGAGCTGAGAGAAAAGGCCTGTCCTTGAGTGTCTGGAATACTTGCTTCGGGAGGACTGTTCCGTTGGCGCCAGTGTCAATTTTGAAATCTACTGGCTTACCTTGAATCAAAACTTGCCTCTCACGTTCCAGCATCTGACGTCTTGATTACTCCGAGGAATCCTGCTTCTAAATTGACTCGTTGCGTTTCGACACAATCGAGGCCCTGCAAAATGCATACGGAGGCGTAATGACCCTTTTTCCGGCAATTCCTGCAAATTTGTGAGCGTGCTGGGCACAGAGTACGAGGGTGACGCTCTTGACCGCACCAACGGCATGGTTTCTGCATGCTGTTTTTACCGGAGGATGAAGATGGCTTGTTCGCCCCACGTGAATAGCCGCCGCTTTTGTCCTGTTTTGAAGTACCCCAAGTGGATTGGGGAGCATAGGTAACTTTGTTCGCACATGGCGCTTCCTGGGAGAGCTCGAATTGTTGCTCACGGACGCTCTTAATCTGGCGGACGGACTCAAGAGCCTTCTGAAGAGTGAGGTCTGCGTCGAACTGTAGCCTGGTGGTTAGCTGCTTATCATTTATCCGAACTACGAGGCGGTCGCGCACGAACTCTTCTCAAAGAGCGCTGAACTCGCAGTCTTTCGAAAGTGTGTGAAGCGCAGTAACGAAATCTTTGGCCGACTCACCGTCTTGTTGCACTCTGGTGTTGAATCTGGCTCGTTCAAAGATTGCGTTGCGTCGCAGAATAAAGTATTTGTCGAACTGCTCCACGACTGCATCGAATTTCTTGAACTTCTCTTCAGAGAGAGCAAAAGTGGCGCAGATTTCCTCGGCTCGCTCGCCCATGTTGTAGAGTAGCGCGTCTACTTGATGCTTCTCAGGCTTAATGGACAACCCTGAAGAGGTTCGGCAACATTCAAATCCTTGTTTCCACTTCGGCCACTCGTTCGGCGACGAAAAGTTGAAGGCATCCGGCGGTTGAATTACGAATGACGCCATGGCCTCGAACGTTAAGGGGTCGCGTTGCTTGAGTACCGAGATGTGCGTATAGGGAGCAGCTCATCGGCGTTTCGTTGCTGACATCGTTTGCATGGAGGAGGACTAAGAGCCGATGTCCGCTGGTAAAACCTGTTCTTCTGACACCATGTTGTAGCCAGGAAGGAAGAGCGAAACGGCCAGACGAGGAGTCACATACGCACATGTTTAATGGTCTCTGAGATATGTTCTATCTCAAGAAGAAGAAGAGCACGCACTGCCAGATCACCAACCACGCGCAGTCACGGGGAACTATGTCTTCCCGCTTTCACTAGATGACAGCATGTACAACAGAATGAACTTCTGAAGTGGTGCAGAACATCAAGAAGGTTGACACGTTCGGCATGTGCGATGGTATCGACGATGGCACTCGAGAACGCATCCCTGGACGTCTCTTCAAGCGCCGAAATCCCAGATGGTCGGCCGGAGTCCACATCGAAAGTGTCTCTGGGGACGTTAACCAAAGACGAAGAGTCGAGGTGTTCCACGAAGCCAAGGCATTCACTAACGAGCAGCGCAATAGGCGCACAGAGGAGATTGTAAAAGTATATATTGCTGCTGCTGCCAGCGATCTCAAGCATTGCGAAGGGTAGTGGTAGAGCTTTACGGCTCATGAACACGCCGGACGGCGTGAAGAGGACTGTTGCGTCAGTGATGACATCGCAGGATATGGGTACGAGGGCGAAGGAGCCAGGCGGAATATCTCTCCTCGCGCATGGCAGGTTTAGAAGGGCAATCACGATCTTCGTGCAATGGTGCGTCACACAGAGGTGAAAATTCAACTTCGGTGCGTGCGCAATCGATTACGGCTTTATGACGGGACAAGAAGTTCCATCCGAGGATGACGTCATGCGATCAGGAAGGAAGAACAATACACTCGACGATATAAACAACGCCATGAACAGCGACTGAGAATGGCAAGGCAGTCGAGGCGGTCGCGTGACGAGGCGGTCCAAAGATGCCAGCAACCAGCAGCGCGAGCAGAACCAAGCCGTACGTTGGCGATGTGGCTGTGCAGTGAGTCTTCTTCTTCACAGTTGAGACGTACAGCTGTGGCAATCGGGGTCCTACAAATGTGCCTGGAGTCTCATGTCTCGTGGGCGTTACGGCTACGCCTAGGCACCGCAACCACTAGCAGCATAGGAGGCGACAGAGCGAGTCGTGGCAAGCATCAAAACATTGCAATGTCCTGTTATTGCGTAACCACTATCTGCATCATGATATCACGACACTTATATACACTGCAAGCTGTAAAGCACCATGCTGGAAGTGTTGTACTGCAATTATTTTTCAATAACGTTCATTATTAGAGGATACGAGAAAAATTCAAATACTGCATTGTCATACCGCCAGAACGTAAGCCAAACTGCCGCCTTAGCTGCAACTAGCATCTGCAGATGACGATCCTTCCATGCCCTCTCCTGCCATAGCCCAAGCAATGTATTACTTCAGTGTTGCAAGCCCTGTGTCCCCTTCTGGCTGTGTATGCTTATGCTTACAGTTGCACGTTGAGCGCCACAACTGTTAACTGCCAGAGCGGCATTGATGTGGTTGTGCGTTCATAAACACAGATAATTTAATACCGCGTCCAAAGACTTCCAATGCTTATTTGCTGGAATAGGTCATTTAAGATGTGCACCGCCGTCATCTGGCTTTTCTGCTGTTACTTAGTTTAGTTTGTATAGCGCAGTGTTAATAGTAGGTGTTGTGCAGGCTGCAATGACTGCTTGTATGCTTAAGCCTATAGGTATGCAATCAAAGTTGCACTTTGAGCACAACTGCTGTCAGAGTGGTGTTGATGTGGTCATGGTGTGCATTCATAAACACGGTTGAATGAACTACCGTGTTTAAAGACTACCAATGCTTATTTGCTGGAAAAGGTCATTCAAGATGTGCAGCTCCATCATCTGGCTTTTCAGCTGTATTACTTTAGTTTGTATAGCGTAGCACAGTGTTAAAGGTACCTTGAAACGCTTTTGTACAAACGTACTGTTTTGGTGGGGTAGGTCCTCCTGATCATTAATTGATGCATCTAAGTCCTCCGCATAAAGTCTGTAACTTATTATAAGCTTCTAAGAATGTACATCGCTACCGATCGCAGCACGCCACTTGGCTGAATTTTCAGCCGCCCCTGACAATTTGATGCAAGTTTCCCTGATTACTCTAGTAGGGCGAGCTATCCAATTGGCTGCCCAGGGCGCGTCATCGATAATTTTTCCAACATTATGGTGAACAAATGTTCATTATAGTTGGAATGTTAGTTAATTTGTTTCTATGGAAAGCAAGTAACCGAAACAGAATGCTAAAGGGCAGTTTCTCACTACATTTAAAAGCACTTCGGGCACAAAGCAAGAGTCGTTTGCATGTGTTACAACATGCTCTGTGTTGACGAGAGCTCCGCCGTCAGAGTTGATCTCGATCCTTATTTTTGCAAGCACCACGGTTCGCCCTTGTTACATTGTCGGCCCCAAACGTAACGACTGGCAATCCGTCAAGCTGCAAGGCAGCAGACGAGCGCAGTGACTACAGCCCCATCGGGCTGTCGCTTGAGTTTATGCCTCTACCAGTCCATTGAAATTCCCAGCTCGCCTGTGGTTAGCGGAATACTGGACACACTCGGCGCTGCAACAGAATGCTTGCAACGCACACTGCTTCAATTGCTCTTGCTTGGGGTCGACTGTCATGCGGCTGGCGCAGAGGCTTCGCACGCGCGCTCCTAGACAACATGGCGTACTGTCATGAAGCAGAGCCAGTGAAGGTGGAGCTTAGCCCTGATCACTTGGTGACTGTGTTGAGGAGAAAATGCATGGCTATGGAGAAGGGTAGCTGGTGATCGTTCGTAGCTCTCCTAACGCGAGACGCTTCACTCAAATTGTAGTACGAATGATTAACTTCAGCTATACACATGTCTACAAACTTAGTCCAAACTGTTTCAGGGGCCCTTTAATAGCGGGTGTTATGCAGGCTGCAATGCTTGCTTGTGAGGCGTCAGCAGTTACGCAATAAAAGTTGCACCTTGAGCAGTATTGATGTGGTTGCTATGTTTTGCCTTCATAAACACAGATGAGTGAACTACTCCATTGAAAGACTGCTTGTGTCTATTTGCTGGAAAAGGTTCAAATGTGCATGTTTTGTCCCTTTTCTACAAACTATCAGTTAAGTCTATCATGCTGTTCTAATGGACAGGTTCCTGGGTAACTGAGGTAGTATAGAGCAACTGTTTTGGAAAGTTCGACCCTGGTTTGATGCCTGGATCAGGATGAAGTTTGCGAAACCAGTATTGGGTTTCCCTTGTAGCTTCATGATACAGTCGAGTGGATGATAATTATTTTCATTATTATTTCTTTATTTTACTAAATAAATTATTCAGCATTTCCAGCTGCACTCGTTGATGCTGCAATAGGCTTGGCGCTCAGCAGCCATGTGGCGCCTCTCCTCTGCGAGGGCCTCTTGCTCAATTTGGCGGCACTTTAATTCTTGGCACCGCTGTTCTGCTTGTGCCTCTCGCTCCATTTGACGCTCTTGCATCTCCATTTCCTTGAGCCGCATCTTGTCGCTGTGTTGCTTTATCTGCAGCTCCAACCTCCTTTCCTCAAGCTGCAGGCGACGGGTGTCAATTTCATACTCCCGCTGCGACCGCGTCTCAAGATATACAACCGTCATATCATTGTGTCGTTGCACACCTGCAAAGACAAAGAAGCAATTATGACGACTCAGCACCCAACTGATTACAGTTAAACCGTAGTCGCGTGCCAGCGCCGACTTCTTTGTGCCACATTCGATAGCACGAACGATGTCTTTTTTTATCCGAGTTTCGGCATGACGCGAGTGCTTGTTTGCACGACGGCACAACGCTCCTCTGGCAAGGCGCTGAAATGATGTTGATGTTGCTTCACGAGCGAATGCATAAGGCGCTTGGAGACCGTTCTGACCTCTGAGGCTTGTTGTTCTGCCAGGCCACTCGATGTAGACGACGCGCCGCATGTTTGCGCGACGAAAAGTGGAAACACTAGGTGTTAACCGATACGTACGCAATAAGCTGGTACGGTTTATGCGAATACAAAACATATTATGTTCAATGGCTGCTGAGTCGAGGATTTGACTTCACTACTTTTAAAACCAAATTACTGTTTAAGCGGATACGGTCTAACGAGGTTTTACAGTAGTCCTCAAAGGCTTATGCGCTTCGTGCTGAACAAATGAGTGTTGTTCGTTGTGCTCCACAAAAGCCCGAGCACTTTGGGTACGCCAGATTAGGAATACAGTGCCTTCTTTGCTAATGTCCCAGCGTGTGGTTATGTTGGATGATTGCCGATCCAATTGCATTGTTCATTTCCACTCCTCTTGACAAGTCCATCCTCAAATGAAGATAGTAAAGAATAAAGTCCAAAAAACTGACTCGTCTCTCGGTGGACTACACTGTTTAGAGCACTGGTGTGTGAAACAACGCTGACTTCACTGTCAATCTTACATACTGTGCTTCCTGAATGTTTAACGGAAATGTTCTCAATCTGTTGTAGTTACACAGAGGCATCCTTGAAACAAATTTTCATTATCTAAAATCGAAAGACTTTTGACATAAAAGGTAGTCGAAATGCTATTCATTTTCCTTTGTGCACTTATAGCCACTGACTTTAATGGTGCAGGTTAGCTTAGAATTGATACTCGATGATTAACCAGAATCATGTCAGCGATGCGTTACAAGAAATCTGTTGTAGAAATGAAGAGACAAGAGGAGCATGAGACATCTTGCAATTGTATTCCGTCAAACATGTGGTAGCACTGCACCTACTGTGTAATAAGAATGAACTGGATATTATAGTTAAGTTCTCAAAAATTCAGATTTATGTAACAGCTGTCAAACACACATGTCCATCTTTGGGAATATGAAATATTCAGCTTAAAAATTGATGTTTCCCGCATTAAGTGGCATATGTAGTCCTGACTGATAAGTTAATGTCAGTGCGCAATGATTGTAACACCAGCTGAGGTGTGATAAAGAGAGGTAGATGTCACCAGAGGGAGCCAAAGACAAGTGCAGAAGGGAAGACGTGTTGGCTATATCAAGCATCAATGAATGTGGGAAAGGCATGGTCAAGTGCCAACACATGACTGCGGTTCAGTGGAATTGACCCTACTGTCGTCAGACACTTAAATCTGCGAGATTCCCTTGTCCATTCCTTAGCAGTGCCTGGTGTGAGGTAACCATGTCAGCTGAGTAAGCACACTGAGATGGGGTGACAAACCCTTTCCCAAAAAAACTTTGCACGAATCCTTGTATGTGCCAGTGTTGTATGCTATTTGCAGTTTGTTCTCTTTACATTAAATTATATGTTCGTGTGCCATGTATGTCACCGTTTCTTCCTTGTGGCCTAAGAAGCACCTCTGACTCTCATGAGCTTGCTTCCCAAGGCCTTTAATAACACAAGCTACTGTGTCATGGTAACATGTTTGGTCTTACCTCTTATTGGGGTCCGTCTGTTGTATTGTGGGGCTGGGTAGTCCCTACGGACACGATCCATATAGGAGGGGTACCTTTTACTCTGGCTGGTTGGGTCCAGCTGATTTTCTATTACTGGCAGCTCTTGAGGGAAAAAATAGTGCCACTTGTTAGTTACGATGGCAGTGCATTACTTAAAGTTACACTGTACTGACGATTTCTTTATTATGTGTGCTGGGCAAGGTAAGTTCGGCCAGGCGTGTCCAGTGACCATTTGTATTTTGAATGAAAAAGCTATATTTGGCTGCAAAGTGGCAAGACAATACTCAATCTCCGTTTTGCGCCAAAAGCTATGGAAGCTCCCTGTGAGGCAGAAGGGCCTCCTGCAAATTTCACTTAGCTGGCAATGAAGTTCTTGTGGCTATGGCTCTAAAAATATGAGTCAGTACCATTGATTCTTACTAATTATTGCAGTGTATGACTGGTGAAAAATCATGAACATGGAACATTTCAAAACATTGGTCAGTCAATTATTTGACTGACACACAGGGTCCGCATGTGCTCCTGCTTACAGGTTACGTTCTTTTCCGAGACAAGATTACTCCAGGATAGTTACTCTGGACAAAACCACATTTTGGGGCGGAAACGCTTGGCACATATAAAGGAATTTCAAAAGCCTGTGGGTTAACAAATTGCATTTCTATAACACCTCGGGTCTCTTGTTTCTGCCGTAGCAATAAGGCCAGGAACCGCTCGCGGTTGCTCTTGGGCTAGGTTGCCAGACAAGAAGCATGCTTTGGGACAAACAGGAGCAATTTTGGGATATCTGTCTCGGCTATACAATCATACGAAATAGTCGAAATTCGGAAGTCTGCTGGACAAATCAGGAAACCTGGCAGGTACGCATTGTTCTCGCATCCTCTCCACTGTACTTCAAATGAACTGAACACAGGGCATGCTCTTAAGGCTTGATATGAAGAGCAAAAGCACCAATCCATGTGACAATGCCCCACCCCTCTGTCGCTACACCCATGCAGATTTTGCCATTCCTGAACATCATTCTGGTACACTTGACATGCTGTATATTTGTAGTGAATGGGCAGTGTTAGTGCGAAAAAGTATTGGCATGTTATTCTTTGACCCCTTACTTGCCGATGACGAGATAACTTACTAACACAAGGAGCATCTTCTGAAGCTGATGCTGAGTTAACTTGTGAACTTTTGCAATTTAGGTAAGAAAAGCTAGTAAAAAAATTGCAAAACTTTCAGAAAGAGCACAAATACATGCAGATCCTTAAAAATATTACATGCTTCTACCAATATTTCTGGAAATTTGTCACTGCATTAGGGTTTAAGGGGGACGTAGGTCCTAACCGCCCCATTTTTTTCTATTTGTTTTAGACGAATAAACTTCAAGGAAGTATTTAATCTTGTGTGCTGATTACAAATGCGCAATTACATTTTTTCTAACCTAATCTACACAAAGTGCAAATTTGGGATGTGATAGGAAAAAAATGCGGCTTTAACAGGCAGACCCAAGGTTAGGTAGGAATATTCCTGCATCTTCAATAGGTCCTACGTCGATTTTTAATGTCTGTATCTATTTTAGCTAAAGGTATGAACATCTAAAGCACAATTTTGCAAATGTGCCTTTTGGTAGGTTTCTACAAGATTTCTAAACGTTGCACTGTGCTGAGGCACTGTATTTTGTTAGCATGCACTTTCCGACTCACTGAGTGACTGAAACGGGAAAAATACAACCGAGTGAATAGAATGAGTAGTAAGGACACAGTGCCACTCCCAAAATTAGAGAAAAACCCCAAAACACATCGAAGAGTGCACAAATATACACTTCACACTACAAAGCACGCTAGCTTTCTTTTGAAGCAGTATTAGGGTTCATTTTTGGCTGCAAAGATGCTCCTTCATATGAGACTAAGAAGCCTTGGCTATGATGAACAGTTCTGGAATTACGCACAGAACAAAATGGGCCATTTATTGTAGTCCTTATGGGCAAAGCTGAACATTTCGTAGTATAAATACATTCTTGTGTTCCTCAACAACACACTCTTTTGGGCTAGTTTTTAGCCAGCAGGTGCACCATGATATGAAGATTAGTAATCATTTTTAGTTTCTTTGTTTTTGTCTCCAAGATAGATATCCTTAAGACTGATGGCAGTAGCATTTTTTGAAGTTGCTAAACAAAATATCTGCTCACAGGTATATAGGCAATTCCAGAGAGGTGCCACCTTCAAGGCATTGTTACCTATATTATGTTTTTGTCAAAGTTTCTACAAAACGGCAGGCGAAGGGCTGTGCTCTCTGTGCTCACATCTATATTTGGGTAGCCTCTGAATAGCACCACAACATATTACGCAGGAACTTGGTAGTAAGCACATGTGACACAGATCTAAGAAACACGCATGGACTTGGATCCTGCTGTCGTGTGTGGAGACCCAGAAACTTATCCTCAGTGGTCCGGGTTCTGGTGTGATTTCATGCAAGCAATAATTGCGGCACTCGAACTTTGAAAAGTTAAGGAATTTCTTATGCATCTGCTTTTTGAAAACCTAACTTCATGCACATATTTGATTTATACGTACACTGTTGAAAACTACATTTGTTTACATGGTAATAAAATTATGTTGCAGTTAATCGTGAAATAGCCCTGTGACAAAAGGTTTATTCAGAACATTGTTCACTCTCCTCTGAGTGGTGGCCGTGTGGTCGTGCATTGTCGAGCATTCTCTCTATTGTCTGTCGTGACCGCTCGGTTATGAACTATAAAAGATTGCCATCGTTAGTGCACAAATGTTATCATTTGCATGTTGTACTGTTATATGTTGCAGTATCATTCTCCCACAAAAATAGCCAAGGGAATGCCAAATGTATTTGAATCTCTCTTTGTAAAGAGGTTGCTGCTGCTCCTTGTTAAGAAGTGCCAGCTTGTATGAATAAAAATGGGAAACGATGTTCTGCTTACGATCATTACAAGTTGTGTGCCAACTTAAGCTAGTAGCTCACTTTTTTGCAATAGCATGTAAAATGCACTGCTGAGTCACCTTGAGTCCTAAATGTATGATACTGTACCTTGTAAAAAAACAAACTAAAGCACCTGCAAACCCCTTGTTCTTCTCACAGATTGCATAACAAAGGCCTGTACTTCGGCAGTCTTGGTGCAGTGAGGAAGCATACAAGGGTTTATTGTCAAGTTGTCTGTTTCTAAGCTGTTTCTTGCAATAAGTACTGTATTCAGAATGTAGTGGTGATACGTTGAATGCAAGCTATAAAATTTTATGACTGAATTTTACTGAAAGGCTTTAGCAACATTTAAAAAACCAAAAGTGTTAAGTCATTAGACACGTGAGCCGAGAGAATTTTGGGTACATGTAGGAGAATGGACATTGTGTGTCCAATTCGCTTTGTCAAGTGACGTGAAGAGCCCCAAATGCGTGGCTGCCAAGAAAGTGTACTAAAGAGGCGCAAGTGTCATCATCATCAGCCTGGTTACGCCCACTGCAGGGCAAAGGCCTCTCCCATACTTCTGAAACTACCCTAGTCATGTACTAATTGTGGCCATGTACCTGCAAACTTCTTAATCTCATCCGCCCGCCTAACTTTCTGCCGGCCCCTGCTACGCTTCCCTTCGCTTGGAATACAATGCGTAACCCTTAATGACCATCAGTTATCTTGCCTCCTCATTACATGTCCTGCCCATGCCCCTCCCCATTTCTTCTTTTTTTATTTCAACTAAGATCTCAATAACTCGCGTTTGTTCCCTCACCCAATCTGCTCTTTTTTTATCCCTTAACGTTACACCCATCATTCTTCTTTCCATAGCTCGTTCCGTCGTTCTCCATTTAAGTAGAACCCTTTTCGTAAGCCTCCAGGTTTCTGCCCCGTACGTGAGTACTAGTAGGACACAGCTGTTGTACACTTTTCTCTTCAGGGATAATGGCAACCTGCTGTTCATGATCTGAGAATGCCTGCCAGACACACCCCAGCCCATTCTTATTCTTCTGATTATTTCCGTCTCATGATCCGGATCCGCAGTTACTACCTGCCCTAAGTAGATGTACTCCCTTACCACTTCCAGTGCCTCGCTACCTATTGTAAATTGATGTTCTCTTCCGAGACTGTTAATCATTACTTTAGTTTTCTGCAGATTAATTTTTAGACCCACCCTTCTGCTTTGCCTCTCCAGGACAGTCAGCATGCATTGCAATTGGTCCCCTGAGTTACTAAGCAAGGCAATATCATCAGCGAATCGCAAGTTACTAAAGTATTCTGGATTAACTCTTATCCCCAATTCTTCCCTATCCAGGTCTCTGGATACCTCCTGTAAACACGCTGTGAATAGCACTGGAGAAATCGCATCTCCCTCTCCGACACATTTCTTTATTGGGATTTGTTGCTTTCTTTACGGAGGACTACGGTGGCTGTGGAGCCATTATAGATATCGTTCAGTATTTTTGCATACGGCTCGTCTACACCCTGATTCCGTAATGCCTCCATGACTGCTGAGGTTTCGAATGAATCAAACGCTTTCTCGTAATCACTGAAAGCTATATATAAGGGTTGGTTATATGCCGCACATTTTTGTATCACCTGATTGATAGTGTGAATATGGTCTATTGTTGAGTAGCCTTTACGGAATCCTGCCTGGTCCTTTGGTTGACGGATGTCTAAGGTGTTCCTGATTCTATTTGCAATTACCTTAGTAAATACTTTGTAGGCAACGGACAGTAAGCTCATCGGTCTATAATTTTTCAAGTCTTGGGCGTCCCCTTTCTTATGGATTAGGATTATGTTAGCGTTCTTCCAAGATTCCCGTACGCTAGAGGTCATGAGGCGTTGCCTATACAGGGCGGCCAGTTTTTGTAGAACAATCTGCCTACCATCCTACAACAAATCTGCTGTTGCCTGATCCTCCCCAGCTGCCTTCCCCCTTTGCATAGCTCCCAAGGCTTTCTTTACTTCTGCCGGCGTTACTTGTGGGATTTCAAATTCCTCTAGTAGTCTAGAGGAATTCTCTTCCACTATCGTCGTGGGTGCCACTGGTACTGTATCAATCTCTATAGAACTCCTCAGCAACTTGAACGATCTCATCCGTATTAGTGATGATATCGCCGGCTTTGTCTTAACGCATACGTCTGATTCTTGCCTATTCCTAGTTTCTTCTTCACTGCTTTTAGGCTTCCTCCGTTCCTGAGAGCATGTTCAAATCTATCCATATTATACTTCTTTATGTCAGCTGTCTTACGCTTGTTGATTAACTTCGAAAGTTAAGCTGTAGGGTTAGAGGCTTTCATACATTGGAGTTTCTTGATCAGATCTTTCGTCTCCTGCGATATCTTACTGGCATCCTGTCTAACGGAGTTACCACCGACTTCTATTGCACACTCCTTAATGATGCCCATAAGCTTGTCGCTCACTGCTTCAACACTCAGGTCCTCTTCCTGAGTTAAAGCCGAATCCCTCTTCTGTAGCTTGATCAGAGATTCCTTTATTTTCCCTCTTACCGCTAAATCATTGATCGGCTTGTTATGTACCAGTTTCTTCCGTTCCCTCCTCAAGTCTAGGCTAATTCGAGTTCTTACCATCCTATGGTCACTGCAGCGCACCTTGCCGAGCACGTCCACATCCTGTATGATGGCGGGGTTAGCGCAGAGTATAAAGTTTATTTCATTTCTAGTCTCGCCATTCTGGCTCCTCCACGTCCACTTTCGGCTATCCCGCTTGCGGAAGAGGGTATTCATTACCCGCATATTATTCTGTTCTGCAAACTCTACTAATAACTCTCCCCTGCTATTCCTAGACCCTATGCCCAGGGGCGTAGCCAGGGGGGGGGGAGCTTATGGGGCTTCGCCCCCCCCCCCGAAATTTTTTCGTGCTGTCCATGCACCGCCCACCCAAGCAACCTCCGGTGCCGGAAATCATTCTGAATTTTCTCCAAAATGTCTTTTTCACGCTCGAAAAGACATTTCAGTGCGAACCTTGCGAACTTGGGCTGGATTTCGCGGCAGCACCCATGCACCGGGAGTCACATAACGCCAAGCAGCCACATCCGAGCACAAAGTTTCAAGGGCGTTTTGATGGCGAACGGGATCGCCACGGCATCATGCTTAGGCCGTGGAATCTACGCAGCGCATGGATGTCAATTCCGAAATTTATGGGTGTAAAGTTCTCACAAACTTTTGATGTGAAAGGTGCACTGACATTTCCAAAGTTGTGCTTTAGATTTTCAATTGCGGAACTTTGTGGGTTTTATGTTACTATAAATATTGAACGCCAAAGGTGCACTGACCGGGCCAAAGCCACCGTGCAATCACCCTCAACAAAATTGCAAAGGTTGATGAGCTGATGAGACAAGAACGGAGGATAAGCATCGATGAACTGGCAGTGTGTGTGAATATCAATCACGGTTCGGTTCACGCCATAATTCATGAACATCTCGGTTATCCGCTCTTGTGTGCGCAATGGTTGCCGAGATTTTGAACTACCGCCAGAAGACGGAGAAGTTCAGCGCTGCGTTGACTCATCTGATCCGGTATCACAATACGGGTGACGACTTCTTGTCTCGAACTGTCATCGGGGACGAGCCATAGTGCCACTTCTACGAGCCTGAAACACGACAGCAAATATTACAGTGGAAACATTCGAATTCACCACCTCCAAGAAAGGAAAGGCCGTCATTTCCGCCGCAAAGGTGTTGTTAGCTTTATTTTCGATCGTCAGGGGCCATTACTGATAGAATTAGCTAAATCTTGAGATTCTATCAATTTGTTTCATTATTGTAAAACGCCAGATCGGCTGCGTGCCACAATCAAGATCAAACTACGTGGAAAATTCACGAACGGGGTCATCTTGTTCCACGACAATGCCGTCCCCACGTCGCTGATGTGGTTAATACAAAACTGGCAATGTTCAAGTGGGAAACGCTGCAACATCCGCCATACAGCCCAGACCTGTCGCCTTGCGAGTTCCACTTTTTGGAGGATTTAAAAAAACAGCTCAAGTGAACCATATTCGTGTCGGACGATGACGTGGATGAGTCAGTTGCATACTTTTTGAATCAGCAACCCAAGAAATTTCATGAGACGGGAATCACGTGACTCGTACAACGGGAAAAATGTCTAAATGATCATGGAGACTACTTTTAAATAAGGTACCCCGTTTGTCACATATTCGCATTGGCTCACTTTCATTTGACTCGCCCTCGTTTATTTTGCAGAACTCGTGCTTTTTATACGTGCTCTCTGTTGCGGCTATAATTTCGGTGCAATTACTCACGCTACACGACCGGTGAAAGCTGCTCCTGCGTAATACATTGGAACAAACGACAGCGTCATTGAGATTTTTTACTGGCCGTTGCATATGTACAAGAATCTGAACAAGGTTCTTGAATGACAGTTTCGTTACAATATTTGTCCTCAGCTTGTCGATTTCATGGCCTTTACATTTTTCATATCAGTGGCATGCACTGCTTGCTGGTTTCGAACTGATATAGTTCTAAAGTTCGTGTGATATTTTATTTACTTATTAAATAGAGAAAAAACCATGGAAGCATTGATATCGGTTATTTTGGGCACAATTTTCGGCACATACAAGTATATTCTTCTATGAAAAAATACATATTTTACTTGTTTTGATAGTGCGTAGCGTTCAAGAATTTGTTTGCAGCATCTTTAGCAATGACAATGCAGTTATTATTCATGTATTTGATCCCCAGACAAATGGTTTAAGAAGAACCTTTAGCTCGCACCCAACTGCGACGCGGCCTATTCAAATACATGGAAAACGCAGAAACGCTTTTCTGTGATAACCCCCGGATCGCTTTTAATGAAATTTGTTGCATTTGAGAGAGAAAGTTAAATTCTAGTGTCTGTTGGAAGCAGAAGTTCTATTTAGGGCCTGAACATTGTTAGTTTAGATTTCTGAAAGTTTGCGATTTTCGGGAAATTTTAAGAAAGAATGGACAACCTAAATGATGAATTCGAAACCGACAGTTTCTAGAATTTCAGTTTTTCTTTCAAATGCAACAAACCTCGTCAAATTTGGTGCATTTGTTGCCGAGAAAAACGAATTCTCCTTCTACATGTATTTAGATACGAGCATCCAAGCTAAAGCTTCCTCTTAAGGGAGAGACCGAGCTGCAATGTGAGACCCCCCCCCCCCCGAACGAAATTTGTGGCCACGCCACTGCCTATGCCATATTCCCCCACTGACTTGTCTCCAGCCTGCTTCTTGCCTGCCCTGGCATTGAAGTCGCCCATCAGTATAGTGTATTTTGTTTTGACTTTACCCATCGCCGATTCCACGTCTTCACAGAAGCTTTCGACTTCCTGGTCATCATGACTGGATGTAGGGGCATAGACTTGTACGACCTTCAATTTGTACCTCTTATTAAGTTTCACAGCAAGACCTGCCACTCTCTCGTTAATGCTATAGAATTGCTGTATGTTTCCAGCTATATCCTTACTAATCAGGAATCCAACTCCTAGTCCTCGTCTCTCCGCTAAGCCCTGGTAGCACAGGACATGTCCGCTTTTTAGCACTGTATATGCTTCTTTTGTCCTAACTTCACTGAGCCCTATTATATCACATTTACTGCCCTCTAACTCCTCCAATAGCACTGCTAGACTCGCCTCACTAGATAATGTTCTAGCGTTAAACGTTGCCAGGTTCAGATATCAATGGCGGCCAAGTGTAAGCAAATGTAAATGCATGCGCGTATCACAGCGAACCAATACTACTGATCTGCATACATATTTCCTCAATAATATCCCTTTCTCAGTTGTCTCATCGTACAAATACCTTGGACTAAACATCACCAGCAACCTTTCCTGGCTCATGCATGTCGACGTTATACGTAGCAACGCCAATCGCATGTTGGGCTATTTGCGCCGAAACTTCTCATCTGCACTATCGTCACTGAAACTAACTCTCTACAAGACATTAGTTCGCTCCACTATAGAATACGCATGCGCCATTTGGGACCCAGCTAACATTACACTCATAAACAGCATAGAAGCCACTCAAAATCGTGCAGCGCGTTTCATCTTATCAAGCTACTCCCGATATGCTAGCATTACCTCAACGAAAACAACACTTAACTTGCCAGAATTTTCTTTCCGTCGTAGATGTTTTCGCTCTTTCATAAAATCTACCACCACAACCCTTTGTTGAAAGAACAGCTTATCACCCAACCGTCATACATATCATCTCGCTCTGACCACAGTTCCAAAGTTGGTGTGCCGTCTTCACGTACTATACTTTGTAGTAATGCATTCATCCCTAGCACAAGCGAAGATTGGAACCATCTTCCCGCCACCGTTGCAGCCATCCTGGATACTGACACCTTCAAAACCACCATTCATGAAACGCCATGTTGAATATGTCTTCGTATCTTGCACAATTTTTTGTGTTATGTTCACCCACAGATTCTGTAATGCCTTCGGACCTTGAAAGTATTTTAAATAAATACATGAAAAATAAAGAGGTGCGCTCAAGCTCGTAAGAGAAACATAGAAAAAATAAGATGGTGAGTTTTGCCAATTCGAATAATGCAACAGTTGTATGACAAGGGACAGTTTGAAGGCTCTTTGAAATAGTCTTTGTCTTGGTTAAGAGTACTGCCTAGACATAAGAGCATATCTCAAGGCATGCATTCTTACAGAAATGTTTTGTCAGTGCATTGCAATAAACAGCTACAAACGGTTAAACAATGCGCTTCTGTAAAGCCAAGGCATTAACCCTCTACTTTTACATCGTGTGGCCATCAGTTTGTCTCACCTACTTGGGCACAGCACCATGTGGTGATGCAAGTGTAGACTACTTCCAGTTTTATCATTACTGTGGTGAAGGCTACCTTAAAATGAAGTTCATGTGCTGTTCTCACGTCCTCTACAGTGCACAGTTGTAGCAGTTTACTCCGTGCACACACCCAGAGTGCAAGACGATTGTGCTAGAGAGAGAGAGAGATGGCAAGGAGAGGAAAGGCAGGGAGGTCAACCAGACGTCCGGTTTGCTGCCCTACAGTGGGGGTGAGGGAAAGGGAAGTGAAAGAAGAAAAAAGAAGGAAGTGGCGACTGTGTGCAGTGAAGCACCATGACACCAAAGTGGAGTTCTATAGCTGGT
The DNA here is from genome assembly GCF_050947875.1 of Dermacentor variabilis. Classification (NCBI taxonomy): domain Eukaryota; kingdom Metazoa; phylum Arthropoda; class Arachnida; order Ixodida; family Ixodidae; genus Dermacentor; species Dermacentor variabilis. The sequence continues at coordinate 8,673,977 of NW_027460313.1, read as the reverse complement.
GATCTGCATTAATCACATCTGGGACGACTAAAGGGCCAGTGGTCGTTGTGCGAATAGGAGGCTGCGGGTGAGCTATGGGACTTATTCAAGAGTTGCAGCACTGGATTAAGAGCATCCAGTACTTCCACTGCACTTCGCGCTAACAGGGTATGCAATTTGATGAAAATTACACGAAGGGTAGTTATAAGGGACCAAAGCATCGCAAACACTTGCCGGTCTTCTTCGGACAGTTTATCGGGAGTCGGCGCTGTGGACTCTACCGCGGTGCACTGTATTTTTTATGTGATTGTGGCTCCGGCTGTGGCACCGGCATTGGTAACATTCATTTGTTTTGCTGCCAAATACATCTCTGTAACTATTTTCATGCGAGAATCATTCCGCGTCCCATTGGCTGCCATTCTTAGTCACATACTTTCTCACCCTCACCTTCCGTCTAGCAAATTTTCCAAAGCCCAGCTCTTTGAAAGAAACTCATTATTTTGCTTCTCTTATACCCATGTTACACGGGCACCCACAAACTCCTTTAGTATAGGAGCACTAGACTTTTTAAGGGAGTTTGACTTCGAGGAAATTGTGGTTGCATCACAAGGCCAATAACGAGTTTTTAAAAGCAGCCATCAGAGGCACATTCAGCAGTGTTTGGTTTTTGTAAAAGCACAAGAATGTTAAGTTCTAATTACGCTTGTAGCTATTATAATTAATGCTCCTTCCATAATATTCTTCAATATATTTGATGCATAAAACATACACCTCAGTAAGAATCAAAGCGTGCTTGCTAAACATAGCAGTGCTGACAGCGACGCTAGCCACCCTGTGTTTATGTGTGTTTTCCTGCTCAACCAATCAGCAGTGCGGTGAAAGTTACGTTAGCGTGTGTTTTCATCTGGCGTCCTCGTAGGTCGCACGACATAGAAAGTCGACGCCACCATAGCAGACTACAGGAATGTAATTACAATGTTTACGCCACCATTACGGATTACAGGAATGTAGTTCATGAGCAAAACGAGAACAAGTTGAAAGCAGGAGCCAACGTTTCCATACATCCTTGTACGAAAACCTTGGCTCCTGCTTTCACCTTGTTCTCGTTTAGCTCATTGCCTTGAATTTCCATCTCCCGCCTTCCCTGTATTTTCCCAGCAATGTAGTTGGTGTCTTGCCTCGTGATTCTGAGGTGCAGCAGTTACAGCAATGTGTTGAATGTACCCAGTAGCATTCGCAGGGAGCTAAACAGTAGCAAAAGAAAGCACAAAAAGTACGCACCAATTCCCATGCAAGGTGAACTAGAAATTAGAACTTACTCTCGATAACACTCCTCGTCATGCACGTGGAATTCTGTCAGGATGTGGCTAGTATTGCCAGCGACTTATCAGGAATGGAGGCACAAGCGCACGCACTATTGTCGCTTTTTCAGAGGCTTTCGCAATGATACAGCTGACACCATGGCAGAGCACATCAGCACAGTGACAACTTCCTCTTTGCTCGAATCAAACTCCATAGCTGTTGCCGGAACACAAAACCAGCGAAGTGTGCGCGAACTGCGTAGATCCCTATAGAGTTTTTGCTGAGGACAATAATCTCCCGGATTGCGACATGCAGGTCACGCTCAGCCGGGCTTGCCGGTGTGAGCATCGGTCTGATTCAGTCACTTTTTTGTCGCCAGTCGCAAATGGTCGCACAACCTCTTCAAGTTGTCTGTGTGATTGCACCTTAACTTTAATTTGCTTCTTTTAGGTGGAAGGACACTCCCAAATGTGAATGCAAGGAAGATGATAGGTTTCAGTGGTTGACAGAAGTGCAAAATATTTTGTTCGACACGTGCCTAGTGTTTGACACTTCACAGTTAGTCACTGCACAAATTTTTTGTAGCATGGTGGCATAGCAATATATAGCACCTAAAATGATATGTTAAACCATATCTGCATAAATTGGTTCATTCATACTATTTAGACCCACACATCATGCTTGGGGGCTGTTGCTGCCACAGGTACCATACCCACAAATGGTGCTATGACTTCTTTCATTCATTTGTGGGTCAGCTGTGTCAGCAACAGCACTCAAACAGCTGTCTGGTGTAGATGATATGTGATTTTCCAAGTGTACATGGATGGCTGGGTCGTCATTTTCATCGGCATACATCCCATGCAGCATTGATGCTGCAGGCGACACTACATGTGTGTCACCATCTGCATAAGAGATATACATTGCTGTTCAACATTATGTGGCACAGAAGCATGACAGAAGCATTAGTTTCATTGGACTTTTACAAGACTTCTGAAACGTGAAACAGCCACACATTCTCACAATAGTATGAACGTTCAAACATAGCCAAATGCAGATGCTCATTCATAAGCTACTGCTAAGCTTCGACTTAGGCTGGCACAAGCAGATTGCATGCTTTCCAGGGGATTTGTTGATACAACAGCTGAAATACTGGTAATAAAGACAGGTGAAATAAAAGTGTTGTGTGTCTGTTCTGTCTATCTTGTCCACCTCACGCTATACCTAGAGTCATATTCTGCTGATAATAAGTATCTAGGCTTGTGATCATCCTGTGTATTTGCACACATTACGACTACAGTTCCGCTCAAGTGACAGCGTGACTGAAGCCACATAATTCCTCATTGCTCTGCTGCGAGCTGTTCTTAGCCGTGTTATGTGCAAACAAAGTATCACAATGAATAAACGTGTAGCAACTTGTTGATCGTTATTTCTGGCCATAGCGAGTACATTTGTACTAAAAACAGGAAAATTTTATTCTAGTTAAAACGTCACTACTTCGGTTGAACTATCTACACCTTACATTTTCCTGCTCCCTATCAATACCGGAACTGTGGACTTCACGTTTGAGTTTCCAGCTCTTACATTAGCATTTCTTGGCTTAAAGTTTAGCGTAGCATATATGACAACTCGGGCAAATCGGAAAAACGCAACACCAAATGTGTGCTTAGATCCTTACCGAAGCAGGACTGGCCGCCGTCAGCGGATTCCGAAGCCGCAGAGTAGGCTCGCATAGCCTTGGCTTTTCGGTCTGCTGCAACTGAAGTACGCACCGACTGGGCTGCAGCAGGCTGCGCGTGCGCTGCACTCGGTGCGTCGCTTTCTGCGGCGCTTGGAGAGGCTCTTTGTTGCCTGCTCTGGCGGTCCACAGCGCTCGGCTTGTAGCCCCACTCTCTGGTCAAGTCGGAGATGTACTGGAGTACCTGATCGAATTCGCCAACTACTTCCACACCCGACCTACGCCGAAGCACACTTTCAGGATCGAAGGTCCGGGACAAAGCAATGGCTTTGAAGTAACGTACATAGAATATACTCACTTTCCACGCTTCTTATTGTCCTAGCAGCGAAACTGGATGAGAAGGAGGTCGAACCTCTCTCTGACGCGGCGAGCTGTACAAAGCTTGCCAGTTTTTTCCTGCACGATTTTTGCGACTTCTTGCCACCTCATCGGGTCGCACACAGGCTGAACCTCGTTGACGACTGAATCAAGTCGTCTGTCCGGGTAAAACGCACGCAAGAAACGGGCAAACACGGTGGGCATTTCGTGGTGGACGCCATTTCGCAGTGAGCCGTGTCTTGGCTTGAACTGTCTTGGTTCGCGAAACTCGATGCGCACGTGACCCACGCGACACTACTTACCGTCTCGTATGCCGCACGGAAAATTTTTACGTACGGTAAAGTGTGCGCATACGCAGTCATCGGTCGGTACGGCATTTCCGCGTTTTCCGTACGGTAACTTGGCGCTGCTAAAAGCCTCTTTATTTCAGCATCTCTGACTTTCCGCTTGACGTTCTTTGTTGCTGTGTTGCCCACCCTACAGGCCGCATACTTGCTGGTAAGCTTCCTAGTTCTTTTCCTCCACTGTGAATCAATGTTTTTCCTGTACAGATACATCAACAATCTCCCAGCCAATTTACTTTCTTCCATATTCCTCAGTCGTTCTTCATAGTCAATTTTAATGCGACCTTCCCTCCCTTCAAAAATAGTACAGCCCATATCACCCTGCACAGCTTCATTTGTAGTCTTCCCGTGGGCGCCCAAAGCGAGGCGACCCACTGACCTTTGGTTCCCGTCGAGTCCTGATTGTACCCCTGATTTAAAGCAAACAACCGCATTTCCAGAAGTAAGTCCTCGAACCATTACACCTTTCCACATACCTCGGAACACCTCGTACCTATTCTATCCCCATAGCCCTCTGCGCTTCATTATGGCTGCATTATGGTGCAACGTGCGACTCGCTGAATAGGTGAGCTATTAAAAATAGTAATATGCCTAAATATAGAAGGCGCTTTTTGTTGCTTTGTAAATTTTTTCAATTACAACTGTTGCACTTTGCCTTCCACAGCTGTTCAGCCGTAGTACTGCAATTGGCTTGCAGTTATGCAGGGCAGAAAGCGTTGAAGGCCTCCAAGACTCGGAGGGTACAGAAGCGTTTACAAAGACAATGAATTACGTTTTTGATGCACTGAACAGAAAACATCCTGCAGAAGGAATACGAAAGGGCTCACCGACGGTTGAGGTACACTTTAAGCTAGTGTACATGCGTCCAACTCAGTGTAATAATATTTTAATGGAAGCCCTACAGTTTAGAGCAAACTATAAATTCATTTATTTGCGCAGATAATCAATAAGTTTCTCGACCTGCTAAACATCACGGAACACAACTACCACCACCGAAAGATGCTTATGTTCGCTTCGCGACAGACAACCGAAGCTTTGCGTGTTACGCTAATGTCGGTACTCGACATAATTGATGAGCTTCACGAAGCTGGTGTCCCCTACATACTGACAGTGAAGCTCAACCAAGGTCCCCTAGAGGTAATGCGCAAATGGTTGTTGAAAATGTGGAGAGCTGTTGAATTTTTAATGCATGCACAAACCGCAAATGCAAAGTTTGTTTTATCGTGATCACTTTTATTACTGCACGCAAAAGGACCATTAAATTAAAAAGTGCGTAGCCAAAATCACTCACAAAGTGCTTTCGTGAGTCATTTCAGAAATTTTTCGGTGTTATCCGTTCAGTTCACGCCGACGATGACTACCCATCCGTAGTTCAATTAAGCCAGATTTATAGTTTGTTGTCTTTGTTCACACCTGTGAAAAATGCAGTCAGGAAATTGCTCTGGCGCTCCCGATGGTGTTCTGGTGTCTCTTCACGACAGCCTGGGGCAAAAGGCGAATGCTTCTGCTGAGCTGAAAGGTGCAGTTGAAGCAAAGCTATACAAGAAGCTCTGCGGGATGAGTCTTTCAGTAGGCCACATGGATGACCTGGGCGACCACGGGTACCAGAAAGCAGGAACACAAGAAATGGTTGTCTGCTACCTGGCTGGATATACACTGAAGCAAGTTGCCAAATCTGTGTCTTGCGAACGGTGTGTTGAATCACTGGAAAGTGCTTCTGTGCCACCAAGTCCGCGTGACCCGCGACCCTCGCATAGCCTTTTGACAGAGCTGAGGTCATTCAAGCCAGGCTGCTTACGTGAACCGTCTTTCAGAATGTTCACCGTCATCAAACACATAGAAGAAATAATTCGTCACACACTCGACAGTAACGCAGTTTTTGGTGACTTATCTTGGAGCATCCTGGACGGGCTAGATAAAGCATCTGTGCCGGCACTAGGATGTGATAATTATTATGAGGAGGTGACTGCTAATGCCATCAAGTTCTATCTTGTCATGCGCATGCACTTCTTTTCCCAAAAAAATGAAGAATGCGGCATCGCTGACAGAGCAGGTGCAAGCAGCCAGAAAGAGGGCAAAATTACTTTGAGCAAAAGTTGCTCAAAATTACTTTTTTGTGCACAAAGTAAATAAAAAGTTTCACTGTGTTTGTTGTTTGTTTTGTTCGTCAAAAAGAAAATGAATTAAGCTTTGAACTAAATATGTTCATAGTATTTAACTTCGTCCTTGCCACTGCACGCAGATCACTTCCAACGCATTTGCACGTCCCATAATTTCCGCGGACAACTATAAAAAATACATGTGTCAATTCAATTTATTAGGCGAAGAAGCGTTGACGGGGGTGGATCATTTCACCACAGCGTTGTCTCAAGCGACTGCTGGCCGTGATGCGTTAATGTCGCTACGTCTGCACAGGCACTCGCCGTCTTTAATTACGACACATCTTAAGAGGAAGCTTCGGGCCCAACTCCGTCGCGGCCTATTCAAATTACATGTAAAACGCAAAAACATTTTTCTGGGATAACCCCTGGACCGATTTTAATGAAATTTGTTGCATTTGAGAGAGAAAGTTAAATTCTAGTGACTGTTGGAAGTGGAATTTCGATTTAGGTCTCGAATTTTGTTAAAAGACTTTTCAAAAATTCGGAAGTTCGAAAATATAGAAGAACGAAGTTTACAAATTCATAGCTCTGCATCAAGAACAGATATCATGGTTCTGTAAACGGCATCCATTAGATCATTGAAAGCAGACAAATTCAATATGTCATTTTATATGTTACGTGAATTCGTTACGTTGTTTAAAAAGGTTCTGCAAAAGCTGTATTTCCATATTACAAAACTTTTGTAGATTCATGTACAGCATATCAATTTTATCCGCTTTAGATGTACTATTATAGGTGCAATTCACAGAATTGTATTATCGTTTTTCGTTTCTAAGTTAGAGTTGTAAACGTGATAATTTCGTTTTTAAGTTTTTTTTTATTTTTTGCCAATTTTTTATAATAAATTGAAGAGTTAAATCAAAAATTAGAAACCAGCTGTCACTAGATTTTAAGTTTTTTCTTTTAAACGCAACAAACTTCGTCAAATTTGGTGCAGTGGTTGCCGAGAAAAACGAATTCTCCTTTTATATGTATTTAGATAGGAGCACCCCAGCTAAAGCTTCCTCTTAAAGGGACACTAACGGTTAATATTGAGTCAACGTGGACTGTTGAAATACCATCCCAGAAACTTCGAAACGCTTGTTTCATGCGAAGAAGAGACTTAATTTAAGATAAAATGCGTTCTGAAGCGTCCGCGCACCTCTAGCGCAGTTCAGATCGCCTGCCCTCCTATCGAGGAGTGGTGACGTCATGGTCTCATAGTGACCTTGCGCCGTCGGTGAGTAAAACGGCGCCCGCAGACGGCGCTATGGCTTTTCTGCGCTAAACGCAAACACGCGGCCAGAAACAGAGCCAAGACAGCCGACAGCAGGGCGAAAGGGGAACTATGGTGGCTAGCGGAAGGGAAAGCGCACGACGATAAGCTGGTTCTTTATTTTATGACGCCAACTTTGACGCTCGTTGCAATGGACGACCCTGACAACGACACATTGGCTCGCGATTCTGGGCTCGACTTCAGCGTAAGCACTGATGAACGTGACCTGCTGCTGAGGGCTCGCGCTGCCGGCGTCGTTGCGTACTACTACGACGGCAACTGTATGTCATTGCTGCACATATTCACACATTTGCAGCTTTTCCTTCGTGAAAACCAAATGCCGCACTCACCGCCCCGTCTTCGACCTGCAGTTTTCCTTACGCTTAGGACAATGCCGGCAAGACCGACGGAACAGCGCTACGGAAAAGCATTGCTTTGAAAGGCACTCCACACGACTTCAGTAAGTCGGTGTTGAACTCCTAATCCTCTGGACGAAAGTGCAGCGAGCACACTACGCGATTTTTCGGCTCTTTGCCAACGCGCTGTGGCAGAGGTGCGGTACTTAACCACTTCGAACGGAGAGGTTAACTCGGTGGCACACAGTGATAAGTAACGTTGGATCCGCCGCTGCAACTGCCGTTGGCCAAGTTCCGCGGACCGTTCACGCATCCCACGACATCACATGGGCGTGGCGTTCTCGCTGCCTGTTCCAAATGCAAGTTTCGCGAGCCAGCAGAAACAGCGCAGCACGACGCGATAACGAAACAACTGAAACTCCAAAGCGCGCGCGGCGCAGAGTCGAGCGAAAACGAAACATTTTGACCACCCACACTACAGAAGGGTAACGTCAAAATGTTATTTCTTCTTAGAATCAATCGAACAGAAATAGAGAAGTAGCATTTTCTTCCGTCTTATAACCTAATGAAATGATCTTTTTAATACGAGTAATATACTAGTGACATAAATTATGATAAGGAGTGCGCCTTCGTCATCAGGGTAGTACCGGAATGTCGCTGGGGGTTGTCAAATCGTGTCATGCATTTACTTCAATTTCTCGGTTACTAAAGCTCTGTTCGCGATTATATTGACACCTTAGACGTTCTAGAGCATTGCTTTATCACTTTAACTTGACTTCATAGTAACCTTTAGTGTCCCTTTAGGAATAAGCAGCAAAAATTAAAGCCCCCGCTGAAGGAAGCGCCATGGCGCTTTTATATTTTATTTATATTATTTATTTATCAATACTGCAATCCCCATTGGGGATTTTAGCAGGGTGGGAAACAATACATATGTAAAGAATACTATAGCATAGGCAACGAAAACAATACAAATCAGGTTAACAGAGCTTGAACATAGCAGTGGCAAAGCAAGAAAACAAATTGTTACTCAATACTTGAAACAAACGCCGAAAGTGATGATTTTAAAACTTGGTCATTGGTTAGATGATTCCATTCAACGACTGTTCGAGGAAAGAAGGAATACTTAAAACAATTATTACGTGTACTAAATGGGGTCATTGTTCGGCTATGTCGCTGTCTAGTAGCATAACCAGATGAAAAAGTAATTATTCTCGTGAGATCTGTCTTATAATGACCGTTAATAAGTTGAAAAAGAAATTTTAGTCGTGATACACGATTTCTTTGCATTAATGGTGGCAGGTTTGTTTTTGTTAAGAGGTCTGTCACTGAAGTGCGTCCGAAGTTGTTATAAATGAAACGAGCTGCTTTTCTTTGCACCATTTCTATCTTGTTAGTGCCAGTTTTAGTAAAAGGGTCCCAAATTACACATGCATAGTCTAGCATCGGCAGAATTACAGATTTATATGCGAGTAGGCGTACAGTGGGAGTAGGAATCAGGAAAAAAGTTGGTTGAAAAGCGGAATCGCAGTGCACGACCGCTCATTTGCGGCGTAGTTGCAGCCTTTAAACACTAGCTAGACATGTCATTCGAGGGTCCCTGGCATAAAATATTGTGCGTGCAGCCAAAACACAGTCGTCAAAGAGCGAACGGCACAGGCCAGTTGGGGAAAACCACCCACCGCAAAGATGACATCGCAGGAGTAGACGACGCGCGCTGCGTCAGAGCTACGTCACTGCAGCGCCGATAGTGCACAGACACCGTGAAGTCCCCTTTACTTAAGCGCGGCAGGTGTGTCACAAAACTCAAGACTACGTATCTAAACTACATTTACCGACGAATAAGCGCCTACAGGTCAGTTGGTGCAAACGACGCGTCGCAGAAGGAGCAGACGACGCACAGCGCATGACGAAAGACGCGACTGCAGCGCTGGTAGTTTCAGTGACACCCGTTGCGGCCACGTCGGCCATGGGGAACCAGCGCTGGATAGGCGGCGCGTCGAAAAGAGTGCGTTGCACGCCGCCCTGGCGACGAAACGCGGCATATTCCAGCCTCTCGACCAGACGACACACACGTGCGCGGCCGTATTATAGTTCGTATGTTTACGTTTTCGCGCCGCTTCAAGTGGACAGTTTTCGTAAAGATGCTAGCGCCATCAAGTGAAGAAATGACGAAAGAAGCTTTTTAAGCTTTATATATTTTTCACAGTGTGTCGCGGCGAGCACGTGTGTTTCTTTAACGGTTGCGCCGTGGTCCGTTGCCATGCTTGCGTGGCAGCCTGCCTCGCAAATCTAGCAGCTATGGCTCCGGTCGTGCTGCGCTATGATTTCGAACGTATTAGTTGGCCTGAAAACATTCCATATTTCTCTGGCTAGACATAAAAAATTCTGATGTTACTTCGCCACTGCAGTCAATGGAGAAGAAAGCTTTATCGCATCAGCTGACTCGCGCAAGCAAAGGTTTGAGTGCTCCGCTGCTGGATTCGTAACAATGCTGGCTACATTTAGCACTAATTACACAAATTTACCGGATGCATCTCAGCGCCCAGTCCTCATCCGCATGCGCATTTTTCAAAACACATAGGGGGCTTAGTCGAGCGTGCGCCGGCAGTATGCGCACACAACTCGTAGTACAAGGCACCTTCCCTCCCACATAATTCTTCGCAATGAATGGATAATATTTACTTTTCGTATCGTCCGCTTGGTGCGGTGGCGTTAATAATAATATTTGGGGTTTTACGTGCCAAAACCACTTTCTGATTATGAGGCGCGCCGTAGTGGAGGACTCCGGAAATTTTGACTACCTGGGGTTCTTTAATGTGCACCTAAATCTAAGCACACGGGTGTTTTCGCATTTCGCCCCCATCGAAATGCGGCCGCCGTGGCCGGGATTCGATCCCGCGACCTCCTGCTCAGCAGCCCAACACCATAGCCACTGAGCAACCACGGCGGGTATGCGGTGACGTTGGAAGGGGCTTGGCAGTGGTATTGTGAAGGAAAAATGGTTGGTACATATGCCGGATGGTGCATGCTATTACTCATTTTGTTTCCGACGAAATGCCGACTGCAGATTCTGCTGTTTGGTACTGTCTGCCATAGCTGGCCGTCTTCACTGTCGAATAAACCAAGCACACACGCGAAATTCTATTTAGAAACCAGCCCGACACCGCTTGGCAGGGCGACAAGACGGGAACTTACTCTGCTCGCCTGACTGCTTGGATCCAACGCCGCCTCCGTTCTTGTTCTTAGGGTTCAGATGGAAAGACGCAGAAGAATACATCCTCCCTCATCCCGACGTAGTTGTGGCACTTGTATACGCAACAGTATCGTCGGCGTCCTTTTGTTTTCCTTCGATTTTCGGGGCACGCAACGCCACTACCAGTAGCAATTTTCGCCCGCGGGAGCGGCTGCATTGTGCACGTTCTGACCGCCAGGGCGGCGCTGCAGGCGTCCTCAAAACTCCAGCGCTGGTTCCCCTTTGGGCTCGCAGAGGGAGCTGCGAAACTGAAGTAAAGTGTACTAGAAAAGGGCAGTGGGCTCACTGCCCCTCGTTCCCTGATGCCGTTCGTGTCAAGCACGAGAGGTGGAGCCACCAGCAACTTCACTGTAGCTTCATGCTGGTCCAGCCTACGGCGCTGCTTTAATTTCTGCACCTACTTTTATCGGGGAAACGGCTGACGGACGCTCCGTACATGATCCGCAAAGGAATTCATTAGTTAGTTTTTATGCCCCAGACAGGGCGAGATATAGCGCGGTATTCAATCAGCGACACGTAACGGCTTGATGGAGGAAGATGGTATCAATGTAAATGCTACTTTTTTCAGGTTTCTGCGCCGATGTTTGCATGCTGCTGAAGGTAGTGATATTAAGTCTGGCGACACTGATCAAGCAGTTAGCCAGAGCTCATCTAACCTTTTATTTTTAGCAGCTCTAACTGTATGACAAAATCTGTGGTAGTCTTTGATGTCAACGGAAATTCTGAGCACATGCAGTATTCCTTGAAGCTGATCTTGGACATTAAGATAGTCAATAAGCGTCGGCGAATGCTGTGCAGTGAAACCTGAATGTACACGCTTATCTTATACCGCGTTTCACGGCCTCTTAACATTCCTTTACGTGATTAATGTATGCACGTGAAGAGGGGCCTGACAAAAGTAATTCGTTATCAGGCCTCAAAAAATTATTTGTCACTTAATTCAACAATACAGTTACAAGCACTTGCACATTTACATCATGAACAACGGCTCAGCTTAAGATGCTTTGCTTTGTCTCGCTTGCCCATACGCTTGGAGTTTATCCCTTTCACATAAAAGTGCAGCCGAGAGATTATGTAAAAGCTGATGATCCTGGCAGAACGAATAAGTGCGTAAGCTGAGCAGCCAACCTCTTGTCCAAACCTTTCTTTCACAACTGCCAGCACGTCCTGGAGGCTGTCAGTCTGCAGTTGATGGCAACTGAATCATTCAGTGAGAAGGTTTTCAAGCTTGCTGACAAAGTCGAAGAGCACACTCGACGGGTACAGCAGTCCCCCTTTATCAAAAAAATGTGTTAACCGAGCGAGTTGGAAGTCATCAGCTGGAGATGGCATCGTGAGGAGTGACATGCAACCTTGGCATCCCAGTTTCATCACACATCGACGTGCAACATACCCTGCAATATGAAATATTAGCCGAGAATCACTGCTAACTGCATGCTGTTTGTGGTCAGACACAGATGCGTGTGCTGGCAAAGATGTCTGTGCTGCCGAGCTGGTTACATCAAGGCTGGGACGGTCAGGGTTGTCGGGTTGCATATCATCACCTGAGCTGATTTCTAGCAATGAGGCCAGTGTATCCACTTCACAGTTCTCATGGCTGATTGCTTTCACGAGGCCATAAAAGGAGAGACAGTTTACAGTGACCAAGAACTGGGACGGCGTAGGGTAGTCATTGCTGCCAGAGGTTTGTCTCACAATTCCAAAAAGGCTCTCAAGTTTATCTTGGCTAATTCTTCAAGTCATCAGATACTTATACCCAACCTTCTCAGTTAAGTAGGCAAGCAATTCGAGTGTGCTTGATATGGTGACGCGTAACCCTGTCGCCGTAGAACCACTTATGAATCCCCCTTTGCCATTCGCATGCTTCTCCCATTGATTCAAGTACAACAAAAATTCCTTGAGCTCTGTCACATGAGAAGAATGTGATCGCAGGGCTTCTCCGGGATGCCTTGACGTCATTAGGGTGATCAGATTATGAATCTTACTGAAAAAATATTCAAAATTTAACTTTAGTGTTAGAGCACAATGCGAGAGAAAATATCAAGTTAAGCTACAACCGTTTAGTGTTATTTATTATTTGAAATATCTCGTCAAGTTTCCTCACCTGAAGAAATGCTGGGTGGCGGTTATGGTGCCAAATATCTTGCATAGCTTTTCTTGGTACAGATGAAGGGCTTGTAGGACCCTTGTCCCAAAGAGTTGAAAGGCGTAGGTAACTCTCATTTTCTCGAACCCGTTCGGTTCTAGGTGGCATCGTGTGATCCCTGGCATGGCTTTAAGGGTCACGTTGCACGAGTCTATTTTGAGGGCTTCCTTCACATGCTGCATAGTAACCTGTAAAAAATATGAAGCTGGCTTAATACCATATACATCAGAGATGGGGAAAGTGTCACACCCATATTCAGAGCATCAATGCAACCCATTTTCGTCTTCTGAATTAGCACTGCAATGTGCCCGAAAAACAATTATCAGAAATCTAAATTTTATAAACATGCTGCTGTCCTAAACATCTGAACCAACTTACATGACCAGCTGGAGTGTTGAATCCACATTTCAAGAGGGAGTTCCGGAGGCATTTTATGAGATGTGGAAAGTCTGAGACAAAAAATAAATGCCGGTCTGAATCAACAGGATGTCGCACTTTGCAGGTGGTCGACCTTGCAGTTGCCTGCACTCCCATGATTTTTCACATCTTGCGATTCCAAGCAGTACCATCAGCGGTAATGAAGTCCACAAAGAGACCACTCTTCTCGGCTAGTATCGTAGCCTCTGTCACAACTTTAGCCAGGGTATCGCCTTTCATATTCCCATTTGTAGCGAAACAGCCAATAATTTGGCTCCATTTCCCTTGGAACGGCCCAAAGAGAATTACCATGCCATGATCAGATGTTATTTGCTTATCTTTTGTTGTCGTGAAGGGCCCGAGATCTACAAAGCCCTCCACAATTCCAGAGAGGTGTTCCGAAAGTTTCAATTCGTCGATTACCAGGCCTCCATGCCTTTTGCAGCTGTCTGTTTCTTTTGTCTTCAGTTTCTGCAGAACTTTTTCACTGAAGCCGAAAACTTTGCGGTATGATGACATATACTTTTTAAGCGTTGCTTTACTCGGAAGGGACAAAATTTTGTTCCTTCGAAGGTGTTCGTAGAGGCGAGGGCTCTTCATTTTCATCATGATACAGTCAAGCACCCAACTCTTGCTGTATCGCAAGCCGTTGGGCTTTACTTTACACCCTGAAAAGCACTGCCTGACAGCTTCCTGCTGTCGCGGGGGAAGGCTTGCAATGTTTTCCTCAAGGACCTCCGCTTTGATGACGAAGTTCATCTTCTGCAGCTTCAAAATTTGCTCATTGGCATTGCCGAGACGAGTCAGAAGCCTCCGGTTCTTCTGGATTGCAGCTTTAAGTTTCCGTGAAGCAGCACGGCTGGTCTTTGTTGTGCTGCGTTTAATCCTTGATTTACGCATGAGCAATGCTTGCCTCAAATACTTGCATGAAACGCACTGCACACCTGCGAAAAAAGAGGAAGGTAGAGTTGCATAGACTCATTCAAAATAATCTTGCATGAGCAAGCTACGGTACATTATAGGCAGCTTATTTCTCACACTGAGTAAAACGGAGACCTAGGCGAGTTGGTATGTATTCATACTGGGGAACAGTGAAACAAATACGGGACAAGCGCTGGTCTCGTCCTTGACTCGCCTTTGTTGTTCTGTTCCCCAGTATGAACTTATTTTTCAGCGCAATCCATATCTAAAAGGTCATGAATAACAACTACCTTGCTTGGAAACTGCACCATTGCAGTTGCTGCTGAAATACACTCCATGGAACATTAGGACTTTTGTGTTTAACTTTTCTGCCAGCAGCGATTCTTGGTAGTCCGCCTGCCTCATTGCGCCTGTACACAGGTGCACAGAGTTGGTCTGCTGAAGCACTGCCTCCGCATCCTTTTGAGTCATCACTTGACACTCGCTCAGCAAAACACCTCTGGCAAATATCATGCAGTTGGGGCCGGATGACGAGTGAAAAAACATGACGACCTTTTCTGACTTGACTTCTCCTTTCGAGGTCAAAAACGATGTGCAGTATATGACACCATCGTGATTGGGGAAGTTGTGCTGCTCCAATATTCCGATGGCGTTTTCAGGCAGCACAAAAAACTTCAGACAGACTTCACTGCTTCCTGAAACTTTCTGGGCATGTAGAGAGCTTTCGGAGCAAAGTTCTAAGCTGTCTCGATGATTGGTGCCTGCATCACGTTCGGCAGCGCCTTCACTGCCAGCGCACGACACTTTAGCCGGAACTTCACAGTGGTCTGGTCCTCTTTTTCTAGGTGGTCTCTCCCGTGCTGTCTTTTTTGACAAGTATGTCGGCAAGTTAGGTAAAATAGTTGGGACTGCGTCGGCACGAAGAATCGGCTTCCCACGTGCAATTCGTACTTCTTTTCCTTCGATAGTGTGCACATAGTCCCGAAGCACATATTGCGGCTCAAAATGCAATTCACAAACCGCGCTCGTGTCTTCCAGGGCCGCGTAGTGCAGATTCTTCTCCCATTTTTTTCGCAACTCTTCGTTCTTCGGGACTCCAAATAATGATATCTTTGGAGCACCCTTCACGTGAACGTAACCCGTCCTACACCCAGATGCGTAGCAGTGGTTTTGTCGGCGTTTAGACGTGCTACACAAATTTTACGCGAAGTCTTCGTCACATTCGCTGCACACACCTTTTCCTCATGTTACTGGAGCAAAGAGTCATAGACAAAACGCCAGCAGCACGACGTTTCAATAAAACGCGATAATAAACACAAGCACGCACGCACGCACAGGCTCCAACACTGTCGACACGGCCCGCTACAGTGAAGTTGACGTCAGCGCCACGCCGCGACCATTCGGTGAAGCAAAAATCGTTCACATTTCCGGCGTGCCCGCCAGTGGGCGCTTGGCTGGAGAGTAAGCATGGAAAAGAAGTAATGGAAAAGAACCATACTGTGGAACTATATCGATACTGGAAACAGCAGATCAGGAAGGAAGCGTTTTATGATAACTCAAGAGGCAGTGCCCTACTCTTTGAAGCGAGATCAGGATGTCTAAGGACGCGGAGCTATAAAAAGAAATTTAACGAAGAAGAAGACACATGTACTGTGTGTGGTAAATATGTAGAAACAATGGAACACCTCATACTAAAATGTGGTGGTATAAAGCCCGATAAATATGCGGTGGAAATTAGCAAAAGGCGATTGGAGGATTGGTGGCACAAAAGCAGAAAAGTGACATAAGGTTAAAAGGGTAGGAAGACGTATTTAAAGAAAATCGAGAAATTCAAAAACACACAACACAGATAAAAATAAAAGGCAAAATAAAAATTTGAGCATGGTGGCAACTGCCATCGCCCCGTTTCAAAGGGGACGCTCCTACCTTCCATCCATCAATCCAGCACGTGGCTTGGTTGGTTGAGGTGTTGGGTGGATGCCGCGGACGCTCCTGTGTCGAGGCTTCAGCGACTTCGTTCCTAGCTAAGTACTCTTCTTTCTTTTTATTAGCTGATGTTTTTGAAGTGTTTTCTTTTGCATGGCATGAAGCAGGAGCGCAAATTTTGAAGTCGTGGTAAGCGTGGTAAACGTACCGGCTTTGTCTAGGTCTGGCGGTGTTCCTCGTTAGGCCTAGGTGCTAGGCGGGACCTATTTGATAGGCTTATTTAACTATCTCAGCTAGCTCTTCGAAGTGATTTGGCGGACTTGCTCGTTGAGCCTAAGGACGTAGGCCTAGCGATGAAACCAAAGAAAGGGAAGGCAGCGGGGGACGCGGAGCAAGTCCAGTGCGACGAGTGCCTGCGCTGGCGCTCCCTCGACGAGACCAGTTTCCGGAGCTTAGCAGACGCGGAAGGGTCTAGCTTTACGCGCAGGCTGTGCGAAGGGGTCAGGGAAGCAGTCCAAAAACTGGAAGGAAATTGGACAGGCAAGTTCAAAGAGCTGAAAGCAGACCTGAGGGAGGGGCGGGAGACGCGGGTAGCTTTGCAGGCGAAAGTCGACGAGTTGGTCAAGGTGAAAGCGGTCCAGGCCGCGCAATTAGTAAGAACCGTGGCCGAGCTTGGAGAAGAGAGGGAAAGAAGAGCAGAACTGCATAGGCGGCTCGAAGCGCTTGAGACGCGGGCAGCGGAGAATGATGGGTCGGGACACCAAGCCGGTGGCAAAAGCACGGAAAGTAGGGTAGACCCTACAGGCGAAGTGGGAGGCAGGGAGCCAGAGCAAGCGGGAGTCGGCTCGCCGTCGGTGAATCGGCATAGTTATAGTGAAGCGGCGCAACAGGCCCCTAGTGAGGCGACGCTGCAGCCACAGGGGCGCCAGCGAGCGCGAGGAGAGGAGAGGAACAAGCTAACCCCAGGAATGAGCTCATAGCCAATGATAAGCATAACCTCGAAGTTAATAATAATAATATTCGGGGTTTTACGTGCCAAAATCACTTTCTGATTATGAGGCACACCGTAGTGGAGGACTCCGGAAATTTTGACCACCTGGGGTTCTTTAACGTGCACCTAAATCTAAGCACACGGGTGTTTTCGCATTTCGCCCCCATCGAAATGCGGCCGCCGTGGCCGGGATTCGATCTCGCGACCTCGTGCTCAGCAGCCTAACACCATAGCCACTGAGCAACCACGGCGGGTAACCTCGAAGTTAGGAGGGAGGGAAAGAATGCCCTAGTACTTATGGGTGAGGACTCAAATATGAGGACGTGCAAAAGAGCTATAATGGAGCGTGCAAAGGGTGATAAGCGGGTAGCAGTCGGGACCTTCCAAGGCAGGACAATGGACTAAATGCTGAGATAAACAAAAAGCGAGCTTTCTGAGAATGTTGCAGAACGCAATTTGGTAGCGGTAGCGGCGGGGCTAAATGATGTCTTGAATGGTGAAGCCGCAAAAGTAGTGGAAAGATTAGCGGAGGGAGTTGACAATTTAAGGGCGATAGCACAAGTCCAGATCGTGGTATGCACAGTGCCGGAGGTGCAAGGAAGGAACGGAGCAATTGCCAAGGACGTTGTGGCTGTTAATCGTGAGATAAGAAAGCTAAGCCAGGAGAAAGGATTTGAAGTGGCAGACATAAACAGAGAAGGGCATAGAGCAGGCTTTGGCGGAGGCTTTACACGAGATGGCATCCACTTTAATGGAAGGCTGGGAGCCGAGATCGGCTGGCGCCTGGCAGGTCGGGCAGTAGCTTTTTTAAGGGTCCACTGCGCCGCAGGGCGTAGGGGTAGGTAGAAACAGTGTAGAAAGTGCAACAATAGAGGCTCACGCCAATAAAATGGCCACTAGGAAGTCCAGGAAGAAAACTACAGAGAAATTTAACACCAGGATCAGGTACATAAACATGCAAGGCGGTAGAAAGAGAGCGAGGTGGTTAGAAATAGAATAGCAGTTAAAGGACGAAGAAGTAGGTGTATACGCGCTATGCGAAACACATCTCAGGGATCTAGAAGACCCACCATTTATTGAAGGCTACGTCTGGGAAGGGAGCAATAGAACAACAATGGAGAGGAAGGGAGGAGGAGTAGCTATGCTCATACACCAAGGAACAAACTGGCAAAGAATAAAGTTAACTTGCAAAGAACATGTCTGGGTGTCAGGTACAATTGCCGGTAAAAAGGCATGGCTAGGAGTAGTTTATTTAGGGACAGGGTACAAATGCAGGGAAGAGAACAAAGATCTAGTGAAGTGTCTCGATGACAATATAAAGCAGTTTGGAGAAGGTGCCGATATTTGTCTGCTTCGAACGCGGAGCTATAAAAAGAAATTTAACGAAGAAGAAGACACATGTACTGTGTGTGGTAAATATGTAGAAACAATGGAACACCTCATACTAAAATGTGATGGTATGAAGCCCGATATCGATGCGGCCCCAGTCACCCTTCCTGAGGCCCTAGGGTTCAGAGATAATAATAGTCATGTAAATAAATGTGCGGTGGAAATTAGCAAAAGGCGATTGGAGGATTGGTAGCTCAAAAGCAGAGAGGTGACATAAGGTTAAAAGGGTAGGAAGACGTATTTAAAGAAAATCTATCACTGACTGCAGCAGAAGCTGCAGCCAGTGATATGCGTAGCCAGTTGCGCAGTCTTGCGCGTAACAGTGGTTTAACCGCCGCTTGGGCGGCATCGTAAATACTGACGCCGGAAAAGGCACGAAAGAAGCAACGCTCCGCGACGACAACAAAGACAAACCACGCTCAGAAGCAGAAACGACGCACACTCGCTTCAAGTGCGAACGACGACAGCGCCACCGCTACTTTCTTCCAAAGCAGGTGCGCGACGCCCAATAGGACGCGCCTCCGCTCGAGCCACTGTAAGATATTCTAGTACACTGTACTTTAACTGAAGTATGTCTAAAAGAACGTTGCTACAGGATGGATGGAAGGTGGGAGCGTCCCCTTCAAACGGGGTGATGGCAGTTGCCACGATTCTCAGCTTTTTATTTTTGTTTAACTGTGTGGTAAGTTATTAAAATTCGCCATTTTCTTTAAATACTTCTTCCTACACCTTTAACCTCATGTCACCTCTCTACTTTTGAGCCACCAATCTCCCAATCGCTTTTTGCTCATTTCTGCCGCATATTTATTTACATGACTATTGTCATCTCTATACCCTAGGGCCTCAGGAAGCGTGACTGTGCCCGCATTGACATCGGGATGGATACCATCACATTTTAGTATGAGGTGTTCTATTGTTTCTACAGATTTACCACACAGTCCATGTGTCTTCGTTATATTTCTTTTTATAGCTGCGCATTCTAAGTCATCCTGACCTAGCTTCAAAGAGTAGGGCACTGCCTCTTGGGTTATCATAAAACGCTTCCTTCATGATCTGCTGTTTCCAGTATCGATATAATTCAACACTATGCTTCTTTTCCATTGAATTTATCCAAATTTTACCTTCCGCATTTTTAACCTGTCGTTTAATGCTCTGTCCTTTTTCGTCCTCGTGTCTGGCAGTTACTGGTTAGCTTCCTAGTTCTTTTCCGCCATTGTGAGTCAACGCTCTTTCTGTATAGGTATTTAAACACCTTAGCTGCCCACCTGTTATCATCCAATTTCCTCAGACGTTTTTCGTATAGGATTGTACTCTGAGCTTCCCGTGCTTCGAACGATGCCCAGCCCATATACCCCTATACTGTCTCGTTTGTGGTTTTCCCGTGGGCACCTAGTGCTAACCTTCCAACAGCTCTCTGATTTACTTCTAGTCTCGGCTGAACTTCGAAAGTAAGACCCGGCACCATTATTCCTTTCCAAATACCTCTCAGTACTTCATACCCCCACAATGCCCTATGTTTCATTATCCCGGCATCTCTTCGCCCTTTTGCTATGAGAGACTGTTCGTGCTTTTCCGTGTACATCTGCCCTTTGTTTATCCATGTCCCGAGATATTTGTATAAGGCCACTCGGGGTATTTTATGGCCTTGTATTGTAAGCTCCTGATCAGATGTATCGTTGAAAAACATCCCACCGGACTTAGCTGCGCTATAACTGAAACCTAGACTGTCTCCTGCGTCTCCACAATAATTAATCAGACTTTGCAAACCTTCCTGGCTATCTGCTAACAGTACAATATCGTCCGCATACATTAAACTCGGTAGTCGTTGCTCAACAACCTTTTCGCCTAATCTGTACGACAGATTATACCCTAGATTGCTTTGTTGTAACCTTCTTTCCACGCTTAACATATAAAGCATGAACAGCAGCGGTGATAGAGGACGACCTTGCCTTAATCCTTTGTGTACCTCGACATTTGTCGTAAATTCCTTCCCATGTTATTTCAACATTATTTTCTCGATACATTTCCTGTAGGAAATCAATTACCTCATGACCGACACCTTCATATTTTAATATGTTCCACAGGAGTTCCCTGTTCACGCTGTCGTATGCACCGCTTATGTCCAGGAAGGCTAAATACACAGGTCCATTTTCCACCTTAGCTATTTCTATGGACTGGGTAAGCACGAACAGGCTATCATCTAAGCGCCTATCACTTCTGAACCCGTTCCGAAGTTCTCCGAGTATTCTATTACTTTCTACCCATGACTGGGTAGAAAGCGTCGGAACATGGGTAGGAACATGGGTAGTACAGCCCATGTTCCTACAGCGCCTTCTCGTGCTATCTACATAGAGCGCCTCAGCGGATAGCGCTTCGTGAACACACTGCCCCTATTCTCGTACACTGTACCCAAATATAGCCACGTAGCCAACTCGCCCAAGTCGACGCCAAAATTTTCCTTCCTGTAGCCCAATGTGGCAATATATATGTATATATCCAAACCTGGCAACACCTGGCCCGCGCCGCGGCGCGTGCGTCTAAATCACGGAGTAAGACATTTAGGAGGTGAAACTCCCGTCAGCGCGAGCGAGCGCGGGCGACCAGATAAGGTCACAATTGTTGTATGCGCCGACGGGGCCGTATACAGTAGCGGCGCCATGCGGCGCGTCGTAGAAGCCGCAGCGAAAAAAAAATGCAGCGCCCGGGGCCGTATTTAGAATTGCTCGTAGATACAGCGGGGCGTGGCACTTTTGACGGAGCTCGACGTTTCTGCGCAGGCGCGAGTAAGAGCGGGCGCGAGAGAGAAAATCTGGGGGCTTTTGCTCCTTGAATATATGACTCAGCCTAGGAGGTTTCTTAGAGCGCGTTGTATTCGTTTGTCCCATAGACATGCAGGCATTGCGGAGTGCGGTCGAGTTGGTTAATACGCTCCGCCGCTGGCTGCCCGCGCGGTGATTCAGTGGGCGCGGACGCCGCTTGGTAATTGCTGTGTCTGAAGGGACAATGTTCTGACTGGTGTTGTATAAGTCGCGGGTCGCTTTTTTCGTCGCTACGATAGATCAGATTTTTTACAAGCACTGCTCCAGGAGGGCACATGTAACCGGCAAACGGAGGCCTCAGGAGATCACCTGAAGTTATATTAAAGCAGGCGGCGCAGGATCTCCGGGGCACCCAAGCGGTAGCGGGGGGATCAAAGCTAGAAGCAGGGCGGCCCGTGGGTTGGGGCCGCAGAGGCCGAAGCGTGCCAGGGGGTGTTCGCATAAAAAATTGGCTGTCCGCGATAGCGGACAGCCGATTTTATACTCCCCTGGCACGCGCAGGCCTCTGCGAGCCCCAACCCACGGGCCAGTCCGGCTTTTAGCTTTGATGTCCTGGAGGCGCCGCCAATAATGCGAAATAATGACACGTTGTTTTGATTAGTAAAAAAATTACCGACGATTACGTTACTTCCTAATGCGAAATTTGAGCGCAGCAAATAAGCTGTTTCACCTTTTCGATAGATTGAGGCAAAGAAATCGAGCAACACATGTATGCGCTATCACAGAATTTTTTTTTATATTTCCCGTACTCCTGGATCATCTCGACGGCGGCGACGGTAAGCTTCTGCTTCGGCGGCACGCACCTCTGGATTCTGACGGCGACGGCGCTGGGCCTCTGCTCTGGCAGCTCGTTTAGCAGCAGCAGCAGCAGCAGCAGACGGAGGACTTCCATCGGTCGTCTCGCTCATGGCTCAGAAAGAACTGGCAGATAATTTCGCAGTGGCGAACGGCAGCGGCAATTTCGGCTCGGGCGGTGCACATATACAGATCCGCCGCCACCGATCTGGCTCTCTGATTGCCACCGCACAGGGCGAACGGCAGCGGCAATTTCGGCTCGGGCGGTGCACATATACAGATCCGCCGCCACCGATCTGGCTCTCTGATTGCCACCGCACAGGGGTTGCATTGGAGGAGGAGCGAAGAAAGGAATTAAGTTCGAGCCGGCGCTTTGACAACCGGAGACTCGCAGGAAGAGGGGGGAGGGGGCGGCGTGTACACCCAGCGGCAAACGATGGGGGCAGAAGCGCGCGCAGCAAGCGGACAACACGATAAAGGGAGGAGGGAAGAGATAGCAGCGACTGACTGATGCCGCTGACGCCGATAGTGAGTCAACCCCAGCTGCGGAGTTGGTTTCAGGGACAACGCCGCCGATGCCGACACAAACAATATGATACCCTCGCTTCCGCAGCGCTAAGAACCAGGTCTAGCCGTGGGAAGGTGGTCACCTATTCGTCGACGTGCCGGGGCCTACGTGAAATAACCGGCGCGTCGGCAACTGAAGAGCACCCTATCCGCCACACAAGAACAGGGGGGGGGGGGACCCTTTCCTCCTCTTTCTGCATGGCGGCGACGGTGTTCTATGCAGTCACGTTATCTTGACTCTCTAGCGGCGTCAGCGGCATCCAGCGGTATCAGTCGGTCGCTGCTAGCGCTGGGGGGATGAAAGGGGGGCGGAGCTGGTTACGAGGCCGACGACAACGCCGACGACGACGCGAAACCCAGGAACGGACGCCAAAGAGCTGCGCTCTAAAACATGATCGAATAATTGTGATTGCGTGGAGCCGACAACTTGTGATGCTAAGTTCAGCACTACCGCGCCCCGCGACTTCTGTCGGCACGCGTAGGGACAAGCGCATACAACGCGCGTGAAGAAACTCCTCCGTAGTACCTAGGCGGAGTCGTATGTTCAAGGAGCAAAACTCCCCACATTTCCTCTCTCGCACCCGCTCTCACTCGCGCATGCGCGCAAACGTCCGTCGTCTCCGCAAGTACCACGCCCCGCTGTATCTACGAGCAGTTGGAAATACGCCGCCCGGGCAGGCGGCTCCGGCGTTGCTCCGGCGCGCTCTCAACGGCGGTAATTTCTTTCCAGGCCGCCAGGCGCCGCCAGCACGATAACGGCTCCGCGGGCTTGTGAGTTTTTCTGGTCGCCGCAAACAGCGGAGTTTGCACTCCTAAATGTTTCTTGCTCCGTGGTCTAAATGTACAAAAATCCCTCACGTGACCTGATCCTAGGTGCCTAGGGACAGGATCGTTTAGGCATTTTTGAGAAGGCGCGGTGGTGGCGCTGAGCGACGCCGTGGCGTGTTCGTCCTCGGCGTGATCGTTCACTGGTCCGCGCATACCGCGCGTTGTTCAACGTTGCTCATGCGATTGTGCTTGCGTTGCTTGTGTGTTGGTTGTAGGTTCTGTGTTACTTGGCGGAAAGCCGTGAGTAGTGGTGGTGCGGCAGTGCGGCTATGGCAGTACAGAATCTGCGTTGTGTGACCCGCACTTTCTTGAGAACTCGGCCGTGGTGACAATTGAAACGTCGAAGTGGCCTAGCGCCTCGGCAGCGAAGTTCTGCGAATCGCGATGTGGCGTCGCCGTCCGACTTTGCTTAACGGACATTGTGGGATGTGCTGCTCGCTGCAAGTCATGTAAATGCGACTGCGTCGACCGCCCACTGTTCAGCGCTGAATGTGTGTTTGGTGCGCTGTGCTTGAAACGAGTGGTGCAGCCTGGCAGCGGGGGTGGTGGAGGAGCAGAGTGGCTTAGGGGCTCCATTTGCGCGTTCACAGACGTGTGCTCCCGTTTTGGTCTCATTAGCGGCTGTCGCGGCATTGTAGTGTGCTCCTTGCCTAGTATGAAGTTTACGATGCTAACACACAGCATGTGCTATATGCCATTAGCTTGACGACCGAGTTGAAAACGAGGCATATGTCTGTGTGCTTTGCGTTTGTGTGTAGTAAATTACTTTCTATTGTGGAAGTTCTGGCAGTCTTATTACGCAAGGAGTACGAACGTAAACATATAAACATACTTCTGTGTGTCTGAAATTTTGTATTACCGATAGTGCCCTTTACGACTGATAAGTGGTATACACGGCCCGTGTGAATCAGCTGAATTTTGTTACGACGCTATTCCGTGTGGTAGACTGATGCATGGAGCGCGTTTACTTCTGTACTGTTGTAAAAACCATTTATTTATTCACTCAACCCAAATGCACTGCTTCTTCGCCGCAGTACATTTTAGTTGCGCGGTGAAGCACACTAAAAGTGGGAGGGGGCCGCTATCAGCCAACATAGTATGTCCACTTAGGCGACCTGAGAGGCGGCGGATGCACGAGTGTATAAATAAAGAACTCTTATTATGTCCAGTGACAGTACGTGGCTCCTTTCCACTTTTAGTATGATTCACCGCAGTACATTGCTTAGGCTTCACCGCGAAACATTAGTGTATTGCGAGAAGATAATCTTAAAAAGCCCACTTACGGAACGTTTCTTTTGTAGCTTGCTACACCGCAATGCAGGGGTAGAAATAAGCATCGTGCAGTAATGCATACTAAGAGTGGAAAGGGCACATAGGTCACATAGGAGCACACCACAATCCAAAGGGCACATAAGAGCACACCACAATCCCGCAACAGACGCTGATGAGACCAAAACGGGAGCACATATCTGTGAACGCGCCAATGGAGCCCCTAAGTCACTCTGCACCTCCACCACCCCCCGCTGCACGGCTGCACCATTCTTTTCAAGCACAGCACACCTAACACACATTCAGCGCTGAACAGTGAACGGTCAACGCAGTCGCATTTACATGACTTGTAGCGAGCAGCACATCCGTCGATGTCCGTTAAGCAAAGTCGGACACGGCGACGCCACATCGCGATTCGCAGAACTTCGCTGCCGAGGCGCTAGGCCACTTCGACATTTCAATTGTCAAGGAAGCACGGGCCACACAACGCAGATTCTATACTGCCAGATCTCACCAAGGCGAAAGCCACTCTGCCGCACCACCACTACTCACGGCTTTCCGCCAAGTAACACAGAACCTAGAACCAACACACAAGCAACGGAAGCACAATCACATAAGCAACGTTGAACAACGCCTAGTCCGCGCGGGCCAGAGAACGATCACCCGAGAACGAACACGCCTCGGCGTCGCTCGGCGCCACCATCATGCCTTCCCAAAAATCCCTAAACGATCCTGTCCCTAGGCACCTAGGATCAGGTCACCTGAGGGATTTTTGTACGACATTTATAGCGTCCTCGATCACCTTGCCCCGGGGTTGCCCCGAAACCAGAATGGTGGGCTTTGCACCGCGGTGGTGGCGCCCTGCGAAGGGTCAACATCGAGGAAAAACTGCACCCCGCGCAGGATGGATGGATGGAAGGTAGGAGCGTCCCCGCTGAAACGGGGCGATGGCAGTTGCCACCATGCTCAGATTTTTATTTTGCCTTTTATTTTTATCTGTGTTGTGTGTTATTGAATTTCTCGATTTTCTTTAAATACGTCTTCCTACCCTTTTAACCTTATGTCACCTCTCTGCTTTTGTGCCACCAATCCTCCAATCGCCTTTTGCTAATTTCCACCGCATATTTATTTACGTGACT
This sequence comes from Dermacentor variabilis, assembly GCF_050947875.1. NCBI lineage: Eukaryota > Metazoa > Arthropoda > Arachnida > Ixodida > Ixodidae > Dermacentor > Dermacentor variabilis. The sequence continues at coordinate 8,648,063 of NW_027460313.1, read as the reverse complement.
ATTATTATCTCTGAACCCTAGGGCCTCAGGAAGGGTGACTGTGGCCGCATCGACATCGGGCTTGATACCATCACATTCTAGTATGAGGTGTTCCATCGTTTCTACATATTTACCACACACAGTACATGTCTTCTTCTTCGTTAAATTTCTTTTTATAGCTCCGCGTCCTAAGACATCCTGATCTAGCTTCAAAGAGTAGGGCACTGCCTCTTGAGTTATCACAAAACGCTTCCTTCCTGGTCTGCTGTTTCCAGTATCGATATAGTTCCACACTATGCTTCTTTTCCATTGAATTTATCCAATTTTTACCTTCCACGTTTTTAACTTGTCGTTTAATGCTCTGTCTTTCTTCGTCCTCGTGTCTGGCATACTTACTGGTTAGCTTCCTAGTTCTTTTCCGCCATTGTGAGTCAACGCTCTTTCCGTATAGGTATTTAGACACCTTAGCTGCCCACCTGTTATCGTCCAATTTCCTCAGATGTTTTTCGTATAGTATTTTACTCCGAGCTTCCCATGCTTCAAACTATGCCCAGCCCATGTCCCCCTGTACTGCTTCGTTTCTGGTTTTCCCGTGGGCACCTAGTGCTAACCTTCCCACAGCTCTATGATTTACTTCTAGTCTCGACTGAACCTCTGCCCTTAAACACAGGACCGCATTCCCGAAAGTAAGCCCCGGCCCCATTACTCCCTTCCAAATACCTCTCAGTACCTCGTACCTGTTGTACCCCAACAATGCCCTATGTTTCATTAGCCCGGCATCTCTTCGCCCTTTTGCTATGAGAGACTGTTCGTGCTTTTCCGTGTACATCCGCCCTTTGTTTATCCATATCCCGCGATATTTGTATAAGGCCACTCAGGGTATTTCATGGCCTTGTATTGTAAGTTCCTGATCAGTGGTATCGTTGAAAAACATCCCACCGGACTTAGCTGCATTAAAACTGAAACCTAAACTGTCTCCTTCGTCTCCACTGTAATTAACCAGAGTTTGCAAATCTTCCTGGCTATCTGCTAACAGTACAATATCGTCCCCATACATTAAACCCGGTAGTCGTTGCTCAACAACCTTTTCGCCTAATCTGTACGACAGATTATACCCTAGATTGCTTTGTTGTAACCTTCTTTCCACGCTTAACATATAAAGCATGAACAGCAGCGGTGATAGAGGACAACCTTGCCTTAATCCTTTGTGAACCTCAACAGTTGTCGTACTCTTAATTCCTTCCCATGTTACCTCAACATTATTTTCTCGATATAGTTCCTGTAGAAAATCAATTAGCTCATGACCGATACCTTCAGCTTTTAATATGTTCCACAGGAGTTCCCTGTTCACGTTGTCGTATGCACCACTTATGTCCAGGAAGGCTAAATACAGAGGTCTATTTTCCGCCTTAGCTATTTCTATGAACTGGGTAAGCACGAACAGGCTATCATCTAAGCGCCTACCACTTCTGAACCCGTTCTGAAGTTCTCCGAGTATTCTATTACTTTCTACCCATGACTGCACTTTTAATTTCACCGCCTGCATCGCCAGCCTATATTTAACTGATGTTATCGTAATTGGTCGGAATGATTTTATGTTCTTCTTATCACCCTTTCCTTTATAAGTCATATTCATTTTACTCTGTTTCCAGCTGTGCGGAATTTGCTTATTTGTTGACTGACTCCAACGCTTTTATCAGCGTTTCCTTGCTTCTTGGGCCAAGTTCATTAATTAACTTAATTGGAATTTCGTATATACCCGCGGACGTGCATTTTGGAACATTTGCTTCCGCCTTTTTCCAGTTAAGATTGGTCAGTTCTAAGCTGTTTTCTATTATGCTATTCTGTGTTGCTCCCTCATTTGGGGCGATTACCCTATCGTCTTTCCTAAATGACTGCTATAACTGAACCAATGTGCTTCACAGCGTCATGTCCCTCTAAACAATTTCCTCCGGCATCGTGAATCTGTTCCTGTTTTCTGTGATTAGCTTTACCCAGCCAGCTTATATGGTTCCAGAATTTTCTTGACCCCCCTTTAGTTGCATCGCGAACTTCAGCCAGCCAGCGGTCAGAGGACTGCTTTATTTTAGCCTGGACGAGGACCTGTACTTGTTGTTTCTTTTGTCGATAATATTCCCATTTTTGGCCTATTTCCTCTTCAGATAACTGCGCCCTCTTTGCTTCTCTGTGTTCCCGAGATGCCCACCGTCGTTGTTCGATGGCCTCTCTAATTTCCTTATTCCACCAACTTCGTGGCTTCCTCTTTCCTCTCCAGCGGTTTACTCCTTTTACTTTATTTTTGTACTAATGAGTGGTTCTAACTGATTATAATCCCACCTTTCCATGGTATGTTTCTCTATTGCTTCCTCTATGCCAGCCGCTATTTGCGCTATTTGTTCGTTATTTAATTTTGCGTACTCTTTTTGACTTCCCTGCATTTCACTTTTGAGTAGGGCTCCCAACTGTAGACTAATACGCTTATGATCACCTCCGAGGCTGTACTTCCCCTCTTCGTCTGTTTCCATTATTGCGAGCTTGCTATACAACCCCTGCGACATTAAGCAGTACTAGATGGTCGTTTGTCTGTTACGGGACTCCCACGTGATTTGTCCCTCACACTTATGGCGTTTTTCACTAGTCGATCTAGAGCGGCCGCCGAAATCCTCGAGCGAGCGCTCGGGTTTCACAAATCCGAATCGGCCAGTGGAGCGCAAGAACGCTCCGCGGCGGATCACCCAGGAAGTCTGCGAACACGTCGCACGAACCGGTTCCGAAAACCATGCCCTACTTCCGTTCTGTACGTTTCCACGGCAACCAAACTCGCCGTTCCCCGTGTGTAATATGACCGTGGCAGTCGCATAGTCCGTCATTTCCATGTCGCGCACGCAAGGATTGTGCATGGACAACGTGCACAGAAGTCTTCGTACAGCACCTGCGTCACTTCGTAATCGCTGTCGTCCGGGCTCTCATCGCTCGCGAGCGCTGCAGCAGCACCGAACGCAGCCATGTTGCGAAGCAACACAATGTTGTGCGTACCAAGCGGGTACCGATTTCGCTTGAAGACGGAAGTGACGCGAGCTATTTCCGCCCGAATCCGCGCCTCGGCGGCGGAGCAAGTGAGAGCGATCCGGCGCGGAGCGAGTTGATCCGAAACGACCAGTGGAACGCGCGAACCCGCTCCAGATCGACCAGTGAAATTCGGATTCGTTGCCGCGGAGCAAGAAATACTGCTCCGAATCGACCAGTGAAAAACGCCATTAGTTTCTCTATTTAGTGGAACTAGGTTTTGTCGCTCACAGAAGTCTAGCATCAACTTCCCATTACAATCTGTGTATCCATCCAGATCCTCGATGTGGCCATTCATGTCACCCAGCAGACAAATATCGGCACCTTCTCCAAACTGCTTTATATCCTCATCGAGACACTTCACTAGATCTTTGTTCTCTTGCCTGCATTTGTCACCTGTCCCTAAATAAGCTACTCCTAACCATGCCTTTTACCGAGAATTGTACCTGACACCCAGACATGTTCTTTGCAAGTTAACTTTATTCTTTGCCAACTTGTTCCCTGGTGTATGAGCATACCTACTCCTCCTCCCTTCCTCTCGGTTGTTGTTCTATTGCTCCCTTCCCAGACGTAGCCTTCAATAAACGGTGGGTCTTCTAGATCCCTGAGATGTGTTTCGCATAGCGCGTATACACCTACTTCTTCGTCCTTTAACTGCTGTTCTATTTCTCACCACCTCGCTCTCTTTCTACCGCCTTGCATGTTTATGTACCTGATCCTGGTGTTAAATTTATTTGTAGTTTTCTTCCTGGACCTCCTAGTGGCCATTTTATTGGCGTCAGCCTCTATTGTTGCACTTTCTACACTGTTTCTACCTACCCCTACGCCCTGAGGCGCAGTGGACCCCCTGAAAAAGCTACTGCCCGACCTGCCAGGCGCCAGCCGATCTCGGCTCCCAGCCTTCCATTAAAGTGGATGCCATCTCGTGTAAAGCCTCCGCCAAAGCCTGCTCTATGCCCTTCTCTGTTTATGTCTGCCACTTCAAATCCTTTCTCCTGGTTTAGCTTTCTTATCTCACGATTAACAGCCACAACGTCCTTGGCAATTGCTCCGTTCCTTGCTCGCACCTCCGGCACTGTGCATACCACGATCTGGACTTGCTGTGCTATCGCCCTTAAATCGTCAACTCCCTCCACTAATCTTTCCACTACATTTTCGGCTTCACCATTCAAGACATCATTTAGCCCCGCCGCTACCACTACCACATTGCGCTCTGCAACATTCTCAGAAAGCTCGCTTTTTGTTTCTCTCAGTACTGCGTCCATTGTCCTGCCTGGGAGCGTCCCGACTGCTACCCGCTTATCACCCTTTGCACGCTCCATTATAGCTCTTTTGCACCTTCTCATATTTTAATCACCACCGATATGTACTAGGGCATTCTTTCCCTCCCTCCTAACTTCGAGGTTATGCTTATCATTGGCTATGAGCTCATTCCTTGGGGTTAGCTTGTTCCCCTCCTCTCCTCGCGCTCGCTGGCACCCCTGTGGCTGCAGTGTCGCCTCACTCGGTGCGTGTTGCGCTGCTTCACTATAACTACGCGGATTCACCGGCCGCGAGCCGACTCCCGCTTGCTCTGGCTCCCTGCCTCCCACTTCGCCTGTAGGGTCTATCCTACTTTCTGTGCTTTTGCCACCGGCTATGTGTCCCGACCCATCATTCTCCGCTGCCCGCGTCTCAAGCGCATCGAGCCGCCTATGCAGTTCTGCTCTTCTTTCCCTCTCTTCTCCAAGCTCGGCCACGGTTCTTACTAATTGCGCGGCCTGGACCGCTTTCACCTTGACCAACTCGTCGACTTTCGTCTGCAAAGCTACCCGCGTCTCCCGCTCCTCCCTCAGGTCTGCGTTCAGCTCTTTGGACTTGGCTGTCCAATTTCCTTCCAGTTTTTGTACTGCTTCCCTGACCCCTTCGCACAGCCTGCACGTAAAGCTAGAACCCTCCGCCTCTGCTAAGCTCTGGAAACTGGTCTCGTCGAGGGAGCACCAGCGCAGGCACTCGTTGCACTGCACTTGCTCCGCGTCCCCCGCTGCCTTCCCTTTCTTTGGTTTCATCGCTAGGCCTACGTCCTTAGGCTCAACGAGCAAGTCCACCAAATCACTTCGAAGAGCTAGCTGAGATAGTTAAATAAGCCTATCAAATAGGTCCCGCCTAGCACCTAGGCCTAACGAGGAAAACCGCCAGACCTAGACAAAGCCGGTACATTTACCACGCTTACCACGACTTCAAAATTTGCGCTCCTGCTCCATGCAAAAGAAAACACTTCAAAAACATAAGCTAATAAAAGAAAAAAAAAGAGTACTTAGCTACGAACGAAGTCGCTGAAGCCTCGACACAGGAGCGTCCGCGGCATCCACCCAACACAGCCCAACACACACGCCTCAATCAGGATGCAGGATGCTTGCATGCAGCGCCACTTTGCCCCCGGCGCGCAAAACGTGCGCGAACACGCGTCCGCGCACATTTTATTGTTTGCAGGTGCTGAGCATCTGCGGCAAGCGCTCGAACCTTGTCAAACTGCGTGCTCCGACATACCTGGTTGCAAGCAAACACCAATGGCATTTATAATTAATCGCAAGAGACATCATATGGCGATGTCTGTGGATGAAATGAACTATGTCATGGCGAGTAAGCCTTCGTTTTTAGCAACGTACGCGCGTGCAGTCGAGCGTATTGTCAGCAACACAACGGCGATGCGCTTCCGCGGCCCGCTCCCAGGAAGTTCTAGTAGCACAAAGATGAGGAGCCAAATAATTATACTAAATCATTTTTTACGCTTTACAGATCCGACAAAGCTGCATGCGTTGGTGGAGTCGATCACCGGCAGTGCGAACAGCAATGCGAAAGCCGATGGTCCGAGTGCAGTCGCAGGACCATCAGAAATTGCTTACCGCTCCTGTTTTCCCGGAAATACTTCCAGAACTGCAAGTAAACGACACAACATCTCACATATGGCAGTGGCCTTACACATAGTTGGCAGCAGTAAACAATTGGAAATAGACAGGCTACTTACTCAGGTGTCGTCGAGGCGCCTGACGACCCGTGCAACGAACCTATCCCCTTTCGGCCGCGCTTCACCACATTGTTTTTGGACGAGGTCGATCAGCATGTCGTCTTCGCTGTCAGGCGAACTTGAAGAAAGCTCATCGATTGCGGCAACTAGCAGCGCTTCCTTTCTCATTGCCGACATCTCCACTAGCTAACTCCGTCAACTCCGTTGCAACCGCAACAACCGGGCCAGAGCGTCCGCGGTTCTGGCGGTTCTGCAGTCGGCAGTACTTGCGTGCGTCCCGCAGTGCTTGCTGGGATTGCACCTTGGCGCACTGCCGATTTTCTCGGTGCGAGACGGGGCTATGGACAGGGCAACGGAAAAGCGCTCTAGGGTGCGCTGCCGGTGATCGAGGATGGTCGGTGCGCACCGGTGCGGTTGATCGAGGACGCTATTAGACGCACGCCGCCGCGGCTTGTCCTTGCATATTTGCACACCAGCGTGCTTCAGCGCCCCTTGCGGCGCCGGGAAATTTCATGGCTCTACCAGCTCAACGCGCCTCTCCCTCTCACGGTGCAGATACGCCGCTCGCGCACTACCCTCATCTAGCCACCATAAATACCGTGAAGTGATTCTGGGAGCCGCAAACACGTCTACACCATAGAGAAAGAAATTTAACAAGAGGGGACACTCTTCAAAGACTGGCAACAGGAAACACGTCACGCCTAGTTTCAACACCATCCGTTAGTTGACGCGAGCATCAGAAAAAAAGAATGTGAAATAAACTTCCAGACAACGTTCTATTTTTTTTTTATTCCTTCCCACTAAAAGTGAAAAAGTTTTGCGCGTAAATGAACTTATACTTTGCCTAGCCTAGGCCTAGCGTTGCCTAGCAACAAGCTAGCGGCACGCCAGACGCGCTTGCATACGTCATGCAAGGTCGATCCAAATAGGTCGTGAAGCTTCGGGCGAAAAGCGGTTCAGTACAGATTGTCACCGACATCAGGAAGGGGGGTTATGGGAGCAGCGATTGAAGCGCGACTATGTTTGGAGGGAACAAACATGGGGAAAGCAAAAAGCGTTTTTTAATTCAAGCGAGACACCGTTAGATTCACTCAACGAAAATAAAATTCCTGGTCAATTTTATATATTCGTGACGAGTTAAGAAAATACAAGCTTATTCAATTTTATTATTAATAATAAATGCATTTATTTTCGGCGCCCATCGTTACAGGGGGCGTTCTCGCCGCTATCACTCGCAATGCAATGCACGTCTTGAAATGGGCAGAAAGGCGCACTCGTAAAGTTCACTTGTTGAAATACGCCCCCCTCACAGTTTGTGCTTTCTTGCTTATCGAAGTTTGTCTGAATATGGTGACGCGGGTAGCTTCATCGCTTCTTAATCTGTTCAGTCAAAAGTAGCGAGTTACGACCGCCAGATAATTGTGTAGTTGTTTTCGTGCGACTGCGCCGGCCGACGAGCTTGGCGTCCGACGATAGGATCAGCCCTCTACACCTAAAGCTTTCGTCGGCCTCCAAAGAAAGTATGTTATGTCCAGGGGTGTGATTTTAACATCCGTACGGATGGCTTTTCCTGCATCGCTTTCCGCGCTGAAAGCTCTCAACGCCCGTCAAGTCGAATGGCGGGGCATTTGAATATATAGCTCCAAAAGAAGGCCAACAAAACAAATTTCTCGCCTTCGAAAGCAAAATGACGTCACTTCTGCTTTTAACTGATATGGCGTCACATTATTTTTTTTTCCGCCGGAAGTGTTCCCACCACATACAGATGGCGCTAAGCCCCATGAAGCACTAGTGTTCCTGTATATGCTCCCGCAGGGAGCAGAGTTGCGCATAGGTCCGCCGTCGTGATCCAGCTCTGCAGCGAAGCCACTCCTCGTGCGCGCAGGAGCCAAATGCCGCGCGGTGTTCCGCCTTTTTCTCTAGTGGTCGCGAGCTACAAGCGCCAATTGTTCGCAGGCGCTTAGCAAAGGGCACTTCTTAATACAGGCTACGCTCGAACGAGTCATTCGTGCAGTCGTAGGGGGTGGGCTTCCAACCAACCGAAACTTTATATGTACCTGTGTAAACACGCATATACAAACACACACATGAACGTACAAATAGGGGGTAGGACCGCCTTCCATTCCCCAAAATAATATACTCCCGTGGCTCGAACAGCTCCAAAGTTCGCTCGCAAACGCGCAGTACGTTGCCACAAAACGCGGTGCAATGATTTTCAGCATGCATATGAAGTTGTCTTATCACTGTCAGAAAGCAAGAAATGTTTTAAAGAGTGTTTAAAACTTCACACACGTAAGGTGGACACTTAGCGCATTTTGGCTGCCGAAACCAGCCGATTAATGACCGTCGCCAAGAGAGCTATCGTGCCTGCAGTTATGTCAGTGACCGTTAACAGAGCGTCATTTATCACTAACCATCGTTCACAACAGCTGCACGTTTTCGATACATGCGGTGCAGACACAGATTTAAGCGCATTTCAAATGTTCACATGCGCACATTTTAAGCAAAGCTTGCTTTTACGATTCATTCATACCGCAGACTAATCAGCTATATAGTAGCAGCAAATCTGCAAGTAGAAAAAGATTCAAGATGCAAGAGCTTCTAGATCAAATTATTTGATACAAGGGAATGCGTGAACGGCTGCTGGCAGCAGGCCAAGTGTGCTGGTTCTTAGAACCTTGGGGGCAGAATTCAAAGAAACTGGAAAGGCAACAAGCTATTAAGAGTAGGTTATTTTTATTGCACTAATCACATCAAGATGGCAAACTTGCAGAGTAATTATTCACACAGTGCAGACTGTAATCTGACAACACATTTTTCTTGATCTCTTACCACTCGGAAAAAAGCCAGTAGTTGAAGACACCATATCAAATCAATGAAATCACTGAAGCAGCTTTTGGCCAAAAAGCCAGGTTGCAAAGCTTTGTGACCTATCGCATCAGAGGCAAGGAAATTTTTCGTCATTGAACAGTGCATTCACTCCACTCCCGCCCACAGGAAACAGCATTCACCAAAGCACAACGTAGATTTCTAGCGTGTTTAAATGAACGACAAGTTTTTGTTCCACTGGCCGATACATGATGCTCACAAGCTAGCACACATACAGTTGCGGCTTAGCTTCTATGGCAGCAATTAGTTAACAAAATAAATAAGCCTGTGCACTTCAAGACAATAAATTGACTAGAATCAATTTTACTGTTCTCAAAACTTCACACGGAGAAGGAATATATTACAATTATCACAGCTCGAGAGCTAAATATGCATATGCCAACTTAGCACCCGTTTTATCCTTGTTCCCTTGTGTGCTTTCTGCAACGATGTCCTAGCTCTTCAGAAATTGCGGTTGACGAGAGAGGTACATATTATTCATTTCAATTTTAAACTCTGAAGGGTGCATTCAAACTCAAGAAGCCCAGACTTGTTAGCAACAACACTCTCACTATAGTATCAGTGTGTGTCCAGCTAGTTTGCTTGGCTGAAGCATTTACTCCTATGGCTGACTTCCGTGCGGTTTGTGCAGTGTGGTGCGCCGCACCACACTGCACAAACCCCGACATACTGGAATACAAGTGCCAGTACGATGTGTTTCGTATCACTTCACCAAGGTCCTTGACTTCACATCGTCGAATACCGTACCTGAAACCCGCAGCTGCTCCTCTCAACGCACGATCGACGGTCCGCTGATTGCAATGGCGATGGCACTGACGGAAACGACAAATTCGCATGAGTTGGCGATGCGCCCGTAAAGTTGGCTTCGCAGCGGCGCGGATCATTTGACGTCATTTTTCGCGCTCGGCCAATAGCGGTGCGAGCGGCACCGGAAAAGGTATGCGCAACTCTGCTCCCTGCGGGAGCATATACAGGAACACTATGAAACACTAGAGTTACTGTATATGCTACCGTAGGTAGCAGAGTTGCGCGTAGGTCCGCCATCTTGCCTGAGAAGCAACCAAGTCTATGCGGCGAAGCCGCACTCCGTTTTTGCAGGCGACATGCCTAGCGTATCGTCGATCGACCGTGGGCGCTTTTGCATCGCTGTGCACCGCTTTTCCGCCTAATCGCAAACAAAGCGCATCGAAACTGCTGACTGGATTAGATTGTGAAGAAAAAGGCGCTGCCCTTTTTTAGCGCGCGGCGTAAGATGCAGCGCATATATTAGTTGTTTTTTGGACTTGCATTCCCCTGTGCACTTTCTCCGCCCTAATAACGCATGGGCATTCGCGTATCTAGTATAGATTCTGTATTCTATAGACGCCGATCAGATGCAGCATTCGTGAACCGCGACGGTAACGATTAGATCGCACCGAATAAACTTAGGGAATATGGTGATGTTGTTTTATAGATTCCGGAAATGCTACAAAAAGTTTTGTGCGAAAAAGCTACTTCACAAAGTAGTATAAGGTTCGAAATAACATAGCGTATTAAAATCTGGACAAACGTTAGTAATTGAGGTGAACAATCAGATACGTTAATAACTTTCATTCGCTTGAATACTGCTTGGCACTCAGGTTTTGTTTCAACAGAGATAAATACGCTACTAAGAGCAGTGCAGTGCTCTTTTAGCATGTAAACAGTAACAAAAAGCACCGAGCCGCAACTGCCTCTTTTTTTTGGCAATAAAATCACAATGTGGAATTTCAGAGAAAAAAACAAAAACACTAGTGTATGTGCGTGCAAATATTTTGATGTAGTGAGCTTTATCAAGTGGTGCTATTTCACAAAGGGAAATGTACTAAATATAATGAGGCCCATACTTGCTTATGTGCCATAGCTCTCAACATGTAGCCATTCTAAAGTATTACAGGTCAATCAATGACCAACCATTGATATTTCGACTCTGGTACCCCATTAGATCTTGTGTAGGAACATATCCATCTACCAGCAAGCAATGGATATCAGCTACACCTGCAAGTGTGATTTCATTATGTGCCTTTTCACTGCAGGGATTCCAAAAGTAGCCTTCTGTGGGAGTGTAGCGAAAGTTTTTCTCACAGGATTGACATAGCTACATTATAGGGAATAATTCAAAACACAGTTAGACCCTTACCGTATGTTAAATGACGACATTCATTCCTCTTGCATCCTGCTTCACATAAGCTGTAGTAGATTAAATATATTTACTTAGTAGTAACCTCTTTCATATTCAGAAACAACCCAAGCAGTGCATAATCATGAAAATGTGAGCTGGCTTTTTTACGACACTTCGGTGAAAGCAGTGTGGTGCATCACATGCAGAAAACTGGTAATTCCAGCTAAACCTCCTGTATAACTCTACGTGCTTCCATCATTTTTTAAAAAAATCCAGACTTGCAGTAGCTTTTAATATTCCAGCTGTGAATTTTTTAGCACAGCCCAAGAAAGCACGTAGCTGTTAGTCAAGCAATTTCATCTCATACACACTTGACGCAATAGGCAGTTGACTGAAAATTTGTTTGTTCAGGTGTCTTTACCTGAACACCCTTCACAATAGTTTTACAAAGGAAGAAAAACAATTACTGCAGTAAGGTGTAACGAGGCAGGCCGACAAAATGAAATCAAACCCTAAAATGTTTTGGAAGCACTTAAAACAGTGTGGATCAGATTCCTTCGGAATACAGGAGTTAAATTATAACGGTAGGATAATTATGGAAGACGAAGATAAAGCTGCCTGCCTAAACAACTTCTTTCATTCGGTATTCTTACCCAACCACACCTGTCATATTCATCAACCTACAACTAATATTTCGCCTATGCTTCCTGTTGAGCTTAGTATTAATGGAATTGAAAAACTATTGAAAGATATTGATGAGAGTAAATCTAGTGGTCCGGATGGTATTTCTCCACGTGTACTCAAACGTTGCGCGGGGCCGATTTCTATGTACCTTTATTTAATTTTTGAAAAATCTTTATCGACAGGTATTTTACCCCATGACTGGAAAATTGCACACGTTGTTCCGATACATAAAGGTGGGTCCAAGAAAGACGTTGGTAACTACAGGCCAATATCACTTACGTCTATCCCGTGTAAAATACTTGAACATATATTATACAAACAAATACTAAATCATCTAAATAAGCATAAGGTACTAATTAACGAGCAGCATGGATTTCGTAGGGGACTATCTTGCACAACACAACTAGTTGAGTTTTATCATGACATAATATCCAGCGTAGATGCAGGAGGACAGGTAGACGGTGTGTTCCTGGATTTTCGGAAAGCCTTCGACACGGTATCACATTCACTCTTATTGTTTAAACTTAATACCCTACACATTGATACAACTGTTTTTAAATGGATTGAATGTTACCTTTCACAAAGAAGGCAATGTGTAATACTGAATGGAAAATGCTCCGAATATGCAAATGTTACGTCAGGAGTCCCACAGGGCTCCGTTCTGGGTCCGTTATTATTTTTGGTGTACATTAATGATATCTCTGCCGGAATTTCATCTTCTATACGGTTGTTTGCGGATGACTGTGTTGTGTACAAAAAAATTTCCCATCACAATGATACAATTGAACTTCAGAACGACCTAACAATCATTCATGATTGGTGTACTAAATGGAAAATGACTTTGAACATAACAAAGTGTGTACATCTCTCATTTACTAAAAAGAAGAAACCAATTCAGTCACAGTATCATCTGAACAACGTACTATTGAAGCAAGGCAGTACGTATAAGTATTTAGGTGTGCTACTGTCGTCTGAATGTTCGTGGAAACCACAGGTAGAAAGTATCATAGCCAAAGCTGGTAAAGCTTTGAATTTCATTCAGAGAAACCTGCGATGTTCACATGCGAATTTAAAACGTATGGCATATACAACTTGTGTTCGACCACTCTTAGAATATGGCTGTGTTGTGTGGGACCCCCACGAGGTAACCTTCATTGCCGCTCTGGAAAAAATACAAAACCGTGCTGCCAGGTTCGTCTTGGCGCGGTACGGAAGAAAGGAGAGCTGCACTGCAATGAAGGCTGAGCTAGGATGGGAATCGCTTTCTGCCCGCCGCAATAAACTGAGATTAAAATTTCTATATTCAATTTACTACAATAAAACAGGAATTAATAGGGAAATTTACTTACACAAACCTCATTACATTTCAAAACGAACTGATCATAGTTGCAAAATCCTCGAGTACCCTGCCAAGACGAACATGTATGCCAACTCATTTTTTGTTCGAACAATTAAGCAGTGGAATAGGCTGACTGAAAAGCAAGTGCATTGTGTGAACGAAGATGTATTTTATTCCATGTTGTAACCCCCCTGCTGCAACGCCTTCGGGCGCTGCGGGGTAATTGATGAATAAAGAATAAACAAACGTGAGATGCGCTGCGCACGTTGCGTTGTTGCTACGCAGCTAGCACGCACGTGAACAGCGAACGGCAAGATCGGCCGGATTGGATTTGAATTTGACTGGCGATAACTTGTGTGAATCCAGCTCGCTGCAGCGGCGGCGTAACTCTATGAAGCACCGATGGACCGCCATGTTTTGAACGTATGGGTAGGGTGGCTAGAATTCTAGCCACCCTAGTATGGGCTCCTATGGAAGCTTCGCTACCAGGTATACTTACCTTGCGTCATGCGCCAGACAAGCCGTAGGAGTGAGCGAGGCCGGCTGCGAATGTGAAGCTCGCGTGCTCGGCGACCCGTTTCTTTTGGATGTAGCACGTTTTTTGGGCTCCCGGCGTTCTCTTGTGTTCCGTCTGCATTTCGGCACGGCACCGCTGCACTACTGGACTACAGCAAGGTGAGGAATTTTGTTTGACAGTCTGCGACGCATTCAAGCACATTTAGGCTTACTGCACAAAACTGAACCTATATAGTGACGCAGTTATCGAAAAACAGCTCCGCAATCCAAGCCTAGTTAATGAGTTAATTACTCGTACTGGGAGATGTTTGCGACGCTTTCTATGAGCCCAAGCATAATTATAACCTATTTCGGTAGTTTTTGGGCACGCTCGCCGCACCTGGCTTTCTGACGAAAAGCACCTTGGCCGTGTGACGCAGTTTCGCGTGTACTGAATCTTACCGGGACAAGTTTTGGCGCTTTCTCTGACCCAAGACATTATTGTAACTAATTTCACTACTTTTTGGGGTACTTTTCAAGCACAGTGGCCGCGCTCGGCGTAGTGGCGCAGTTAGCGAAAAGCAGCTCGGCTGTGTGCCGCAGTTACGTTTCGCGTGTACTGAATCATACTGGTAGAAGTTCGTGACGCATTCTCTGACCCGAAAAAGTATTGTACTTTATTCGGTAACATTTTGGGATATATTGAGGTTTGCTCGCCGCGCCTGGGGTTGTGAAGCTGTTAGCAAAAAAGCAAGCCGGCCATAGTTAGTTTTGCGTGTACTGAATTTTAGTGGGACAAGTTTGTGACGCATTTTATAGCCCTGCAACAACATATACCTTATTTCGGTACTCGCGCTTCTCGAAAACGCGACGAGCGATTGCCGAGAGTGATAACACGGGAGTGTTGCATGCGCCGGCAGGACGCGTAAAAGATAACACGGAGGAGCTCAAGAACATGACATTTATGCATTCTGAGCGACTGAAAACAGGCTTTGCACCCACGAGTCTGACTTGAGTGCGATTAGAAGGCATTCTGCGAGCGTGTAACATGGTCTGGCTGAGTCTGTGTTGTAGCCACCTTTGTGTACTTGGCGTACCATCGTGTCGACTGAGGCCAAGTTGCTTTGGAAACGCGCCGTCACCCGTGTGTTTGTGCACTTAAAGTGCAGGAAATAATGCCCGGGAAAGGAGGGGTGCTTGAAAATCGGATGTGCAGATTTTATGGCATTGTTTGGGAGGAGTCTTTGCTGCAAAATGTACTATCGGCCAAAAAAGTAAACGGACCACGGCTTAGGTGGCCGAAGCGGCTGCCGGGCCACACCGGGGCGCTGCTATCTCGCTCCGCGCGTTGACGACGAGAGTGCCCCGAGTGACGCCAGACTTCGCCCTCACTCTCACGCGGTACCTCCTCACGCTTGATAAATTTCTAGTACGCCGTTCGGTTGCTCTGCTGCTGACGGTCGCGACGAAGCGGACCATGCATCGCCGGTAGCCTAGCACATGGCGCTGTCGTGCAGTAGCGGGCGGCCGCAGGGCATCAAACCGCCTCACTGACAAGGAACGAAGACCCGTTCTGATTGTTTTGCTTATATTCACCTTGTCTTTTATATTAGTGCATGTCGCCGGCGTCAACCACTGCTCGATTTTAGGCAACATCGCGCAAGTAGCCGCAACGGCGGCTACGGTAACGCGCGCTCTTTCACGTCGGCGTGATAGAGGGTGGGCAGCGCTGCACGCACGGACGTCCGAAGCTATGGGGAACCAGCGCTGCATAGGCGGCGTGTCGATGGATGGATGGATGGAAGGTAGGAGCGTCCCCTTTGAAACGGGGCGATGGCAGTTGCCACCATGCTCAGATTTTTATTTTGCCTTTTATTTTTATCTGTGTTGTGTGTTATTGAATTTCTCGATTTTCTTCAAATACCTCTTCCTACCCTTTTAACCTTATGTCACCTCTCTGCTTTTGAGCTACCAATCCTCCAATCGCCTTTTGCTAATTTCCACCGCATATTTATTTACATGACTATCATCTCTGAACCCTAGGGCCTCAGGAAGGGTGACTGCATGTGGCCGCATCGACATCGGGATAGATACCATCACATTCTAGTATGAGGTGTTCCATCGTTTCTACATATTAACGCGATAGCGTTAAGGAGCTCGTGTCGCAGAAAAGCCGGTGTCGTCGGCGTCGGCGGCGTTGGCCGTGAGCGATAAATCATGGCAGGCACTTCATAAATAAAAAGCAACTTCCAAGATGGGCTGGGTGAGAATCGAACCAGGGTCTCCGGAGTGTGAGACGGAGACGCTACCACTCAGCCACGAGTTCGATGCTTGAAAGCGGTACAAAAGCGCGTCTAGTGAATGCGGTGTTGCCTTAGAAACGAGCCGTAGAAAGTTATACTGCGGTGTATATCGGTAATTATGAGCATGTAACTTACAGAAGTCGCATTTACACGAATAGCGAAGTACGTTTCCGCTACATTTCTTCTGCGCTTACCACACACGCAGAGCCATCTTGCGGCAAACAATAGACCCCCTCCTCTCAATGTACGGCGCTGCCCCGACAGGTGGCGCGCCGCGCGCGCATTGGGGCTGTGCGCGGACCGGTGCCAGGCGCCTCGCGTCCCCGACTCCCTCTCCCCTGACGACGCTTCGCCGTGCTCCCACACGGGTTGCAGAATCAAGCGCCGTTCCTTTCTTTAGATTACTATCTATCTATCTCTCTGCCCGTGCCGATCACGACGTTTGGCTGGCGTAGATCGTTTCCCCCTCCGAGACACCGAGTTCTTTGCTTCGTTCCGTTTGTTCAGGCGCGCGTTTCGTTGCCGCGCCGAACGCTGCGTTGCTCGACGCTCACCGCGTGATAGGTGGGCGCAGAGTCCGATGCGGGGCGCCTCGTAAGTGATCACTGTCTGAGCGCATTGTCTTACACCCCTTGGCGGGTCGACGGCAACGCTATCGCGTTCCACTCTTGAAGGCGAAGCTTAAGCGTCCTCCAATTTCTTTACCACACACAGTACATGTGTCTTCTTCTTCGTTAAATTTCTTTTTATAGCTCCGCGTTCTAAGACATCCTGATCTAGCTTCAAAGAGTAGGGCCCTGCCTCTTGAGTTATCATAAAACGCTTCCTTCTTGATCTGCTGTTTCCAGTATCGATATAGTTCTACACTATGCTTCTTTTCCATTGAATTTATCCAATTTTTACCTTCCGCATTTTTAACCTGTCGTTTAATGCTCTGTCCTTTTTCGTCCTCGTGTCTGGCATAGTTACTGGTTAGCTTCCTAGTTCTTTTCCGCCATTGTGAGTCAACGCTCTTTCTGTATAGGTATTTAAACACCTTAGCTGCCCACCTGTTATCATCCAATTTCCTCAGACGTTTTTCGTATAGGATTTTACTCTGAGCTTCCCGTGCTTCGAATGATGCCCAGCCCATATCTCCCTGTACTGCTTCGTTTGTGGTTTTCCCGTGGGCACCTAGTGCTAACCTTCCAACAGCTCTCTGATTTACTTCTAGTCTCGACTGAACCTCTGCCCTTAAACACAGGACCGCATTCCCGAAAGTAAGCCCCGGCACCATTACTCCCTTCCAAATGCCTCTCAGTACCTCATACCTGCTGTACCCCCACAATGCCCTATGTTTCATTATCCCGGCATCTCTTCGCCCTTTTGCTATGAGAGACTGTTCGTGCTTTTCCGTGTACATCTGCCCTTTGTTTATCCATACCCCGAGATACTTGTATTCGGCCACTCGGGGTATTTCGTGGCCTTCTATTGTAAGCTCCTGATCAGTTGTATCGTTGAAAAACATCCCACCGGACTTAGCTGCACTTAAACTGAAACCTAAACTGTCTCCTTCGTCCCCACAGTAATTAACCAGAGTTTGCAAATCTTCCTGGCTATCTGCTAACAGTACAATATCGTCCGCATACATTAAACCCGGTAGTCGTTGCTCAACAACCTTTTCGCCTAATCTGTACGACAGATTATACCCTAGATTGCTTCGTTGTAACCTTCTTTCCATGCTTATCATATAAAGCATGAACAGCAGCGGTGATAGAGGACAACCTTGCCTTAATCCTTTGTGAACCTCGACAGTTGTCGTACTCTTGCTTCCTTCCCATGTTATTTCAACATTATTTTCTCGATATAGTTCCTGTAGAAAATCAATTACCTCATTACCGATACCTTCAGCTTCTAATATGTTCCACAGGAGTTCCCTGTTCACATTGTCGTATGCACCACTTATGTCCAGGAAGGCTAAATACAGAGGTCTATTTTCCGCCTTAGCTATTTCTATGCACTGGGTAAGCACGAACAGGCTATCATCTAAGCGCCTACCACTTCTGAACCCGTTCTGAAGTTCTCCAAGTATTCTATTACTTTCTACCCATGACTGCATTTTTCATTTCACCGCCTGCATCGCCAGCCTATATATAACTGATGTTATCGTAATTGGTCGGAAAGATTTTATGTTCTTCTTATCACCTTTCCCTTTATAAATCAAATTCATTTTACTCTGTTTCCAGCTGTGCGGAATTTGCTTATTTGTTATGACTGCCTCCAATGCTTTTCTCAGCGTTTCCTTGCTTCTTGGGCCAAGTTCATTAATTAACTTGATTGGAATTTCGTCTATCCCCGCGGACGTGCATTTTGGAACATTTGCTTCCGCCTTTTTCCAGTTAACATTGGTCAATTCTAAGCTGTTTTCTATTATGCTATTCTGTGTTGCTCCCTCACTTGGGGCGATTACCCTATCGTCTTTCCTAAATGACTCTGCTATAACTGAACCGATGTAGTTCACAGCGTCATCTCCCTCTAAACAATTTCCTTCGGCATCGTGAATCTGTTCCTCTTTTCTGTTATTAGCTTTACCCAGCCAGCTTATATGGTTCCAGAATTTTCTTGACCCCCCTTTAGATGCATCGCGAACTTCAGCCCGCCAGCGGTCAGAGGACTGCTTTATTTTAGCCTGGACGAGGACCTGCACTTGTTGTTTCTTTTGTCGATAATATTCCCATTTTTGGCCTATTTCCTCTTCAGATAACTGCGCCCTCTTTGCTTCTGTGTTCCCGAGATGCCCACCGTCGTTGTTCGATGGCCTCTCTAATTTCCTTATTCCACCAACTTCGTGGCTTCCCCTTTCCTCTCCAGCAGTTTACTCCTTTTACCTCTTTTATTTTTGTTCTAATGAGTATTTCGAACTGATTATAATCCCACCTTTCCATGGGATGTTTCTTTATTGCTTCCTCTATGCCAGCCGCTATTTGCGCGTCATTTAATTTTGCGTACTCTTTTTGGCTTCCCTGCATTTCTCCTTTGAGTAGGGCTCCCAACTGTAGACTAATACGCTTATGATCACTTCCGAGGCTGTACTTCCCCTCTTCGTCTATTTCCATTATTGCTAACTTGCTATACAATCCCTGCGACATTAAGCAGTAGTCAATGGTCGTTTGTCTGTTACGGGACTCCCACGTGATTTGTCCCTCACACTTAGTTTCTCTATTTACTATAACTAGGTTGTGTCGTTGACAGAAGTCTAGCATCAACTTCCCATTACCATCTGTGTATCCATCCAGATCCTCGATGTGGCCATTCATGTCACCCAGCAGACAAATATCGGCACCTTCTCCAAACTGCTTTATATCGTCATCGAGACACTTCACTAGATCTTTGTTCTCTTGCCTGTATTTGTCCCCTGTGCCTAAATAAACTACTCCTAGCCATGCCTTTTTACCGGCAATTGTACTTGATACCCAGACATGTTCTTTGCAAGTTAACTTTATTCTTTGCCAATTTGTTCCTTGGTGTATGAGCATACCTACTCCTCCTCCCTTCCTCTCCGTTGTTGTTCTATTGCTCCCTTCCCAGACGTAGCCTTCAATAAGCGGTGGGTCTTCTAGATCCCTGAGGTGTGTTTCGCATAGCGCGTATACACCTACTTCTTCGTCCTTTAACTGCTGTTCTATTTCTAACCACCTCGCTCTCTTTCTACCGCCTTGCATGTTTATGTACCTGATCCTGGTGTTAAATTTATTTGTAGTTTTCTTCCTGGACCTCCTAGTGGCCATTTTATTGGCGTCAGCCTCTATTGTTGCACTTTCTACACTGTTTCTACCTACCCCTACGCCCTGAGGCGCAGTGGACCCCCTGAAAAAGCCACTGCCCGACCTGCCAGGCGCCAGCCGATCTCGGCTCCCAGCCTTCCATTAAAGTGGATGCCATCTCGTGTAAAGCCTCCGCCAAAGCCTGCTCTATGCCCTTCTCTGTTTATGTCTGCCACTTCAAATCCTTTCTCCTGGTTTAGCTTTCTTATCTCACGATTAACAGCCACAACGTCCTTGGCAATTGCTCCGTTCCTTGCTCGCACCTCCGGCACCTTGCATACCACGATCTGGACTTGCTGTGCTATCGCCCTTATATCGTCAACTGCCTCCGCTAATCTTTCCACTACATTTTCGGCTTCACCATTCAAGACATCATTTAGCCCCGCCGCTACCACTACCACATTGCGCTCTGCAACATTCTCAGAAAGCTCGCTTTTTGTTTCTCTTAGTACTGCGTCCATTGTCCTGCCTGGGAACGTCCCGACTGCTACCCGCTTATCACCCTTTGCACGCTCCATTATAGCTCTTTTGCACCTTCTCATATTTGAATCACCACCGATATGTACTAGGGCATTCTTTCCCTCCCTCCTAACTTCCAGGTTGTGCTTATCATTGACTATGAGCTCATTCCTTGGGGTTAGCTTGTTCCCCTCCTCGCGCTCGCTGGCGCCCCTGTGGCTGCAGCGTCGCCTCCCGCGGGGCGTGTTGCGCTGCTTCGCTATAACTACGCCGATTCACCGGCGGCGAGCTGACTACCGCTTGCTCTGCCACCCTGCCCCCGACTTCGCATGTAGGGTCTACCCTACTTTCTGTGCTTTTGCCACCGGCTTGGTGGTGTCCCGATCCATCATTCTCCGCTGCGCTCGTCTCAAGCGCATCGAGACGCCTATGTAGTTCTGCTCTCCTTTCCCTCTCTTCTCCAAGCTCGGCCACGGTTCTTACTAATTGCGCGGCCTGCACCGCTTCCACCTTGACCAACTCGGCGACTTTCGCCTGCAAAGCTAACCGTCTCTCCCGCTCCTCCCTCAGGTCTGCTTTCAGCTCCTCGAACTTGGCTGTCCAATTTCCTTCCAGTTTTTGGACTGCTTCCCTGACCCCTTCGCACAGCCTGCACGTAAAGCTAGACTCCTCCGCGTCTGCTAAGCTCTGGAAACTGGTCTCGTCGAGCGAGCACCAGCGCAGGCACTCGTCGCACTGCACTTGCTCCGCGTCCCCCGCTGCCTTCCCTTTCTTTGGTTTCATCGCTAGGCCTACGTCCTTAGGCTCAACGAGCGCGTCCGCCAAATCACTTCGAAGAGCTAGCTGAGATAGTTAAATATGCCTATCAAATAGGTCCCGCCTAGCACCTAGGCCTAACGAGGGAAACCGCCAGACCTACACAAAGCCGGTACGTTTACCACGCTCCCCGCAGGGGCGTCTGCGTGAGTAGGCGTTTGGTGTGTTGCGACACCACGGACCCGAGCACATGAGGGTTAGACCCTCCCGCGTGTAGCCGTGCGCGGCTTAGCCGTGTCTGGGGAAAGGGGGATCCTGGGGGTTGAGCCGATGCTGGGTGTTTGGACCTTTAAGGCCCCCCGGCGGAGGCAACACACCCCTTTGGCCTCTGCTTCGCATAGACGGCACCTCCAGACTGACCCACCTGGAGGAAACCGGCAGTCGCCTTTTCCTGTCTCTCACTTCGCACATCTTCGTCTTTCCCTCTCACTTTTAGTCTTTCCTGTCTTCTTTTTCTTCTGATAACTTCCAACATTCCTGGCGGCGAGGGTTAACCTGGTGTGCTATGACCTACCTTGGTTATAACATATGTGGTTATAGCGACGATGTACAGTTGGCATGGTAGGGTTTGTTTCACCGCATACCCTGCCGTGTCCCCTTGTTGGGCTCGGTGGTGGGTGACTGGCATCGTCGCTGAATACACAATACATTTCATGGGAACTTCCAACCCCTTCTGTACCGATCGTCCCTCTAAAAGGAGGCGCACCGATGCTACGTTTCAGTTTTTTTTAAAAGGCACTCAGACTTTCCCTAAATTTCACGTTGTCCACAGTGACAAACCTGACAAGACAGCAAGAACAATTTCACCATTCGTTGTCGCGAAGCATCTCGCAGAGACCATTGGAGGCGGCTATAAGATCACCAAGCTGGCCAGTGGGGACCTATTACTAGAACTAAAAGACAAAGCACAACACGACAAGCTAACAAAACTTGTACAACATGGAGACATCCCTGTCAGTGTGACAGCGCACCCAACCATGAATACGGCCAAAGGCGTAATCTGACAGACTTGATGGACTTGACCGATGAACTCCTGGAAGGATGGAAAGATGAAAACCTAATAAGTGTACAAAGAATAAAGATTAGACGTGACAACAAGGAACTGCCAACTAAGCACCTGATTATTACCTTTGGCTCTAGCACGCTACCAGAGACATTAGAAATTGGATATACCAAACTCAGAGTACGACCATACATCCCAAACCCTCGACGTTGTTTTAAATGCCAGAGGTTTGGTCATGCTTCCCAGAGCTGCCGAGGGCGGCTAACATGTGCGAAATGCGGCATCAATGATCACTCTGCAGATGACTGTAAGGGTGAGCCCCGTTGTAGCAATTGTAACGGTGGCCACCCTGCATATTGCCGATCATGCGCAGTCTGGCAGAAAGAAAAAGAAATAATTACAATAAAGGTAAAAGAAAACATAACTTTCAGAGAAGCAAGGCAACGCATCTCACAAACATTTACACAGACCGCATCTTTCGCCGAAGTGGTACGTCGGGGGGCAGTACCACAACGGCACTTGGCGGACGCCAGCACCACGCGTAGCGAGCGTGCAGCAACGCCACCCGCCCCCACGGTGGGAGCAGCGAAGGCTGCCCTACCTCTCCCGAATTTGTCCACAGTTGAGGCCTCCGCTAGTGCTGGCACCAGTCAGTCCAGCTCCGAGGTCAAGACTAGCCCACCAACCACCAGGACGGTGGGCTCCAAGGCCTTGTCTTCCGAGACAAGGCTTTCACGGAAAACACACCGCTCGCAAGAGCGGCTGTCCAGTGCCTCTCAAGAGGCCATGGACACAACACCGAGTCAGAAGGCGCAGTTGACGCCTAAGGAGCGGCGCGATTTTGCCGATCGCTCCAAAAAAGACAAAACTCCAATTACAGGGCCCCAAAAGGGCAATATAAGCTAAACAAAGTTCGTTCTCTGTGACACATAGCACGACATTTATTTCAATATGGATACACTGATTATTCAGTGGAATATCAGAGGCCTGCTCTGCAACCTCGATGATATCCAAGAACTCCTTAATCAACTAACTCCTAAAGTGCTGTGTGTCCAAGAGACTCATTTGAAATCTAAACACAAACACTTCCTACGTCAGTATGTTATTTTTCGGAAGGATCGCGATGATGCCCTCGCATCATCCGGCGGCGTAGCCATCATAGCTGACAAATCTATAGCCTGTCAACACTTACAGCTACAAACAACCCTTGAGGCAGTGGCCATTCGAGCTGTACTGTTAAATAAGCTGATAACCATCTGCTCCCTATATATACCGCCGCATTTTCAGCTCCACAAACAAGAATTCCAAACACTAATAGATCAGTTGCCTGAACCATATCTTGTGCTTGGAGATTTAAATGCGCACAGCAACCTATGGGGCGACTCGCGCTGCGACGCGAGAGGTCGCTTGATTGAACAGTTCCTTTTTTCTTCAGGTGCATGTCTTTTGAATGGGAAGGAGCCCACGTATTATAACATGGCAAACAAAACATACTCCTCAATAGATCTTAGCATAGCATCTCCTACTCTTCTACCTTACTTTCAATGGAAAGTTATTAAAAACCCATACGGGAGTGATCATTTCCCTGTAGTTCTAAGCACACCTATCGCTAATGAATGCCTTCCACAATTACCTCGCTGGAGAACTGACTCGGCTGACTGGGAAACGTTCAAAAAGCTTGCTTGTTTATCCTGGGACGACATGTGTGCTTTAAGCATAGACGCTGCGGTTGAATATTTTACGGCTTTTCTCCTTGACACCTCCTCCAAATGTATTCCTGTAACAAGTGGATTGTCCACAAAACGCCGTCTTCCATGGTGGAACGATGAGTGTCGAAAAGCGCGAAAGAAGCAAAACAAGGCATGGGGTTTACTTCGGGATTCTCCGACAGCAGAAAATCTAGTCAATTTCAAGCAGGTCAAATCCCAGGGTCGAAGAACGCGGCGACAAGCTAGAAGAGAGAGTTGGAGAAAGTATATATCAGGCATTAACTCCTACACTGACGAAACAAAGGTTTGGAATAGAGTTAATAGAATAAAGGGTCGACAGTCTTACTCTCTGCCTTTAGTGAATACTCAAGGCGACAGCATGGAAGATCAGGCGAACTTTCTTGGCGCACATTTCGAACAGATATCCAGCTCGTCGCACTACTCTGAAACATTCCAAAGGTACAAAAGGCAAATAGAAGGACAACCATTAGAAAGGAAAAGCACACAATACGAGGCATACAATAGACCCTTTTGCATGGCAGAGCTTCAGGCAGCCCTAAACAGCTGCAACCAATCTGCCCCCGGATCTGACCGCATCCTATATGAAATGCTTAAACACCTGCCGCCTGAAACACAAAAAAACCTTCTTTGTCTCTACAATTCTATATGGTCGTCCGGCCGCATTCCCTCTGCTTGGAAAGAGGTCATCATAATTCCTATTTTGAAACAGGGTAAGGACCCTTCTTTGGCAAATAGTTATAGGCCTATAGCATTGACGAGCTGCTTATGTAAAGTTTTTGAAAAGATGGTAAACAGTCGCCTGGTACATTATCTAGAAATTAACAAGAAATTAGATCAATATCAATGTGGCTTTAGAGAAGGCAGATCAACGACAGATCAGCTTGTACGCATGGAATTGTATATCAGGGAAGCGTTTGTCCACAAACAGCTTGTGTTGTCCGTGTTTCTTGACATGGAGAAGGCGTATGATACCACGTGGCGCTTCGGGATCCTTCGGGATCTTTCTGCAATGGGCATTCGCGGCAACCTGCTGAGAATAATTGAAAGCTATCTCTCTAACAGGACATTTCGTGTTAGAGTTGGCAACGTGCAATCTCGACCATTCATACAGGATACAGGCGTACCGCAGGGTGGAGTACTGAGCTGTACGTTATTTATTGTTAAAATGAATTCCCTCCACACCGTATTACCTCGCACACTCTTCTATTCCGTCTATGTGGACGACGTACAGATAGGGTTCAGGTCATGCAATCTTAGCATTTGCGAGAGGCAGCTACAACTTGACTTGAATAGATTATCAAGGTGGGCGGACGAGAATGGTTTCAAATTGAACCCCCAAAAGAGCACATGTGTCCTGTTTTCTAACAAGAGAAGTGTACTACCACAACCCGATATTAACCTTAATGGAGAAAACCCCGCAGGGGCGTCTGCGTGAGCAGGCGTTTGGTGTGTTGCGACACCACGGACCCGAGCACACGAGGATCGGACCCTCCCGCGTGTAACCGTGCGCGGCTTAGCTGTGTCCGGGGAAAGGGGGATCCTGGAGGTTGAGCCGATGCTGGGTGTTCGGACCTTTAAGGCCCCCCGGCGGAGGCAACACACCTCTTTGGCCTCTGCTTCACGTAGACGGCACCCCCGGACTGACCCACCCGGGGGAAATCGGTAGTCGCCTCTTCCTATCTCTCTCCCCTTAAACCTTCGTCTTTATCTCTCACTTTTTTATCTTTCCTGTCTTCTTCTCTCTTCCATTTACTTCCTTTCTCCACGGCGGCAAGGGTTAACCTTGTGTGGATATCCTACCTTGGGTACACCATATTTGGTTATAGTGACGGCGTACGGCTGGCGTCGTGCAGGCTTGGACACAAGCCCTGCCGCGTCCCCTCGTTGGGCTCCGTGGTGGGCGGTCGGCGCTGTTGCCGAACACACACACTTTCCTATGGCAGCTCAAATCTCTGTTGTCCATGATCGGCGTCTCAAAAGATGCCGCACCGAAGTACCATTTCAATTCTCCTTTCGAAGCAACGCCCCATCTTTCCCCAAATACTATGTAGTCCACAGTGAAAGTAACACGCCTATTAGAAAGCTTTCTCCATTCCTGGTCGCCAAATGCCTGAAAGATAAAATCGGACAGACATACAAAGCCTCCAAAATGTCTAGCGGGGACCTCCTCCTAGAATTGAATAGTAAAGATCAAGCAGATAAGCTGTCTGAACTTACCAGTATTGGCGAGGCGACAGTGACTGTTTCAGCCCACAGAACACTCAACACAAGCAGGGGAGTAATATCTGAAGAAGATTTTATTGGATTAAGCGACGAGGAACTGCTGGAAGGTTTCCAGGAACAAAATGTTACCAAAGTACAGAGAATAGTAATCCGCAGAAACGATCAAGAATTCCCCACCAAACATGTTATACTCACCTTCGGAACAAGTGTAATGCCTACTTCACTCGATGCAGGTTATGTCAAAGTCAATGTGAGACCGTATATCCCGAATCCTAGACGATGTTTCAAGTGCCAAAGATTTGGACATGCTTCACATGCATGCCGAGGACAAACAACTTGTGCTAAATGCAGCTCCAACGACCACCAATCGGAGAATTGCACTTCTTCGCCACATTGTGTTAACTGCAAGGGAGATCACCCAGCTTATTCGCGGTCCTGCCCTTGCTGGAAAAAAGAAAAAGAAGTCATTGCACTAACTGTTAAAGAAAAAATCTCGTTCTTCGAAGCCAGGAAAAGACTGTCGTACCTTCCCCGAAGAAGTTATGCCGAAGTGACGCAGGCGGGGGCAGCGTCACAGAGGCCTCCGGAGTCCTCCGAGCCCACGCGCAGTGGTGCCGCAGTGACTCCTCCCGCCCCCGTGGTGGAAGCAGTTAGTACTGCTCCACCCTCTTCGACGGCCCTGCAGACACCAGCCCCGCAGGGCCCTAAAATCAAACGAACCCCAAGGCCCGAGGCACGTGTCTCGGCGCCTAACTCTCGGTCCTCCAGCGCCTCAGAGAGAGCGATGGAGGTCGACACAAAAAACCCGGTGTCATTGACACCGAAGGACAAGCGCTCTCTTGAGCGCGGTAAGAGGGACAAGATCCCAATAACCACCCAAAATAAGAAAGCGATAACCTGAAGGTTATCGCTCCTTTGTATCACCCTTCCTGAGATCTACGTCACCTAATATCTTACCTACCTCCTGTTCAACTGTTAAAGCTATTTTTTACCCTTCAATTCCATAATGGCTTTTATTCTTCACTGGAACTGTAGAGGTCTTTTACATAACCTAGGTGACATTAAAGACCTGTTATTTAACTTCTCTCCTGTGGCCTTATGCTTACAGGAAACAAACCTAGGTGAAAAACACAAACATATTTTAAAAGGTTTCACTGTTGTACGGCGCGACCGCACTCAGATGAACCGGCTTTCGGGTGGTGTAGCCATTATTGTGCAGGGTGGTATTGCAGTTAGAGAAGTTCCGATTACCAGTCACATAGAAGCCGTTGCTGTCACTGTTATAACTCACAAAACCATCACCATTTGCTCGCTGTATATCCCACCCCACACCCATTTTACTACTAAACATTTAGAAAATATAACAGGTCAATTACCGGAGCCATTTGTTTTAGTGGGGGATTTTAATGCTCACGGTACTCTTTGGGGCAGTATCAAAACTGACCAAAGAGGGCAAATGGTCGAGGGTTTTATTCTATCCAATGATATCTGCCTTTTAAATTCAGGTGCACCGACATACTTTTCACCAACTTCCCGCACTTTTAGTTGTTTAGATTTAGCTTTTTGCTCACCATCTCTTTTTAATGATTTTAAATGGGAAACCGTCGACAAGTCTTATGGCAGTGATCACTTGCCCGCAGTCATCAAATTTTTATCATTACCACCAACCTTAATCACAAGGCCACGCCAGTGGAAATTACAGCTCGCTGACTGGCCGCTTTTTACCGAAAACGCGAGACTGGAAGTTGTCTTTTCACAAGAATTAAGCATTGATGAACTTAATCAAAAAATCACTGAAGTAATAATCTCTGCAGCAGAAAAGGCAATACCCCAGTCATCCGGTTTTGTACACAAAAGGTTAAATCCCTGGTGGACGAACGAGTGTACCGAAGCCAAAAAGAAACAAAATAAGGCCTGGGGAATCCTACGAAGGTACCCCACCTATAGCAACCTTTTAAATTTCAAACAGGCCAAAGCCAAAGCACGATTTATTCGAAGGCAGGCAGAGAAATCGTCATGGCAAAAATATGTATCCTCAATTAATAATACGGTCACGTCAAAACGAATGTGGGACCAGGTAAGAAAGTTTAGAGGAGAGTACACATCATACACAATTCCACTACTCACATGTCCAGGCACACAAACAACACTGCAGGACCAGGCGAACTTATTAGGCGAACATTTTTACAAGGTCTCAAGCTCAGCAAACTACTCAAGTGACTTCTTAAAATATAAAATGTCGGCGGAGAAACAGAGACTGCCCACTACTGGGGCTTCAATTGAACCTTATAATAACGCCCTCACAATGCAAGAATTGAACAGGGTTCTCTCTGCCGGTAAAAAAACAGCAACAGGCCTTGACCGTGTCCACTACACAATGTTGGCACACCTCTCTCAAGCATCAACAGAAACACTTCTTAAATTCTTCAACAAGATCTGGGAATCTGGAATAATGCCCACAGACTGGAAAAATGCAGTAATAGTGCCTTTTTTGAAATCAGGTAAATCCACAACGTCCCCAAGCAGCTACAGACCCATCGCCTTAACAAGCTGTCTAGCCAAAACCTACGAGAGTATCATAAACATAAGGCTCACATTCATCCTTGAATCACGGAATCTAATAGACGTGCACCAGTGCGGATACAGAAAGGGCTGCTCAACAACTGACCACCTCGTACGACTAGAACATGAAATACGTAACGCGTTTCTACACAAACAACACTGTCTCACAGTATTTTTCGATCTAGAGAAAGCGTATGATACCACTTGGCGGTATGGAATTTTAAGAGACCTGGCTGAATTGGGAGTGCGTGGCAGAATGCTGAACTGTCTATCTGATTTTATGGCAAATAGAACATTTCAGGTGCGTCTCGGCGCAATACTTTCACGCACATTTACACAGGAAAATGGCGTTCCACAGGGTTGTATTCTGAGCACGACACTCTTCATAATCAAAATGAACTCTGTTAATAAGATCATACCATCCTCTGTTATGCACTCCATATATGTCGACGATCTGCAAGTTGCTTGCCGCGCCTCAAATCTATCCACTTGCGAAAGACAACTACAAATAACCATAAATAACCTTACACAATGGGCTGACAAAAATGGATTTCGTTTTTCAACAGACAAAACTGTTACAGTTCTCTTCTCCCAGAAACGAGGATTACACTTGAACCCAGTTCTCACATTGCATGGTACAACCTTGCCGGTCAAAGAACACTATAAATTTCTAGGCGTAACGTTTGACACAAAGCTGAACTTCCTGGCCCACATTAACACAACTAAAATTAAAGCAAATAAAGCATTAAATATCCTCAAGGTGCTATCACACAAGCACTGGGGATCTGACCGAACTTGTCTACTACGTATATACCGGTCCCTCGTACGTAGCATCCTCGACTACGGTAGTGTAGTTTATGGTGCAGCTAGGAAGTCATACATCAAGCGACTCGATCCAGTTCATAATCTCGGCCTACGACTGGCAAGCGGTGCCTACAGAACATCGCCTGTCCAAAGTTTATATGTTGACTGCAATGAGCCGTCCTTACAGCAACGCAGAGCACTGCTTACACTCTCCTATGTACTACGAGTTCGATCAACACCACAACATATATGCTACAAGGTCGTTACACAGTGCATATCAAGGATACACTACACAAGCAAACCGAACATGATTCGGCCACTAATCTTACGATACGAAGAATACTGTCAGGCTTATGATGTTCCTCACGAGGTCCTGCAGGTTGCTGAAAGGCCACCAAGATTGCCACCATGGTACAACTTTTCACAGCTATGTGACTGGACACTAACACATCTAAAGAAAAAAGACATCCCACAAGAACACATAATACAAGAGTTTCGAGCTATACAAGAAAAATATAAACATTACACGGAATTTTACACCGACGGCTCCAAAACACAAGAATACGTAGGTGTGGGAATAATTACGAAAAATTGGCAAAATAGCATTCGGATAAATAACTTTTCTTCAGTGTTTACCGCCGAAGTTTTCGCAATATGGACGGCAGTAAAAAAAATTACCAGTGACAAGCAGACGAATGCTATCATATATACCGATTCGTTAAGCGCACTCAGAGCTCTAAACCTTAACTCCGCGTCCGAACCCCTACTTGGTGACATCCTAAACATGTTGGCTTATAACGAATATGGAAGAACAATACGATTATGCTGGGTGCCAAGCCATGTCGGGATACCAGGGAATGAAGCAGCAGATAGATGCGCGTTCATGGCAGCACACAAAGGTATAACGCAAACAACACTTCCATACCAAGACAGTATCCGAGCTATTCATAAGGCCCTGACATTAAAGTGGCAACTAGAATGGGACACATGCACAAATAACAAGTTACACACAATAAAACCCGTGCTTAGAGAATGGAAGTCGTGCTGTCACCAGCAACGCTTCTATGAGGTGATCCTATGTAGACTCCGAATCGGGCATACGCACCTGACCCACAATTTTCTACTTCAAAACGAAAACCCGCCAACTTGCGAGAAGTGCCATGAACCACTCACCGTTATGCACATTATTATGACATGTCCAAGTATTCAAACACAGAGACACAAGCTCTTACAGAATCTCTATAACTTACACATACCTTTACACCCCGCCTCAATAGTCGGAGATGAACCGCTAGTACCTTTCGCTGACTTGTTCAGCTTTCTAGAAGAAACCGGTTTTTTACACAGACTCTAAAATAACTCTACTTCCACTGTTTAACATTTGAATCCTTAATATCCTGTGGCTGGCGCAGCATGGCCTTAGTTGCTTTTGCGCCATAAAACCCGAATTAACTAACTAACTTAATGGAGAAAGACTAACTGTTAGCCCTGAACACAAATTCTTAGGTGTTATCCTGGACACAAAGCTTAACTTCGTCCCCCACTTAAAATATCTTAAAGAAAAATGCCTCAAGACCATGAACCTCCTCAAGCTGCTCTCTCGAACAACCTGGGGCAGTGACAGGAAGTGTCTGCTGAGCCTGTATAAGAGTCTCGTACAATCACGCCTCGATTACGGAGCCGTGGTGTACCACTCCGCAACTGAGAGTGCGCTAAAGATTCTCGACCCAGTCCACAACCTCGGTATACGACTGGCAGCAGGCGCCTTTAGAACTAGCCCTGTTGAAAGTTTGTACGTCGAGGCCAACGAATGGTCCTTACATCTACGCAGAACATTCTTAAGTTTTTCATACTACACTAAGGCAAAATCAGACACCGAGCATCCATGTCATTCCATTGTTAGCGACCTGTCCGCTGCCAGACTTTACAGTAACCGCCCACGTATTATAACTCCTTTGAGCCTACGTTTGGAAGCAATGGCAGAAGAAACAAACATCCATCTCCCAGAAAATATCTTAATGCCTCCCACTCGCCTTCCACCGCCTTGGGAATGGCAGACCATGGAGTGCGATATCTCTTTTGTTGCAATAACGAAACATGCACCTGAGGCACATATACTATCACACTTCCTCGAACTCCAAGCGCAGTACTGCTGTGCCGAGTATTATACAGATGCTTCTAAATCATCTGCTGGTGTCGCGTATGCAGCTCTTGGGCCAGTTTTTTCCACCTCCGGTACTCTAAATCCTAACACAAGTATTTTTACGGCTGAAGCGTACGCAGTACTCTCAGCCGTAAAGCACATCAGAAAAACAAATCTGAATAAGGCCATCATTTTCACAGATTCACTAAGCGTAATAAGGTCCTTAATGAGTTTTCGAAAACATAAGAACCCTGTTTTTAATGAACTATACACACAACTATGCCTAGCATTAATGTACAACCAGAACATCATCCTATGTTGGGTACCTGGCCATAGGGGCATAAAAGGCAATGTAGCTGCTGACGAAAGTGCAACGTCAGTCACGTTTAATGAAACGGATATGAATAAACCTATATCAGCAAAAGAACTTAAGCCCTTCTTACGCAACAAACTGAGGAAGTACTGGCAGAACCAATGGGATAATGCAGTATTGAATAAGCTACACGTTATCAAGCCAAAATTAGGGAACTGGATAACTGAAAAAACAACAAGACATAAGGAAGTGCTTCTGTGTAGATTAAGAATAGGACATACGTACGCCACTCACTCCTACCTTTTGACGGGAAGCGAACCACCGACATGTAGCAAATGTGGCAACAGGCTTACAGTTATTCATGTTCTTATCCAATGCACTGAAATAGAGGCAGAAAGAAAAAAGCACTTTCCCTCTGCTTATATCCAACACATACCGTTACATCCAGCATTTTTTCTTAGCAATGAACCCCTTTTTACTTTTCAATCACTATTCAACTTTTTATTTGAAACTGACACCCTAAATGTGATTTGGCCAGGCTACTTGTAGCGCGGCCTCCACCTGGAGGTCGTAGCTGCAATGAAAACATATTCTAGAGCACCTGCCTCCCAGCCCTTGCTTTCAAGGCTTTGCTGAGGCACTAGTGCTACAGATTTTACATAATTTACTGACCATCCCCATCTTGTGAAACATCTATTGTCGTCGCAGAAACGATCAATCACAGTCATTTTTTTATATTATGTATACACTTGTATTTTACGCACTTTAGAGCAAATAAATTTTAGGCCCGTTTACAGCCACATCGCACCACATGCATATACTGCGCTTTTTAGCGAATATTTTAGGCCACTATACAGCCGTGTTTCATTACTCCCCGCAATTAACACCCATATATCATTCAGAAGTACAGACCATCGACTTGGCGCTCTTTGGTCACATCTGGCCCTTGCGCCAAAAAACCCTACTAATCAATCAATCAACGTTTACCACGCTTACCACGATTTCAAAATTTGCGCTCCTGCTCCATGCACAACACTTCAAAAACATCAGCTAATAAGAAGAAAAAAGAGTACTTAGCTACGAACGAAGTCGCTGAAGCCTCGACACAGGTGCGTCCGCACGCCCAATTACTATTTAAATGCAAAAAAACCAGCAAATAAAAACAGAAGCAAGCTCAAAGCATGCACAAAAGAGTGCGTTGCACGCCGCCCTGGCGACGAAACGCGGCATATTCCAGCCACACAACCACACGACACACACACACATACGCAGCCGTATTATAGTTCGTATGTTCCGTTTTCGCGCCGCTTCAAGTGGAGTTTTTGTAAAGAAGCTAGCGCCATCAAGTGAAGAAATGACGAAAGAAGCTTTTTAAGCTTTATATATTTTTCACAGTGCGTCGCGACGAGCACGTGTTTCTTTAACGGTTGCGTCGTGTATCGATGCCATGCTTGTGTGGCTGCTTGCCTCGCAAATCTAGCAGTTATGGCTCCGGTCGTGCTGCGCTATGGTTTCGTAAGTATTAGTTGGCCTGAAGATATTCCATATTTCTCTGGCTAGACATAAAAAATTCTGATGTTACTTCGCCACAGCAGTCAATGGAAAAGAAAGCTTTATCGCATCAGCTGACTCGCGCAAGCAAAGGTTTGAGTGCTCCGCTGCTTGATCCGTAACAATCCTGGCTACATTTAGCACTACTTACATAAATTTGCCGGATGCATCTCAGCGCCGAGTCCTCATCCGCATGCGCATTTTTATAAACACATAGGTGGCTTAGTCGCGCGCGCGCCGGCACTATGCGCATACAACTCGTATAACAAGGCAGCTTCCCTCCTACATAATTCTTGGCAATGAATGGATAATTTTTACCTTTCGTATCGTTCACTTGGTGCGGTGGCGTTGGAAGGGGCTTGGCGGTGGCATTGCGAAGGAAAAATGGTACATATGCCGGATGGTGCATGCTATTGCTCATTTTGTTTCCGACGAAATACCGACTGCAGATTCTGCTGTTTGGTACTGTCTGCCATGGCTGACCGTCTTCACTATCGAATAAACCAAGGATACACGCGAAATTTGATTTGGAAACCAGCCCGACACCGCTTGACAAGGCGACAAGACGGGAGCTTACTCCGCTCGCCTGACTGCTTGGATCCAACGCCGCCTCCGTTCTTGTTCGTAGGGTTTAGATGGAAAGACGCAGAAGGATACATCCTCCCTCATCCCGACTTGGTTGTGGCACTTGTATACGCAACAGTATCGTCGGCGCCCTTTTGTTTTCTTTCGACTTTAAGGGCACGCAACGCAATTTTCGTCCGTGGGGGAGGCTGCATTGTGCACGTTCTGACCGCCAGGGCGGCGCTGCAGGCGCCATGAAAACTCCAGCGCTGGTTCCCCATAGCGGCGGCGCTCTCAATGCGAAGGCCAAGGCATCGCGGTCGGCCGCAACTTTTCATCGCACTGAGGAACCCTTCAAGCCATGGAATGCTTCCGTGTATAAAGTTTCACGACTGACTAGTTTTTCCGATTCGTCGTCCCAATTGTCGCTTCCTGGCCGTACTTCTGTAAAGGTTCATCGCAGCCTACGCATTGTAGTAGCTAATTAAAGCAGTTTTCAGGCATCGCTGATATAAATATTGAACGCACTGCTGGAGACAATGTCGGAAAAGTAATCTCGACAGAAAAGCCATGCCCTCAGTAAAGCTTGGCAGCTGTAACTTATCACACCGGCGTGAAAGAGCGCGCATCACCGTAGCCGCCGTTGCGGCTACTTGCGTTATGTTGCCTAAAATCGAGCAGTGGTTGACGCCGACGACATGCACTAATATGAAGGATAAGGTGAATATAAGCAAAACAACAATCAGAACGGGACTTCGTTCCTTCTTAATGCCGCGGTTTGATGCCCGGCGACCGTCCGTTACTGTGCGACAGCGCCATGTTCTAGACTCGGCAATGCACAGTCCCCTTCGTCGCAACCGTCAGCACCAGGGCAACCGAACGGCGCACTAGAAATTTCTCAAGCGTGATAAGGCCCCGCGTGAGAGTGAGGGCGAAGTCTGGCGTCACTCAGGGCACTCGCGCCGTCAGCGCGCGCAGCGCGATAGCAGCGCCCCGGTGTGCCCCCGCAGCCGCTCCGGCCACCTAAGCCGTGGTCCGTTTACTTTTTTGGCCGATAGTACGTACGTTAAATTGAATTTATCTGCAATGCCGCTCATTCACCACTTCCACACGTTTCGCCTCTATGCGCAATACTCCTGTTAGGTCAATATACCGAAATGATACGTGCTTGTAATTTACTTTCTTTCAGCTGATGTCATCCGGTGGAGCATCGTACGGCAACGACTGCTGCTTACCTGGTGCCACAACTTTGGATGAATGCAGAAGCCCGGAACGAGCATTTATATAAAGCAAAATAAACATTTCATCATTTCAGAAGACGTCTTTCGTTTTCTTTATGAAATTGCACCTGACAGATTCGGCGCAGTCTTGTAACGGTCAATCGCAATCATTTCTACTCAATAATGAAACGATTCCACGCCAAGGCCACGCGAGGTTCAGTCTCATTCACCACTTACGCACGTTTCGCCTCTACACGCAATACTCCTGTTAGGTCAATATACCGAAATGATACATGCTTGTAATTTACTTTCTTTCAGCTGATGTCATCCGGTGGGGCATCGTACGGCAACGACTGCTGCTTACCTGGTGCCACAACTTTGGATGAATGCAGAAGCCCGGAACGAGCATTTATATAAAGCAAAATAAACATTTCATCATTTCAGAAGACGTCTTTCGTTTTCTTTATGAAATTGCACCTGACAGATTCGGCGCAGTCTTGTAACGGTCAATCGCAATCATTTCTACTCAATAATGAAACGATTCCACGCCAAGGCCACGCGAGGTTCAGTCTCTTTCACTGCTTACGCACGTTTCGCCTCTACACGCAATACTCCTGTTAGGTCAATATACCGAAATGATACATGCTTGTAATTTACTTTCTTTCAGCTGATGTCATCCGGTGGGGCATCGTACGGCAACGACTGCTGCTTACCTGGTGCCACAACTTTGGATGAATGCAGAAGCCCGGAACGAGCATTTATATAAAGCAAAATAAACATTTCATCATTTCAGAAGACGTCTTTCGTTTTCTGTATGAAATTGCCCCTGACAGATTCGGCACAGTCTTGTAACAGTAAATCGCAATCATTTCTACTCAATAATGAAACGATTCCACGCCAAGGCCACGCGAGGTTCAGTCTCATTCACCACTTACGCACGTTTCGCCTCTACACGCAATACTCCTGTTAGGTCAATATACCGAAATGATACATGCTTGTAATTTACTTTCTTTCAGCTGATGTCATCCGGTGGGGCATCGTACGGCAACGACTGCTGCTTACCTGGTGCCACAACTTTGGATGAATGCAGAAGCCCGAAACGAGCATTTATATAAAGCAAAATAAACATTTCATCATTTCAGAAGACGTCTTTCGTTTTCTGTATGAAATTGCCCCTGACAGATTCGGCGCAGTCTTGTAACGGTCAATCGCAATCATTTCTACTCAATAATGAAACGATTCCACGCCAAGGCCACGCGAGGTTGTCTCATTCACCACTTCCACACGTTTCGCCTCTATGCGCAATACTCCTGTTAGGTCAATATACCGAAATGATACGTGCTTGTAATTTACTTTCTTTCAGCTGATGTCATCCGGTGGAGCATCGTACGGCAACGACTGCTGCTTACCTGGTGCCACAACTTTGGATGAATGCAGAAGCCCGGAACGAGCATTTATATAAAGCAAAATAAACATTTCATCATTTCAGAAGACGTCTTTCGTTTTCTGTATGAAATTGCCCCTGACAGATTCGGCGCAGTCTTGTAACGGTCAATCGCAATCATTTCTACTCAATAATGAAACGATTCCACGCCAAGGCCACGCGAGGTTCAGTCTCATTCACCACTTACGCACGTTTCGCCTCTACACGCAATACTCCTGTTAAGTCAATATACCGAAATGATACATGCTTGTAATTTACTTTCTTTCAGCTGATGTCATCCGGTGGAGCATCGTACGGCAACGACTGCTGCTTACCTGGTGTCACAACTTTGGATGAATGCAGAAGCCCGGAACGAGCATTTATATAAAGCAAAATAAACATTTCATCATTTCAGAAGACGTCTTTCGTTTTCTGTATGAAATTGCCCCTGACAGATTCGGCGCCGTCTTGTAACGGTCAATCGCAATCATTTCTACTCAATAATGAAACGATTCCACGCCAAGGCCACGCGAGGTTCAGTCTCATTCACCACTTACGCACGTTTCGCCTCTACACGCAATACTCCTGTTAAGTCAATATACCGAAATGATACATGCTTGTAATTTACTTTCTTTCAGCTGATGTCATCCGGTGGAGCATCGTACGGCAACGACTGCTGCTTACCTGGTGCCACAACTTTGGATGAATGCAGAAGCCCGGAACGAGCATTTATATAAAGCAAAATAAACATTTCATCATTTCAGAAGACGTCTTTCGTTTTCTGTATGAAATTGCCCCTGACAGATTCGGCGCCGTCTTGTAACGGTCAATCGCAATCATTTCTACTCAATAATGAAACGATTCCACGCCAAGGCCACGCGAGGTTCAGTCTCATTCACCACTTACGCACGTTTCGCCTCTACACGCAATACTCCTGTTAAGTCAATATACCGAAATGATACATGCTTGTAATTTACTTTCTTTCAGCTGATGTCATCCGGTGGGGCATCGTACGGCAACGACTGCTGCTTACCTGGTGCCACAACTTTGGATGAATGCACAAGCCCGGAACGAGCATTTATATAAAGCAAAATAAACATTTCATCATTTCAGAAGACGTCTTTCGTTTTCTTTATGAAATTGCACCTGACAGATTCGGCGCAGTCTTGTAACGGTTGTGGGGTCCTCTCACACCCGTGCTCTTGGGACAAAGGAACGACAACACATTAGTGCAAACAATCACAAGGGCATTTATTGCACCTTTCATAGATCAGTGCCTGCTAGCCGAGCTGCTATCCACAAAACATGCCGATGGGCGCGCGACAAATCTAGAAGTCTGACTCACCGCGACCGGAAGCGAGCGAATATGTTCGCCCCATGCTGGATCCCAAGGCCTGGTCGTTCGCGTGTATGGTCACGCGAATCGTGGCGCGTTCGAGGGCGGCCACGCGAGGCGGTCTCGCAGAAGCATGGGTCAGCGCGCACGCGGGATACGTCCCCGCCGCGCGCCGACCCGCCGGGCAAGAGGGTCGCTGCACGTGCGGCACGGCCGTCCCGCTTCCTGTCTCGAACCCAACAGCCCGAGCGCCTTGTCTCCCGACGCCCGAGTAACCCCGCAGCGGCGCGACGCTCGCGCCATCTCTCGCACCGCGCTTGTACCACCCGACCGCCGCGGGCGCCAGGCCACGCGGCGGGCGAAGCCGCCCTGCAGGAGACGAGCCATGCGGGAAAACTAGATCTCAGGGGAGGCGTGAGAGTCGCGCATCCCCACACGGTCAATCGCAATCATTTCTACTCAATAATGAAACGATTCCACCCCAAGGCCACGTGAGGTTCAGTCTCATTCACCACTTACGCACGTTTCGCCTCTACACGCAATACTCCTGTTAGGTCAATATACCGAAATGATACATGCTTGTAATTTACTTTCTTTCAGCTGATGTCATCCGGTGGAGCATCGTACGGCAACGACTGCTGCTTACCTGGTGCCACAACTTTGGATGAATGCAGAAGCCCGGAACGAGCATTTATATAAAGCAAAATAAACATTTCATCATTTCAGAAGACGTCTTTCGTTTTCTTTATGAAATTGCACCTGACAGATTCGGCGCAGTCTTGTAACGGTCAATCGCAATCATTTCTACTCAATAATGAAACGATTCCACGCCAAGGCCACGCGAGGTTCAGTCTCATTCACCACTTACGCACGTTTCGCCTCTACACGCAATACTCCTGTTAGGTCAATATACCGAAATGATACATGCTTGTAATTTACTTTCTTTCAGCTGATGTCATCCGGTGGGGCATCGTACGGCAACGACTGCTGCTTACCTGGTGCCACAACTTTGGATGAATGCAGAAGCCCGGAACGAGCATTTATATAAAGCAAAATAAACATTTCATCATTTCAGAAGACGTCTTTCGTTTTCTTTATGAAATTGCACCTGACAGATTCGGCGCAGTCTTGTAACGGTCAATCGCAATCATTTCTACTCAATAATGAAACGATTCCACGCCAAGGCCACGCGAGGTTCAGTCTCATTCACCACTTACGCACGTTTCGCCTCTACACGCAATACTCCTGTTAGGTCAATATACCGAAATGATACATGCTTGTAATTTACTTTCTTTCAGCTGATGTCATCCGGTGGAGCATCGTACGGCAACGACTGCTGCTTACCTGGTGCCACAACTTTGGATGAATGCAGAAGCCCGGAACGAGCATTTATATAAAGCAAAATAAACATTTCATCATTTCAGAAGACGTCTTTCGTTTTCTGTATGAAATTGCCCCTGACAGATTCGGCGCAGTCTTGTAACGGTCAATCGCAATCATTTCTACTCAATAATGAAACGATTCCACGCCAAGGCCACGCGAGGTTCAGCAGAAGCGAAAAAAAAAATATGAATGCCGCGCCGAGCAGCGGAACCGGCGCGGCGTGTACCAACTGGTGTTCAAAACGCGCGCGCCCAAAACCGAAACCGGAAGAAGTCAATAACATCCGCTTGGTGTGCTACAGTCAATTCGGCCGCTGGGCTCTATGGGAGTGTCCGCGCTTGTTGAAATTTCTTTCTCTATGTCTACACTCTTAAACAAACGTACACTCTTTGGGTCGTATCTTGCCGCACAACGATAATCGTCATGTGTATTGCTTGCGTTTACTTTCTTGAAAACGCTGAGCCCGCTACTTTCCTGTCGAGAATGCTCTATCTTGCTGATAACGCGCATGCCGTTCGTGACTGGGAAGTACCGGGCTCGCGGCGTTAAAGAAAGGAAATCCGGACAAGACAGATGACGATTATCGTTGTGTTGCAAGATACGACCCAAAGGGTGTAATTTTGTTTAAGAATGTAGGCGTTTACTTTCGACACCGCTCACATATTAGAAACTAGTTTCGGTTTGTATTTGGTGATGTCCAAAACCTGGCGTTTATGACTTATTTTCTGCTGTTAAAATCACTTCCGCCGCATTCAACCAGCAGAAGCATAGCCTTTAAGATTGGTATTACAAATTCAAAAGGCGTAACCCAATGGCGGTACGCGGCTTTCAGCACCATCTATACAACATTTGATTTTTTTCTAACTGCTTTTATTTCTAAATTTTGTACAATTTATGGTCAGTTGCTGTGCCTGACGTTAGTGTTACGTATTCTTTCAGTTAACAAGCGTCTTGCAACGCGTTAACGATGGAATGCAATTAGGAAGTGTTCGTAGTCTTCGCGTTACTACTTGAAAGTTACTTTTATGCAATGCTAAGCTATTGACGCTCGCTAAATAGCTATATACAATTCGATTTCATCAAATGACAAGTTTTCTTTTGTGTTCCGAATATAAGCCGCGCGCGCACGTTGTACGGAAATTTGTGCCGGCAGGAAGTGTGTGGCGCAGTGGTCGCGCCAGCTGCAAAGCCGTTGGAAAAGCGTTCTCGAGGTGATCGGTCGCTCACATGTTCTTCGCGGTGTCGCGCGTTCGGGGGAGGCGAAGCGGGTGCGTGTGCCGCGGCCCGTCGCTTTCTATTTCCTTCGTGGTTCGCGCGCTTGTGTGCAGTGCTGCTTCCGCGTGAGCTCGCGCGGTTAGGTCGTGCTCCTGTTCCTCGTGGCCGAATCGAAACCCGCTGCGACCACTTCCGCCAGCGTCGCCCGTCGATCGTTCCACCAAGCCGCATCGGTTTCTACGGCGGCGCCTTTATGCCTGCACCGAGCTCGCCAAAATGAAGGACCAGGCGGGCCCTTCGGACTCCTGGGTGTCCGGCGTCAAATTGGGCATCGTCAGGCTGGGCCGTGCCGCAGGAAAGGTAGGGCACCGCCGTAAGGGAAAGTGCTTCGCACTCTTCCGGTTTCCAGTATATCTTCTCTGCCCGCGTTTTACTGGCCGCGCCAGACAAAGGCCCTCTCTCTTCCCGCTTCCACCGCTTCCGTTTATCGTTATGTCCGCTGTTTCTGGGCGCGTCGCAATTTGCCTGCTGCAGCTTGCGACGGGCCCCGAATGCTGGCGTGGTTTCATTGTTTCCGCGTAATCTGCAGACCTTGGAACGCACGCGTGCACGTATGAGTCGTATCCGAGGTGTGCGTTCCAGCTGCCCCGACTGATGTCTCGGTTGTCGCGCGCGTTTGTGCGTCATCCAGTGGGGACTTCTCACGAAGCCCTTTGCCAATATATTCTCGGTACCGCTGGTGCAATATTTCGGCCGTTTTGTTGAGACGGCCTTTATGTGTACTACCCGCGCTTTCGCAATCTTCGGTTGCCGTGCTTCGCCGCGGGCTGGCACAAGTTCGTAGAGCTCCCGTGTAAGAACGGAGCGGAGAAACAAAAAAAAAAAAAGTAAAAGAACTAAAAGACTCCTATCGGAAGGCCTGCTATTATCGTTCAGGAAGTGAAAAGGAAAAGTGGACCGACGGTTCCCCGTCCGTGCTGTCTGGACATGCATGATTTCAGGGCGCAGGCAAGGGGGTTTAGTCACTTTTTAATATTTTTTCCCTTTGT
Source organism: Dermacentor variabilis (assembly GCF_050947875.1). Classification (NCBI taxonomy): domain Eukaryota; kingdom Metazoa; phylum Arthropoda; class Arachnida; order Ixodida; family Ixodidae; genus Dermacentor; species Dermacentor variabilis. The sequence continues at coordinate 8,606,564 of NW_027460313.1, read as the reverse complement.
TATGTAGTTCATGGTCGTTGAAGCACGAACGCGGTTGCTGTCGCCTCTTGCAAAACGCGCGAGGCAGTTTCATCACAGAAGACTCAGTAGCTTTGCAAACGCCCTGTTGACAACGCTGTTGCGAGAGCTTGCAGAATTCGGTGCTGCATTGACACACGCCGATCAGCAGTCACTGCAGGGAAGCCGCATTGACCTTAGCTGAGCAAGTGTTTCTATTATTCAGTAGATGTTGCTTGTGCTCATAGTTTATGTCAATCGCGTTTCCGCCGTGAATGGGATATTCCTGAATGTTAACTATGAGTAAATCTTGGCCAGAGCTTCGGGCTCGAAGCACGCATGTTCGAACGGCGTGGATGAAGCCGGCACTGTCTAATTTGAGCTGCACTCGGTTTCACGTTCTCGGTTGGCCGTATTCCAGCGCCGTTGATAGGGAAGGTGCTGCTTCGGCCCTCCTAACCAGTCCCGATCAGAGCGCCAATCGGTGAGTCTGCCTGGAACCGGCGTGCCTGACGCCGGCACTGCACGGTAGCTGGCAGCGTCTGCATCGCTCCATGTGATTTGCCTGTATTTACTTGCCGTCGTGGCCGTCGGTGCTGCCTCTATCAGCGCCGGACGGAGAAGCGGCGTCGGGCCTTGGCATCGTCGAACCGCGGAAACGACCCAGACTTCAAGAGTGTGCTGCCTTTCGGCGATCAATAAGGGCCCGAGTCGTCCTAGCGGTGGCGGTTCGCTCGCCAGCCGCGCCGGGGCGGCCCGGCTAATCTTTTGTCTTTGAATTCGTCTGCGGACTGTCGCGATCTGCCTTATCCATTGTTTTTTTTTTCCGTGATGTCAACGCGAACAACAGGGGCGGAAACGTTCGCATGGGAGGCGACGGCGGCGTTGGGTGAATCAGCTGGCCGGTGCACCTTCGAAAGCCGAAGGTCGGCCTCCTCCTCCTCCACTCTAGTCTGACCGGTCACCGGCCAACAAAAGGCAACACCCGTGTACAAAATTCAGCCTCCGCCGCCGCGGTGCTTCTTCGATTGCTTCTTTCTTTTCCCCCGCTCTGAAAGCGTCTCTCGTTTATGCATGTGTCGCGCCCGTTTCTTGTGTGCGCGGCTTCTCAGACACGAGAGCGTTGGGGGAGAGAGGGGGGGGGGGGCGATTTCAAAAGCGAGCGCGCCCTCCCTGCGTCCATCGCCAGACACCTTCGCGACCCCGCCGTTCGTGCATGCGAACAGCTGCTGCTCGAGGCGACCGGGGTTTGGCGGGGGACTCGACGCGAAGACCACGATGACGCTGCTGGCTCGTTGAGCAACTGCCGCGTTCGCTTTTCGGGATTGGGGAGGGTGAGCCGGTTGCTCAGTGCCCGACGCTTTTGTGGCGCGCGTCTCCGCTCGGATACCCTTGGTTTGTCGCGCGCGGCGTGGGGGGTGAACGGGGATCGTTTCTTTTTTGCATCGGGAGGAGAGGGGGGCTTTGACGTCGAAAGGGACCTTGGGGATTGCCGTGGTACAGTGGAGGTCGCGCGCACCTGTTGGTCCTTGGAAGCCGGCCGTCGTCTCTGGACGAATCTAGCGATTCGTTCATTTCTTGTACAGTCGGTGCTGAAAGCTTTTAAAGCCTTTCCGCGCGTTCGGCCGAAGGTCGGCTGGTGTCCCATAAATTTGTTGACCTCGAGATCGTGACGCGTAATTTGCTCATTCGAGCTTTGGTTACGATTTCTGCGATAAGAATACGGCACCAACACGCGGGCGCAGATCAACGGGGTTTGCTACAAAGGAGTACGTGCTCACATTCGCGCCGAAAACTCAAGAACACATCACTGACGATGCACGCGCGCCACACATGCCTTTCACTAATTGCTTTCCGAGATCCATATAGGAGCGCTGATGTGGTTATCGACTTGTATGCAAACGGCCTCATAAACATTAATCGGCATTTTTAGCTCTGTTTATCACACGTATGCTGTCAAACCGTAGCGAAACGTCGGCGTATCGATGCGCCGAAGCTGTATCGGCACAAGGCACCGATGCAGGCTCTTGTTGCGCGTGCTGCGGCTCCTAAATGTTCAGCAAACACTACAGCTCATCGTAGCTGAGCACGGTCTTGAAGAATGCTGGAAGACGCCCGCTTCATTAGCCTGCGCGTATGCCATAGAACTGTCCCAGTCCTTTGACTGTTGCAAATTGTCTAACTTCATGAAGTACTGCACGTGGTCTAGTTTCACTCCTTGCGGAGCGTTCTCCGTTTGTTTCCCCGGGATTACTCCAGAATTTCCGCAGTTTCCTCCGCCCTCGAAGCATGGTTGTCGTCCATGATATTAGTCCTTACGCATCTACAACTACACGCACTACGCTAAACAGGCCGACTCCTAGTTCGCACAGTGCGATTTTGCTTGCGCGTGCGGCGTTTCTGGTGCGCCAGGTGTGTTCGGAGGTGCCGAACTTTGGGTGTGCGGATAAGAAGCGCCCCAAATTTCTGACGCTAGAAAATGTGGCCACGCGTAAGGTCTTGAGAGAACGGCTCGCTATCGATAGTCCCGTGCCGACAGCGCGCCTATCGTTTCCATCAGCGCCCCGAGTCTTGCACGACCGACGCGCGCTGCGGGAGACGGCACAGACCTCGGCTGATAAAAGCGGCGCGGACAAGGCGAGCATGCTGCGTGGCCCGGATTAAACGACGACCTCTGCTGGGGCTCGTCCGTCAGTGTCTTCTCCCCTTCCTCGCGTGGGCAGAGAGCAAGCAAGCGCGCGAGCGGGCAGCCATGGCTAGCACTTTGATCCCTGGCGGGCCGGTTTTTGTTACCGCCAGACTTCCGGAATCCGCAGCAGCAACCTCGCCCACTGGTCGCCGCTGTTTGGTTGCCGGCCGAGCATCGCACCCCTGCCGTCGTTTCCACACACAGTTGGACCAGAAAGATAGCGGTGGGCCCAAAGGGGCGCGCCCAAAAACAGTTTCCGGTCGGTTTCCGATACAAGCGGGAGGACGTCGTTGGAGCAGTGCGCTGGCTTTGGCCTGCGTCCGTTTAGTCCTCGAGCAGTAGTCGATAGCGGAGCAGTGGCTATGGTGGTACTAAGCTCTAGCGAGTTTGGGGCTCGCGATCGAAGCCGTTCACATCGTCGTGTAGCCACCGTTGGTGTGTGTCAGGTTCTCGCGTGCGAATATCTTCGAGCACCGTGTCACTATTGTAGCGGCGTTTGTGCAGTGAACTGCGCGGAGTTCATCAGCCGAGCAGCTGGGTTGTTGGGCGTTCAGTGGTTGGTGGTCCAGATGAAGGCAGATATTCTTACCAGAAGTCATGGGGAACCGCCGAGGTTCTGTGGTTAGTTTCTCAACTATCAATATTAAGTGACATGATTTTTCGTTGTTATGAACAACTTGCTATGGCCACGCCTGCAACATTTTCCCCATGCTGATGTCAGTGATTTCTTTTAGGAATGGCAGACATGATGGGTGGTGAACAGAATTTGAGAATTCACAATCGGCACTGTTTTTTTTTTTTTTAGTATTTTATGCAGCCAATTCATGTAAACTGTACTGGAAAAGCAAAGGAATATCTAAACAGCACAAGCCTGCTGTGGAAAAATCAGCACAGTTGATGTCAGACACTGAGTATCAGCAGAATAGCCAGAATTTTAAACTGTTGTTATAAAATCCCTGATACAACCAGTGTTGGAGTATGCTTGTGTTGTTTGGTCTCCTCATAGGCAACAGGAAATTAATCTGTCGGAATCCATTCCAAGGAAGCCAGCATGCGTTATCTTTCACCGCTGCGACTGCGACTTTTCTGCATCCACAGCTCTAGACTCGCTGAATCTAACCCCTCTCTCTCGGCATCACGATAAGGGATATTCAAAAACATTACACTGCTAATTGTCCTTATTGCCTGTAAAACGCCTTAAGTTTGCCAAGGAATCGTCAGCTCGGAGTCACTGTAAACTAAACATTATACCTATGTTTGTACAAACTAATATATTCAAATTCAGTTTCTTTCCCCGGACAATTGAGCTCTGGAACTCCTTAAAAGCGGCAGTACTCATTGCTTGCCGCTCTGCAAGTTTGTGTCCAGACTTCGCTACAAGTAACCACATTTTAAAGGGATTTATTTTGCTGTACTTTAACCTTGCTTGATTGTTGCATTATTTTTTCATTTTCTTTATGTATAACGTCTCCCACTCCTGATAAAGCCCTGACTGGGCTGCAGTTTATAAAAATAAAATTTTGTTTTGGGGTAGATTTTAACTGGATGGCATGAACATCTTAAGGCAGGCTGAATTTGGGGAATGGTTTGGACCCTGAAACTTCCTGTGTGCTTATGCCACTGTTGATGGTGCCTTGTTCCAGTACAGGTAACCCTGGTATGGGATACCAAGCTTTCCTGAAAGGTATTAGAGCAGATTATTGAGCATATAAGCACTTCAAAATCGTGCAGTTCTTTTGGCTAAACACTGTTCATGGCAGTAAGCATTGGGTTTGCGGTAGCCAGTGAGCCATTTCAAAACAATTATCTAATGACTGCCTGATTCACTGATGAACCAGGCACACATGCAATTCTGGAAATGATGCTGGGTAATATGCAAGGTTGTCCACTTCGAAGAAATTCTGAGCCTAGTACCTTTACTGAAACGTGCAACCTGAGGTGTCAGTGAAATCAAGCAAAGCCTTCCTTATCTCTACAATACAAAGCATGAAACTGTTTTGTCACTTGGTATGAATGTTCAACCTGTTGCTACTCTTAGGATTCCTAGAAAATGGGCAAGCCTCTATAGTTTCAGTTCCTATAAGATGCTAGTTATTAAATCTTAATCATGACCTTTACTTACTATAGCTTATTTGCATTTATTGTAACAGTGCCAGGTATGTATTGCTAAAATATTGTCTCAATCTCTATTTCAGTCTTTAAGACATTATATCTTTTGCCATGTTGCCATGTCCATGTTCCAAAAATTCGTCCTGGTCTGCAACTCAAATTTGGCATTGGTCCCAGGTTTGAGTCCTGGACCAGGACAAATTTTCCTTGAACTGCGAAGCTTTCTTTCTGAGAAACCCGTATGTGTTTCCTTTGTAGCTTTGTGCCACATTCGGGTGGATGACAACTTTTCCCTTCCATAATTCTGAATTGTGACATCATGTTCAGTGCCTTGAGTCAAGGCACTGAGCATGATCTTAGAGGCAGCATGTCGTCGAGTGTACTCGCCGAAATGCGAGACTGCTGTTCTGATAAAACAAACTTAAACATAAACGAACAACGAAACTTCGGTAACGGTGTTGTACCCGTAGAAACCAAAATATGCTCTTCAGTGTGCAAGCCCTGGCTTTTGCTATGATACCGATCAGCTGATCAGCTAGTGCACTGAACGGGCAGGCTTAGATTAGTGGATCACACAAACGGCTATCGCTCACACTATCCCTGCCTAAGATGTGCGCTAATGCAGAAGTTGCCTGACCTCGGTTGTTTCGGATTGCAGCCTTAACCCTTGCACTGAAGATTGATAAATATTTGTCACTCTAAAACAAAACTTTTCGTTTTCGTTCCGTTCCGACACTGGTTCAGTTCCTAAATGGCTTGACAATGCCATTAAATTTGGCCACAACTGACTCACTCCCGCAACTCCTGTGGAAAGGTCTTGCACTTATCACAGAATAGCTAGCTTGGCTTTGTGCGTCATCTTTGCAAAATTGCTTGGCACTTGTTTATTAGTCCAGCCACCTGGCTGTCGAGATGTGTTGCCATGCCTGTTATTTTTGCTTAGTTATTTTGGTGCTTTGTGTAACGTGTGTGTCTGTGCCTCTGCCAGGTGCATTTGTTGTGCTCTTGACATCCTGTCAGCAACGTGCGTCACTGCTACAGCATTTTCTGTGCGACATCTGTTGTGCCCTCACCCATTGTGTTCACTCTGTTATTTTGCAGATTAAGTATACTCTACTGGATGAGCGGGACATCACACTGGTCCACGAGTACTCGTTTGAGGTAAGCCTCGAACAGACATAGGTGTTGGGCAACACCTATTCTTGTGTTCTGTGCGCTCTTCATTGTGCAGGTTGCAGTCATGTCACGATTTAAACCAAGTGCAAAGAAAGATTTTAGTATCTCGTAATATATTGCTGATCTTGTTATTCTTGTCAACCTAATCAAGGGTACATGCCATCTTTAACACTGTAGGGTTAGAACATGGCTGGGGACAATTCTTACTCATTGTGGCACATAGTGGCAGACATCCCATCACCATTGTCACACATGCAATTGCTCCCCCTTTCACAGACATGTTCTGCCATCTACACTCTGCATGACTCTAAGCAAGGCTAGATAGCCAGCTACTCACAAAATGCTACGCATAACATTGATTCTGACGCTATGCAGGTTCTTCGCAATTTTTGTTCTATATAAGATCCTCGAGGACAGTGAAACTGTTTGTTGCAACAAACTGGAAAATCTGACTAGCTTAACTGATTCGGGGCTTGGAAATTATAATGCATATTGCACATTCATTTTGCTTCTCGCCCAAGTCATTATTTTGTGTTATTTCCAAGGCATGACAGTGTGTTGCAGCTTGCCCTGAGAGCCCACAACGTTCAGTTAAATATAGTGGTTTTGTATGGTATGACATGACACAGAAAAATAGAGCTAACAGTAATATCAATGCCCACTTGCAATTTCAATGCAGTCTACAAAGACGCAAGGCATGTATATAGTTTTCCTATCATGCCTCGCTTGTCTCTTCCTTATGCACTTGTCTTCTTCTGCCCTGAATTTTCGGCTTCAGTGCTTATCAACTTGCTCAATTCGTTCTGCTAATTTACCTCTTAGACAGTTTCATATTGCCCTTGGGGTGGGGGCTCTAATTGCTGCCGTTTGCTAGAGCAGCTACAGCCTTTATAATAGAATGAGCAAACTTATGGCCAGCTAATTTATTTTTCTACAAACGGCTTGCTTTTATGGTCCCAAGTTGGCCAAGCAATCTAGGGGTATATGAGAGGTGCTTTTGTGCTGAAAAAAATTTTGAATCTGGCTGTTGGAGCATAAAGTGTGCCCAGGCCATAGGTTCATTGTTTTCTGTTACCTTGTGTCTCTTCAATTCTAAAGCTGGCTATATATTTCAGCAATTTAATAATGTGTGTGGTTGTACTTATCAGACCCTTTCCAGTAAACAGGTGTAGCATGTGCAATAGACACATTTTTAAATATGGGGATTTACTTCTGATGTACAGGTCAGCCCACGGTTAGTGTGAACATGTGTGTGGCTCATGCTTAGCACAGCGCCAGGCACAGGAAACTGTGAAAACCAAGCACATGCACAGAATGCTGCAAAGGGGGCACATACTGTGGGTTGTCTGCTGCTGAAACGCGCCTTCTCATTGCTTGTGCAGGTCGTACGATTTCACGTCATGTGCCACTGTTGCAATGAATGCAGTTTATAGAGAAGCTGCAATAGGTTAGCCAGCCATCTGGATGCTATAAGCACGGAAAGGAACGTGTTTGCAAAACACTTAGCCACATCATCTGATGCAAGATTCGCATTCATATTCGGACATTATTGCATGATAGACCAAAATGCATTCATCTTGTGGCTGGATCGTGGCATAACACAATGCTTAAGGGTGGCACCACGAGCAGCTTGTCTCCGGCACTGCTAAGTATTGCATGGTTCAGTGTTGCCTGGCTATGTCGTGGTCAGGGATGGGAGTGGTGCGCCTTCTTGCGTGTAACCATCGAGCTGTGCCAACCTGTGCCAAAACGCAAATGTCGAATTAAGTCACTAAATCTTGCAGGATGTGAGTGTTCATTGGCAGCCACACAGCCATGTGTTGGCTACCATTTAGCCCTAGAAACCAAGCTAAAATAAATCATTATTCGGCTCCAAAATATTGGTCGCCGTTTTACATTGGCTTTATGGGGCAGCCCTAATAATCGAGCTTATGCGAAATATTGGTTGTGACGTTTATCAGAAAGCGAGTGAGCACTTTTTTTTTTCCTTTACTAGTTTCATAAATTTCAGTGTGGTGTCCCTGCTTCGCACGTGTGTAATATACACGACTTACTTGATGTCAGTGTTTACGTCTGAGACTGCTGATGTACCGTATTTACTCGCATAATGATCGCACTCGCGTAATGATCTTTCCCCTGAATTTGGTCATCAAAATTCGATTTTTTTTTCTTTCCTGTGTAATGATTGCACCCCGAACTTGCCACAGCGATATGTCGTCTGCCAAGTCTAGCTAATATTGATCGCGCTTACCATCTGTCGAATGCTACGAGAACTACTCTTCAAGACAAACCAAGCGGTCTGCACGCACCAAACATTCTTAAGTAGATGCCTCATTTCATTACTTTCATCCCTTTCCACACTTCCATGACTAAAAAAAAGCTGCAACCAAACTTGCCTTTATTATGTGTAGGCTTTATAATGGTTGTGGTCAACAACAACAACAAAGGCATCTTTCGATTCTTCTCATCTGCACTCGTGGGCACGCAACAATTCGCGAGCGGCAACGATAGTAGCCACGTTTACACTGATATGCTAAAAGTGCACCCTATTCATATGCCGACGCTTGTAACACAGCTAAGATATTCACCCACCCCTAGCGGAAACGCGCCGTGTTAGGATAGTAGTGAAGACAGATGCCGCAGTTTCCGCAGCATGCCGGCCATGTGTTTCTATGTCACTGGCAGCTAAGCGAGCCCATCTGTCTCTGTCCCCTCAAAGTGGACATGGCTACGTTATTGCCTCAAACTTGCCGATATTAACGATATTATTCATTACTGATACGGAAGAAACTGTTTCAATGCACGTAATGTACTCGCGAGAAGTAAAAAAAATGCGTTCGGCTTGCTCCGCCGGCCACCATTGTTGTTTTGGTGTCCCGCAGCAAAAGCAGGGCGAAAAATTTTTTTTCACAGGAAATTTAACTTGCATAATCATCGCACCCCTGATTTTGCATCAATTTTTCTGACAAAAAAAGTGCGGTCATTGTGCGAGTAAATGCGGTAAAAGAGCAGATGCACACAGCACTGACATAAAACAAATAAATTGTATTGGAAAAGGTGTACAGCATATGTATTCATAATTACCCACATGTCACAACCATGGTGCACTAGACCACGAAGAGTTGCAGTAGACAGTGCATGCGCTAGATACATGCATGTCTGTAAAACATCGTAGAACAGCACAACTTTGCATGCCTTGTTTCTGTGTGCACCGTGGTTTTGGCATGGCAGTGATGATGGATGTATACATGCTGCTTGCCTTTTCCGATAAAATTTGTAATTTAGTACTATGTGTCTGCTTCCATCTTCTGCTCCTGCACTCTAATTATGAATCGCCCATAAGCCTAACTTTCCACTCTAGGACTGACCTCGTATCTAAGGCTAAAAAGAATTTGTAAGCCAGCCGCGTGGATTGCAGCGACCACTGCAGACATGCATCGGTAGCACACCTGCATCAGCCATGCTGTCTCGTAAAGAAATGTCATGGCTTGTACATTTGATGTCGATCTGTGTGTGGGTATCTGTGGCAGGAGGCCTGCCATTTATGCATCAAGTTTGCATTATTGCAAGGGCAGCGAAGCCAGTGCACTTAGTCCGTAGTCGCAGTTCTTGAGGACTTGAGCACGTGTTGTCTGCATGGCAACTGGTCAGTGTCTTGGAAACTTTTGGATGCAAAGCTCAGTACAATATTGATGTGTTCTGACAAGCTGCTCGGCTTTCTGTACCGTTTTTATTTTTTGTCTAGGCTCGTGTGGAGGTGGACAAGGACGGCAATGGAGCCCAGATATTTGCCTACGCTTACGAGATGAACCAGGGAAAGAGCACTGGGCAGTACCTGCACCAGCTGCTTTGGTGAAAACTTTTTCCTCTGGCCTTTCCTTTGCCGTTTCTCTTTTGTAAGCCTCGTGCATTTGCAGGCACTTGTGCAAATTCTTCAGTTTTGTGTTACTAAGCTTGTAGTGTCCGGTTTTGGAACTTGAGAGATACTTGCAGATCCACTGAATGCAACGAAAATAAGGATGGTGGTATGTGATTGTGTGAACAGGCACTAGTGCCACTTGTATAGGATCAAGCCAAAAAAAAAGACTTCAGACTTGTGGATTGCCTGAATTTGTGAATTGCTGGCGCACATGTCATGAACTATCAGCTTTATTTTCGTTTAATTTCTACTTTATTTACTCATGTAAGGCCCACACCTTCTTTTTTTTTTTCTTTTTGAATTTTCGCGGGTTGCAAGCCTTACACGAGGTATGCTTATCACTACTCACCGAAGCCTCAAATGTGCCCATAGAACTCTAGAGTACAGTGAAAGCATGTATACAAAAAGGCACAGTCACTGACATGAGTGCTGGTGACACCATCATGTGATGCTGTAGTCAGCCAAAGTATGCAGCACTCTCATTGCCATAGCAAGCTCCTTTCTAATGGTGGGAACACTGCATAGGCCATTCGGCAGCTGCATAGTTACTGCAAAAGTATTTTTGCATCTTCTTGGAAACCTGTGTCATGCTATAGAGCCATGCCTAAGAGCTATTTTTGCTAGACTAGTTGCATAATTTATAATGAGGAAACTGATGCAAACAAAGGATCACAGTGGACAGTCAAGAGATCAAGACGTAAAGAGCACTTTTTCTGTCTTGGTCTCCACTTTTCGGCCTTGCTTTGTCTGTGCCAGTTTTCTCATTGTAAAAGACAGACGGTTATATTATTAATCACTGCATCACATGATGAACTCGAGGTTGAAGCCTCGATCACGGAAGCAGCAGCCGCCGCATCACAATGGGGGCAGAAAGCAAGAATACACATGTAACCAGGCATTGGGTGCATCTTAAAAGAACCTCAGGTGGTCAAAATTAATCTAGAGCCCTCCATGGCAGTACGCCTCATAATCGGATCGTGATTTTGGCGCATAAAACCTCAAAACTTCCTTAAGTTTTACTTTTAGGGTGTCATTGCTAGCACTGCTGTACAGTACACCTTCCAATATTATCCTGCCCTAACACATTCAATGGTTGCAGATAGGAAAACAGTTAAGGAAGTTGAGGGTGGAACAGGGTTAGTTTGGGGTAATGAGATCTGGGAAACCTGCGCATCACATGTTGTTCGCTTCCACAAGATCTCCAGGAGAAGCCTTTGTCCCGCAGTATGTACATAAAATAGGCTGCTTGTGTGTATTCAAGGTATTTGCCCTGTGCACTTTCTCTGCCTCATGACTTATGCTTTCTCTTGATACGAGCTGATAGCACATGTAGAAAATGGCAGCACTAAGCGCTTCCGTAACATAGTCCATATAAGGTATAAAATAATTGACATAAGCCATTACAAAAGTTGGGTCCTTCATTTTTGGGCAAAATATGATAATTCCCGATTCTTGCATCCTGAAGCTTTATGAAAATGGGATCTCTCCCCAGTTTCACCCTTTCATGAAGTGTAAGAGGAAATGCAGGTGTTGAAAACCACTGAATGCCGCCCGACTTCTGTGTGCATGTGGTCAAGATATAGTATATTAATATTGTTCGAGTATGAATATGATATGTTATTCCTTTTTAGCTCAAAGCTCTTGCAAAAAACTGGCATTTATAATACATTCAGTGCCTGCTTTCCTTGAGTGAGCGAAAGCTTGTTGCCATTTTAGTAGCTGTGTTTATTACATGAATACGACATTGGCAAACTGCAGTTGCCGCACGTTGCGCACATGGAAATGGCCATGATGGGCTAGGAAGCAAACTGAATGCTGATGTTGCTCTACATTGCGAACGGCAGCTGTGATGTTGAGAGGACATTTTCTCCATTAATGTACATTAGAATGGTGACAGATTAGGCTAGCTAGGTAGTTGTTCAATTTTGTTGCAAAGGCAAATAGAGCAGCGCAGTAGAAACATGACTGCAAGTACAAGAGGTCTGTCTGGTTTTGGATGGACAGAGAAATTCTCAAATAATGCATGGCAACATACATCAACAAGTGCTTGCAAAACGAGGAAAAAGCATCTTGCCTTTTTGTGAAGCATGCCCATGTACACTACTATACAAGCAACTGATCTTCCAAACGCCCGATAATTCAGATGCCTTTGTGCCCCATCGAGTCAATGTGTAAGAACGTCTGAAATTTTGGATGCAACAACTCTTCAGTCCCATTTTCTGGACCTTTTGCCCTGATCGCAGGTCTGAAACTGCATTGATTAAAGCTACCGCCGCCGCCATTTTGATTAGCTCGGCGCCTCGAACAGGCGCTCTCGCACGCAGATCCGCTGGCAGCCATAGCCACCACCGCAGCAATGCTAAGCTTAGCTACTTCGATATTCACTACCAAGCTTCTTGCTGTTCGGTGCCGCATTTTTCATTAAAACGATTTGCTGCTGTTAGCACTGGCACCGACTCCGCCTTTGTAATCCTCGCCAATGGCTTCGAAGCTCTGAAAGCACAACGCGTTGCCCCACTGCTTGGACCGAAGGATCTGCAGTATTTACTAAATAAGAATGTCGGTTCATGAGTCAGCTTTGCTTCAATACAGCAGTTTTATGCAGTGAAGCACACCAAGAGTGAGAAGGGACAATTGTCACGAGACACAGTATGTATTCCTTAATTATACATGCATGCATCTGCCGTCTCCTCTCGCAGTACAAGCACCAATAGGTCTAATAAGTGTACTGGCAGGCCTTCAGAGCTATTTCAGATGTGCCTGTGGTAATTTGAGCCCTGGGGGCCAGTAAAAGGCATGCATTTTTTTTTTTTTCATGTGTTTTTGCAGTCCCCAGTTAGTCCAAAAAATCAACGTTGACTATGTACACTCTTCCTTTGTTATATCAAGTGCACAGATCAAAGTAAGAAAGGGATCAGCAGGCGTGTCTCTATTGTTTTTAATTATGTGGTTTCTTTTAAATGTATAAATTCCTGCCGACAAATTTGTGCGAGTTCATCACATGCAAGCTGCTCTCTGTCATTACATGTTCCCATAAGTGATTCTGCTTGTTGAAATGTTTGTCTCCAAAAAGAGACCATTGTGTGTTTTAATCGTTTGTCATCTACCAGAAAAATCCCAAACTTTGGTCTGTCAGACAACAAAAACCCGATTTCTCTCCAGTTTTCCTCTTAAGATTAACATGAGATTTTTTACTCCCGAATTCAAAAAAATAAACCGCGCACAACCTGAAAATGAAGCACCCTATATATAAGGTCCAAAAACTATTTTGGTGTTATTTCTACCTTTTCATGCCCCATATATTAGCTGATGTGAAGCCATGTGCATTATCTACTGTGTGCATATTCGTCGTCAAGTTCCTTCATTGCGGTGCTGCCGTGTCAGCTTTGTGTGCATCTTTCGCACTGCACAAGTGTGGCATCGTGTGGCATGATTTCGACGAGGAAGGAGACCACTTTCTGGTGGTGTGTGCAGGGAACGGCACTTTGGTGGAGTTGCCCCTGGGTTCCGGGTGGCACACCTTAATGGGGTCACCATGGACAACCGGCTGGAAAACCTGGCACTGGAGCGGATATGCCTGCCCTTGGCGCCCCATGTGGCTGACGTGCACATGCCAACTGCCCCCTCCTCGTCGGTGGCAGAGTCCCAGCCCAACAAACAGCGCGAGCAGTCGCTCTACTGGGCTGCCATCCAGCAACTACCACCGGAGCACCTGGTTGAAGAGGTGTGTCTCCTCCCTTTGGCCTCTGTTGGCTGAGGGTTGCACTAGTAGACTCGGTTCACCAATGACAAGGTAGCTGTCTTGGTAGATGCTCTAGACCTTGTGCACTGTAGTGCACATTGCGGCAGAAAAGGCTGGGGGTGCTATAATGTAACGCTATTCCTAACTGTTCTTATTCTATTTCTGCCACTAGCCCTCCATGATTGGTCAAAAAATTTCGGGCCACACCCACTTTGCCTGTCTGTCATGCAACGTCGTGAAAACTGCAAAAACTCCCCTGCCCATCTGATATGACCTGTGTGCACTGATTATGCGTGATTAGGCCAAACAAAAAAGTAATTAAAGTATTTTCAATTCTGCACCTTTTTCAACATTAGCCTCTGCTATTGCTAAAACAAAAAATTCTGGCTGCACCATTTCACCTGTCTGTCATACGATGTCACAATACCACTAAAACTTGCCACATCAAAGACATATACACACTAAAAATTCATTAATATGCTATACAAAACTTGTTTATTCATTTATTTTTATTATTCTTTCGGAAGCCGAAGAATGCCCAGTTTCAAAAGGAATAGAAGATGGCTGTCTGCCAATTGCTGTTGTGCTGGCTACTGAGAGCTGTTGAGAAGAATGCCTTTCTTTGCGCATAATAAACATTTCTATGCGGCAGTATAATGTTGTCGAGCCCTTCCAGCACGTATACAACATTGTTCCACCAACTCTTCTTCGCTGAGGACCCATTTTAGTGGCATTCTTAATTAAAGGGGCCCTGAAACACTTTTTTTAACACAGTAAGAAAATGTTCCTAATCTATCATGCAGGTTGCTGTGAACATGCAAGCCAAATATTACGGCACTGCATGCAGCATAGAATTTACAATCTCCTGTCGAACAGCAGAACATAGTTTGCTCTTGCTTCTGCAGTGTCATCATGCAGCATCATTGAAAGCAACTAGACCCACCAACGCTATTGGCTGATTTCGTGATCGCAAGAGCATTCTCAGTAAAGCATAATTGCTAATTTCGAATTGAATAAATGAAAAATATGTACGGCCTGCCATCTCAAAAGAGGACAGAAAAATCATCTCATTTTTGCATTGCACGTAGCTGGGTCTGCTATGCGTGGCCTTCTAGATGCCAGCAGCATCCTGCATAGTGTAGTCTACCGTGGCCGCCAAGGGGTGCCACGACAGGCCCTCTCGCTGCTGCGACACTCATTGGCCAGGGTTTTGCCCTCGTGGCTTCTCCCGCTACGTTGCTTCAAGCACGTTAGCGGTGACGGAAATGGAGAGAAAGCTGGGTATCGCTAGTATAGCTCCACTTATATTTGAAGCATTCGAAACATTTTTGCAGCGTGACAGTCGTGAGCAGACGACCTTTAGTAGTGAGGCCATTCTATGATTAGTTGGAAAAGTGTTACAGGACCCTTTAAATCCCCGTTGCACGCTGCTGCAGCGATTTTTTGACCAGCCAGCGCAAGCTAACCAAGGAAAAGTTAACCAATTGCTGATGCCGGCACCATTCTCCCAGTTACCTGCTTTCATTGCGCTAGCTCGGCTCAACCGAAATGCTCTCCACTTTTGCGCACTCCTCGCCTCAGGTCAGCCAGTTAGACCAGAATAACCTATAATGGTAGGCAGTGCTATTCACTTTGAAAAAGAAATAGTTTCCTCCTATAAACAATGAGGGTGTTTGATTGGGCAAACAACTCTGTGGGTCACTACCCGATGCTTGTGTCTGCGGTTATGTAAATATTCCATAAGGAGATTGGAATACAGTCGAAATGGAGTAGCTTTAAGTTATACGGCCCCTGGTAAAGTACTGAATAAGAACTGGTATAGGAATGTGATAAACAGGATTCAGTTAAGCAATTCCGTACCTCTATGGGTTGGGTGTTTTTTTTTTTTACCCCCATTCTTTTTCCGACCATACAGAACTTTTAAGTCACCTGTGGCAGATAGCACAATTCTAATCCTTGAAATTTATTGCTTGAATAGGCAGACATTATGTTTTAAAAAAATCTAAATGTGTAATCAACTAATTAACAAACTGCAATTAATTGTTTTTTACTGGTTGCTTTAAAGGGGCCCGAACCACTTTTTATTCAAGTGAAGAAAGACATTTGAAGTGAAAATAGGCTATTTCAGAAGCACTTTGCTGCAAAAAGTACTTATCTGCAATCAAACACTACCTCAGCTGTGCTCCCCTTCCTCCTCCAATGGCTTGCACTGCGAAGGCTATGGCGGAGACGTCACCATGGCGCGCAGTTCAAATTCCCGGTTTAGTGCCTATGCCACGCTAAACATAAGCCAAACGCGGCTGTTCTCAGAGAGCCGCAGTGCGCTTAGCCACTGGACTCGTGGCGGCACCTCGCGGCGGCCGCGGTGTAGCAGAGTGCAGCGACCAATGGCAGCCGCGTATTGGAGTGTGCTTTTTATGACGAAATAGAGCACACAGAAAAGAGCGAGAAGCATGGGGTTTTTCAAATGAGAGCGTTTGAGAAAAAGGTGACTTAGCGCACCGCTTGCGAGCTCCATGGACTGCGTACGACAGCAGAACTTGGCTGACATGTTCACAACAGCGTATGCTACCCGTGGACTATGTTACTTCACCAAGCCCGAGGGGTGGTTCAGGGCCTCTTTAAGCCAATATTGTTAATTTTAGCCAGTGAGTTTGAAGGCATATAGACTTGGAATAAATTCTGAGCATGGCACTCATTTCTGGAAATGCACCATCGAATTTGCTGTAAAAATTCACGGTTTCACTTTTCTTTAACAAAACGTTTTCACTCATTAAACCACAAAAGTAACTGGACTGCCAATGTATTTCGTCACCCGCTTTGGGAATGAATATCTCGAAGCTGGCGTCATCCTGAGAATTCGTTCCAAGTGGTATGTACCTTGTGAGCTGACCAGCTGCCATTTACAAATTTCAACATTGACTTTAAATTAATCAATTTTTTAAAAATTAGCAAAATTTTGATAATTAGTTGATTCTGCATTTTTGACTTATCACGCAAGTAATGTCTGCCTCGGAGTAATCCAGTTCAAGAACTATAGTTACGCTATCTCACACAGGCAATATTCAAAAACTGTATAGTGGCTATGTATATTCTTAAAAAAAGAACTTCCTATATTGTATGCCGGAAAGCAAAATTGTAAATAACATCCTGTCATAATATTCAGGAACTGGTTCCAGATAGTGTCTTTTCTGTATCTGATAATTTTTAAAAGAAAAACTGTTTCAATGCTATTACTTGTGAAACTGAAAATTTCTCAATGGTTCACTCTGTTTATGTACAAACCATTTGGCATGCCACTAAACATCTGAGTGGTTGTGTCTCGTGAAGGAGTGCGATGACATAAACACAAGCTGACAGTGCATAAACGCTGTCGGTTTGTGTTCCTGTCAAGGCTGCCTTATGTAAAACATTTGCACGTGGCAGTTGTGTTCACTACATGTTGGTTGGTACTTGGCAGCATTGCGTGCCTCATAAGCAAATCATGGTTTTGGCACATAAAGTCCGAGAATTCAACTTGGCAACATGAACTTGTAGCCAGAAAAAAAGATTCGGCATATTCAATGGACTCGGAACAGAAGGTACTTTTTTTGCACCAGAGATGTTGTATGCCTTGCACGTTTGCAAAAGCAGTGTCGTCCCTTCACAGGGGTGACGGTATCTTCACCGACATGCATAATGTACCTTGGAGTACATTCAAGCTGTGCTGTTCTGGCCTAAAATGGACAAGCAAACTGCGTTGTTTGAGCTAGCACAGACTGTGCCTTTGAATTTCATGTGGCAGGTTGCCACACATAAGGTAGATGAGTTCAATTCTGAGGAAGAATCTAGACTTGCGGTCACAATACCATTGCCATATTTACTTCTGTATAAGGCCCAGGCTTTCCTACCCCTTACAGAGTGCAGGCCTTATGCAAGACCGGCTTGGACTACTCACTGAAGTCTCGAACATTGCCAAGACTGCTGTGCAGAATAACACAACTACTATCAGCAGACTATGAATGCTTTCTTTAGTGGTAACGTTGATAGGCTCGCCTATCGGTGCTTTCCCAAAGCTGGTCATCCTTCGTGCTATTCATTACTGTTTGAGATTCCCGTCACTTTAAAGCTCTTAACGAAACTGCACACCATGTGTTCCAAAATCCATACACACATCTTGCAGCGACGCCCTCTTATGCACTCGTAAGCACAATAAAGCTAAACTTGCTAAACAATGTTCCTCGGCAGAGCCGATACCATTGAAGCATGCTGAATCTATGGCATGTGATTTTGATCCTGTGCCATATAATGACGATGACACTACCATCGTTGGCAGGAGAGTAACTAGTGCCATGTGTAGTGGTTTGTGGAAATTGACCTGCAGGTGGGTGTGGCTTCCGAGATCGCAATGGCCTGCTAGTGTGATCTCGGAGGCCACACACCACCCGGGTATGTGCTTGATGCTCTGTGAAACTTTTTCAAAAATTTTCATGCTCCATTGTGTGTGGGTTTGGGCCTTGCACGTGGGAATACGGCAGTTTTCGCATTTATAGAAATATATGTGCACTTGTAAATTGTGATAGTAGCCATGACAGTATTGTCAAGGCTCCAGCTATCGATGTTCTTATTTTTTTTAAATACAGGGCACCACGGATTGTCCTTTTGCAATGATGATGGATGCGTCTAGCATTGCAGAAAAAGGCATGCAGCACTTAAACTTAAAAATAATTGCTCTCTGCAGCCTTGCTGCCGCGGCACTTGCTCACCGCAGAGGTTCATTACAGCAAGGGTCCATAATTGTTTTGTTCTTTTCGTCAGCTCGCAGATGCTGCCGTCACCAAGTATTACAATGCCAACGGCGAAGTTATTGAGGAAGACGGTAAGTAATGCCATGACCTGTAAAGTTATTGTCGACGAGAAACCTGAACATACAATACAGAAGCACTTTTTGCCCAACTGTCAACTCCCTGCCAAAAGCTTTTGCAGACCTCTTTTCACTTCTGGCACACTGTTACATTGGCGAGCAGTATTTGCGAAATGGAGGGGTACGTAGTGGAGGGTGTGTGAATGTCTAAACATGCGAGTCAAATTATAATTCCTCAAATGCATTTCGATTCACAAATCCACCATTTGATTTCCTAAAGGTGTAATGTTTCACTCGGTATGAGTTGAAACGCAGGAGCCCATAAGTGGAGGCACTCCGAGACTGTATAGCAGCGCCAACACTCCAAAAATTAGCAAACTATACACTGTCTGTTACTGGTAGCACCCCATTTACAACAAAAATGGCACCTGTCATTTTTCTTAGCAATAGATAAAGTGGTGGGCAAATATCAAGTGGCAACTAATAAGTGTGAGTACTAATAATAATGAAAGCTTCTTCCATGAACTTTTGTAAGTAGCTCTGAATGTTTTGTCTGTGCACTGCATGCTGGAGTTAATAGCAAGTTTTAGAATAGGGGCCCCAAAGAAATAGCGTCGAAGCCACTGCGCATGCGCGAGACGCAAACTTCGTTTGGGTTTTGCGTTGGGAACGCTATTTCATCGATTTAGCGGAAGCGAAATAGCGGCCCCAAAAGCTTTGCGTCAGCAAACATGGCAGCACCCATTGAAGCAACGGCTCTAACCTAGCACCAAACTGGGTTTGATTTGTGGTAACGCGTGAAGTTCGCAACCTAGGAGAAGTGACTGCGGTTATAGCTTTTTCTCAACTAGCGTGTGTTATGAGAATTGATTCATTAGACGTCGCTGATTCCGAATTCAATTCTGGATGGTTATGGCTCGTAGGCCTAACACGACTAAGCTTGGCTGGTGAAGGCACGTAAAGTTGGTTTGTTAAAAACTAAGTGCAACTAATTGTTTGCTGCTTACAGAATAACCTCTAAATTGTAATTAAACGCGAATACACGCAAGTCAAAATTACTATTCCTGTAATAAAATGGTATGTTTTATTTAATTATTTCTAATAGCTTTTCTTTGACACTGTAGTGGCGCTGTCAGCGCAAGACGCTATCCGCAAATGCAAAGCCCTATTCTAAAACCCTTCACTCCTGCATGCCCCAACGCTAACACCCGCAAAGCTCTTTGGGGCCCCAAACTATTGGGGCCCCTATTCTAAAACTCTCTAATATGATCCCAAAGCTCCCAAATATACAGTAATTCTAATATGTGCACACCCAGAAGCTTTTGTCTACAGAAAGTGGTGTATGTTACACAAACTCGTGCACAGAATTAAATGTTTAAACCCAACTTAAAGTATTTTTCAAAGCGCAAACAAGGAACACGGCACAAAAGGAAGGTCATTCACAGGACAGGCACTTATGCCAATTGTGCACCAACTAGGCCCACAGAAAGTTAGTCTAAGCCAACCTAAAGCCTGGAGCCTTTATGAAAGAAGTTGAACCACCTTATAATATTCACATGCCAAGTAAATTTCATTACTGTAACCAATAATTGTTAGTGAAGCCCATCTATAATGGTGCCACATATACATGGTTATACAGTCGAATCTCGGATTCGAACTTGAAGGGGCCCAAAAATTTGTTTGAATTGAAAGAAGTTCGAATTAACCCTTTGAGGGTCGATTTCTTTCGCCATATGCGACTGCCCCGGGTCGATTTTTTTTTATTGCAGATTCCAATTCTTCTTGGGGGACTTATTTTTTTTAAAAAATGTACCGTAATTTTTCTAGGGTGATCGTAAAGTGAGAAAACAATATTTTGGTTTGGTATATATGTACTCTTCATGAATAACAACAATAAAAAAGGAAATAAACTTGTAAGAATTAAAAATTTGATGCATTGTTATACACATAGTTCAAGGCTTTGAAAATGTGCACACGAGAATATTTTGCAAGACTCAAATGTTCCTGCTCTTGCACTAATATGTACATCCATAGCGTAATAGAACTGCATAGGTGCGTGCACTCGGGAAAACTATGTAGTTGTGTGCCCGTCAAAAAAGCAGAAGGTGTGATAGACTTCCGCTAATCTTCATTCTATCACCAATCAGAGGCAATTAGTTTTCGCAAGTGTCAAAAAAAAAAAAGGTAATGGAAACGCATGCATGGCGGCATCCTTCCTATGCGCACCCCTGTGAGCACTAAACGAGCGAGAGACAGGTGGTCGCCCTTTGAGCGATTAGTAACAGGATAGCCATCAGTTTTGCAAGCGCAAGAAGCCAAAACCGCGCGCGGAACAAAACCCAAACCGCCACGCGCTCGCGCGCGTGCCAATGTGCTAGCGGTAGTATATAGACACACAGGAGCAAACTAGCTCTAAAACAAACCATGCAACGAAAACCGAGAGAGGGAGGCGTGCGAAAAAAATTCCCTGTATTCCCACATAGTGGCAGCAGATGACAGAAAAGAAAAAGGAGATTGGCGCGCTTTTTAAACGTACAGACAGCGCCGTAAATATACGGCATTGGCCATTTTACGTCATTGACCCTCAAAGGGTTAAAAGGACTTGTTCTTGAAGTATTTGTGCACCATGTTGTTGTGCACATGCGTTGCGAGTTCTAAGCACAGCATCTGATGACACATGACATTCTAAGCACAGCATCTGCATTCCAATGGAAGCAGTGTGCACAAGTGCTCGTGCAGTGAAATTGTAGCCTCAGGTCGTCAGAATGAAGCTGGAGCCCAGCACCACCATGAAAGAGGTGTTTGATACTACTGCTGTTGCGTGCAGTTTCTTCCTTCTACACATTTAACTCCCATGCCTTTCTTTTCAGAGGAGGGTGGCTGCTACTATGAGTGCCACTATCCGCCCTGCAGCAGCCTGGAGCGGGAGCCCCGCGAGTTCAGCATCTGTGGCCGCTGCCAAGCAGCCCGCTACTGTGGCCTCTTCTGTCAGCAGCGTGACTGGCCCTTGCACAAGCGCCACTGCCGCCCCAGGCTCCGAGCGCATCGCGAGAAACCCCCAGAGCGATGACGTGGGCTCATCAATCCAATGTTAATCCGGGGCGGCCCGTCATTCGAGCTCTGCACCGCTTTTCCACTTAGGGGACCGCTGCCTTCCTTCACTGCCAGCTCTGGCTTGCCAGTTGCACCTGCCGGCTGCGGTTAGAAGGAACAGCACCACTGGGACCTGCACTCTAGAGGTGGTGACAGGCTTAGCCCTGTGGAGGCCCTGTCGACTGAGCAGTGCTGTTTCGGCCGCCCAGTGTCACGGGGCGCAGTGGGTGTGCCTGCCACTGCACATGTGCAACCCCTGCAAAGGTGATGCCAGATCTCCAGAACTTGGCATCCGTGAGCTGTGGTGGCAATGACGGCTCTACCTTGTCGTGGGAAGAGGTCTCGCTAATGGAGCACTGCTCTTGCTTCACTGCCAGCACATTGGTGCACAAACAGTGGGGTGCTGCTTGCACTTGGCAGCGGCCATGTAGTGCTGAGAATGGTAGAGGCGTCAGCTCCCACCACTTGATCACCTCTGTGCGTATGGCAGTGCCTGTTCCCCATTTGAACTTCTGAGTGTTTTCGTACTCTGTGGCGCTGGCTATTAAAGCAGTGCATGCATGTGTGTTGTCTCTTCCTCTCGTTTGCTCACAATCATGTCAATGCCTCCATCGTGCTTTTATTCCCTTTTTTTTTAACTGGTGCTGTTACCTTCCCATGTGTTCTCCCTCTGGTTTGTCATTGGTGCTCTGTTTTGCTGTTAGGTGTTTGCCCATCGAAAGTGCACTTTGTTGTTGGCAGCATGCAGTTTAATGTTTGAGTTGTATCGTTCCCAGGCTCATTCTCACTTAAGGTTGTGCGGGAGAGTGGTAGTGTTGAGAAGTTCTTCCGATGTCATTGACATTCCTTCTGGGCTTCCCTCTTTTCCATATGTCCAGCTTTGTTGCTTGCAGTTGTCAGGTGGACTAATATAAATTGCATCCATTATTAGTGTGAGCACGCACTCTGCACCCGTTCTGATGTGCTCACACTTCTTGGGATGCTACATTGGCACGATGTGCCTCCCAGGTTTAATTTCAAGCTGGAGCATCCGAGCCTGCAGCTGCAAGCAGTTTCCATGCCAGCAGAAGTCTCCATTTTGTCCAAGGTAGTGGCTGGAAGCACAGTCCTTCTAGTTCTCTACTAATGTGAAAAACAAGAGCACTCTGAAGTGACTAAAATATGGTTTGTGAGGCCTTGCAAGAGCACTTTTCACCAAGCTCGAAGTGCCAAGCGCAGCTGCTAGAAAGCCTTATTAATTTGCTGTGGATTTTGTCATAGTAGAGGACCCCCCCACCCCACCTACTCTTCCGGAGGGTCCAATACTGAGGTGTCTTGTAGTACCCAAGGAGATCTCAAGCTTATTTGAATGAAGCAGCAAATGAGTAATCACTCCCTTGCAGTATTAACTGCATTTAACTACTCTAAAGAGATTGCACTGCTGGTAAACTGCTCCCAATGTAGCTGTTGGGTACACTGCCAATTGTATCTGGAGTCAGTCAACTATGCTTGTAGGAACAGTCTGTTTTAATGGGGCCCCCAAGAGTTGGTCTGCAGTCTCTGCAACCTTTGATGTTGGATGGTAGTGCCAGTTCTCAGATATTCAGTCCATCCTCCTGCCCACAACTGCAACTGTAAGCACACCAACCTGTAGGCTAGCTGGTAGTCCAATCTAAGGGTGATGCGACATGAAACATGGAAAGTGCAGATGTTGCCAGAGTTAATGTGCTGAAGCAAGTTTAGGTTTTGCCCTTGGGGTGATGCCCTTTTCAGTGTGTTTGGTAATGTGTGGCCATGCAAATGCTGCTTGGTGCAAGAGCTTGCACAGGCTGCTGCTGGTGACATGGAAGAAGCGTCCTTAAAGTTGCTGTAGTAGTGAAGGCCACCAGAATCGTGTTTGTGCCATCGGTGGCACTTGATTCCACCAAGAAGCTACAGACACAAATGTTGCAAGAGAACTTTGAAAGGATCCAGTTGCTACAGGCTTTCCCACTGCAGTTCTGTTGTTGTAGTAGCACCTCCGTGCCGTCCGTGCGCTCTGGCAAATTGTCGGCACTGCTCATGCACTTGGTCTGTGAAGCCCACTTTCATGAGCAAAAGCACCACAGAGATGTCTACCTCCCTCGCATAACTTGTACAGATCTGCTGTTCTTGTGGGTCTTTTAAGCTACATTTCTTACCAAAGCCTTTTGTTCAAGTGTTGTCCACTTGCAACACCATGGTGGCGTAGTGTGCCACTGCCGCCTTTTTGGTGGTGACGTGCAGGCCTGTTGGTTAGTAGTCTCAAGTTTTTCTGTCCACAGCACACGGTGAGAATGCAGTTTGAATGGAGTGGTAGCTTTTGCATGCTCTATCTTGCGGGGGGGGAGGGAGAAGATAGTGTGTATAGTGCAGCAGTGCACATTCGACAGTTGTATAGGTGTTGTATGGGATGAACCACCTTGTTATCTGTCGTTGAGCTTCAGAATTTTTGCACGTGTTTTTGTGGCAACAGTGCCTGTACACTGCCAGTTGGAATTATGTGGCGAGAGGTTCGAAGCCTTTTGAAGTGAGCCAAAACCTGCCACAATTCAGCAGTGACCAATTTCATTCTTGTCACACACACAAAGAGTTGGTGTGTAACAGGTTTGTGCCGTCTGATTGCCAACTGCAAGCATAGCATGGCAACCGCAGGAAATGGGAACCCATTGGCCAAGAATAGTTGCTGGACTTGGGGCATTTCTTTACACGTGTGATAGCCACTCACTGCAGTTCACAGCACTTTGTATTTGCCTATTATACAGTACTGAAAACGTGAGGTCTGGGTATCAGAAGTGCGCCCAGAACTAGGTAGTTCGATCCATACAATTTCAGTTCCGCAAGAGTTTGGCCTCTCTGATGTGCGATTCATACTTGTGGTGTGGACTGGGGCGTGGCTGCTTTGCCCCTCCTGTTGTCCACATTCAAACCTACTTTTGAGGGCTACTGAAACAAGTTCTTTGTGCATGTTTTCTCTTCTGTATCTGGGGAAGGTAGCAGCATCTTTATTCCCAGGAGTTGCGTCCCTGAGGCTCAAACAAAGAAACGAATACAGGGTTCCATATGCTTTTAGTGACATTGCAATTTCTTTTTTAATGGCTGAGAGGTTTGTTGCAAAAAATGCAAGAGCCACTGTAATTCACAGGCCGGAGTTGTTGGGGAGGCTGGAGTTTCTGAGCTATGTAGACATGTCTGTACTGTGGATCTTCCCTGTGTTGCAGTTCAGAGATCTCTTTGGTCTGATTGTTAGCATTGATAGTGTTGTAGCTGTTCATGCAGCAACAGTGTTCTGGCAGTCCTTATTTGTTTTTGTTGTGCAAACTGCAAATTATATGAAGTAGTTACAGTAGTGAGCAGATGCATCTGGACAGCTTTGTTGCTTGCTAACACACAGGTCTGTTAACTTTTTTCCAGACCGGTGTAAAACGCTGTCATTTACATGTTTGCCAATGCCTTTTATCCTTTTTGACCACTCAAATCTTAGTTGTCTTTGTGAATGCTTTTTAACTTGGGAGTTCTGAAATTTTCTCGTTTTAGTTAGCTTCACTGCTTGTGGTTGCTTTTTGTCTATTATCAAAAATCATTATCAGTGACCAATGTTAGGATCATGTTCAAAAATAGGGCAACTATCAGCATTATTTAACATGTCACTGCTGCTGGTAAAAGAGAAAATAGTACTAACTTTTAAACACGTAATTGCTATACCTGGTTTTACTTCTGGTATTGTGGCTTACTTCTCTACTGCCCATTGGTTTTCCATTTTCTAATGCTGGTCATTTTGCGAATTCCAACTTCATGAAACCACACACACATACGTGTGTGTGTGCGTGTGCGTGTGTGTGTGTGTGTGTGTGTGCGCGTGCACGCACGCTGGTTAAGTTCCAGGACTGATTTATTGCACAAACTTACATTCAAACATACAAGTTGGAATTGCAGTTGCCTCTTAAAAGTTGTGATTTCTATGTTATTGAAAATGTTCCATATGTGGCCTAGTAACATGTTCATTGTGTTTGCGCATTTAGCTGAAGCTACACTAGCAGTGGAGCAAATATGGAGTAGTGTGACAGTATTAAGTTTTGTCAAACTAGGGAAATAGCTTTCAGAAACAAGGAACTTGCTTCTTTAAGCCATCTGTATGGTGGAAGTTTTCGAAGGGTGGGATTTTAGTGAAAGACAGGCACAGATTTACAATCTGGCTGGCGTGTGTGCTGAGAAGCATTCCAAAAGAAGCTATCATGCGCTTGCTGGCAAGGCTTCCAAAGACCCTGCGAACGGTGTGTTTAGGTAGCACAGCAAAGTACAGAGGCTGGACAAAGGACCATTTGATGGTAAATTGTGGGGGTTAACAGCTCCGAAACTTTTCAAGCAAAGGGAAGTAGAACCGGAAGGCTGTTTGGGCAATAAAATAAGCACATAACATAGCAGTAAAGAAACTGACCTAGTTTTGTCATTTCACAGCTACAGCATGTTCTTTTGCAAGGCTGTAAACTCTCGTGGTGCCATTTGCAATGTTGGGCTGCTGGTGTGCTTCTGTGGGCACTATTCTCTTGAGTTGTAGCTGACACTGCTCTGAAACATGTTGAAACCTTGTAGAGTTGTGATAAACCTCGAAAGCCTGAGGGCTTGCTTGCTTATGGCTCGCACATTCATGCACTGTTAAAAGATGGGCTCTCGTTCATTGCACTGGCAAGTGCATCTGCTATAACCCAAATGTGTGCATTTTATTGTGTTGTCTTTTCTGTGCCATTACCAAAAAGAAGAGGGTTGCAGAGCAAGTGACAGTTGTCATTGGCTGCAAAGCCCCTTGCAAAGTAACTCTGCAGCGAATGCCAGAAACGGACGCTGCTCACAGTAAAACGGCCTCAATGAGTTTTATGCACTGGCTTGTTTCACAACATGCCAAATGGGGCAGTAGTGGTCTCTTACGGTACATTGTCTTTTATACCCAATATTCTCGATCAAGTGCATCCACTGTTTAGCTATGTAAAACATCGCTTGGAAGCATAGGCACGTTGTAGCCAGTTGTTTCTTTCGAGTGTCGCACCATGGCCTATGTATATCTGCGTTCTAGTCTGGCTGAGTGAACACAATGAGCGCATGATCTCAACATGCCAGCCAGAGTGCACAATGAGTGACGTACGTCACATGTGGCTCTGTTTGCCTTTTGGTTGGCAACTTATTTGCACATTGAGTTAAGGAGAATGAAGTGAAATGCCTAGGCAAAAATCTTTCAGGTGATGCAAGGTGCTGCTGCTTCATTGTGAAGTGCCAGCTTTTGATGGTCAATTGTGAAACATGCATTAAAATTGCAGTGCATAGTCTGCCTTGTCAAGCAGCAAAGCTGACATTGCACAACCTTGCTCATGTCTAAAGCGTGATAGGTAGGTCAGACTGATGATGCAGAACTGTGGCAGCCGTTCCATGTAGGTTTCGACGGCACAGCAGTCAGGTTCAAAATTTGTTACCAGCTACCTGTAGAATTTGCTATCAAAGTAAAAGGGGGCAGAGATGCCTTGAATGAGGGGCTTCGTGGCTGGCTGTACTGTGCAGACTGATCCGCCTCTCAGTGATGCCTCCCCCCCACTCCCAAAATGACAATGCAACTTGCCTCTGCATGGCTGCCTGCTGTCACGTGTGAGCCACTGCACTGGCGTGAGCCCACCCACCTAGGCTTGAGCAATAAGCTATGTACTCAACCCTGCCCTGATCAGGGCTGGACTGATGTAAGGATGCTATGCCCATTTTTTTTTCCTTTTTGCACCTTGTTGACGGTCTGAACAGTGCTCCACCTATGTTATCATTCAGATCTGCCAGTTGCTAGTGGTCAACGATCAAAAAGGAATAGAATTGAGCGGAAGGAATTGATACATTACACCAGCCCTGTTCTCTCTTGCAAACTTTGTTTTTACGTGCTTTCTTTCCTTTTTAATCTGCATTGTCTGTCTGCAAACGTTTTGTGGCAACCAAAACCAGCACACTCTGCCACACTTTGACCTTGAAAATGCCTCAGCCATTAAGTTTCATTGAGGTTTCTTGTGCAACATCCCCTCCCCACCCCTGTTCTTTTTTTTTAAGGACTTGTATGGCGCTTTAGTTATTGCATCAACAGGGTTCCACTGGCATGTTTCTCACCTGCTGTGCTGCAGTGCAGGGTGTTTGGGTGTGATCTTTATTGTTTTTGCTGTGGTGGATTAATCTAGTCCGTTGCTACGCACTGGCCTGTTCGTTTTCTTTTTTGCCATTCCCGCACTGCTTCTTCCAAGTTTTAGCAAGTGTATGAGTATTTACAAGGTTTGCACAAGTGGTACTTGGCCTGATCATCCTTGTGTAAATGGATGGGCTATGAAAGGGTGCACATTTGGACTAGTTGGTTCATTTTTTTTAAGTAGAGAGACGATGCGACAAAAAAAAAAAATCTTGACCGCGGCAAGGAAAGAGTGTGCCCATGTTGCACCTTTATTTCAGTAATTGTTTTTTTCTTTGCTTTCCTAATTCCTATGAAGTGATTGGGCTGTGGCAGGGCAGGATTCGTGTGCACCAGTCTTGGTTCATTCTGTTCTCTGGGGCAGCTCGCACAAAGTGTTCTAAGTGCAGTTGATAAAGTTTCTTGGAAATGTCAGTAGGCTTGCCTCCCGTAGGTAGAGCGACAGTGGTTAATCATTGGAAATTTAATGACTGAACTGAAATACTTTGGTGCAGTTAAGCCCTTGCGTATGTTTGTCCAATTTTCAGTATTCTGCACCTCGATTGTGGCATCTCTTGACTGACTGTCACTGGTTGTTCAGCTCCTATGTCACACTTAAGTGCCATCTGCACTTCAATTATGCCACAGCTAAGAAATTTGCGCTCCATTTTCAAGCAAAATTTTTAACTAGACTGAAGGCCATGGCTCGTGGAACCAGCACTGTGGTGCCAATGCTTGGCTATTGTAACTGATGTGTTATTGCTTCACCCTTGAGAGGCTTGAAGCTCTCGCTTTGTGCAAACCTTGAGCATTCCCTCTTGCCTCCATTGTTTATCAGACCTGCATCTTAAGTTCCTCCACTGTACTTCTCATACCCTTCTTGTTTAATTTTGCTAAACAAACTTTTATTTATTACCGTGAAAGTATCCAGTGTGCATGAGTGGTCATAATGTTGCCTGTACTGTCTTTTCCTCCCTTGCATTCTGAAAGTTTTGCATCAGTTGTACAATTTTTGTCATTGGAGAGCAAGAATGTTTGGTGTCATCCCTTAGGTTGTGAATATGTGTTGCTGGATTTTTAATTGCTGTGTTCAGTTTTTTGTCCAAGCTTTTGTACCTTGTAATACTTACTGTCCTGTGCCTGGCCTGAATTTGCTTTTATACGAGGAAAATTTAATTTTTACTGATAATGCTTAAATTTATGTGGACCACAAAATAAAACCTTGTCGCCACAGGTCTAATGTTGGCTTTTTTTCTTTCCTTTTGATCAAGGAGATCTTGTTAATGTTGGCTTTTTTTCTTTCCTTTTGATCAAGGAGATCTTGTTGCACAAAATGGGTGATGCAATGAAAAGATCTGACAAATGCTTGTGAAAGCGTTTTGTGTTAAACCACATGCAGCTCATTTGCAACATGTTCAATGCCATTCACATTCTCAACATCCACATGGACACAAGTGTTGTCCATACCAGCATTATACATGCAGTTCTTTGTTCCCATCGCCAAAACTTGACAATGTTGAAAACCTAGTGGTCTAACTGAAGCACTTGTTCCATTCCTGTTTGTGGTCAAATTTCTTGGAAACAAACAGAATTATAATCTTGTTGGTGAGCAAAGCTCATTTCTGAGCAGATTCGAGCCTTTTAGACTGACGTGCACAGCGCAAACGACAAGGGAGACTAGAAGCAGACAAACGCCGGCTCCCAACTGACGTTTATTTTGGAAGAACCATGGTTAAATAACGCATGAAATCGCACATGCACCCATTTCGCGAAGGAATACTGCAAGTGAAGCGCAAAAAACGGACGGACGTGCTGGTTCCCAACAAGGCTGCCCTTCTCAAGCAAAGAAAAAAAACGGAACAAAGCAAAATGGGAAATTTGTAAAACTAAAACTGCCCTTCCACTCTGAAGGATGACCGGCGAAGCTGTATGTGAGCGCCGTAATGGTCAACTGCACTTCCGCCGGGGGTCGGCCCGGTGTAGTACTATCTTCGGGATTTTTTTCTACATGCGGACACTATAGCGATGAAAGTAGACCTCAACAGCTTCGCTGTAAAAAAAAACGAAAAAGGGCCGCGAGGTACAAGTCAAGAATCGCGTTAGTATATGAAGTCAAGAAACCTAAGTTTTTTTTTTTTTTTTTTGATGGTAGGCCCGTAGGCAATTGAGCGCTTACTAAGGCAGCCTGGATCATTCTTTGTGATTGCACTCGTAAATTTGTCACGATATTGCATTTCATTTTTTATTTTAACAGGGTTGCAACCACTGTATCACTGTATTGCGATAAAATGATTAGGTGGGTTTTTGGATAACGACCTCTTGCCCATGCATATGTTTTCCCCACATGGTAGGAAACATACGCCACGCCATCTGCACATGGTACAAAGGGTTCCTTCTGCCTAATTGCACAGCCAGGGATCTATTCTGGATTTTTCATGCGCGCTATCTTTTTGAGGAGCAGAAAATACTACGCCAACACCAAACCTCTTCCCCGCATTCAAAATATGGGGAAAATTACCGTAGTTGAACGCGGTTAAATCAAGTTTGGCCAGCGATAGCACAGCTTCAATTGCTTACTTTGGGAAATGGAAACGGACGCTGCTCGGTGCCGTCAGCAACTAGCGCATCTACAACTGCACCACGAAACACGCGGACGATGCTCGGCAGCAGGAGCGAGCGAATTGACCTTCACGCTGCGTCTCGCTTCACGCGGACTAAAAGCGTCGAAAGCACAGCGCATACGATGCTGCCAGCACTCGGCACAGTTTGTCCACATCGCAGATCGCTTTCAAGATACGGGCGCCCACACTGCGTACCCAGCAGCCGCCGGTAGTGGCAGCGCAAGACCCAGTTTGACCTTGACTGATCTTGAAGGTCAGATTTACGGAACCAGGCATTTTCTGGGTTCGTACGTGGAGTAGTAGAGCTATCGTTTTGGAAACGAGCTGCTTCGCTAGAGTTCCTTTGTTAGGATTCTGCCGTCGAAAAATGTCACTTTTTTATATTAAAGCCAGTCTTTCTTGGCGACTTTACCATCACTTTTCCGTATCGGGTATGTTTCAAACCTCTTTCCTGGGCCGATCCTGGAGGTAGTGCTCAGCCGCGCCAATAAAATTACATAATTCTCAGGTTTGAGCTTTGTTATTGCTTCGCACTTCTAATATTTAAGTCTGAGAAGACTTGATATAAACGGCATGCGCGACATTTGATTTTGGGCTGTCAATCTCAAAATTCAGAGGAATAATTTTGTCAAGAATGTGAGATCTGCCATGAGAAACATTATAGTGATAGAATCGTGTAGCAATATCAGGGTGTCTACCAACCGGAAATTCTCCGAGATTTTGGATGATCTGGAAAAACTCGGGGAATTGCTGCTTCAATCAGCGAAAATTGGCTGTCAATTTATTGAAAAGGAAGGAAAGTCGCCCTACTGCTGGCTCGAGTAAAAGAGAGGAATCGTAACAAATTTGGGGGGGGGGGGGGGGGGGGCGCTGTGTCACCGGCTGGAGGAGTTGCCAACGTACAGTCAACGACCGATTTTCCGGACGCCCGATTTTTGTGAAATGCCCGATAATGCGGACGATTTCGCGGCACCACCACGTGCCACATAGAGTCAATGTCTAAGAACGTCAGTAATTTCAGGCGCAAGAACCCTTCGGTGTCCGATTTGCCGGACTTTTTGCCGCGACAGCAGGTCCGAAACGGCATTAATCAAGGCCAACACTTCCGTTTTCATTATCTCGCCGCCTCGAACCAGCGCTCGCGCACGCAGATCCGCTGGCAGCCGTAGCCACAACCGCGGTAACGCGAGGCCTAGCTGCTTCGACGTTCGCTATTAAGGTTCTTGCCGTTCGGTGCCGTGTTTTTTATTGAAATAATTCGCCGCTGTCAGTAATGACACCGACTTCGCTTCTGTAATCCTCGAGATTGGCTTCGAAGCTTATACAAAGCATGATGCGTTGCATAATTCCAGTTCCCGAAAGGCAGCTTCGCCTCAGCACAGCGTTGTTACGCGGTGAAGCGTACGTGAAGTATTGCGGTGAAGCTTAACAAGCGTGGGAAGGGGCAATTGTCACAATACACGCATGCACCCGCCGTCTCCTGTGACAGCACGAGCACCGATATCCCTAATAAGTGTATTGGCAGGCCTTCAGATCTTTTTCGGATGTGCCTGTGAGGATTTGAGCCCTTACGGGCAGTAAAAGACGCATGCATTTTTTCGGACTGCCCGATTTGATTTTTCGGACGTTTTCGTGGCCCCTAGTGAGTACAAAAAATCGGACGTAGACTGTACAACTGACCAAGAGGATGCTTCAAATGGTCCGTGGGTCGAACGCACGGCGAAAGGAGGACAAGAACTGAAATGACAGTTGCACTGAGGTATGATCGGGAAAGGAACTATGCCACCTCTTCTTTGAAGGAGCTTGAGCTCAAAAAGCAAAGTGTTGGCTGACGCCGAGATGCAGGTGGACCTCATCCAAACCAAAATAAACTCTTGAAAGCAGTGAAACACAAAGCGGAGGCATTGTGCGTGGGGTAAGAATCTGTGAGGACAGTTGAGGTTGACTTTCCAACTGCTGAGAAAATGTCACTTGTGAAAAAGTTTGGGCCTGATACCAATGATGTTGCTATCACTTGATAGAAATGGCTCATTTTCGAAAATATTTGCTTCTGTATGCATCTTTTTATTCGTATTTGAAAGTGTTCGACTCGATTTACAATAGGCTTTATCATATTTTCTTTTTCGAATATATTTTATTTGCTGTGCATTTACTATCTCCTACCTTCAGTTTTCTATTTTTGAATAAAATAAATACTACTACTTACTGTTCGAACTGGATTAAGTTTTTTAATGCTTACTTGAGAGTGATAGCATCGGGCGACGTGGTGCCCCCCCCCCCCCAGCCTGTCTTGACATAAAATAATGTTCTGTGTCGCTCAGGGAAAACCTGGATGGATGGATGGATGGATGGAATAACTTTAATGAAAGGTCGTGCGAGCTATGGGACGCAAGGTCCCATAGAGCGGGCTACTCCCACGTTGGGAGCGGGAGTTGTGACTCCCTGGAAACCTGGAAAGCTCAGGGAATTTGAAAATGTCATCCTGAATACAGACACCCTGAATATAGCCCGCACATACCGCATGGCATGTCCATATAGCATACGTATATATATATATATATATATATATATATATATATATATATATATATATATATATATATATATATATATATATACCTAAACATATACGGGACCACACGACGGCGGCAAACATTCGCTTGGAGAGAGAGAATAACTTTATTGAATTGGGGAAAGGGGGATAGGGGATTAGGAGCTTGATGGGTGGCGCCCCAAGTCCAGGGCTCCACTGGCTTCTGCCGCTAGCTGAACGTGACCAAGAAGAGCCTTCTGCACCTTCGGATCTGAGCTGGCGAGTTGTGCCTCTCATTGCTCCAGTGTGTTGGTTAAATTATACCTAACTAAGGAGGCATTTAAATTCGGCGGTCTATTTTGGCATCCCCATGAGATGTGGTACAAAGACGGTGGCGAGTCGCTACACCACGGACAGGCACGCCCGTACATTGTTAGGAAAATTTTGCTCAACCTTAATAAATTTGGGTAGACCCCCGTTTGAATCCTGCGGAGGTCTACTGCGTCTTCCCCTAGCAAAGATGTGTGGGGGGCGCCGTATCTTGCCGCATGCCGCGCTGGTGAGCAAGAATATCACGTGGTGCCATATGTGCCAGATCATTATCCTCCTCCTCGCGACGGCTTTCCTGTGAAGTGGCGGGTTGTGAATGGGAGGGCGATGGTTGCTCCGCTCGGTTCGTGAGCTCTCGAGCTAGAGCGTCAGCCCTCTCATTCCCCTCCAGGCCTGCGTGTCCCGGACACCAGACCAGTCTGTATGTATTCTTGAGTTCCTTTCCCAGGAGGTGGCTAACCTTGAAAGGGAGACGGCCGTTCATAAAGAAGCGGCACGCCTCCTGAGAGTCTGAGATGATGGTGTTGTACGACGGCCCCGTCCATTCCCGGTCTCTGATTGCCAAGGCGATGGCGAAGCATTCTGCCTTGGAAATAGAGGGCGTGATCAGGGAGGCGCTTGAGATTAGACTAGTCTTGTCGTTGCCTATGACAGTGACTACCGTACGCTTCCAGTTGTACTGAGAGGCGTCAACATAAACGGTATTCTCATTATTTCTGACTAGTTTGCCTAGTCATTTCGCCCTCTCTTCTCTTCGCTTTTTGTTTCTGTCTTTGCGCATATTTCTCGGGACAGGAGCGACTGAGGTCTTGCTTCGGACGGGACCGGGAATATCCACCAGTACCTCGTCCAAGTTTTGGGGGTGTGGTGGAATACCCGCCTTCACTAGGATCTCTCTGCCCGATCTCGTCTGGCTAAGTCGGCTTCTTTATGAAATGAAAGTCGCCGCCTTGAGCTCGGCGTGTGTGTTGTATACACCAAGGCCAAGGAGCTTGTCTGTCGGGGTGTCTACCGGTAAGCGCAAGGCCACCTTGTAGGCGCCTCTGATAGTAGTGTCAACCAGCTCCTCCTCACTCTTGTTGAGTGTGTGAAAAGGGAGGCTGTATGTTAGTTTGCTGATAACGAGCGCCTGTACTATTTGGACAATGTCGCGTTCCTTCATGCCTTGGTTGTGGAAGCTGATTCTTTGGATCATCCTTGCCACTTGTTTTGTTGCCGACT
Source organism: Dermacentor variabilis (assembly GCF_050947875.1). NCBI lineage: Eukaryota > Metazoa > Arthropoda > Arachnida > Ixodida > Ixodidae > Dermacentor > Dermacentor variabilis. Next base: position 8,572,110 of record NW_027460313.1, on the reverse strand, counting down.
TTAGTAAATTGATGGTGTGGCTGGTCCTGCCGTTGCTCTGAACCCAGAATCCCAAGATCCGAGTAACAGTGACCTCTTTGATTTGCTGATTTTCATCTAGATTGGTCCAGGTGGCGTCCCTGATGTTGCGTGTGAAAGTGAGGTCCGGGAACGTGTCTCCACTCACGCTGTTGCCCATCCTGCATGGTGGGCATGGTTGGGAGCGTGATCAGGCTCAGTCCCAACCTGGATGCAGCGTCTTCGAGACGCCTTCCCTTGGGTGTGTCTTTTGGGTAGCCCCATGCGGTGTTGGGAGCGTTGAAACCTCCCAGCACCCCGACGCGGTCCTTGGTACACGAGATTTTAAAAGCCTCCGCAAGGAGTTTGCTAAAATCTTCATTCCTGTTTTTGGGGGGACTGTACAAATTTACTATTACAGTTCTTGCCTTGCCTCTCTTTTGTGGGAATAAGCTTATTATCTGATGTTTGATTCGCTTGGAGAGTTTTTGCTATTGCATTAATGCGCCTCAGGCCGTCGTCGGCGTATTTAACCGCTTCTGCTCTGCTGGCCTCCTCGTCGGCGCGCTGTGCCTCGTCACATCTGCCGCGGTGCGCGGCCGCCCGAAACGAGTTGAATAAAGCGAAACGATTCCTACAGAGCCACGACCAGCGTACGTGTTCCCACAAACTACAGATGGGCTAGCCACAGGTCGTGGTATGCGTGTGCCGCCGGTCATCGCCATTCTTGCAGTGCAGTGAGATTAATGCACATATTTATTTCGAGAAAATGCTGCAAAAGTAGCGGAGGACTGGCCTCACAGTCTAACTTGCCGAGTTCATTGTGAACTCCTTAATTTCTACGCTAGAGCGCAATACCCGGACCAAGTGACTACTGCCCCGCGATTGGATCCGTTGGTCGGATGACTGCATCCGCGCAGCCCGGCGTGCTTGCGCGCCATAGGCGAGAAATTCAAACCAGAGGAGAATCTGCCCCGACAAGATGGAGGAGTAACGCCAACTTCCGGCGTCACTGAGCTTCACAAAGCGTGACGTCAGGTCCTCTTCTCGGTTTTTGCTTTTTCCATGGCCGAAAGCAATTGCAGGAGCTCACCTTGCAGCTCGACCTCCTCCTCATGAAATTTGTCAAGGTATCAAATACATTAACAATAACTACAATTGCCAAAGATGCTGCAAACGAATTCTTAAACGCTATGCACTGTCAAGACCAGTAAAATATGTATTTTTTTCATACAATAATGTACTCGTATATCCCAAAATTTGTGCCCGAAATAACTGATATCAATGCTTCTATGTTTTTGTCTATTTAATAAGTAAAGAAAATATCACACAAACGTTAGAACTGTATCAGTTCGAAACCAGCAAGGCAGTGCATGCCGTTAATATGAAAAATGGCCACGAAATTAATAACTTCAGGACAAATATTTTATTGAAACTTTGTCATTCAAGAACCTTGTTTACATTTTTGTACATATGCAACCGCCAAGGAAAAATCTCAATGACGCTGTCCTTTGATCCAATCTATTGCGCAGGAGCAGCTGTCACCGGTCGTGTATTGTGAGTAATGGCACCGATGTTATAGTCGCAACAGAGAGCGCATATAAAAAGCAGGAGTTCTCCAAAATATTCGAGGGTGAGACAAGTGAAAGTGAGCAAATGCGAATATATTACAAACGGGGCACTTTATTTAAAAGTAGTCTCCATGAGCATTTATACACTTGTCCCACTGAATAACGAGTCGCGTGATTCTTGTCTCATAAAACTCCTTGGGTTGCCATTGAGAGTTGGACCTCCCCACCCCACCCCCCACCCCTTGGCTGCTTCAAAAAGTGTGTAACTGACCCTTTCAAGTCATCGTCCGACACGAATCTGGTTCCCTTGAGCTGTTTCTTCAGTTGCCCCAAAATGCGGAAGTCGCAAGGCGACAGGTTTGAGATGTACGGCGGATGTTGCAGTGTTTCCCACTTAAACTTTGCCAGTTTTGTGTTAATCACATCAGCGTCATGGGGACGGGCATTGTCATGGAGCAAGATGACCCCATTCATCAATTTCCCACGTAGTTTGTTCTTCATCCGGCGTTTCACAATATCGGAAAGGATTGATAGTCTTTCCAGGTTTAGCAAATTCGATCGGTAAATGCCCCTGACGATCGAAAAAAAAGTCAACCCCATTCCGGCGGAAATGAAAGCCTTTGCTTTCTTTGGGGCTGGTGAATTCGAAAGTTTCCACCATAAGCCTTGCCGTCGTGTTTCAGGCTCGTAGTAGTGGCACCATGATTTGTAGCCGGTCACAATTGGAGAAAAGAAGTCGTCACCCTCTCATTGTGATACCGGATCTGATGAGTCAAGGCAGCGCCGAACTTCTCCGTCTTCTGGCGGTGGTTCAAAATCTTGGGCATCCATTGCGCAAACAAGAGCCGATGACCGAGATATTCGTGAATTATGGTGTGAACCGAACCGTGACTAATGTTCACACGCTCTGCCAGTTCATCGATACTTATCCCCCGTTCTTGTCTAATCAGCTCATCAACCTTTGCAATTCTGTTGGGGGTGATTGCACAGTGGCTTTGGCTTGGTCTTGGATTGTCTTTGCAACTTTTCTTCGAACAGTTTTCTGCAACGCTTCACAGTGGCCAATGAAATGCAATGTTCAAAGTACATGGCAGCCATACGGCGACTAATTTCTTTTTCAGAAACACCTTCAGCCGTCAGAAAATTCATGACACCACGCTGTTCAACTTTTGGAGCGTCCATTACGTCACGCAACCATGTTCAACCCAGTGAATGAGAGCATTAAAGAACATTTATCCTCACACCTACGTGTCCCTTTTATAAATGAGAGATGCCTGTGTGCTACGCGCATGCCTCGCAGATAATGAACCGAACAATTATTGCACGGGGTGGGTTGGCTCACTTTCATTTCATTCGCCGTCGTGTCTTAGAAATGCGAAGATACAGCTTGATAAAGGGCAAAAAAGTGCCACTGGAAACAAAGTTCACTGCACGTATACACAAAACCTCGCAACAAGATATTTAAACATACATATAAGTAAGTCTCCAATAAATCTACGTATCTAATAAAAAGTCACTATGCGTCAAACAAGGCAAATAAACATGTTGCGCAACCACAGATCACAGAATCCTCAGGCCCGCCCCCCTCACACCACTCCCCCTGATGTCCCTTTTGTCCCGTCGTTTAATTGCGCTACCGTACACCGCTAGAAGATGCATTACCAACAAGCCCACATCGCAACCCTCGTAGTTACCTTTGCTGGCTTTAGTGTCTTGACATGGGTGCTTTGGCGCAGGTAGAAAACATGTTGATATTCTTTTTTCTGTGACATGACGGTACAAATGAGCCACCACAACGCTTCGTCGCATCGGACCTCGCTGCGTGCTTTGTCAACTTGTCTGATAGTGTGTTGATTTGGCTTTTCTCGTTGTATGGTCCGATCTACGACTTAAGAGAAGTCAATGCGCTTTTGCCGTCGAATGTTTTTAACAACATTAAACGCACAAAGTTCCGGAATTGAAAATATAAAGCATGACTTTGGAAATGTCGCTCCACCTCTTGCATTAAAAGTTTATGAGAACTTTATGCCCACAAAGTTTCGCAATTGAAATCCATGCGTTCCGTAGATCCGTGGCCTCCGCCAGATGCCGCGACAAGCCCGCTCGCCATCAAAAACATCCTTGAAACTTTGTGCTCAGATGGGGCTCCTTGAGTCATGTGACTCCCGGTGCATGGGCGCTGCCGCGAAATTCTGCCCGAGTTCGCAATGTTCGCGCTGAAATGTCTTTTCGAGCGTGAAATAGACATTCTAGACAAAATCATCCAGAACGATTTCCGGCGCCGGGGGTTTTGGTCGGCAGTGCATGACAGCCCGAAAAAATTTCGGGGGTGGGCTGAAGCCCCATAAGTCCCAGCCCCCTGGCTACGCCCCTGGTCGCCGCATGCCACCGACTTCCTGCGCGACGAGAGACCGAGGAAGCAGCAGCGGCCATCAAGCACTTGCGCGCGCCGCAGCTAAGCCCAGTATGGGTGAGAGAGAGGAATACGGACCGCGCGCCGGATTTTGAGAGCGAGACGGCTCAGACGGCGGTGGCACCCGCACGCACGCTTCATGCGACTGCCTCACCACTACAACCCGTCTCGCTACACGGCGTCGCGTCGCCATATCTGCTCCGTCGAGGCGCGCTGGTGACCTGGCGTCGCGACGATGCCCTCGCCCCTCACGCAACACCTGGCGCGCTATCTCTGCAGCAGGTGTCCCGATGCGCCCGCTCTGCTTCGTCGTTCGTGATGTATACCGTCGCAGCCAATGGCAATTTAGGAGCCGTTTCACTGCTACAGACGCGCCGGCGTTTTCGCTCAATGGGCCATTTGATGATTTCGCATAAAAAACTACAAGTACATAATGTAAATAAATAAAGGAAAGGTCCACCAAGCATCAACGGTAAAGAAAATAAGGTTTACGTACATGGCCGTTCAAATGGTTCAATCATTACATGTAGTAAATGCAATATTCTGTGCCTTCCTGTCTCTTCTTCGTGTTCATTATTCACTCATTTTGTATCCTGTTTCTATGGTATTGTAAGACTCGTCTTCAATCTACGTTACATTTTTCTGGTGGAGGTGCTGGGTACATGCTACCACGCCCAGATCGAACGCCGTCTACAAGCCCAGTACGAAGTCCGGTCGAGCTGACTCCTGTTTACGTACGGACAAGCCGTCGACTTCAGGGACTGCCACCTGAGCACGAGCCTCTACCCAATCGAGTCGGAAAGATGAGTACATCAGTTCCGTCTTCTTCCTCAACCGCACCGACCGAGGTCGTCCTTAACCAGCCGCGAATCCCCACATCCTTCCATGGGGACACTATCGAGGATGTTGAGGACTGGCTCGATCACTTTGAGCGTGTCGCAGAATTCAACGGCTGGACTCCAGAGCGCAAGCTACGTAACGCCTACTTTGCCCTCGAGGACTACGCGCGGACATGGTTTGAGAACCGTGAGGCGGCCTTATTGACATGGGACGAATTCCGACGCTAGCTAATCAGCACATACGCCAGCCTCGATCGCAAGGAGCGAGCTGAATCTGCAATTCAGGCGAGAGTACAGCGGCCGAACGAAAGCGTCGCAATGTTTGTCAAAGATATGTGCCGACTTTTCCGACGCGCGGATCCATCCATGCCGGAAGAAAAGAAGGTCAGGAACCTGATGCGTGGTGTCAAGCAACAGTTATTCGGTGGCCTAATACGAAACCCATCAAAGACCGTCGCAGAGTTTCTCGCGGAAGCCATATCAATGGAAAAGGCACTGCAGCAACGAACAAGGCAGTACAACCGCGACGTGTCGTCCCTATCGAGTGAGCCTCTCGCTATACCCTTGGACAATACTGACGCCTTGCGTGAGCTCATTAGGCTTGTTGTCCGAGAGGAGCTCCAAAAGCTTCAGGTGGCTCCGGTATCGGTACCGCGACTCGCTCTGGCTGAGGTCGTCCGGGAAGAAATCAGGCAGGCGGTACAAGTCCCGGAGCAAAGCGAGGCACCACAGCACGAGGTACGGCAGCCACGGCCTCGCATGTCGTATGCGGAAGCTGCGCGAAGTTCGTTGTCTCCGACTTTTCACGATGCGCGCGATGTTCCGGACTTTCACGGTGTGCGCGCCGTTGAACAAGCAACTGCCGACTTCAGGACTCGCCGCACGTCATTAATGGCTGAAACACGACCACCCCGCAAGAGCGACGTATGACGCACTGCAGACCGGAGACCCTTGTGTTTTCATTGTGGTGAAGCCGATCACCTCTACAGGGCCTGTCCTTACCACAGAGCTGGGCTCCGTGGATTTTCACTGAATGCGCCTTGCCCACGCAATGGTGAACGCCACCTCAAGATTGAAGCCTACCTCGCGGACGCCAGGAGCTCGTTTGGCCCACGATTCCGTGACCCCCGGTCACCGTCACCTGCCCGATACAGGTCTTCCAGCCCCGTCTTCACGCCGAGCGCAACAAGGCGTCGCTCACCCAGCCCTGCCTCCGGGGAAAACTGAGTCCAGCGACCTGCGGAGGTGAGGTCGCTGACGTTGCGAACGCTGAAGATCCTCCATTACAACGACCGCGAAATGACGTAATTGAGACGCAGAGAAAGCAGTGTAGTTCGGTGTCAGTATCTTGCGACCTACCAGTTACCATAGATGACTACGAAGTCACGGCGCTAATCGACATGGGTGCGGACACGTCTGTTATGAGCCAGAATCTCGCGCGCACACTGAACAAAGTTTCGACGCAATGAACCGGAACTCAAATTCGTACTGCAGGAGGGCACCTCATAACTCCAATGGGCCGGTGCACGGCACGAGTCAACATTCGGGGCTTCACGTACATCGGCGATTTCGTCATTCTTCCTGAATGTTCAAAGGACCTTATACTCGGCATGGATTTCCTTCAGGCGAACGGTGCCATCATCGACCTGCAACAGTCCAGAGTTAGCTTCGCTACTACGCAAGCCATAGCGAACAGTAATGACGACAGTGACATCGCGCTTCGCGTAGCTGACGATCACGTCACGTTGCCACCCAAGAGCAGCGTGCTTACCCTGGTCCGATGCGACATGGAAGACGACGCCGAAGGAATTGCTGAGACCAACATCCCCCTGCTTCTTGAGCGCCACATTTGCATAGCCAGAGGGCTTCTTCAGATGCGAAACAAATGTTCAGTTGTTTTGCTAACAAACTTCAGCAACGAGTATCGGCATGTACCGCGAGGAACGACACTCGCATTTCTTCGCGAAATCAGTGATGTTACTGACATTGGCACATTGGAAATCGCATCATTTCAGCAATCTGAGTTGCCCAGCCTAAAAGAACGGATTCACGTTAACGCTGCTCTGCCAGACCATCAGAAAGACCGTCTACTGAGTCTCGTCAATGAATTTGCGGACTGTTTTTCAACGTCGTCCAAATTACGGCGCAGGTCCATCACAAAGCACCGCATTGTTACGGATGAGTGCACGTCCTGTTCGTCAGCATCCTTACAGAGTGTCTCCAGTGGAAAGGGAAGCGATCAAGCATCAGGTGAAAGAGATGCTCCAAGACGACGTGATCCAGCCGTCCACAAGCCCGTGGACCTCCCCTGTAGTGTTAGTCAGAAAGAAAGATAACACACTACGGTTCTGTGTAGATTACAGGAAATTGATCAGTGTCACCAAGCGCGATGTTTATCCATTGCCCCGCATCGACGAGGCATTAGATAGTCTACAACATGCCAAGTTTTTTTCTTCGTTGGACCTTAAATCAGGGTATTGGCAAATCGAAGTTGATGAACAGGATCGTGAAAAAACAGCGTTTGTGACACCTGACGGGCTTTATGAGTTCAAAGTTCTCCCCTTCTCTCTCTGTTCCGCACCTGCCACCTTTCAGCGGATGATGGATACCGTGCTTGCTGAACTCAAATGGCAAACCTGCCTCGTATACTTCGACGACGTCGTCGTGTTCTCGAGCACGTTTGACGAACATCTCGCACGACTCGAGAGTGTCCTCGCTGCGATCCGTACTGCCGGCCTCACCATCAAGCCTTAAAAGTGCTACTTCGGGTTCCAAGAGCTCAAATTTCTTGGCCATGTGGTTGGTCCTAAAGGCGTCCGACCAGACCCAGACAAGTTAGCTGCCGTCACCGAGTTTTCGCCACCCACAGACAAGAAGGCTGTCCAACGGTTCCTTGGTTCGTGCGCATATTATAGGCGCTTTGTCGAGGGATTCTCGAGAATTGCTGAGCCTCTGACATGGCTTACACGCGACGATGTGCCTTTCATTTGGGCGGACGAGCAGCAGCAGTCATTCAATGAATTGCGCCAGCGTTTGCAGGCGGCCCCGATACTTGCTCATTTCGACGAAGACGCTGACACTGAAATCCATACTGACGCCAGTAATACGGGTCTCGGTGCAGTTCTTGTGCAGTGGCAAGCTGGTGCGGAACGCCCCATTGCTTATGCAAGCCGTAGTCTCACCAAGGCTGAGAAGAACTACTCAACCACTGAAAAAGAATGCTTAGCAGTTGCGTGGACAATTGGTAAATTCCGACCCTACTTGTACGGTAGACCCTTTAAGGCTGTCAGCGATCACCACGCCCTGTGATGGCTTGCCAACCTCAAGGATCCTTCAGGCAGACTAGCCCGTTGGAGCTTGCGCTTACGAGAGTACGACATAACAGTTGTCTACCGATCCGGGAGGAAGCACAGCGACGCTGACTGTCACGTGCACCACTCCCTACGACGTCATCGGACCCTGACCATGACTTGCCATTTGTCGGCGTTATTGACGCCATAAAGATGGCTGAGCACCAGTACGCTGACCCTGAGCTACTGCCGCTGATCGAGCACCTTCAAGGAGTTGAAGGTGTTTTACCCCTCTCGCTCGTGCGCGACTTATCGTCGTACCGCTTGCACAACAACGTCATTTACAGGAAAAACTGCGGAAGCGGTCCCAATACGTAACTCCTTGTCGTTCCGTCGGCGCTGCGCCAAGACATTTTCCAAGCCTGCCATGATGAGCCATACGCGGGACACCTGGGATTCGCTAAAACATTAGCAAGGATACGACAGAAGTATTACTGGCCCCGGCTTTATTCTTCTGTGAAACGGTACGTGAAGACCTGCCGCGATTGTCAGCGCCGCAAGAAACCACCAGTTAAACTGGCTGGCTTTCTCCACCCTGTGGACCCTCCTCAAGCACCGTCCCAACAAATAGGAATGGATCTACTTGGGCCGTTCCCAGCGACCTCTTCGCGCAACAAATGGATAGTCGTAGCTAGCGACTACTTAACTCGGTACGCCGAAACCGAAGCTATTCCGCAAGCAAACTCGTATGAAATGGCCAAGTTCTTTGTACGCCACATCGTCCTACGACATGGTGCACCGTCTGTTGTCATCACCAACCGCGGTACAGCATTTACAGCCGAACTTATGCAGGACGTTCTCCAGCTGACGCATTGCTCTCACCGCAAGAGCACTGCGTATCACCCTCAGACCAATGGATTAACGGAACGTCTGAACAGAACACTAGCTGATATGCTCTCCATGTATATCGACGTAGAGCACAAGACGTGGGGCGAGATTTTAGCCTATGTGACCTTCGCGTATAACACTGCTGTACAGGAGACTACGCAGTATACGCCGTTCGAGCTTGTATACGGCCGTCACGTCACGTCCACACTTGACGCCATGCTACCTCTGGCTGATAACAGCCCGACCAGCGAACAAGTAGAAGAGTTCGTACAAAGAGCTGAACAAGCCCGCCAGCTTGCTCGGCATCGTATCCGGAGCTAACAGCATGCCGACACCCTTCGGTACAATCAGGGTCGACGCGACGTCCATTACAATACCGGCGCCTTCGTGTGGGTCTGGACGCCCGTCCGTCGCCGTGGACTCTCGGAAAAGTTGCTCCGCCGGTATTTTGGTCCCTACAAGGTTACACACCGCCTCAGTGACGTTACCTACGAAGTCGTCCCCTGCAGTTCTGACCCCGGTTTGCCCCGTCGTCGTCCTCGCGCTGAAGTTGTTCATGTAGTGCGCATGAAACCCTACTATGCGCGTACCTGAACGCCGAGATGCACCTGAGGAGCTCCATTTGTTGTCGTCGCTGAAAGAACTTTTTCACGCGGCCGAGACGGTCGCTTTTCGCATGGGGGGCAATTGACACAATGCTGTGGGGCTCCCGCACCGCGGGACGGCGCGCGCAACGGCCGGCGCCATGGAAGACGACGAAGCGCGTATGCGTCACGCTCTTCTTCTGGCCCGCCATTAAAGAGAAGCGTATATTTTGTAAGACTCGTCTTCAATCTACGTTACAGTATTTGATGCTCAATCGCGTCGACCTTCTCTTTATTGTCGACATTTTCTTGATCTTTTTTTTTCAAGAGGCCATGTGGACATAGCTAAGTGTATGGTGCAATGTGGGTTCTTTTTTGGAGTATATGTTGACCGGTAATTTTACATAACTGTGGGACTAATTCTCGCTCATTGTGCGTAGAGCCGGAGCCACCTTCCACGCACCACTGCCACGAGCGAGCCCTGCTTAGTCCAAGCGAACTCGCTTTATGTAAATGTGTGCCCGTAGGGCGGCTTTGCCTCGACATGTCTACATCTACGGCAGTGCACCCTTTAAAAAGGTGCAGTGGCGCTAATTACGCATATACGACTATATCATCGCTATAATTACGCCCGTACTCCTAATTTTAACTAACGTGCGACTAATTCTTGCTTCTTGCCTACATTTTGATAACTTTTGCGACTTGCTACGACGCTCTGGAGACGTTAAAGCGCTTTGTTTCTCTGAAACTGTTTGCAAGATACCCAGATACGCCAGACCAGTGTGAAGTCAGCGATGAAGACCTTGTCTTCATAACGTTTGCACTCTTTGACGCTTATCTTGCCCCCAATCATCATCTATCTTGCGTGTATTTCCTTTGTTTAACGCTGCGCGCGCGGTGCTGTTTTACTCCCTAAAGGGTGTAAACTTTCTCGGAGTGCAGATAGTGCAGTCTTCAAGAATGGAAACGCGAGCTAGACATATGACCATTGTTATTCAATTTGCACCCTTTGAGGCTTGCACTCCAAAAAACGTTTGCACCCTTAGGAGTTTGTCCCCTAACAATAATCGTCATCTGTCGTGTGTGTCTTTCCTTTCTTGCGCGCCCAGTACTTCCAGGTCACAAACGTCATGCGCGTTATCAGCTTAACATATCATTATTGGCAGGTAAGCAGCAAGCGCAGAGTTTACAAGAAAGGAAACGATTGCAAAACAGATGACGATTATTTTTGGGGACAATTAAGACACGTACGCCTCAAGGGGTGTAAAATTTTAACGAGATAGCGGTAAGGGCCCCGTGTCGCCGAAAAGCCGGCGTCGACGTCCCGCGTTAGGCGTCCAGCGTCGGACGTCGTTCCGGCCAAAATATTTTCGAACCACCCATACCCAGGCCCTCCATGTGGCGCAAGGAAGCTACTGAAATAATTGGATTTCTCAAGCTCAAATACGTAGAAAAATCGTAAGGTACGACTTACACACAACTTACAGACATGATGGCGTCAGATTGTAATTTGACTATACAAGAAAACTGTAGTTCTGTTCCGCGAAAACTCAGAAGAAAGCCCTTTTCCAGCGTTTCGACCATTCATAGACCGGCCACGGCGTCCGCCATTTGCGCGCGCCGACGCGTGAGTATTTTGGAAGACACGGAGCGGAGCGCCCGTTTCCTTGAAACACTTCCAGACGGCGCTAGCCTCCGCCGCATCGCGGCCCAAACAAGAGGCCACATTTCTACCAGAAAGCCCGCCTTCGTGCATAGCGTTCGTGGGCAGCGTTTACCGGTAAACATTACAGTTACATATGCTCCAGTTGCCGGGAAGCGTGAGAAGCAGTCAGGGATCTTTGAATGCTATGGCGTTCCACTCTTTAAGGCGAAGCTTAAGCGTCCTCCATCGTTTTTTAGAGCTTAGGTCTATAAAGGCAGACAAAGCGTAATAGCCGCAAGAATGTCTAAACCCACAAGTACGAAGATTAGATAAATCCATGTACTTATTTTATCCATGGTAGCTGACCAATCGCAATGCCAGTTTCCTTTAGTACAATAAAAAAAATTACACCCTTTGAGGCGCATCCTGTCCCCAAACAATGAATGAATGAATGACATCGTATTGGTAAAGCTGGCGCTTTGGCCTACGTTCGGTGATTAGGGGAATTGAGGTATTTTAAGGGGTGGAACTCACAGCGTGTTTACAGGAGGTATTCAGAGACCTGGATTGGGAAGAATTGGGAATAAGAGTTAATGGAGAATACCTTAGTAATTTGCGATTCGCTGATGATATTGCCTTGCTTAGTAACTCAGGGGACCAATTGCAATGCATGCGCACTGACCTGGACAGGCAAAGCAGAAGGGTGGGTCTAAAAATTAATCTGCAGAAAACTCAAGTAATGTTTAACAGTGTCGGAAGGTAACAGGAGTTTATGATAGGTAGCGAGGCACTGGAAGTGGTAAGGGAATACATCTACTTAAGGCAGGTATTAACCGCGTATCCGGATCATGAGACTGAAATAATCAGAATAAAAATGGGCAGGGGTGCATTTGGCAGGCATTCTCAGATCATGAACAGCAGGTTGCCATTATCCCTCAAGAGAAAAGTGTATAACAGCAGTGTCTTACCAGTACTCACCTACAGGGAAGAAACCTGGAGGCTCACGAAAAGGGTTCTACTTAAATTGAGGACGACGCAACGATCTATGGAAAGAAGAATGATGGGTACGTGTAACGTTAAGGGGGAGGGGACGTAAGAAGAGAGCAGATTGGGTGAGTGAACAAACGCGAGGTAATGACATCTTAGTTGAAATCAAGAAAAAGAAATGGGGGGCACGGGCAGGACATGTAATGAGGAGGGAAGATAACCGATGGTCATTAAGGGTTACGGACTGGATTCCAAGGGAAGGGAAGCGTAGCAGGGGGCCGGCAGAAAGTTAGGTGGGCGGATGAGATTAAGAAGTTTGCAGGGACAACATGGCCACAATCAGCACATGACCGGGGTAGTTGGAGAAATATGGGAGAGGCCTTTGTCATGCAGTGGGCGCAGCCAGGATGATGATGATGATGATGAAGGGGTGGAATGGGAGGGGTAAAGAAATGATGCTCAGTCAGCTCTACACGCGGGCGTCACAGTCTGAACAGCTAACCAGACTCGACAGCGAAGGCCAGAAGCGACTCGTACACAGCAAGCCTGACGAGCCTGTTGACTGGTCGGATCGTAGTTCGGAATTGTCGTCCCGTCTAGATATTTAAGACGTGCCTCTTCACGAGCCCGTAATTTCCAGAAGAGGTGTTTGGCTGTGGGAGGCATAGTGTGGCGGCAGTGATGGTAGAATTGCACCAGCGTGTCCTCACCTTCGCTGTGGTTCTGTGTTCTTTCCTTGGGGATATAGGACCTCCAGCGGTCAATGAGATCGGGGGGATGGGGTAAAACCCGATTGTAGGTGGTGGAGAAGTAACTATCCGGCTCTTGCTAGTCCCCATGGTATACCGGACTATCGCTGACGGCTGCACGGTTAGCAGCCTCGCGTTCTTTAGCAAGTTCTCGTATTCTTGGCGAGGGTCTGTATTTGCTCCAAAGACGTTTCGTTTGCGCATACGGGCGAAAAGCCGTCAGGGAGGGCCACCCACTTCGTGCCCACCTCGTGCGTGCTCTCGTTTCCCTCGATGCCTGCATATATGTCCTGGTACCCATCTTATTTGTATCCAGGTCATCCGCGTCGATTCGCTTGTATACGTGGCACATTGTTTCTTGATTAGATGACCAAACTGTTTACACTGGGACTGAGTCCATCTTTACACGCACGAAGTGCTGCTTGTGAGTCAGTATATGTGCGCATACCATTCCCAGGATTGGGTTGTGCCTTCGCATACTCGGTGGCTCGGTAGATGGCCCGTAGCTCGGCTTCAGTGGGGGATAATAATCGTAATTGGTCTGGCTTGTAATCCCTGTTTTGAAATCTCTGCGCTCGCTACTTTCCTCTCAAGAGAATGCTGCTATATGTGATGCTGTCGATAATAACGCGCCTGCCGTTCGTCACTTGGAAGACAGGGCGCGCAAGAAAAGAAAGACACGCAAGATAGATGACGATTATTGTCAGGGGACAAGACAAGCCACAAAGGGTGCACATTTATTTTAGTTTGTTTGGCCTGGCTCTCTTTGGTCATACTTGGCCCTTGCGCCACAAAACACTATATTCATCATCATTTATCATATTTTAGTTTGTAATTTTAGGACACTTCGTACGATATTCGCTACGTCAGCCTTGCTTTCGCGACGCTGCATAAAATAAAAGCGACGTCGCCGACCCACGGAATCGTTCTATCGCACTCGGGGACTTCTTTTTTTCTTAACGCGGCTCTTCATTATTTGGTGCCGCCGTCGACCTCACGGCAGAGATCGCTGCCCTATAGTTTCGATTTGCCTCCTGTGGTGCTTCGCATGTAGGAAAGAAAGGAACTAAGAATAAATAACGTTACGAAGCAAGCATTTGCGAAGTAACTCTCCGTGAAACCACGTCCCTTGGCTTTTTCCCTCTCTCAAAAAGTCGTGACCCTTCAGTCGGCGGGCTCGGCGCAGTGTACTTGGTTATAGCGCTATAGGTTTTAATCGACGCACACTTGTTCGCGTGCTTTGCCAACCGCTGTGTGCACATTGTGCCTGCGCAACTTGAGGTCGTTTATTCGTCTTCGTTGCAATGTGCGAGTGCAGCAGGCACACGTAGCTGTCACGCCCGTTGTCTTTTCGGAAGAGCGTGCGCTGAGCGCGGCGGCGGAAGACACCAAAGCTAGCCGTAACATGATAATAAAGTTGGGCCAAGTTTTCCTGGCTTCACTTTTATCCTGTGACGTTTCCTTCCAGTTCATTCCTTCCTCCATGTATGTCCTTGGCAAGTTCGCATTCGCCACCAACCTGAAAGCCACACCGGGATTTCAGTGTCTGTACAATCAATTCGTGCTCTCAACCGAGTTGCCGGGCGCGTTCATCGCCGAACGCCTCCTGAGAGGTCTGCAGGGAATCACAAGGTTTATCGAGAATTGGGAAAATCGCACCGGGGCGCCGTTTCATCCAATCATCGTCGCCCCAGGGAGCACCGGTGCGATTTGCCGCCATTAGATGGTGTGGTGCAGCGCTCGAGAGCCCTCCCCTCTGCCCCTGTGGTGGCTGGGGGAGAGGTCGACGGCGGGACGGGGGACAACCACACATACTACATGTTACCTCTCCAGATGCGCTGGTTAACGGCTCTGCGAATTCTCTGCGGTATCGAACAATAAAACAGCAAACGCTATCTAAATATCCTCACTGTAACATATCCGCGCCTTCAAGCGCATCATGCATTCCTTTAAGAGGACACTGAATAGTTATTTGAGCTGTATTAGTAAATTACTCTTCTGCGATACCAAAAAAGCCATGGTCGCCATGAGAGGAGGCTTGACAAGCCAGAAAAGATGCGAAACAAAAGACGGATGGGGACGCCACACTCAAGTTCCCGCACCAGTCACAGTGACGTCACGAATTTCGACAGCGTGTGTTATGGCCTAGTTGTTCTCGGTAGTAAGCATGCTTTAGGAGTGTTTTTTTTTGTGTGTGTGTGTGTGTGTGTGTGCGGTTGTCCCAGTGTTCTCTTTTCTCTCTTCTTTTTTGCGCGTGAGGTTTCTGTCTATGCTTTACCGTGCTCGGTGTGCCTCCTCCGCCCCTCGGGAGCCCACTTCGGGATCGGCCTCCCGACGCTGCCGTTGGAACTCGACATTTCTGGCGCGCAGCTCGGGGTCGGCCCTACGACGGCGAGCCCGTTCACGAGCAAACTCTCGTTGACGCTCGCGGTAGGCAGCTTCTTCCTCAGGAGTGCGCACTACTCGTGCTCTTCCCATAGTTGTAGCTGGGATGGAATGTGCGGAACCACTAGTCCAAAGCTCCGTATGTTGGGCGCAAGGTTGCCTGCGTTCGATGTCTCGAGTTTGCTCGGTGGCGTGGTTAGCAGCATCCGCCCGGCATTGCCGCTTACGATTCTTCAAAATTAAATTGCTTCAAAATTAAATGTATCTGTCACGTAAGACGATAATGGCTCATATCCCCATAAACGCGGCCTCCCCATTACGACGACAGAACAGAAGTGAAGTTCTACGCTGGAATGACGAGCGGCAACGGAGCCAGCTGGGGACGAAGACGTCGACGCTCGAGCCATTGCTTATGATGATAGTTTTAGCGAAGCCCGTCAACGACGGCACAGGTCCGCATAAACAGCTTCGCTGTAAAAAGCACCTGGCCTGCTTGAGATAATCAGATTTTACTACATCATTGCAGTATAGTGTTTTGAAGTACTTGGAAAAGGCCTTTGGCCTTTTCTCTCTACATTAAAGCTTCCGGTTCTATATTGTACCTATGCCTGTAACGACCCCGCCTCCACCAATCACCATCCTGCGGTTTTTCCACCCATTCTCTAAACGTCTCTTGCTTATCTCGACTGCTGACCAGTTAATGCTTCCATCCGCTTTTAATCCCAGCGCTTCTGGGAGGTGAACGTTCCCTGCGGTCCTTTCTGAATGAATTCTGCACATCGCATTCCATCACGATGTGCAGAGTCGTCTCCGGACTTTTGCTGCAGCAGGCCTAATGCTGTTGCCAGTATTTGCCCCGGTATGACTTGTCTTCAGTCAACCAGCTCGGGTCTCAAATGGCATGACACTGCTCATTGGTTTATCATACAAATTTACACTCCTGATTTCTTTCTTGTCGTATTAGTAAATCTACACGGACTTGTTTGTTTCCATCCTCTGAATCCAATTTACCGTCTCTGTTCCTCTCACTTTCTTTTGATGACTCCGTGTTGTCTAGATACGCTTTCAATTGCAGTTCGCGCTTTGCAGTTCTCTCCAGTTGGCGACGGTGCCGAGAGCTTTTCGGAGCCAACTGAGTCTCGATAGTGGATGGCACTGTTGTGTCGTTTGACCCATCTCCTCTCGCAAAGGCCTTTAAATTATTGACCAAGTGTGTTTTTCATTACAATATTTCTTTTGGGGGACGCGGTGAAGAAGGAAATTATCTCCTTCATAATATCTACTGTGTTTATGACGGCTTGAACACGCGATGACTTGGATAAAGACAAGTTGAGTGCGTGGTGAAAGCACGGGGAGTGAACTGCGTTTGGCGCGCACCGCTTAATTTCGCACACGGAACCACATAGCTCTCACACCATGACGCTTCAGCCATCGGTCGCTACGCCAACGCACCTGCCGAGGTCGAGTTCTAGGCCCTTCGGCATTTTTTGAACCCGTTCACCAAGTACTTTCCCTGTCAGGATATGGGCTCAATTAGACGTTGGCGTCAACAGCATCGCTGTCACTGCGCCGGTCGACAGAATGGACGAAGTCCTCTCGTACGATGTTCTTGTGTACGTAGCGCAGGACAATACTTATAGCTGCGACGTGTGGCTTATATACATCGGATGTTTCATCGAACATGATGCTATAGACGCCTGACTCGTGCATCCACTGAATAAGTGTAGCAAGAACCTCGTCTCTACTGCACCTCATAGTTCGTTCTGGGTCGTCTTGCAGATGTACGTGGATCGGTATGATGTGCTCACAAGGTGCTTCTTGAGTTCAGTGTCCCCGCTTAATACTAGAAAGCGCAGAATCTCGCGGACATTGCCCTAATTTGAAGACAATGAGGCCTCATTTCACCGCTCAGGAAGTGTTCCGCCGTCTCGGTGTCCACGAAATGATATATTTTCGCGCCCTAGAAAGATGATTGGAAACAGGCGCAGTTTCGGTTGTCGTTCACTTGATGTCATCATCATCATCATCAGCCTGGTCACGCCCACTGCAGGTTACGCCCACTGCAGGTTACGCCCACGGCCTCTCCCATACTTCTCCAACTACCCCGGTCATGTACTAATTGTGGTCATGTTGTCCCTGCAAACTTCTTAATGTCGTCCGCCAACCTAACTTTCTGCCGCCCCCTGCTACGCTTCCCTTCCCTTGGAATCCAGTCCGTAACCCTTAATGACCATCAGTTATCTTCCCTCCTCATTACATGTCCTGCCCATGCCCCATTTCTTTTTCATCATTTCAACTAAGATGTCATTAACTCGCGTTTATTCCCTCACCCAATCTGCTCTTTTCTTATCCCTTAACGTTACAGCCATCATTCTTCCTTCCATAGCTCGTTGCGTCGTCCTCAATTTCAGCAGAACCCTTTTCGTAAGCCTCCAGGTTTCTGCCCCACACGTGAGTACTGGTAAGACACAGCTGTTATATACTTTTCTCTTGAGGGATAGTGGCAACCTGCTGTTCATGATTTGAGAATGCCTGCCAAACGCATCCCAGCCCATTCTTATTCTTCTCATTATTTCAGTCTCATGATCCGGATCCGCGGTCACTACCTGCTCTAAGTAGATGTATTCCCTTACCACTTCCAGTGCCTCGCTACCTATCGTAAACTTCTGTTCTTTTCCGAGACTGTTAAACATTAATTTGGTTTTCTGCAGATTAATTTTTGGACCCACCCTTCTGCTTTGCCTGTCCTAGGTCAGTGAGCATGCATTGCAATTGGTCCCCTGAATTACTAAGCAAGGCAATATCATCAGCGAATCACAAGTTACTAAGGTATTCTCCATTAACTTTTATCCCCAATTCTTCCCACTCCAGGTCTCTGAATACCTCCTGTAAACACGCTGTGAATAGCATTGGAGAGATCGTATCTCTCTGCCTGACGCCTTTCTTTATTGGGATTTTGTTGCTTTCTTTATGGAGGACTACGGTGGCTGTGGAGCCGCTATAGATATCTTTCACTATTTTTACATGCGGCTCGTCTACACCCTGATTCCGTAATGCCTCCATGACTGCTGAGGTTTCGTCTGAATCAAACGCTTTCTCGTAAACAATGAAAGCTATATATAAGGGTTGGTTATATTCTGCACATTTCTCTATCACCTGATCGATAGTGTGAATATGGTCTATTGTTGAGTAGCCTTTGCGGAATCCTGCCTGGTCCTTTGGTTGACAGAAGTCTAAGGTGTTCCTGATTCTATTTGCGACTACCTTAGTAAATACTTTGTAGGCAACGGACAGTAAGCTGATGGGTCTATAATTTTTTCAAGTCTTTGGCGTCCCCTTTCTTATGGATTAGGGTTATTTTAGCGTTCTTCCAAGATTCCGGTGCGCTCGAGGTCATGAGGCACTGCGTATACAGGGTGGCCAGTTTTTCTAGAACAATGTGCCCACCATCCTTCAACAAATCTGCTGTTACCTGATCCTCCCCAGCTGCCTTCCCCCTTTTCATAGCCCCTAAGGCGTTCTTTACTTCTTCCGGCGTTACTTGTGGGATTTCAAACTTGATGTAGGCGCTGAATACAGATTTGGTTGGCCTCATCTATTTCAGGTGCGCGTACACAAGTGAGGAAGTCCTTCCCGGCCTGCATTGCTGTTTTGTGGTACCTGTTTGCTTCATATACAGGAAGATAATCTTTTCCCAGCAGTTTTGCAAAGGACGTGAGTTAATTGTTAACTGTAGTTTCTGAAGGGGAAAATTTTTCTGGTAGCCTCCCATAGGACTCGTTATGAACAAAGCGCAGTGCTTGCAGTACAGGACTCTGCGAGAATCGAAGAGCACAAGCCACTTGAACGTGTTTAAGTGCCACTGAGTGCGCATGGCTTCTCTATCAACTTTCCTGTGGACTGAGCGCGGAAAACTGTAGTTATCCGAAGGGCACCAGTGCGTTTCCAAAAAATGTCGCTTAGTGTAGTCACCGACTTGTGCGCCAACAAACTTTACGGTGACGCATTGAGCTGGCACTAACAAAGTGACGGACGTCCTCAAACAGGCGCTCGAGAATATCACGTCCAGTCCTTCGATTTGATATTCGGTATTTTGGTTACATGCAGAAGCAGGGTGCGAAAATTCTCCTTGAAGAGGTGGCGACCGATACCGGAGGAACAGAGGTGTTCGTGTTTTTCTCGTCCAATGGAAGCGTTGGGAAGATTGCTGATGAGTTGGCTTGCTCGGTGCCTTCGACTGTAATTTGTACAGCTTTCTTGAGAGCATTGGTGGAGAACTTAACGCTCTTTCTCAAATTTGCTCTCTTCATTCTTGAGAGAAATGTTAAGGGCTGTAAACAAACAAAAATATGGCTGTTGAATGCTTTCAGCGTATAATCACGAGCAGTAATAGCGAGCTTAGCGTTTCAAAATGCAAGTTGTTCGACCGCACGAGCACTCCGTGATGGGAAACCACCAAAAAACTGGATTACGTTTGTCCCAACTGTGGTACGCATTACCGGTACCATAAAACATATAGTGTTGGTATTTCATGCACTTTGAACAAGCATACGTTACAACGGTCCCAGGAAGCACAAGTTCGCTATTTACTTTCTTGATACAGCTTGAGCAGGCTAGGAGCAGCCAGAGCTATGTCAAGCTATGGTTCAGACATCTTCAAGATGGCTAGCACTTGATGTCTCCAAGCCATACACTTCTAGCCATTGTGAAGACAATTGGAAAAAGTGTCGAAATTTTGAAGGCATTACCATGGAGGATCCAGGGAAGCCTCAACGAATTAGGGGTGGGAGGAGGTCGACACGGTCAATTTCGTAAGCGCGGAAGTTGCCGGCATGCCTGGGTGAAGGTGAGGGGTTAGCTGCGTTGATAGGGCATATGAAACCCCTCGTAGTGCAATCAGCACCATGAATGTAGCGCGTGCAAACCGGTTCGTAGATTTCCTACGCACGTTCTGAAGCGTGCACCATCGCCGGTTCAAATCTGCCACTACATTGATAGCATGCTGCGACTGGCAGCCCGCAAAGGGGGCGCGCAATTTAAGATGACCATAAAAAGCAAGTAAAAATAAAATGTGTTCTGTTCAAAAAACACGGTGGTTGAGCGCAAGCCCCAACCAGATTTTTTGCAAGACAGTGATTGTAAGTGGCCCAAATTACTCACCAAACGCTATCGAGGGCACAAACAAACAGCCGACTTGTGAGCTTGCAATTCCACAACGCTAATGAAGCTCCTGGCGCATTGGCGACGAAGTGTCTTCTTGGCAGAACAATTGTTTCTGTGCTCTGTGAATTTTGCTGAAATCTTCGCCTTTCGAGGTGCCTCGCCTCCCGTCTTGCGGCCATGGATGCGGAGCATGCCAGAGGCCCGCCTGGCCAGAAGTCATCACGGCCGTCAACCGCAAGGAAGCGAGTTGGCTCCCCCAGTGACACCGAAGACACCGAGCTGTACTCTGTGTCTGAAGGCAACTCATCCGACGACGGCTTCATACCCGTCTGGAGTAAGAGGGCGAAGAGAAAGATCCTCAACGCAGCGCTGTCAACTCCTGCGAGTGCAACGAATATGAAGTCAAGGAGTGCGCGCTGGCCACACATCATCATCTTTATGCCGGAAGAACCCTCAAGCAACCTACGATTGCTGAACAGGCAAGCCCTATCTATTTTTCTGGAATGTGCGGTGCCGAATCAAAGACATGATAATAAATCCACGCACGAATATACTCGCCATAGACGTGCACACACTGGTGTACACAAACTGACGAAAATATTAAAGACGTGATTTTAGCCCTCTGGCGTTCCATTGAATGACGGACGCTGGCTTGAATTCTTTTCGGAAGGATGGAATATGGGTAGCCATCTTTCTAGTTGAGGGATTCAAGTACTGGGCTTAAGGCGTCCAGCATTTTAAGTGCGCTTCGAGCAGACGTTGTCCCTATGTCCACTAAAATCGCTCGGATGGCTTCCATGAGGGAACGTAGCACCGAGATGATTTGACGATCTGTTTTAGGAGAGTCATCCATGGCCGGATAAGGCTTTGGTGGGGCCGCGACCTTCTGACGTTCCTCAGCAAGGGAGCGGCTCGGTAGCGTAGGCCATTCCTCTAAAGAAAGAGTATTATCTGCTTCCTTCGTGGAAGTGGCAGACCCTTTCGCGGAGTGGAGTGGGTACTATCACTTCGCGCATGCGCCTTCTTTGAAGACGTACGATGGTGCCGACGTTGACGCCTACGCCGGACTACTTCGGCTGCCTCCCTGTGGGCCGAATTGTCTCTGGACATTTGCTTGAGAACCGCGCGCTCCTTCTTGATGCGGGGACAATCTTTCGACGAGGCCGCGTGAGGGCCGCTACAGTTGGCGCACCTCAGAACTGTGGCGCCGCAGGTCTCTTGTGTATGAGGTTCAGCGCAACGGGGACACAGTAGCGAGTTGGTACACACGCCCTTGATGTACGTGTCTTAGCCTGAGAACACTGATGGCATTGAAGCGGCTTCTGGATGAATGGTCGAACCGGATGTCGGAAATGTCCGACTTTAACGTGGTATGGTATACGATCTCCCTTGAAAATTAATTTTACGGAGCGCGTATTCCCAAGGCAGCGCACTTTCGTAATGACCGTGCCCTCGTTTGCCGGTTTGATGAGGCTAGGTAGGTCCTCATTGGGAACGGCAATGCCAATGTCGTAAATTACACCTGCTATGGATGTATCGTCGATCGGGATAAAGGGGCGCATTTTGATTCCGCCTAGCTCCATGATTTATTGAAGTTTTGCAAGCGCACTCGCGTGTTTCCACTCATCGTCATTTGTGAGTCCTACTTGTCGAAACCAATCAGACTGTCAGGGTACGAAGTTATCACCTCTTCAACAAATGGTGCATGCAGCAAAATTATCGTTTTTATTCGTCGTGAACTTACCTATGTTTTGCAACCAATTGGGCCCCATGACGACAATCAATATTGTGGGGATGCGCGACTCTCGCGCGTCCCCTGATATGTTTTTCCCGCATAGCTCCCTTTTCCTGCAATCCGGCTTCGCCACTTGGCCTGCGTGATGCCCGCGGCAGTCAGTCTGGTTAAGGCGCAGTACGAGAGATGGCGCGAGTGTTGCGCTGCTAACGCCACCTCCGGCGGGGTTACTTGGGAGCGAAAAGGAGAAAGCTCTTCCTCTTTGGTTCGTCGACGGAAAGCAGCGCGGACGTAGCGCGCGTGCGCCGATCCATGCTTCTGCCAGACCGCCTCGCGAGGCCTCGTACGAACGGCCCACCGTTCGCGTGACCGTACGCGCGAACGACCAGGCGTTGGGATCCAGCATGGGGGCGAACATATTCGCTCGCTATCCGGTCGCGGTGAGTCGGACTTCCTAGATTTGTCGCGCGCCCATCGGCATGTTTTGTGGATAGCAACTCGGCTAGCAAGCATTGATGTATGAAAGGTGCAATAAATGCCCTTGTGATTGTTTGCACTACTGTGTTGTCGTTCCTTTGTCCCAAGAGCAAGGGTGAGAACACCACAATATATATGCATCACAGTTAAAGAGAACAAACTCTTGTTTACTCTCATAGGCGTGTATATATCGCCTTCAAGCAATTTTGATACTTTTAGTATCAAAATTAGCGGATTAGCGGATACCTTGAGTGTTTGTCCCGCCTCATGGGTCATCATAGGAGATTTTAATGCACACCATCCAGCATGGGGAAGTACAAAGACAAAAGCAAGAGGACGAAGATTAGCAAGCATCGCCTACAACTGTGGCCTTACTCTCCTGAACGATGGTAGCCCCACCTTTCTTCGAGGCGTGACATACGGCAGCTGCCTCGACCTTGCTTTCGTCTCCAACCCTTGCCAGATGTGTGAAGTGGCTTCCAGATATTGAGACACATGGGAGTGATCACATTCCCACCTATCTAAACATCAAAGACTTGTCTAGATCTGGTCTAGATCTTTCCACCCGGGTAACCGAGTTGTAGTGCTGCCACTTTTGAAGATTGTTGCCTCCGATGAACGACCAGGATTCAGAGGCAAACTTCACGGATTTAATTCATGACAAGAACGATAAAACGATACAGCAAGCGTTAGTGAGAAAAAAAGGGTTCTTAAAGAAACGTCCGTGGCCCACAGTACACGCGATGACAAGCTTGATGACGGCGAAAGAGCACAGGCTACGGTGATAGGAACACGGCTCACTGCATGGCGAGGAAGAGTGACGTAACATTACGGCGCTTGGGGTCTTCGGTAAACATTCCGGGTCAGGTCTGAACACGATTATAGGAAAACGTACCTCGTCACCACAAAACACTCGTCGAAAATTGGAAACAGGAAATACGTCATGCTATAGTATTAACGCCGACTGTTTGCTGCCGCAAGCATCAAAAAAAAGAATGTGAAATGAGCATTATATTATATGGTTCCCAGCTCACATGGGCGACAACGTGCTGCCGGGCCACCCGAACCCCAATGAAATTGCTCACCGCCGTGCGCGAGAATTAACGCGCCGCGACGGCGATGGGGCTACATTGGATCCGGAGGAGCTCGGCCACAGCGACCCGTTATTAACATTTCACGAGATCGTCTCCCATTATAAAGAGGAACGCAGGCGTTTCCCGCCTCCGCATCCAAATCTATGCAGATCACAATCGATCACGCTTAGGATGCTTCAGACGAGGTCATATCCCTCCCGAAGTTTCTTAAGCAGGATTTCTCCAGATATTGACCGACAGTGCCCGGATTGTGGGGAGGTTAGCACTCTACCTCATATGCTCTGGCAGTGTCCTGCGTTACGGGATACGTCCCTCACCAGCGAACGGGACTGGGACGAGGCCATATCTAGCACGCAACTTAAGCTCCAGTCCATGGCCGTCCAGAGGGCCCGTGAAAGAGCGGAGAGGCTTGGCCTCCCCATTCCGACATGGGAGCAGCCAGCGGCGAGCCGGGGGCCCCAACGGGTCTCCACCGGCTAGTCCCTCAGGACCTGAATAAAAGTTCATTGTCTGTCTGTCTGTCTGAAATGAGATTAACAGAAATTGTTTTATTGTTTTTATTCTTTCCCAAGAAAAGTAAAAATATCTGCGTATAAATTAAATTAAAACTTTGCGGCTTCCTTCCGTTGCCTAGCGACAGGCGAATCGGCGAATGACGAGCCAGATGCTTGCGTCATTCGTTAGACACACCGCCGAAGCAAGCAAGACCGGCCGCGCAACTGAGCGTTGGCCTGTTGGTTCACACGAGTTCACCTGTCTGCCTGCTTTTCTATTTTTGGATTTAGCTTGGTTTGGTGGGCTCCAGGCGAATTCTTGCGTTCCTTCTGAATTTCGACATGACACCGCTGCATTACTGGACTATGGCAAGGTGAGAAAGTTTGTTCGACAGTCTGCGACGCATTTCAAGCAATTAGGCTTACGGCACGGCACCTAGGCTAGACTTGTGACGCAGTTAACGAAAAGCAGCGCGGCCGTCTGGCGCAGTTAATTTGAATTAATGAATCGTGTTGGGACACGTTTGCGACGCTTTCTATAAGCCCCAATACTACTTTAACTTATTTCGGTAGTTTTTGGGCACGCTAGTCGTACAGGGTGCTGTGACGCAGTTTCGCGTATACTGAATCTTTTGCGACGAGTTTTGGCGCTTTCTCTGGCCCCCAACGTTATTGTAACTGATTGCGTTGGTTTTTTTTTGTACTGTTCAAGCGCAGTGAGGGTGCCTGGCGCTGCGACGCGGTTAGCGAAAAGCAGCTCGGCTGGTGCGCAGTTTCGCTCTTTAATGCACTGACTAGACAAGTTCCTGGCGCTTTCCCTGACACCGAACATTGTTGAAAATTATTTTCGGTACTTTTCTTATAAGGCACGCACACCGCGGCTGTCGTGACGCAGCGAAAAGTAGCTAGGCCGTGGTGACAAAGCTTGGTGCGTACTGAAGCTTACTGCGACAAGTTTGTGACAATTATGGCCCCGCAACAATTTAAGCCTTCTTTCGGACTCGCGCTTGTCCATAACGCGACGAGCAATTGTCAAGAGTGATAACACGGGAGTGTGTTGCCAGCGCCGGCAGAACGCGCAAAAGATAACGCCAAGGAGCTCAAGCGCCAGGAACTAGTAACTCGAAATTCCGTCTTCTGGACGGCACCCACGTATTTGTCTTGAGTGCGAGTAGAAGGAATTCTGCGAGCGCACAGCATGGTCTGGCTGAGAGCCTGTGTTGTGGCCGCCTCTGTGTATTCGTAGCGTACTACATCGCGCCGGTTGTAGCCAAGTTCTGGAAATGCGCTGTATATAGCCCGTGTATTCGTGCCATTAAGGTGCAGGAAATAAGGCCCGGGAGGAGGGTAATGCCTGGAAATAGAATGTTTTCGTGGTATGTACGGTATTGTTGGGGATGAGTCGCGTATATTCTACGCCGTGTGTGTAAATACAAACTGCTTTTGTTTGTAATGCCGCCCATTCACCACTGTCGCGCGCTTCGCCTGTACACGCATTATTACATGTTAATGGCAAAATAATACTTGCTTGTGATTTAATATTTTCAGCTGACGTCGTCTGGTGGAGCTTCCTACGGAAACTACTGCTGCTTACCTGGTGCCACAACGTTGGATGGATGCACAAGAAGCCCGCAACGAGCATTTATAAAGAATAAAATAATCGTTTCCTCATTACACAAGGCGTCTTGCGTCTTATGAAATTGCACGTGGCACGTGCATATTCGATGGCGGCTTGTGAAGATCGGTCGCCATCAATTTTGCTTAATAATAAAACGATTTCGCGCGAAGAACGTGCGCGGTTGAGCTGTAGAAAAAGGAAAAAGCGGAGCCGGCGTGGCGCGTACCAGCTATTTTTCAAAACGCGGGCGCACCAAACCGGAAGTCTGGTTGAGGTATAAACGCCGACGGCTTGGTACGCTGCAGTCAATTCGGCCTCTGGTCTCTATGGGAGTGTCCGCTCTTGTTGTATTCCTTTCTCTATGACAAAACGTTTAATGCCGTCCGCCGAGCCAGTTCGGCATGCGCCGATGTTTGCGAACCGTTGCCGCCTAGGGGCGAAATGCTCAATGCGGCGCCTCGCAACGGACTTTTTTTCTGCTGCTCCTTGGCGCGCACTGGGATCGCCTAATAAACGCTGAATCGTAACACCGGGTGGCGTAGCTCAGCTGGGCTGACAGGCAAGCTCACGAAGGACGCGAACGGCACGGACTGGTGGAGGAGGGGTGACCGCCCTCCCTCTTGGATACGACAATGGTGAAAGATTCATTTTTTTTGCTTATTGAACATTTCGCTCTTTAGTGTCCCTTTAACACACACGCAGGCAAACATGAACACATTGCACTCGATGACCGCGGACACTCGCTGTCAAAACACTGGCGTGAGGAAAAGCAACAGCAGTAGCGAGAGATTTCACCTTCGTGCTGCCTCTCGCTTCAACGCGAACTAAGCGGCGAGAACACAGCGCACACGAAGCTATCAGCCCTCGAAGCCCCTAGACTCTGAACCCATCGCAGATCGCTTTCAACACAGGGCGGCGCGGTCGCACTCAGCCGCGCCATACGCAGACGCCGCCGGAGTAGAACGCCTCGAGTAGAACGCGGTCAAGCTTACGTTAACGTCTGGGTGTAGTGTTTTCTTCGTGCGGCGATTTTTCCTTTTGGGTACTGTTAGGCCGCTCATCTCTCGAACATGCAGAATGGGCAGTGTAGGGCCGCATGATTGTTTGTATATACTTCCGCAGTGCCGCGAGTTGCCCATGTGTTTTATGAATAGGGAGGCGTCCACTCCCCAGCACGTCGGGGCAGCAACCGTTCCTGTTTTTTGAGGGGTCGGGCGGCCCGCGTGGTGTCGGGTGACGAGCCGCGGCGCGTGCCGGGTGGGGGGGGGGGCGGAGAACGCGGGTTACGCACACTGGATTGGCATTCCGCCCACGGTCATAATAGGTCCACGCAGACAGGCCTCGAGTGGGACGGCTGTACGCGATGTTGTGGCGCCGGCTCCCGAGTCCCCTGCTGGTTAGAGACGCCGCCGAGGTTTAGAGGGGCCTAGAAATGTTGACCACGTGTTCCGCATACGGAGCGGGTGTCCACTCCCCTACGCGTCCGGGCGGCAACCGCGTGCATCTTGTTTTGAGCGCTGAGAAGAGCCCGCGTGGTGTCGAGCGACAACTTAAGAGTGCGCGCCGTAGATAGAGGCGCGGTGCGCATGCGGAGGTCACGTTCGGAGAACGTCGTCTTGAGAACATCGAGTCCGGATGCCGCCAACTGTCATTATTTTTTCACGCGGCAAAACCTTTAGGGGGGACTGCGGTACGCGGTGTTGTGACACCAGCGCCCGAGCCCCCTGCTGGCTAGAAACGCCGCTGAGGTTCGAGATGGCCTCGATAAATCGTGCGTGCCTGGCATGTTTGCTGAGGCCGTCACTGACCACGTGGGGATAGGATAGGGAAACGAAGTTGTGGGACGAAGGAAAACAGGGTTGTTTTCCAATACATTTACTTTTGAGAGTAAGGCCTTCCCTTTGGGTTGTGGCTTAACAAACTTTCAACTCTCATTGGCAACTGCTTCTGTGCGATGGGCTAACGGTCCTACCGCCCTTTTTCTTTGTCTCTTTCACCTATAACAATCGAGACGAGGTGCTTGTTCCTCAGACTAGGCTGTAATCACTAAACCTGATAGATCAGTAAGACTCCGTACGATGCAACGCTAGTCTGGGCCGTAACCACTTAGTGGTAGAACAGCGAGACTCGGTTGGTCGTATGTAGTGATAGTTGTCCAAGGCTCTAACTTAAGAAAAAGTAGAGGAGTAAGGCGCTGTTTACTTGTGTGTTTTGCATCAGTGTTCTTTTGCTAACTCTGCATTTGACTGTGTAAATATTTTCGTTGCAATATATCTTCAAGTTTTGTTACCTCCAACCAGCCTCGTGCTTCATCAACGCCGATAATCACCTTGAAGAGACTTTGATCGATTTCAAGGAGAAAAGAACAAACTTAACTGGTACCTTGATCGGGCTAGTTGATACGAATCCATGGTGGCAGGTATAGCGCAAAATTAACGGGGACAAAGGAGCAACGAAACATGAAGCACAAGCGTTATTTCGGGCGGTGAGAGAGATGGCAGAAAATGATTTTGGGGGGGGGGAGGACAGGGGGAGGGGCTGGCCCGAAGATCCTGGCGGGGGCACTGCGCTGCCCTCACGTAGCTGACGCCTACTTAAAAAGACGAGTGTCGTGTTTGTGTCCCGCGCTACCGCCATACATTGTGCCGCATTTGTACCTTGCTTTGTCATCTTGATCTTCGTGTGCTCTTAGAATACGACGATCGACATCAGCACAATAAAGTTATCTCCACGTTTTGCCCGCTGCACGCAGTCGCAGGGAAAGCTCTCGCTCATACTGGCAAGACTGACATGAAGCAAGTATGAGTAGCATTCCACACTGACAACGGACACTCTCAGCAACCAGTTAGTGGACCAGTACAGAGTGCACGAGATAGAAGCGATATAAGTATTACATTACATTTTATATCGCTTGTGCATCCAGTTATAGGCGCTTTATTATTCTCTCCTTCGCAGTCAATAGAGAACACACAACAATATGGGTATTCATGTACTACATCGCTGAAGGGGGCACCAGCTCTGTTAAGGAACGACTGAACATGTAACAATGGCGTCCTATGGACATCAAATACTAGGATATGGATATCCGGATGTGTCGAATACGTCTTGTGGACTTCCCTCGCATAACCACTTGGCCGCACTTTCAGCTTCTGCTGACATCCCTTCAATGTCCGCGAGGGACATTATGGGAACATGCTGCGTACAATTTACGGGTATTTCACAGGGCTTTCTTGCTGTGTTTGCCATAATGTCGATTACGGTCCAGCACACGCTATGCGAGAGATCCAACGTGCGGAGCGCCCTCGCATCAAGGATAGATACATTGTGTGCGTAAGCACGTGTGCGCAAGTGCAGCAGACATCCTCATTCTCCTGGGCCTTCCGCCCAGCGCAAGTGTCTTATTGAACTAATTCATTTTTTTTTTCAAATTGCGTCAGAAAATTTGTAAAGTACGACTTACGCACGAGCTGCAAACATGATATATACCTTCGTACTGTAATTCGAATATACGAGAACACATATAATTCTGTTACGCGGAAACTCAAAAACAAAACCTTAACTGGAGGACAAATATTCACGTGCATGTCAAAAGAGGTGCATGTGGGATAACCATAGGACATTCGTAATAGGATATCCAAAACTGGAAGTCCACTGGATATCCTACCCAGGTAGCACAAAAGAGATACGTAACGTTTTCGTAGCGTTTATCCAAGACGATAAAAACGGGTTAAAGAAGACACGAATGAGAGAACTTCGGCGGGAAAACGTCGGATATCTCTGCTAATGTCCGGCTTAATTACTTTCTTGAGACGATCTAGAACAGGTCTGCAAGACGTATTCGAAAAGCTGGTCTAGAAATAGGATTGGGAAAGACACAAGTAATCCCTTTGCCAAAACTATTCGTAACCAATTTCTAAACGTTTTTAGGACGTTATCAAAAAGCTGGTCTAGAAGCGGTCTTGAAAGGTTTACGATCATCTGAAGCTAATTTTCGCGGGTGACGGGCGCGATCAGACATCGTTGTTCAAAACACGTGTTTAGTTTCGCCTCACGCGACTGGCCTATGCCGCGCAGACGTCGTCAGCCGCACCTGTTGGCACGGCCTAGGCCAATCGCGTGAGGTGAAACTGATCGGGCGTTTCGAACAACGATCTCCAATCGCGCCCCAGGTGAGTAGAAGCGTCGGTGTTGACTGTAAGAGCCATGGCGCAGTGCCAAGCACTGTTCCCCGCATGGCCGGCGCATCGTCTACCAAGTCGCACGAAAATGAGCCTGTTAGGAATAACAAATCCTTAATACCGCCTTTAGTAAGCTACGATGCTTACAACCACAATGGGAATGACATCCTGCAAAGAACAAATGGCCACGTCTTGGCAGGTGGCCAGACCAAGCCCTTCATGCCAAGAGTGCATGAAATGAGAACATTGTGACAAAGCAAGAACACTTTATTAAAATGTAATGCTTATGCAAGGTTCGAACAAACTGTGTGAGAAATGCAAATAGAAATAAAAGTACATCAACAATGACAAAAGTCGCAGAAAGGATTCGTAATGAACTCGAAAGTGAACATTCACTAGCACATAAACAAAATTCCAAGTACACATACAAAAATGAACAGAAAAACCTGGAGTGTACTAAAGTGTCTAATTTATCATAGTAAAGTGGGCGTGCTATTAGATGGACTAGAGTTATGCAGAAGTGACATCGGAGGGAATGGAAGAAGTAGACTGAAAAATGCAAGAGTATGAATTGGATGGTAACTGCCTCCAAGCAATGTTACCAATCATCTAGAAGCTTGAAAAGAGCACAAAAAGAAATACCACCGCATACCATCATAAAACAATCCTGTGACAGAAATAAAAAAAAAATGGCAACAATGCAAAATTGGAAATATTGCCTTTAGGGTATATCAAAGAAGGTAATGGCGAGAAAAAATAACCATACAACAAAAAAAGTAATAAAGTGAAATTAGTACAGAATACTTAAACGGGGGATTCAGTGTAACTAACACTACTGTAGTACAGCGAACGATGAGACAGTAATGCTGCATCTTGTCACTCCAGAACGTGAGAAATGAATATGCAAGCCTCATATTAGAAACTTACATAAACATGGAAATAAACTGGAATGCACTGGAAGCTGCATTTGTGTAACAAAAGAAGCATTAGTCGTAATAAATAGTAAGTGTTTTATCTAAAAAGCCCTTTACAAGAGGCAAAGTTGTACCTCTCTGGCAAAAATAAAGTTGCAACGAATAATTTGCAAACCAGCAAATACATTAATTAGCACACTGACATGTCACACTTTGCGCACATCTCCAGTCTCCTAAAGTAAAAAAAAGCACTCTGAATGAGAAAAACGTTTAACACATGTAGCCCAGAGCAAATTCTTTGCCAGTTCACTCACACTTTCGCATCCAAAAACATTTGCCACAAAGTCCAGGCACAGTTCCACTGATGTTTACCAATTCACCCCCACTTTCACGTCCAAAAATATTTGGCACACAGTCCAGGCAGAGCTTCATAGATAAACAGCTTGAGAGCACCCTACTGATTATTGTGCAGTCCCGCTGCTGGAAATAGAACTGCCGCACATGCTGGCAGTGGTTTCAATGTAGACACACTTGCTGCCCTGGACAGGTATGCTCAGATATCTGCACTATTGCTCCATTTTGTCGAAGTAGACACATTGATTTAAGGCTATTAGCGCAGCTCAGGACGAGCAAAAAAGGAAAGAGGTAGGGGTAATCAAAGGGAGCTGAAAACAGGGTGAGCGCTCACCCTGTTTTCCGCTCCCTTTGATAACCCCTACCTCTTTCCTTTTTTGCTCGTCCTGAGCTGCGCTAATAGCCTTAAACAGTTATTACATACCAACTCGCCCAAACTGCCACGCTTTAGACACATTGATGCACTACGCTGGTAATTGAAATGTTTTGAATGCACAAGTATTGGCTTCACCAGAAAGACTTGCCCACATACCACCACTGGCATATATATGCACTTGCTCTTCACTCAGTAGCATTGAACTTAAAGTGTTCCCTATGTGGGAGCCATGTGTAAAACCGGTGTCACACGACCACTATCGATCGCGATGAAGCCCGATCCGGATCGAAATTATCGATGCGACTGGCTCACTCTCGTAGCTTGCGCAGAGGAGGCAATCACGACCGAGAAATTCGATTTGCAACGGACTGGATAGCGGCTAAAAGAGCCCCGTGTGAAACCGGTACCAAATAATGCACAGACGTACGCTAGGAAAATGTGTTGCACAAGGACAAAGAACTGCGACATGCCCTGTTGTGCGAAGCGCGCGAACAGAACACATATATATATATATATATATATATAAAAACTGCTAGAGCGCTTCGCGAACTCCATGCGCACACATGGCACCCGCACGAACTCGGCAAACCGCCGTAAAGCGCGAAGGGCGCACAGCGTACATTCCGACACATGTCCCAAACTGCAAACAATCGTACTACCTAAAGCATACAAGTTATTTTATACCAAGGGCATACTCGACTCACGTATGCAGTATGCACAAGCGAGTTATGCAGCGTACATGCCGTATCCATTCGCCAAATAGTAAAATTGATAACAAGCACAAAGCTACAAGGGACTCAATACATTACTACCATTTGAGGCGTCAAATAAAATCGAATTTGGCCGTTTCATATATTGGACACAATATATGGACACATGTGGTACACGGTAATACCATGAAATACCCATCACGTGGGTAAAGGGGGCGAAAACACAATCGAGAACCTGAAGCGCAAACGATAAAAGCACGGTATGGTGCACGCAAAATTCTGTCAGTGCGCTGTAGCGCGAGGGAAGAAAATAGGGTGAGCACTTGACCTCACCTTTTGGGATACCGCACTAGTAGTGAATCATTAAAAAAAAAGCCTGTTTGAACCAGTTCCCTTGTCTGCAACACT
This sequence comes from Dermacentor variabilis, assembly GCF_050947875.1. Lineage (NCBI taxonomy): Eukaryota > Metazoa > Arthropoda > Arachnida > Ixodida > Ixodidae > Dermacentor > Dermacentor variabilis. The sequence continues at coordinate 8,539,241 of NW_027460313.1, read as the reverse complement.
CTTGCTAAACGGGAGACTAAAATACCACGATGACGGCTCTATTGCGGAGATCGGCAAGGTGCGCACAGACAGAAATTTTGCCGCCTTTCTTCGCATTCTGCAAAATGCTTTCTTGTTAGGATCACGCATAGCGGCCGACCCCGACGCTAGGGACACACAGGCACTATTTCGTCCCTCTAACTTTCGTCCTTATACTGCCCTTAACGCCTTAATTACAGCGTCAGTGAAAAGGCGCCTCACATAACATGACAATGAACTTGAAGAGCTGATTAGTGCCCTCCACTCCGCGCCCTCCAATTAAAAACACTACTGATTTCCAAATTACACTACACAAACAGATCGCACAACCCAAACTAATCACAGAACGTCGTTTTCTTGACGGCAAAACCCTGCAACACTTACATGACAAAGGGCAGCGGCAGCACATTCAGAACAGCCGCTATCATACCACAGCGCAATGCAAGTGCGATAACGTTATTATGCCCGGCTCAAACAGATCGCACAACCCAAACTAATCACAGAATGTCGTTTTCTTGACAGCAAAGCACTGCAACACTTACATGACAAAGGGCAGCGGCAGCACATTCAGAACAGTCGCAAACAGACCATAGTGCCATGCGAGTGCGATAACGTAACTATGCCCGGCTTCACGAATAACGTGGCCGCCTTGATCACATAACAATTGAAAAACACTACTGATTTCCAAATTAAAACCACACAAACATATCGCACAACCCAAACTGATCACAGAATATCGTTTTCTTGACAGCAAAACACTGCAACACTTGCATAGCAAAGGGCAGCGGCAGCACGTTCAGAACAGCCGCAAACACACCACAGCGCAATGCGAGTGCGGTGACGTGACGACGCCATGACGACGCGACTATGCCCCGGCTCGCCCGGCTGCCCGGCATCACGAATCACGTGGCCACCTTGGTCACATGATTTGACGACGGTATCGCCACCTTGCGCAAGGTTGGATCGCGTTGATGGGCTGTTGAATATTGTAGAAGCCGCTAAAGAGGCTGACGCGCCGTGGCGTGGCGGTGGCGTTTTGAGTCGTTTGCAAAACGTATTCACCCCTCGTTTTTAAGCTGTCTGGCTTCCAACGTTATCAAAACGTATTCACCCCTCGTTTTTAAGCTATCTTGTTTGGAACGTCTTTAATGCGTCGATTTTGGTCAAAAATCCGTTTCAGACGTTGAATCCCTTAATACGACGTTTTCAAGACTTTGTGTGCTACCTGGGTATTTGTATCCGACTGGACATGGTGCACGGACATTGGGACATAATCCGGGTGTCCCGTGGATGAAGTGTTTTCACAGGGATGGCTCTCGAGTAGCTGAGTGGCAAGCAACCACGCATCACTCTACGAAAGAAAGAATCAAGGGAAGCATTGACGCGTGCGCAGCCGTTCCTATGCACGCTTTTCTCGTTTCGAGGCCTCGAGTACTCGAATGCTGCTCATTTATGTGCATGAAAACCGTCCGTGGAGTCATGTTTATTTGCCGTAACGGAACAATCGCTGCACAACCTACGGAGTCGACACAGGCATCCAACGCTTTCTGCTTACCTTTCTTTCGCATCCGAAAGTTTTGGTTACGGGTTGACCACCGCGGGCTTTCCGTCCGGAAAGTGAACCGTCGGCAGGCCCAAAATCAAAACGCCGAAAGGTTTGCTGTTATCGCAGGCCCACACCGCGGGACGGCAAGACGCACACTATGGCGTAGTTTACAAGAAAATGAACACCCAACCGAGCAGGCTTGCTGGGCCCGAAGTCTTTTCTATTTAAAACCATTATCCTTAGGTGTTGTTTCTCAGGCGCCGCAGGAAATTGGAGCAGTGAATATACTCCACACAAACACAAGCTTTCTGTGTGTGCTTAGATTTAGGTGCACGTTAAACAATCCCAGGTGATCGAAATTTCCGGAGTCCACTACGGCGTGCCTCACAATCAGAAAGTGGTTTTGGTACGTAAAACCCACTAATTTTTTTCTAAAAGCTTTTTGTGTCTACCCGTAAACACGCCGATCGCAGGGCTCTTGCCTATGAGGAGCATCCTCTTTCGCTAGTTGTTGGTGCAGCCAACGACGGCACAGTGCCGCCCGAACAAATAAACTTTGTGCATCCTGCTCAGCAGAACGGGTAAGCAAAATAAAAAGTATAATAAAATATAATAAAAAATATAAGCAAAACGACAATCAGAACGGGTCTTCGTTCCTTCTGAGTGCCGCGCTTTGATGCGCTGCGGCCGCCCGCTACTGCACGACAGCGCCATGTGCTGGGCTACCGGCGACGCAAGGTCCCCTTCGTCGCGACCGTCAGGAGCAGAGCAACCGAACGGTGCACTAGAAATTTATCAAGCGTGACCGTTCCGTTCGTTCCAAAAACTTTTATTTCCATCAGAGAAGGAGACCCCCTACTCCCTGCCCCTGGCGCGCAGGCCTAGGGACAGGGGTGGGGGTCTCCGCGACTAGATGCAGGCAGAGTTGTTGGCTCTTCGCGGCCTCTGCCGCCAGATGGATGGCTCTCCTCTGCATGGCGGGGTCCGCGCTTTGCAGAAGGATGTCCCAGGCTTCTCTACTATTTATTCCTTCCTTGACACCTGGGGAATCTACGCATTGCCAGATTATATGGTCGAGGGCCCCCTCTCCCCGCATCTCTTACATTTATCGTCTATATCTTCGTCTTTCAGTACGTGTGACGCCCATACTGGATTTATGTAGTTTCCTGCTTGCAGTCTGCGCCAGGCTCTCGCCTCTCTATTTCCGAGCTCCTTGTCCAGAGGGGGGACAGTTCTACGCTGAAGCTTATAGTTTTCGATTATTTCTGTGTAGGTCTGTAGTCTCTCGTCTAGTTCCTTGCAAGCGGGCGGCTCTGTTCCTGCCCGGAAGTAGAGATCTCGGGCTAGGAAGTGTGCCGCCTCGTTGCCTGGGACCGACGTGTGCGCTGGTGCCCATACGAGGCTGATTTTTCTGTCAATTTTCTTTCCTGTTAGTATTCGTATCGCTTCTGGTGCGATTATGCCTTTTCCGTAATTGTGGATGGCTGTTTTGCTGTCGCTTATTATGTAGCTCGCCTTGGTCCCGACACAGGCAAGCGCGATTGCTACTTCTTCCGCTGCTTCCGGAGTACTGCTGCGTATTGTTGCTGCTGAGACTGCTTCGCCTTGGCCATCTACCACCGAGGCTACTGCCGGACCCAGTTTGCCGCTGGCCGCATCCGTGTACGCCACTATCTCCCTATCTATATCGCTGAAGCGTCTGACCATTGCTTCGGCTCTCTTTTCCCTCCTTTCTTTGTTGAAGGTGGGGTGCATGTTTTTGGGAAGTGGGTCTATCCTTAGCTGTTCTCTGATTTCTCTTGTGATGTCACGTTTCTTTTGCATGCCTCTGTCTGTCTGCAGCCCCACCATGTTCAGGATAGCTCTGCCTGTATATGTTTGGCTGAGTCTTTCCTGTTGGGCGGTTTTAACTGCTTCGGCTGTTTCTTGCCATGTATTGTGAATTCCCATTGTTAGGAGTCTCTCAGTGGAGGTGCCTATGGGTAGTCCGAGTGCTCGTTTATAGCATCTTCTGATTATCGAGTCTAATTTGTCTCTTTCTGAAGCCCGGATGTTAAGGTATGGTGTGGCGTAGCTAAGTCTGCTGATGACGTACGCTTGTACTAGCTTAACTAGGCTTCTTTCTCTTAGCCCTCTCCCCTTGAGAGCTATTCTTCTGAATATCCCGGTGACTTGTGCTGCATAACCTTCCAGTTTCCTTATGGTTTCGTCGTTGTATCCATTGCTTTGGATGAAAAGTCCTAATATTCTTATCTACTTTGGGTACTGGTTTGCCCCCAACCGTGATGTTGAGATCGCTGTCTCTTTTCAGCCTTAATGATTTGGGGTTGTACATTAAGAGTTCCGATTTTTCTGGTGAGCAAGTAAGCCCCCTAGTTGCTGCATACTCGATTACTGTGTCCGCGGCTGTTTGCAGTTTGTTTTCTATTTCCGCGTCGTTACTTTTGTTTATCCAAACATTTATATCGTCTGCGTACATGCTGAAGTTTAAATTTTCTATTTTCCTGAGTTTAGCCGGGAGGCCCCTCATAGCCAGATTGAAGAGGAGTGGGGAGAGTACAGATCCTTGCGGGGTACCTCTGTTTCCCAGTTCTATTTCTTCCGATTCCAAATCCTGGTATCTAATCTTTGCCGTCCTGTTTGTCAGGAAGTTCTTTATATAGTTGTAGGTTCTGCATCCTACACCTATTTCTTGCATTTCTGTCAGGATTGCCTCATGTTTGACATTGTCAAAGGCTTTCTTGAGGTCTAGAGCTAGGATTGCTTTTATATCTCTCGATCTTGAGTTTACGATGTCGTGCTGAAGCCGCAGCATCACGTCCTGGGTACTTAAGCCCGGTCGGAATCCAACCATCTCATTCGGCCATAGTTCATTTCCCTCCATGTGTCGGGTTAACCTTGTCTGGATTACATGTTCCATTAATTTCCCTACGCATGATGTGAGGGAGATCGGCCTGAGATTCTCTAGCTTAGGGGGCTTGCCCGGTTTGGGGATTAGTATGATGCTAGCCTCATTCCATTGTTTCGGGAGTTCGCCTTTCTCCCATACCTGTAGAATGTATTTGGTTATAGCTGTGATCGACTCATCGTCTAGGTTCCGCAGCATTTTGTTTGTTATCCCATCTGGTCCTGGGGCCGATTTCGTTTTAAGTCTGATTATTTCCGCTCTCACTTCTGCCTCTGTTATGGGTGCATCTAGCTCCTCATTTAGGGGTCCCCCATATTCTGGTAGGTTGGTGCGAGTCACGTTTCCTATGTATATTCGTTTGATCTCTTCCATGAAGCTCTCGTCTGTTCCGTCGTATTTATGTCGTGTTTTGGCTAGCCTTATGTTTGTCTGCGACTTTGATTGAGTTGGGTCTAGCAGGTGTCTTAGGATGTTCCATGTTTTAGCTAAACTCATACCTTTTTCCATGTCATCACATGCGCTACACCAGTTTTGCTCGCATAGCTGTAGTGCGTATTTTTCAATCTCTCGATTTAGTCTGGCTATTCTTCTTTTTAGATTCCGGTTCCATCTCGGTTTTTTGAGCCGGCTTTCTAGACTACCCTTTGCTCCCCACATGTGCAATAGCTTGTTGTCTGCTATAAGTGGTGCGTCTTGGTCTTCTAAAGTAACCGTTGCTTCGGTGACGTGTTTTTTAAGTGTGTCTGTCCATTCTCTTAGGTCTGTGATGATTGTGGTTGGAGATTCCTCTCACCGCTTTCTAAATCTGTCCCATTCTGTAACTTTTGGCTGTTTTAGTCGTTTTTCCTTTACTCCCTCCATTAATGTGGTGGCAATTATATAGTGATCGCTGCCTAAGTCTTGTCCTGTATTTTCCCACGGTACTGTTCTGGTGTTTTTGGAGAGTGTTAGGTCGGGTGTGGTATCTGCGGTGACGCTGTTTCCTTTTCTAGTTGGGTTTCCTGGGTCGGTGTGTAGTGAGAGGTTCAGTTCCTGTATGTCCTCCCACAGCTGCCTTCCCTTGCCATCCCTTCTGTTGTATCCCCATTCCTCATGCATCGCGTTTAGGTCTCCTACTATGAATAGGGGGTTCTTTCCTGCTGCTTTCAGGGCTTTTCGGAAGATGGCCCTAAACCTGACTTTTTTCTGTCTAGGACTTGAGTAGATGTTTAGTAGAAATAGGCTAGGCTCTTCTTTTCTACCCGTAAGCATCTCCACTAAGACTCCTTCCGTGTCCCTGGATTGAATCTCGTGTTCGATTGTTGCTACGTTTCTTTTCGCTAGGGTTGTTACCCTCGATTTTTCCCCCTTATCACTGTGAAACGCCTGATATCCTGGGAGGGATGCTAATTTCCCGATTCCTTGCAGCGCTATTGCTAGCGGCTTTTCTTCTAGTGTGTCTATGTAGTTTTGCAGTAGCGCTCGCTTGCGTTGGAACCCTCGGCAGTTCCATTGCCAAATGATAGACTTAATTCGTGCGTTTCTGGCCATATTGTATTTGGGTAAAGGAGTCCTCTAAGTTATTCTGTCGCTCCGCAAGGGCAACCAGCTCGGTTCTTTGTGTTTGTAGTTCAGTTCTCTGTGCCTGTAGTCCTGCTGTTATACTTTCAAATCTTTGGTTTATATTTTTTTTGTATCTGGCTGAGTGCAGTCATGACCTGTGCCATGAAGTCTCTTTGTTCTGTCTGTATCGTTTTCATTGCGTTCCTATTCGCCTCGCATTCCTTCTTTAGTTCTGCCCACATGTCTGTTTCGTTATCTCCTTTCCGTTTAAGTGGGGGTCTCCTGACTGTTTCTGATTCATCCATTTTCTCTCCTTCCATTTCCCGCTGCTTGGGTGTTGGGGGAGTGGTTTGTTAGGCTACCTGCTTGGGTTGTGTGCGGGGAGGGGGGGGATGTTGCCTTCTCTTTTTCTTTTTGCGCTTTCATAAGGTTATTTATGAGCCCTTGTAGCTCCTTTACCTTTTCCTTTAACTGTTCTATTTCTCTGTCCTTATCATCTTTGGCCTGGGAGGACCCTTCTACAAAGCTTACTTGTTTGGGCTCTCTGCTTGGATCCCTGCTTCTGCTTCGTCCCTTGCCCCATGGGTCCTTTGGGTCCCTGGATCTCGATCTCCTGCGTCCCCTGGTCTCCTGACTACCGGGGGTCAGCAAGTTTCCTTTGTTGTTTCCTCCCAGCTTGGGGAAGTCCTCCTTGAGGAGTTTCTCAGCTCCGTCCGCAGGGGGTTTCTGTTGTTGGGTCTTCAGCTCCTCCTGCTTGTCTTTCTTCTTCTCCCAGATTTTTTTCTTGATTTCGTACGGTGTTCTGTACAGCTCTTTGCATCTCTTGTCGCCGAGTGGGTGCTCTTTCCCGCAGAGCTGGCATTTGGCTTCGCATTGGTGGTCCTCCTGCGGGTTTTCTTCCCCACATCTTCGGCATTTTTTGTTGTCCTGGTTTGGGCACACGTCCGATCTGTGTCCCAATCGATCGCACGCATAGCATACCTCGTACTTTTTCTTGTACAGGACGCATCTCGTTGGCGTGGGCGACAGGTACACTTGCCTCGGAACTGTGCTTTCTTCGAAGAGGATAAGTACGGCCTTCGTTCCCTTGCCCAGTCTTCGCACTCCTAGGATTGGGGGGTTCTTCGCACTGAAGTACTCCATTCTTTCTTTTATTTCGTCTTCAGTCCAAAATAGAGGTACGGACGTCGTATATGACGCCTTTTCCGCTGTTCTCTGGCGCCGCCACGTATGCGTTGACGTTCACCTTTTCTTTGCCTATCGTCAGTTCTCTGATCGCTGCATACTTATTTCTCGTCGTTTTGTCCTTTGTAGCAATGAGGATCGATTGTTGCTTCGTGTTGAACGTGATGATGTCGTTCACTCCTCTGTCACTTGTCCCGGCCGCCGCGCTGATTGCGTCAGCCACGAAAGCTCCTCCGAATTGGAGTAATTTCTCTAGTCCCCCTTGAGGTCTCATAATGATCTTCTCGTAGTCGGGCGGAATTCTCGTATGTTGCCTTTCCACCGACTTCTCTGCCTTTCTTCTTCCCTCGCGTCGCTCCGCAGCACGCTCCCGTATGCCTCGGTTCCCGGCGACGTGGCCACCTTCTTCCAACTCCGCTGGTGCTATTTTTCCGCTCCTCTTCGCTTTAAACCACTGTCCCGGAATCTTCAGCTCGTCGGGATCAAGTTCCGTACCTTCTACAACCTCCATGTTGCACGAGGTTGTCTGGGCACGGCCGTTAGGCCTAGCTTCTATCTCTGCTCCTTAGCGCGTCTAGGCCTCGTTAGGCCTAGCGGCCCTCGCGGCACGGTGCGGCTTCGTGAGCTCAGCAAGCTGGAGAATTCGGTCCCACCTTGTTAATTCCGGTGAATCCGCGTTCGGACCTCTCTTCTCCTTGATTCCAGCCAGATGTTCACGCACTCGGTGGTCCGAGTACGCTTCAGTCCCCCGGTGTCGACGGAGCTCGTCAGCTGCACGTCCGTTCGCTTCGGCAGCCGGCGGAGGACATCAAGCGTGATGAGACCCCGCGTGAGAGTGAGGGCGAAGTCTGGCGTCACTCGGGGCACTCTCGTCGTCAGCGCGCGGAGCGCGATAGCAGCGCCCCGGTGTGGCCCCGCAGCCGCTCCGGCCACTTGAGCCGTGGTCCGTTTACTTTCTTGGCCGACAGTACATACAGAATATATATAAATATAGGATAAAGTTTATTATATTCTTGAAAAATAAGGAGGTAGTCAATTAATACTTATTTCTAAAGGTATACGGATAGCCTATGCCTACAGAATGAATATGTTGCTGTATGTTCACCTCGCTTCAAATTGCGTGCTTTTTTGACCCTGAAACAAAAACTCGCTGGCTTCAGTGGCAGACTCGTATATCAACGGCGCATTAAATGCCCATAAATTATGTGTCTCAGTATTGCTTCTCTTTCCAGTAAGTAATACTAACGACTCATGAAAAAAATACACTTCTAATAAGTTACAACATTTATTAGGATTGTAAACATTACTACTTCCATGCAATGCTGAGGTCATACACAGGGTGTCCCAACTATCATGCACCAAGATTTTAAAAAGAGCAACTGCATTACTCGTAGAAAGCCTGGTGCATACTGTTTCTAGTAAAATGGAATAGCCGCCAGTAATTTTTTCGGTACTCAAATTTAATTAGGTTATTGTAATTATCTAATTCGAGACGTACTGTCTTCATTATCAAAGTGTCAACGAGGCCTTTGTAGGCACAGCCAAGGGACATCTAACTGCGGTATTTATGCGACGTATTAATTGCGCACTAATCTTTTCCGACTGATAAATAAACCTCGCGAAATATGAAAAATACCACGTTAAAATACCATCATAAAGCAGCGCCCTCGGACAGGCTCCCTCTGAGTTAGCCAGAACGAAGTAAAGGAAATAAATCGAGCTATAGTAAGATACAACATAAAAAAACAGCAGCTGGCAACAAAGGCACACGGACCGCGCGACGTTGTGTTACTCATATAGCCAATCACAGAAGCAAACGAAGTCATCGTCATACAACGTTTTCAAAATGGCATCGTACGGAGCGGAGTGTCTGCTGTTCTTGAGTCTTTTCATCGGCGGAAGCGATGAGGTGGGCAACAGAAATGGACAAAGTGTATGAAGTCTGAGCATTTCACTCTTCAAAAGTCCACGATACAGTTCATTTCACTGCTGAGTCCGTTTTACGTATGAAACTTCAATGCCAACTGAAGTGAAATTTGACAGTAAATAGTTGCAGCGAAGCAAGCGTTTTATTTCAGTTCAATAAAAATAAGGCTTTCACCATTCCACTATAATGGACGAGTGAAAACGTATACAATTACGCGCTTATAATATTATTTTTGTGGTTACCGCTTTATCTAGGTAACAGGGGAAGATTGAAGTACGAACTATTTGCAGCCTCGCGGAGGAACCGTGGCTGGCAGTTATTAAGGCGTGCGCGGGGCTTCACTGCCTTACTGCCGCGTCCCGGCCGAAGTAACACGTCGCGTTTGGTGTTAGTTGGAAACAAGCTGCGATAGCTGTTGTCTTAGCGTAGATAAAGTGGACGGTTGTTTTGTTTTTTTTCACAGAACCTATCACCACAAAAGCGAATTGACAACGTCAGTGCAAAGGTTTGTATGTGCGTTTTGTTTTGTCCCAGTCGCCATGTCTTTCTCTAATGAGCAGTAGGCAAATATGATCCTTGCCTTAGGAACTGTAAATGTCAATAAGAGCAAGGCCACAAATATGTATACCAGTCATGGAAATGTGGCGGTAAACCAAACACATCGGCATTCTGAAAACCTGAGACAAACCGGCAGCTTCCAGAAACAGCGGCGAACTCCATCTTTGAGTCCTAGCCTACGCACGGATGTACGGATGTTCTAGCATGCATTTATATGGTCTTAAACCTTCACGCTCGCGTGTGAGACGTGGCCGCCCAGGTACCAATTTCCAAGTCATCAGTTTAGAGTATTCTAAATGACTCAGCCTCTCACCCAGTGGCGTAGCTAGGTCATCTGGCACCCGGGGCCCATAGGTCTTCTGTCACTCCCCCCCCCCACCCCCGCCGAGTGTTGTCAGGAAGGCGAGGATATCGAAAATTTCCGGTGAGCGGGGGCAGGGAGGGGGGGTGATGTTTCAGCACCAGCACAGCCGCCTTGGAGCCCCCTTCACTTTCGTTCCCAGAGATCACTAATGTGGCAGGTATACAGGCTGTTTTATTTTCTGCACCAAATAACACAGGGGGCTGCAATGATAAGTTGTGATAAGCGCATTTGCACATCTGCTGTCAGACGGTAAGGCTTGGAATCCAATATAGATAAAGTTTTAATTAGCGATCATAGAGGCAATATTGTATTTGCAAAATTCAAGCCCGACAGTCATATGTTACCGAACAACAACTTCACAAAAGTCATCGAAGGTACTACGGCGTGCAGCGTTTTGGCTGTCGCCAGCCCTGTACTGAAACGAAAATTAAATAGCGTGTCAGTGACGCTGATCTCACCACCTTATCAGAAAACGCCACCTGTTTGCTTGCTGCGCGGGCGCCAATGGTATGACAATTACGAGTTCTCTTCAATCTGATCCATAAAGCCTTTATTTATTTGCTGCTTTTGGCAAACGTGATCATCCGAGCTGCGGTACCGCCACAAGATTGGAAACAGAATAGAGCACGCTCCCCGTCGATTCCTGGCGTCGCCATGCGAAAAACGAGGAGGCCGCGATGAAGCCCGTGCCAGCGAAAGCTTGCGCTACCGTTGGTCTGCACTCGCAATGGAGAGGATAAAGTGATCGATGTCACCGGTGCACTGACATTTCTTTCGGTGCTGCCATACTGGGCCGCCCTCAGTTCCAAAGTGCTGCAGGCTCTAGCACCCAAGACGGTTTTGTTTGGAGAAGTTTTTGTTGAGCTAATAATATGACTTTGGGTCACTTCCCGAATTGCAGTGCTTCCTCTGTAATTGCCAATTAAGCAGTTATTAGAGAGATCCTTATTAATTGTCTGCCATATTTTGCACGATACTGAGTCCCTAGTGGTCACAAAGACGTATAACCTGATAGAATATCGGCAGACATCCTCACAAAATTCACCTTTTTGTAAAATTCCGTGCAGCCGGAACAGGACACTGTATTTCTGACATGAAGTCACAGAACAACAACAAAAATAGGAAGCGGAGGAGGAAAAGAAGGAAGGAACGGTAGGAAAGTCAACCAGACGCACGTCCGGTTTGCTACCCTACACATTGGAAGAGGCTTATGGAAAGAAAAGAAAGGAGAGGGAGGTCAGAAAGTACTACGAGTGCGAATACGTGCGGTTGTCCATAACTTCACGCCTATAATCGGTCACTGAGGCCAGTCGATTTCATGAAACGTATACGTTTCATGAAATGTTTTACTGCTATAGCAGCTCCCGCATCGCTTTGTAAGCCTGCGAAGCGTGGGGCTATGGTCCGAGAATCTTAGTCTTCTTAAAATGGTCTGCTAGCTAATCGGTTTAACACCCTCCGAAGAACGTCTCATTCGATCTCATAGAGACTACAAAAACGCAACACGTGCTCGATCGTCTCTTCACATTTGCACGAGTCACAAATCGGTATGTCGGTCATTCCAGTAAGGAAGGAGTAGGCTTTCGTAAAAGCTACTCCTAACCAGAGGCGGCACAGTAAAGTTGCATCACGGCGGGAGAAGTTTGATGGAACCTGCAGCTTCAATGTAGGATCCAGCTGGTGGAGACGGCAGTTGGAGAAAATCCCCGGAGTGTTCCAAAAAGTTTCAGTTTCGGTTTGAGTAAGTAAACGACCCCTCGCTGCGTCTGTTTTTGATAAGGGTATAGGAAGTGTCAGGATGTGTTTATGGACTGACCGCCGGGCGGCATCATCAGCAAGGTCATTTGCGACGATGCCACAGTGCCCGGAAAGCCATTGGAAGATGATGTCATGCCCGATGGAGAACCTCTCTGGTCTCAGACACCGGTTGTTCATGGGTCTTGCGTTGTAAGGCTGACTGCAGACTCTAAAGGGGTGCCTTTGAGTCACAAAAAACGACCCACTTCTGAGGATTGGTTTGTGCGATGTAATTAACAGCGGCACGTAGAGCGGCAAGTTCTGTTGCCGTAGAGGTCGTTATATGGGACACTTTGAATGTAATTGAAAGGCCGGGACAATAACAGCGCCTGTGGAGCTGGTGGCTCCGACAGATCCATCGGTGTAAATGTGCGTTATTTGTTCATATGTCTCGTTCAGTAATGAGAGTGTGAACTGACATAGAGCCACTGTTGATTGACGGGTTTTATTCGTAATTTCCGGAATCGGTGAGGCGTACTTGTGGCTGTCGTAGGCACCAGAGGGGTAACAGTGGTCTTGCAGCTGGTGTAAAGCCCGACGGAGGGCCGGTAGCCCTGATGTGTCGCAACAAGTTTGGAAAATGTGGCTTGAGGTCTTTTTGCTGGCAAAGCAGCAATATAATGACTGGGTGCGCGACACAGATGTCGAATGTGTGCTCCAAGGTTGTCAATCGTTATATATGTTGGAACCAAGTAGTCTCTAGCAATCATGATTGTTGCGTGAGTCGAAGCGCATCTTGGTAGTCCAAGACATGTCCGTAGAGTCTGGCCTTGCAAACTTTCGAGGGTACAAATGTTTGTTTTACATGTCGCCAAAACCGGCAAGCTGTACCGTAAAAAGACCAGAAACAGAGCTCTGTACAGCTACATCATGGACCGTACCGACGTGCTCCAGGTTTTTCCGCACAGGAACCTCATTATATGTACAATCGAAATTAGTCACCGCTTCAGTTTGATGCAGTGGGGGGCTCCATAAAAGGTCAATAATCACACCTAAGAAGCGGTGAGACTTCTCGTATTTGATAGCCTGGTCACTGAGAGAAACAGCGTACGGTGCCATGTGTTTGCGCGTAAACGCGATTAACGTGCATTTTTAGATGGACACACTAAGGCCTTGTTTGTGGAGATACGAACAAGTTCGAATGGCTGTCCGCTGAATTCTTTCGCGCACTTGAAGACTAGTCACTGCAGAAGACCAAAGACAAATATCAGCGTACATCGGTAGGTAAATTGTCTTGGGTAATATTTCAGCAAGGCCAACCATAGTTAGGTTAAAGAGAGTAGGGCTCAATACTCCGCCCTGTAGAACGCCGCCGTGACAGCAACAAAATGACAAAGAGACGGTTAACTATGACTAGGAGACTATGACTAGGAGAGTTCTTATTCAACACTGCGAAACTGATACAAAACTAATACAAATGATACAAAACTGATAAAAAGAACATTGTATACTGTTACGAACGGCCTGCAAGCGTACCGACCTACAAAATTTTCCCTGCCAGCCGCATCTGCGAGGGTGGCGAGCTTCCCAGAAGCGACCATGGACGCCTTCCCCACCTGCCGCGGCGACTCGTTTTGTAGGGACGACGGTGTGCCGCATCAACACCCCCTCGGCGCCGCTATGACTAAACGCGGTCGGCGGATCAAGTATTGTTCGTGGATTCGCCGTGGCCGTCCCGGCTTAATTGTTCCTGGGAGAAGGTGCCTTGAGGCTGTCTCACGGGGCTATGGACAGAGCCGCCATTGTCTGCGGAGTCAACACTGGGATGAAGAGGCGCCTGCTCGGGTCAAGCACCGTATCTGCGAGAACCCACTCACCTCGGCGTGGTCAGCGAAACCTGTGCGGAAGTGTGTGTAAACCCTCCCCCTCAAAGGCGGGTCGGCTTAAAATCCCTTGATAATTTGAAAGTAGCGACACTCTTTGAACTCTGCCGCCGCCGCGCGACCTCCTCGCCTCCTCCTCACCCCTTGCGCGTTCCCCCGCGGCAAGCAGTTTTGCCCCCGTTTTCCCGCTCGACGATTGGTCTCCCTGCCGTTGCCCTTGGAAACGCGCGGATCTTGAGTTTTGCTTGTGCTTTTCTTTTTCGTTTGCGCCATTTTCCTCCTGAGCACGGCTGGCTCAGCGCTTTAGCTCGGCGTAGCGAACGTTGTGCTCTGTGTTTCCTGCTCTGTGTGCTAGCGCTATGCCGGGCTGTTGCGCATATAACTGCAGCAAGGAGCCTGAAGATAGTTATGCCGTTTTTATATCACAAGGAAAGCGTGACGGCTTGCGCAGGAAGCAGTGGCTGCATGACATTGACCGAAAGAACTTTGTTCCGACAAAGAACAGCGTTGTTTGGGAGCTGAGCCGTCTTTCTTATGGCTCCTAGCAAAGCATCCCGTAATGCTGCATTTTTTTTTTCATTCGTTCGACCTCCTCACCAGCGTTTTTGTTGCGGTTGCCCTCGGTATGCCTAAAATTCTGGGGCGGCTCCATCACCTCGCACGTCGCTAACTGTTGTTATTCAGTCGGAAGTGCAGCATTATAGATTCTGCTTTGCGCTCTGAAAAAATTAGTGGCTAGTATACCCATGGTATTGCAGGTGATGAGCGTTAGCTAGTCAACATTGAGTTTTTTTTTTAAGTTTTAAGGCGAAAGCCTGTAGATCTCTATGTTTCAAGGTAGCGTTGTGAACTGGAAGTGTCACGTGACCCAAGGAAGGCCAGAGGTGACGCATAGCATGTCCACTCCTGTATAAGAGAATGATTATAGAATTAATGAATCATTAGTGATTGACATAAGGTGGATTAGGGAGGATTAAGGTTGATTAGAGTGTATTAAAGAAGATTAAGGTGAATTAGACTGCATTAAGAAGGATTAATATGCATGAATAAAGATTAAGGTGGGTGAAAGATGATAAAGGCGGATTATGGTGGATTAAGGTGAAGGGTTGATGAAAGGGTCTTAAGACCGATTAGGGTGGATTCGGGTGCATGAACAAGGATTATGGAGTGTTAAGGTGGATTAAGGAGGATTAAGGTCGATTAATGTGGATTAAGGTGAATTAGGGTTGATAAAGGAAGATGGATTAGGGTAGACTAAGGTGTATTGGGGACCATGGAGCTGGATTAGGTTTTATAGAGTTGGATTGGGGTGTTTTTAGGTAGATTGGGACTATTAAGAAGGATTAAGTTGGATTAAGGTGCATGAATAAGGATTAAGGTGGATGAATAAGTATTAAGGCGGATTATGATAAATTAGGATTGATAAGGGAGTATTAAGACCGTATAAGGTAGGCTAAGGTGCATTAGGGCGATGTAGGTTGATTAGGTTATATTAAGGTGGATTAGGGTTCATTGAGTATTTAGACCGATTAGTCTACCCTAATCCTCCTAATGCACATTAATCCACCGAATCCACATTCATCGACCTTAATCCTCCTTCATTCACTTTAACCCACCATAATCCACGAAAGTCCTCCTTAATGCACCCTAATCCACCTTCATCGACCTTAATCTACTATAACCCTCCTTAATGCACTTTAATCATCCTTAATCAACTCTAATGCTTCCTGATTCACTTTAATCCACCCTAATCCACTATAATCGTCCTCAATTCACCTTAATCTACCCGAATCCACATTCGTCTACCTTAGTCCACCCTAATCCACCTTAATCCACCCTGATCCTCCTTCTATCACCCTAATTCACCCTAGCCCACCATAATCCTCCTTAATGCACCTTAATCCTTCTTAATTCACCCTTATACTTATTTATGCACTATAATCCACCCTAATCCACTATAATCGTCCTTAATGCACCTCAACGCACCTTCATCCACCTTCATCGACCTTAATCCAACCTAGTCCTCCTTTATGCACCTTAATTACCTTCATCGATTTTAATCCACCTTGTGGGGTTGCGTGACTCTCACGCCTCCCCTGAGATCTAGTTTTCCCGCATGGCTCGTCTCCTGCAGGGCGGCTTCGCCCGCCGCGTGGCCTGGCGCCCGCGGCGGTCGGGTGGTACAAGCGCGGTGCGAGAGATGGCGCGAGCGTCGCGCCGCTGCGGGGTTACTCGGGCGCCGGGAGACAAGGCGCTCTGTCGTTGTGGGGTTCGAGACAGGAAGCGGGACGGTCGTGCCGCACGTGCAGCGATCCTCTTGCCCGGCGGGTCGGCGCGCGGCGGGGACGTATCCCGCGTGCGCGCCGACCGATGCTTCTGCGAGACCGCCTCGCGTGGCCGCCCTCGAACGCGCCACGATTCGCGTGACCATACACGCGAACGACCAGGCGTTAGGATCCAGCATGGGGCGAACATATTCGCTCGCTTCCGGTCGCGGTGAGTCAGACTTCTAGATTTGTCGCGCGCCCATCGGCATGTTTTGTGGATAGCAACTCGGCTAGCAGGCATTGATTTATGAAAGGTGCAATAAATGCCCTTGTGATTGTTTGCACTACTGTGTTGTCGTTCCTTTGTCCCAAGAGTACGGGTGCGAGAGACCCCACAACCTTAATCCTCCTTAATGCACCCGAATTCATCATAATCCAATCATTAATCAATCATTACTTTGCTAATCATTAATCATCTCTTATGCGCGGCTGCACATGCTTTGGTTCGCTTCCCGCCTTCCTTCGGTCACGTGATATTTTCTGCAGCTCACAACGGGACCTTGAAACAGAGGTCTAAGGTTTTCGCTTAATAAGCCGCACACAAAGGGATTTGTCACAAGCAATACTAGATCAGACACACGAAGTAAAGCATCTGATCATGTGGCACAAAAATTGCCTGGAGTATAGAACTCGCCTCAAAGCTCCCTTTACATCGGTATACCCCGTTCATACGGCTTCAAGAAAAAAACCAACCTCCTCATAAACGTTGCCTCCAGCATTATCGATGCTGTTATTAGCATTTCTCAATATTTTTAACCCCACTGGGGCGCGCAACTGGCCCAAGATAACACACCTCCATAGAAACCTGCGGCACGTCCGCGGGAGCCCACGAGGAAAAGGGCGCCGTGCGCAACCGGCGGGCGAGGAGAATCGAGGAGGAAGCGCCGTGAGGAGGAGAGTGTCGCTACTTTCAAATTATCAAGGGGCTTTTTTTAGGTCGGCTAAGATGACTTTGAACGCTCCGAATTGGTAGCAGCTTGAATGGCCGTTTTCCCTCAGCTAGGGATCTAGGGAGGACATGGTGTATTTAAGGAGCCGTTGGCGGCTCCTCACTGTGCATTTCTCTTTCAGTCATGTTAGACTGATGAACTGTAACGTTCTCCATGTATATACTGTAAATAAATCCCATATTCTTCGTTCTCGATGAGAACAAGTCCCTCCTTTCAACAACGTCATCAGCGTGGATAAGTTGGACGACGGCATGGGCCAGCTACCAACTATTATATGTCCGACCCACCATGACAATACATACTGACGACAAACAAACCACGGTGCTTGGCACCCCCCCCCCCCCTCCGTTACTACGCCACTGCTTTCACCCGCACCACGTTAACCTGCACAAACGCTTGCAAGACAGGGACCTGCGGGATCGTCTAGGTTTCTCGAATTGGGTCCTCACAAAAGCCGATGAGTCACCGGACTTTGTCAGCAACGTCATGTGGACAGATGAAGCCATTTTTTACAGAAACACTCAGGTAAATTTCCATAATGCACACCATTGGAGTGGCTCCAATTCACATTGGGTAAAGCGTACACGGCGCCAGTACCAGTGGTCGTTCAATGTGTGGTGCGGAATTTACGCCGGAGCTATAATTGGTCTCATCTTCTTCAATCACACCCTGACAAGACAGCGTTGCTTGGACGAAAAAAGGGGTGGTGGGTGAGTTTCTCGGTGAACTCCCGTTCTCATGTCTTCCACTTCTGTGGTATCAGCAAGATGGGGCGACAGCACACAGCAGCAGCTGTGTGCTGTCGGACGACACTGGCTGGATGCGACTTTTCATGTGCGCTACATTGAAAGGCACAGGCCTGTAAATTGATCGGCTAGGTCACCTGACCTCCCTCCACTCTATTTCTTTCTTTGGGGTTATGTTTCCGACACGCTGGACGTGTCTCGTAATACGGTTGCTCCAGACACACACCTACCCTAGCCCCGCCATCTTACACCACTGCTACCCGTGTTTATATCCAACAGACGCGTGTAAAACTTGGGGACAGAGAGCAGCGCTGCGACACATATGCTCTGGGAATGTGCCGGCAACAACGGTAATCAAACCAGCTCTGTTCGCGACGCTGCCATAATCGCGGCACATTTAGAAGTGGTATATTTTTCGTTTGCATTTTTTTGGTTTTGCCTTTCATCTACTCGTGGGTCGCTTCTGGTCTGTTTATTTCGCCTTTACTGTTTACCACGAACCTGTTTTTGTAGCGCGTATACACTCTCACGAAAAATAAAACCACCACTTTAATTCGGCTTTGGTCCGAGTCATGTTTCTGGAGCGAAATATGGCTCCGCGCGTCCTTTCGATGCGATGTGAGCAGAGCCGGGATATTTTGAAACACGCTATGCTTATTCCATTGTTTTTCGCATTTCGTGCATGGTCGGAGCGGCGCTTCGGTCCCGTTATCAGGGGGATTTTGTTATCAGTGTGATCAGTCAACCTTGAGAGACGGATAATAATTAAGTGTGACGTAGAAATGAGAGGAAGGAATGGCTGCGAAGCCCCGAAACTGCTGTTGGCGTTCCTTCCGTACCATTATCAAGGTGATGCACTGTCTCTTCGGTTTTGCGACTGGCAGTTCAGTTGCTTTCAATCAGCTTATTTGGGGGAGCTGCTTTATGATGCGGGCGGGAGCGCAGTCACGTAGTATTTTTCATGTTTCGTGGGGTTTCTTTACCAGTCGGAAAAAATTAGCATGGAATTAGTACGTCGCTCGAAATACCGCATTTAGATGTCATTTAGAGGTGCCTACAAATTCCTCATTGACATTTTGATAATTAAGAGAGTACTTCTGGAGTTAGATATTTAATTACAATTACCTTATTAAATCATAGTAACGAAAAATTACTGACGGATGGAAGCAATATGCACTAGGTTTTCTTCGGGTAACGCAATTGCTCTTTTTTTTTAAATGTTGGTGCATGATATTTGGGGCACCTTGTATAATTCGCTCACCGAAATTAGGCCTAGCCGCATTCACTCAAAATCGGAATCAATACCAGTCCTGCGCAGCAGCGTTAAATTATACTAAAACTCAAAAAAAGAAAAAAGAAAAGAGCCCGCAGTTTCTCCGGAAATGCGAAGCAGTAATAGTGATAGCGAAGTATAAGACAATTACAGATAGGAAGATTACATTGCTGCAAGACGCCTGATGGGACTCATGCTGTTGAATGGTCTCAGGCAGGTGAACTGTCTCCTGCTATGAGGTCTTGTAAATACTCATATAAGGCCATCACTTGAGTGAACAATTCTACGAGGTCACACGAAATTTCTTCAAGCACAACTGTTACTAAAGGGTATATATATATGGGGGTCGGAAAGCTACCCCCCCCCCCCCGGAAAGAAGAAAACTCCGCCTGTGGCGTCGAGGATAGCGGCGCGATGTACACTCGCGCTACAAGGCTACAAATATGTGGACTCATTAAGTTTGGTAATTAGCAACCAATTATCACGTATTATCCGTCACCCCATGATAGCCACCGCTGACAGAATTTCTCCGAAAGAGCCGTTTCTTTGCCTCTTTCGCTCGATTTTGTGGTTGGCGGCGGTCGGTCGCTGGACTTGCGATCCGAAGGCGCCGAAGGGTGCGTGTTCTCAGGCTAAAACCCTTTAAACTTAGTGAAGTAGCGCCACGCTTTGAAGAATGCCGCCTCCTCGCGCGCCCTGGCCGAGGCCGACGCTGCGTCGCTATTGGCTTAATAACATCACGTGGGCCCTCACGCCTTGCTTCAGCGCCATTTTTGCTCAAGGAGCGTCTACGGAGAGGCGAGGAGCGCATGTTGGCGCCATTACTACGCTCGAGCAGTGTAGGTGGCGCCACGGTCGAGGAGGGAGCATGAAAGAGAGGAGAAAAGAGGAGTGAAGGCGGAGCAGGAGAGTGTCGTTACTTTACGAAGTTTAAGGGGTTTTATCTCGGGCAACCGAGTTGCGGGAAGAAGGAGGGCCGGGAGGAGGAGGTCTATCGCTCGCTTGTTTTGATTCAAAGAGCCATTTTAAATATTGCCTTAAGCTAAGGGTGCGTTGAATTAAAACGCTATGCCAGCTACGCAAAATCTGATTGCATAGACCGTCTATGCGCTTTCGCGGACCCAATTTTAGAGACAAATTTAGAGTTACCAAACACATAGGAAAAACATTTTTTTATTGCTATCACGATTATGGTATATATTTATACGTGATACGTATAAGCCGTATTTGAAGACAATTTCAATTTGTTTCAGTCTCCTGGGGCGCTTCTATTACAAGATATCAACGTCATCAAATTCGACACTCAGTCAGCTAATTTTGCATTCAGGGGCATGGATCTCGACAAGTCAGGCCCTCATTTCGATGCAGATTAATTACTGCGTGTGGCACATCGTCTGCAAGCTCGGCGAAGCTGATAACAGCTGCACTATCTTGCTCTCGCTTGGCAAATAAGCGACAACGGATTTTTTTTTTTACCTTTTCCTGACACGCACGATGCATATGCAGCGTGATCGCCAGGCTTGACGTTGTGTCGATAATAAATCGCCAACTATGCGCGACCGAAAGTAAAATTGGAGCGAAATTGCGATAAATTTCATCTATATGTGACCACCTTTTAAAGACGAGACATTACGTAGCTAGAGCACGCTACTTCACTCCGGAAGCCAGGCTTCTCCGGCTGGAAAAAAGCACTTCCGTTCGCATTCATCGATGAGTGCCGAATGTACGAATAAACTGCTCGATTTCTGCTCCATATTTGGTCTCTTATAAAACGACAATTCATCATATATACGACGACAGACTTGCTAAACCTACATTGTGAATATGCTAAGACGTGAAGGACGCTTTCTACTGCTGGTGAAAACAGCAGCTCATTATTTGGAAAACTGTTAGAAAAAATATTCGTATTCGGTCTCCAAAATTACTATTCGCAACATTCGCAAACCCCTAGAAGAATCGACCAGAAAAGCATGCCACATACTCCATGCTGCAACAAAGTGGGAATGCAAAACGGAAGGTAAAAAAGGATGAGGGCTGATGATTAAATTCGTACAATGAGCTAATTAAACATTCAATACGATTGCCCACGGTGTAGGTTTAGGAGCACACGTCGGTGCAAGTGTAGTTATTTAATAAGGCTTTGAATGATTAATTTATATAGGGCGGCTGCGAAAACACACCTGTGCTTAAATTTAGCTGCACATTAAAGAACTCCTGGAGGTCCAAATTATTCCGGAGTCTCTAACTATGGCGTACGTACCTCATAATCAGATCGTGGTTTTGCCCCGTAAAACCCCATAATTGATTTACTACTAATTCTCGAGACTACCAGCAGTATCTAAATATATTAGTCCTCAAACTGCCATAAAATGTACAACAGTATTCCACATGCCTCAGTGCACTAATAGAATATATGACTAATAGTTTTCCAAAAGTTCGCTAAGTGAGATCACAGAGGCAATACCGAATAAGTGGACGAACGCTGGTCGCTATTTTAATCCTGCGTATGCTTTAAAGTAATAGAGAAGCTTATAATATTATAGTAAATTTCCCTGAATCATTTGGTTAACCAGTCGTTCTCTCGTATTTACCGATTTACACTGCCATGAATTCGCTTCTACCATTTAAACGTTGGGCGCGCCTTAAGCGAACTTTGGCGGCAGGGCGGGGGGGGGGGGGGTGAGAGAAAGAAAAAAAGAATCGCCGCACAAGCACTCCGTACAGATGGTTACCAACCGAAGCTGAAACGTGCGGCCCCGGCGTTTATCACTGGGTTAATCCCGACGGTTCAGCCTACCAAGCAGTCATTTGACGGCTTGGTAGGCTGCCGGATTTTTGATATGTAGTTGCTGCTTGCGCTCGGCTGCACGAGCCTGTTGTTGCGTCCCGGCTGCAGCATCGGCACGGCGTAGACGAGCTCGTTCCTGTTTCTGCTCGCGGCTTTGCTGATCGAAAGCTACCTGCTACTCAGGAGTACGCATGTCGCGTGGCCTATCCATTTAGGAGCCGGGGAGACTGCTGCGCGCACGCTCGGCTGCGACAGAGAGCAACGACGTCACTACTGGCGTAGCTAGTTCAACACCACCTAGATAGCACAAGGCCTTTTCACTACGACCCATGACGTCATGTTACCGGGCCGCGTATTTACAGTTGCTAGTAGGTACAGCGGGGCGTGGCACTTGCGCAGACGCTGGACGTGTGCGCGCATGCGCGAGTAAGAGCGGGTGCGAGAGAGGAAATGTGGGGTTTTTTGCTCCTTGAATATATGACTCTGCCTAGGCACTACGTGCCGCCAGAAGTCGCGGGGCGCGGTAGTGCTAAACTTACCGTCGCAAGTTGGCGGCTGGACGTAATTATATTTATTCAATCGTGTTTTTTTTTTGTAATTGTAACGTGCCATTATTTAGCATTATTGGCGGCGCCTCCACCACACCAAAGCGGTAACGGGGACACCAAAGCTAGAAACCGGACTGGTCCGTGGGTTGGGGTTCACCGAGGCCTACGCGTGTCAGGGGTGTACAAGATCGACTGTCTGCTATCGCAGACAGCCAATTTTTTATGCGAACACTCCCTGGCACGCTTCGGCCTCCGCGGCCCCAAACCACGGGCTGCCTTGCTTCCACCTTTGATCCCCCGCTAGCCCTTAGGTGCCCTGGAGATCCTGCACCGCCTGCTTTATAACCTCAGGTACTCTCCTGAGGCCTCCGTTTGCCGGTTACATGTGGAGCAGTACTTGTAAAGAATGCAATCTATCGTCGCGACGAAAAGTGACCCGCGACTTATACAACACCAGTCAGAACCTTGCCCCTTCAGAAACAGCGATCACCAAATGGCGCGTCTGTGTTCACTGCCTCACCACGCGGGCGGCCAGCAGCGGAGCGTCAACAAACTCGACCGCACTTCGCAATGCCGGCATGTCTAGGGGACAAACGCATACAACACAAGCTAAGAAACCTCCTCCGTAGTGCCTAGGCAGAGTCACATATTCAAGGAGCAAAGGCCCCTAGATTTTCTCTCGCACCCGCGCAGAAACGTCGAGTGCCGCGAGAGTAGGCAACAGTGATTTTGACGTCACCACTTTCATCACGCCAGCCTTGTCATTGTAAATTTCAGGCCAGGTAACGTGACGTCATGGATCGGAATAAACAGGCTTTGTGCTATCTAGGTGGTGTTGGCTAATCGCGCGCCTCTCCTTCTTTCGCGCATGCGCATGGGGTTGCGCCGGAGGGGTTTTCAGCGTACAGGCGACCGACAGCTGGATGGACTGACGGACGAATCGGCTAGCCATATACAGCTTCGCTGTAAAAAGAGAAAGAAAGATCGCGACAGTTTTAGTTCGGCATTCGCAGCATGCACGGTCTCTTGTGTGCGCCCGCAGCTGTGCAGCATACGCTGCGGATCGTTCTCACGTGTCCACGAGAGTGCATTTTTCTATATTGCTCCGGCCAAAGAAAAGACTCCGACCTGTGCTTTGTCTTCGTGACGGCTAATACTGGCTACACTGTTTCAGAAGCTGGCATATGGCGGTGCTGTGTACTACAGAAGGGAGCACTACTCGCCGGCGGAGGCTAGGTGGTACGGCGGCTCCACGAATGTCGCCAATAATATGTACTTCTCTGATAGCCCGAGCGGCGGCACTCGGAACGTGCTACGCCAGCTGCACCCAAGCATATTAAATGCCCAAGTTTCTGAGCTGCGTTGGTTTGCTTTGGACGTCACGTAGCTTTTAAATGCGTAAGCACTGCTATGCCTGCCGAACGAGAAATTTGTCTGTCACGTAAGACGATGAATGGCTCATTAGCTCATACCCACGTAAGGCAGAGGCTACAAGCGCTCGGCAAAGTGAAGCGAACAGTGCATACATTCATTTAAATCACCCATACAACGCACAGAACAGCATATGTTTCAATAAGGAACAAGCTCAAAGTAAGCATCCGAACCACCAATAAAGCATTGCATACCCACCTCAGTAAACGTAGCGGTGGTTTTGCAACAGCTTCTCCCACCAAAGCTTGAGTGCCGTGATGAACTCTATCTTAACTAAACGTGCCTTATCATGTTTGCTATCTAACATAAGCGAACAACCTATGAGGGTTCATAAGGGTTTATAGCGGTCGGATCAAGTTCCATAACACTGATACTGACACTGGGCTACATGGAAATGAGCAAGTGGCATAATGCTTATACATACTTGGACAACCACCAGAGGAGTTTCTGCGTGAATTTTTTTTTCTGCAGTATTCGTCACACACAGCATGCAAGAGATGAGTATGCTTTGCAGTGACTGAGCCATGCCCTGACATCGACAAAATGACTGTTACACATCTGGGTGCAAAACAGGCTACGTTTACGTAAATGATGGGCCAACATTGTTCCAAAGTTCTGAAGGATGAAAATAGGCGGGAAGAGCTAGCACTAAAGCCACAAAAGCCACACAAGACGTAGTAACCCAGCATGACACAGGCCAGCAGGTTTCAAGCGACTCAAGGCTTACTTATCACATTGCGGGCTATGTTGCACCGAAGTGTGTTGTCAATGCCAGTACAAAATGCCAAGAATGCATCAAGCTGCTCACCATGACTCCTCTGGGCGAAAGTTTTTCAACTTGCCTGGCTGAACTACTGTTACCAAAGAGGCCTTCTTTATCCCTCAAGTAGGTTGTACGGCTTCCTGAAAAGCTTGAGGATCTCTTCACGGAATGTTTATCAGAGCAAGTTGCACTCTGCCAGCATTATATATATATGCTGGCAGTTAACACAGCAGACTTTCCCTCGAAATTAGTTGCAATGCACACGTTCCTACCCTCACAGCTACAATAATTCGTTTTTACATTGCCACGCGTCTTAATTTTTATGTGAAAGTACTTAAAAGTGATAAAGCAGGAAAGCGGCAGAGGGCCCAGCAGCTGAAGTTGAGCCTTTGCACATGAGGTAAACAGCATGAATCAATGGCTGGATGTGGTACTTCAGTTCTAGGAAATAAAAGCTTTATGTCAGTAACACAGTAACACCACTTGGGGGGGAGGGGTATTCTGTAAGAGTCCACCTAGTGGACTGCCCATTTCGGCCGCTGCTGATTGGCTAGGGCCACTCGTCTACTCCTCTCTCGTAAAGCTGCATCCAATCAGCAGCGGCCAAAATGGACAGTCCACTAGGTGGACTCTTACAGAATACCCCCCCCCCCCCGTTTTCTTCATCTTGTTTACCATTATATTGCTATACATAAGCATAAGAAAAGTAACTGCATAATGATTGTTAAAAATAAATACAAAAGGCTGCTGTCACACGTGAAACAACTGAAGTGAAAGAATTAAATATTTAAGCCATACAATTTTGTTTTGGCTATGGAGAGGCACAAACCTGGCTAGAGTACCTGCATTTTTTTTTTTATATCGGCAAGGAAGCATGCGCGCACAGATTTTTCTAATTCACTGGTGGACTACCCGACATAATCTTGATACAAAATTATTTTAGGATAGGTTGACACGGCATGAAGCCGTACATTTGGTCACTGCCCTCTAATTCAACAAGATTGTTTTTCTAATTTCTTTACAATTGCCTGATAATTCGGAAAATTTTAAGACCCCTTCCGCATAAACAAAAGCTGTCAGCGACGCCTTATTTGTATAAAATATCTAGCGGTTAGAATAGGCAGCAAATATCATGTGGCCTGAACAAATATAGTGCTTGCTAGAGTTGTGTAAAGAATGTCAAGTGTGCCGAAATTAAAAACAAACAGAGGTGTGAACTGCTTCGAACTGAAATTAACGGCAGTGCAAGCAAAATGAAAGCTTCTGCTAGGGTCACTCTACTTCTGCAAGCAAAGCTTCCATTGAAGTTGTCTGTGGCGCCACCTCTTGGATGTGACGTGTCGGGATTTGGGCAATTCAACGTGCCATTGCGTGGGCGCATTTCAGCTGTTTCTGCAATCCCTACGCCTCACTACCTCCTTGGGCCGAACCAGTTTTCAGCGGTGGCGCTCCACTCGCGATGGTTTGCAGTGAGGGCAGAGCTACGACGTCACAAAGTGGCCCCTGGTGGCTACTCTCATGGCATTAGCAGGTCTCTTCTCCCTTAGGACTGTGCCGCATAGATACATGCTTTCTCTCGTCCGCCGACACCTTTGTGACTAGGACTTAGCTCACACAGGGTTCCTTTGCCCGTGCGGGGAGCGCATACCTCGTGTTGATCCTGTTTGGACGCTAAAAGAACGGGTGCCTAGTGCTCACGCGAGGTCATACCACGCCAAGCTGCACTTATCTGACGCCCAAGCCGAAGGAGATCGCCCGAGCTCTCGCGAGTTGGCCCATTGGTTATCGCGAGAGCAAGTAGCATAGCCGCTGGGACTTTTCCTAGCAGCATGTCCCAGCTTCAGCCTGTGCTCTCACAGCGACATGCTAGAGGCGCCCCCGACTGTATTTTCCGCCCTTGGTATGGGACCCCTTTGGTTCCCTGCCGCCGGATACAATAAACGGTTTCCGCTAACTGGAGGCAATACTGTGTTCTTGCTTGCGTTGCTCGGAAACCACTTGCGGCCTGAGCTCGCGCTTAGCGGCGACGGATGACGCGGCCCTGTGGCTCGCCAAGCTCGAACCCGTGGTGGTCGGTACTCCTGCCAGACCCGAAGACCCCACAGACACTAGCTGCATCAGAGCCCACTACCTAGTACACTGTAGTTTTGTGCGCGCATGCTTCGCTACGTACTTGGGGGGGGGGGGGGTTGCAGATGCCCAAGTAAGACCGCACCCTAGGACGTATGAAACTAAACAGCAGTCACAATGGACGTCTACAGGTTTACTTAATAAGTGTACATGCAAAACACACGAAAGCTCTTCAAAATTACTATCAACTACGGAATCATGTTCTTCCAATCATGCAGTGTAGCAAGGGTAGTCCCAGTGTTGGCGGCTGAGTATGTGCATTACAAAGTATTTCTAAAGTGGCCTGGCACGTCCATTGCACCACATTGGGGCGAAGGGCACCTTCTCCACTGAAAGCGACATCCCCAAAAGTGTGACAGTAGGTGAAGTTATTGAGGTTACAGCGTGCGGGATATTAGTCCAGCAGACCGCAGTACATACAGAGAGCAGGGGAAAAGACCTGAAAGTGTCAATTATCAAGGCTTGATAAGGCTGGGAGGGCCGGCATACTTGCGTGGCATTCACAACGCAGGAAAAGTGTCGTCGCCTGCACTAGTATTCCGCGCAGGTGCAATGGATGGTGGCCTTTAATAATAATCAGAGTTCGCCACGACTAATATGGCTTAAAACCGGCGGCACTGCTTTCAAGACAACAAACTTCGCAAAAGGAGGTGTTTCAAATAAAGTGCCTTCGTTATAAAGAGGGTGTGATGTATTGGCAGTACACACATGGCAGCAAGTTACTGCAATCAATTAGAACCAGATTTCCTCTTTTCAGGTCAAAGGCTGTATGTTCTACGAGTTTTGCACATGATCACCCACTTCTCCAAAACTAGTAATTACTTGAGCCTTAGTTCGAAAGTTTTAAAAAAAGACAAGAAAAAAATTCGGGGCACGAACTATTGCCTCCAAGAGCACATTCTAGAACATCATTATGCAAGTGATGCTTAAATTACAGCACAGAGACATACAACAGGTTCACAGAAGAACATTTTGCATGAAAAAGGTGCAGTTGCTGAATGGGTTTTTCAAGCATGCAGCAAGCTTCCAACAAGGTGTGAACTAAGATTGCGGTCTCTAAGAGTGTTCGTGCAGAGCTGCACTGTAACAACAGTATTGCTGGTCACACTAATGCTAATTATCTTAGTTCAAGCATTACCACCTGACATTGTTCTAATGACATCTTGTGCAGTATTGCACCCTCAGGTGGTATTCTCAAGCTTTTGCTCAACTCTGCACTAGACGCATCGAAGTATGTGGCTGAGATGCCTGGTGCCGAGTCATGCGAAATATCCCAAAAATGATCAATGCAAACAGCGCTCCTGAATAATAATCACATGGCATCATGCTCAGCACATTTAGCTACAATATTGCAAGATGGCCAGAAAGTTGAGCACACTGCAACTGTAATGACAGGTGCCAAACACCAGCAAAAGGCAAAATAAATAATACACCTAAGCATTTTGGATTTATTTCACAAAAATAAAACAACAAAAAAATGCCTCACAAAAAGTACAAACTCGCAGCAGCAATGAAGAGAGAGCAGTGTTGTTCGGACTGCCATGTTTTATACTGCAGGCTTTGTGTAACAACTTCCAATCACAGCAGCTGTTATGACACATGATCAAAGAAGCACAACACTAAAAAAAAAGCTACTACAACCATAATGCGTTACACCCACATCACACAAACCACCAGTCAAGGTGCAGCCGAAAGTAATGATATCTTGCTATGTGGGGCTGCCGGAAGAACTCTTATTCATTGAACTCTTATCAAGTAAAAACCACAGTGCTTTGGTATACTTCACACACTTGGTCAAATGCAAATGCTGCCATAGTCTGCGCATCAATCAATATTAACAGTGCCAAGCAATATCACTTGGAAGTTTGAAAAAAAACATGAACTGTCGCTTTCGCCACAGGAGGCACTGCAAATAGTGCAAGCCAAGCTGGAGAAAAGAACTGATATGCGTATAGTAGAAAAATAAATGCAGCAAGTGGAGGTTATTGGGCTCGTCAAAAAATGAGCAGCATCAGCTGCATGCACAAAGTGCCTCCTCCACTATATGTGCATAAGTGCTGTTGTAATGATGCCCTACAGGTACCGACAGAAAGAAAAATCTCAGAAAATCCAGTAGCAGCACCCGTATGCACTAATCTATACATACTTGTCTCACCAGCAAATTAGGAATGAGACTTTGCTGCACATCTCAAAAGAAAGAAGAAGGGCGTGCCCACTGTCTGCCATTAATGATTCTATCATGAAACTTTGTGCGACACAAACGGGGACGAAAAAAGATACATAAGAACAAGTGCTATGTTAGATAAAGAAATGTTGCTGCTCTTCTCATATCTATAAATTTCCAGACAATTCATGTGATCGCTATGTGTGCCCTATATGGAATTTAAACAAATTTTGCGCATATCTGTAGGGCACTTGAGTGATGTTTTTGAATAACAAAACCAGTTGTTAGAAAGTGCTTGTCCTTGTGTATCTTTCTTTGTCACTGTTTGTATAGCGCAAAGTTTCACAAGGAATCAATTGCAACTAGACCAGCTTGCAGTGATGATTCTACGATCCTTCCAGTGTCTGTTGCCAATTCCCATGTACACACCACCAGGTCAATGAAAGTACCACTGATGGATTAGCAACAAAACACTGGCATACCCTCTCTTCTCCGCAACTACCAACAGGTTATTGCAACACTCTTGCTTTCACTACACTGCACAGAGTACAAAAATATTAACTGCGCTTATTATGTGCCAAAGCAAGAAACTGCAAGTACAAGATGATATAACAAGCCTAAGATTGAAGGGACAATTTTCTTTTTATGACAACAAGCATAGCCATATGGGATAGTGCAATGTCGACAGACAAGGAATAAACAGGCAGGGTGTAGAACCGTTCATGAAGTTAACACAAACGAAACATGCCTCTAGCAGCTGTACTTGGCAGATTTGACAGTGCAGGTTGCCAGGAGCAATATAGCCATCTATGGAAAAGAAAAACTCCACCTAACTAGCCAGCACATGGCGTTTCCACCGGAAATGTAACTTCATGTGCTCATGAAAGGGTACTTAAGCCACGATTGTGGTACGTGAACGCCCGTACGAGACCCTCACTACATGGAAAATAAACAACTTACGAAGAATCGTTGTGAAGAGCACAAATCTGATGACTTCTAGTCAGCACGTTCAGAAACGGTAAGCATGCAAGGTGGTACCTTGATTGCTGACTGTAACAGCACTAACACTATTCTTTAATTTTTTCACCCCAATCAATCAATGTGTATTGTAAACACTACAACATGCATTGAAACCTGGCATTAGAAGTACTGCTTATGCTTGTATCCCTCCTTGCAGAAAATACAGGAAAACGGCCTTGGCCAACATCTTGAGCAATGCCAAAGTGAAACTTCAGGCTTAAGCACAGAAGAGCTGCTTGCAGGAACCAGTGCTTGTCATTGCTACCAAGAATAAAGCAAGCAGTAACTTTTTGACAGAGACAAGAAGGTAAAACAGTCAACACCACACAAACTAAACTTTGGGTTAATTGGAAGAAATCTCCAACTTTCGGTTCACCCACTATATATACAGTATACTTCAAAGCTGCCTAATTTAAACAATGGTTTTGGTCAGCTGAGACTTCTTTATTTTGTTGCTTTTCACGGTCAAAGGTGAATGACATGAGGGGATTCACAAGGCATGACTGATCAAAACATGGCCACATTTAAAATTCTGGCTCCTGAGTACGCTGACAGATGCCACTACCCAAACTACATTTACGTCTGCATGTACTCTGAATGTACCACCATTCATTCATAATGCTGCCATCCAAAATTAGGGCTCTGGATGAAAAAGGATGAATGCGTAGCTGATATTCATCTAAATGAATGGGTGTGCGGCTGACATGCAGGAGAGAGAAACCTTAACATCTAATATGATGAATGTGTAGGGGATGTGCAGTCGACCTATGCAGTACAAAAGCACGCAGAGAGCCAAACAAAAGCCACAAGGACCATCTGTAAGACTCAGCATGATGCAGCTACTATACAATGCAATTTAAAATAAGGCAATGTGGCAGTAAAGTAGCAATAGACAAGGTGAACAG